>NC_089871.1:16229321-16875261 GCF_036373705.1 Amia ocellicauda
TGCTATTTGGTCCCTTTAAGTGGACACGTTGTGATATAAATGTGGAAATAAAACCAACAAAAAAAACACAAAAACAATATGCACAACATCTGAGTCTTTATGCATTTCAATATGTTTCTGGATTCCCACAGCCATGCATTGGTATATAAAAGAACAATGCCTATATCAATGTTTAAAAACTATAAACCTTTATCTCCCCACTATCCTAATCCAAAACTAGAGCTTCTGCCAAGGTCACTAGATTCACATTTCTTCTGAACAGTCTGTCTGCTGTTTAAACTGCAGTCTCTTGCTGCCTCTCTTTTGTAAGTACAGCACAGACATCTGTTGAGTGTGTATAAATTCTCATAAAGTGGAAATTGGTCCCCTCAAATGCTTGAGTTGCAGTTGATCAGGAAACTAGGATTGCTTCTTCCAGGAGAGCCTTGGGCCGAGTTGGATTAGATCTTGGGGAGAAATAATACATAATATATGGTTCCTTTGTAAGGATGTCTTAGTGCTAAAAACTTTGCACCTTATAGCCATTAGGACAATTTGGAGTTGTTGATAGTGTAACATTAGTCACTTCAGTGTACCGCATGGCTATGTTTTAAGTGTTTTTTTACCTTTTATTTTAAATGATTTGTATAATTGTAGCTTGGATTTTGTTTTGGATTCCATTGGCTTAATTGTTATTATAATACAAAATAATGATAATTGTGCCTGCAAAATTTACTTTTGAATAGACCATTAAGTTGTATGGAGGAAGTGTTGTGGGGGAAGCATTTCTGTGTAACACCAGAATCAGGTTGTGACACCATATTGTTTCCCCTGTGCACATCCTCTTGGTTAGCATTGGAAGGGGATAGGGGGGAAGTAGTGTGCGAGTTTGCCTTATAACAAGCAAAGCAGGAACATATGAAAATTGCCTGGCCAAAATTAAGAGTGGACAGAGTGACTAAATGAAAGATTAGGAAAATTCAGCTCTAAAATACAATTTTAAAATATCTACTGAAACAAAGGGTCAGCTCACATTAGTTTCATTTTGGGTTAAAGAATGAGACTCTCCACAAGAGTGCAGTAAAGAGTCTGGGAAAAAATTTGAAAGAAACAGTCCATAAGGGAGTATCATAAACTGGGTTGGGGTTATCCTAATATACCATGCCCATTCTCCACATTATACCAGGTAAAACATGGAAAAGACTACAGCAAATAAAAACCCTTTTTAGAGATTTCTCAAAGCAGAATAAGTACAACTCTAACTTGAGTGTGAGATATGGCATAGCTCAGACATGACCTGACCTAGGCACCCTGTTCTGTCTTGTTTTGACTGTTAAATATTTTGAAGAATCCTGGGAAATTGGATGTAGGAAACATTTTCATGGGTATTTTTGGAGGTTGATCTGGAACTCTAGTATCCACTGCCCTCTAGAGGGTATTCTGGGGCTAGTGCAAGCATCGCAAAACCTGGTCCTTTCTTGGCAGGTCACTTTCTAGTCTGGGTAAGTGGAGGCATGAGGTTTTTGTTTTTTTGTGGTGGAAAGCCTTAAATAATTGCATACAGAAGGTGCATTGCATATTATCATTGTTTAAATTTAATGTCAGATCTTTAACCAACTTAATTGTGTGTCAGCCCCATGCCATAGAAACTGTTTCACATGGTGCCTGGTTATAGCACTGAAATGTCATGTCCCCACGCTGTTAAATTAGTTGGATCAAAGGAACATCAGCTTCCCCCTGTTTAACCCCCCAACTGATTAATCTCCTGCTTGATTGAGATGACATTGAATTCTCTTTCATGGTTAATCTGATCAATACAAAAGCTGCCCCTTATTGCAGATGTGTTGAGCTTTAATTAAAACCAAACAGTAATCGAAAAGGAGATATTCCTAAATGTATTTCAGATATCTTGAAATTAATTTGAGATACCTTGCCTTGACTTGGAGATATCTTCAAATGAATGGCAGATCTTATTTTAAGGTACATTCGAAGATCTCTTGAAAACATTTAACGATAGCAAACTAATTTATAGGTAACTGAAAAGTAGTTCCAGATATCTTGAAATATTTGAAAATAGCTTGGTATAATTTGAGATATCAAAACAATATTTTGCAGATATCTCTGAAGGTTAATTTAGCTTGCCATACTTCCACCTGTCTTCAACTAGATGATTGTAGGCACGTTTTGGGTACAGCTGCCAACAGTGGGGGAAAATGAGTTGCTGTGACCAAGCCAGAGCTTTTACCAGGAACTTTAAAACACGTCCATCAATCTGAAGAAGAAGGGATGTAAGTTGGAAGTAATGCACACAGTGTATGACTTGAACCTTTTGACCTGGCCCTTGTAAATCACTTTGGCCCTGTTTACACTGATGAAATCTACAAAACGAACCGTAACAAACATCTTGTCGGTATGAAGCACTGTCCGTTGTAAATTAGCCTCTATCTTCTGTAGCAAGAATGAAGTTTCAGTCCACTAATTCAATTATTTTGGACGCTTCATAACAAAATATGAAAAACAGCACAGGGCACACAAGGTACTTGCTGATTGTGTACTACATGTTTGGATTGTATATTAAATGCCATATTACATTATATACACCTACTACCTAAGGCGGTTAGACCTGTAATGTGTGTTTCCTACAAATATTTTTGAAATGTGAAATAATTTACTTAATTCGTGGATAGGCCTGCACGTTATTCCCCGGCAACTAGATGGTATTTTATTATGTTCCCTTTAGAAGGACTCTTTGGGAAATAGTAATATTAATGTATTTGCTTTCTTTAACGTTATGTTTACACGTTTAGTCTCCTGTGGTGGGGGACCAAATCCATAAACGCTGCCACCCAGCCTTTGCTCTCGGGCCCAGCGATGGTGTAGCGACAGAACGGGGCTTTAAATAGCGGAAGTGACGTACAGTGCAAAGCGTCTATCTGCTCCGTGTCATACGTAGCTCTGTTCCACGTCTCCCCGTCTCTGCTGCCGGTGCTGTGACTCTGAATTGGAAGATGGCTGCGGTGGCTCGTCCACAAGTGAAGGAAGGAGTCCGGATTGCGCTGCTGTGCCTCTGCTGGTACTCCGTCAGCTCGGGGGGCAACGTCATCAATAAAATCATCCTGAATGGATTTCCCTACCCGGTCACCGTGTCGCTCTTCCACATTTTCTCCATCGTCATCTTCCTGCCGCCGCTCTTGCGGGCATGGGGAGTCCCTAAAACTGAATTACCCGGCAGATATTACCGCTGGTTCATCCTGCCTTTGGCTTTCGGGAAATACTTCGCATCAGTATCGGCTCACTTCAGTATCTGGAAGGTCCCGGTCTCCTATGCGCATACAGGTAAACTCCTCTGTTGACCAAGTGATGTGGATCTGTGCAAAACCTAGTATTATTATTTATCTAGGGCTTTCTGCAGTAGTCAGTAGCTAGACTGGGGTTGGTCTTTTATTGAGATCATCTAGGAGGAATATAGTTTCCCCCCCTGGAGATGTGCATGATTAGATTTCCCCTCCCCACTATCATGTGCATCGTGTAATGTGATATCAAGGGAGAATTGTGCCCGTCAGTGTGGATTTATTTATACCAGGACCTGTCACTTTAAGTCTATGCCAATGACATCCAAGATGCCCAGTTCGACATTGTACCTTTACTTAGATGAGCCCCCTTCCGCTTGGCACGCTAAAGTTAGTGCACAAGTGGTCCTCATAGCTACTGACTTGTCACGATGACAGTTGTGGGCTGTAAAATGGGGAAACCAGAAGTGTGTTGCTAACGGGTCCTATTTGTGGTCCTTTGATTTCTGTATTCTTGTACTCTTAATACTGCGCTCTGTCTTGTACCCAATAGCCTATATATTAAGGCACATATCCCAGAAACCTTCCTTGTACTCCCATAGCAAGGGTAGTAGCAGAAAGCTTGTTGTCAATTTTCCCTTTCACAAAAGCTCTTTCGAGCACTGATATGCTGTCCAGGGTTCTTGGTAATGTACACATGATTGTAAAGGACTATAGACAAATTTGACCTGTCTTTGAAGTGGGACCTGGATTAAACTAGGGTTCTTGTTCTTGTGTCAAAAGAGAGAATACACAATTTGTGCAAGTAGTTCTATATACATATTCACTCATGCAGAATGCTTCTTTACTGGATATAACACAGTGGTGGGCAACCTGTGACCCAGAGTGCATCCACTTGCGACCCACAACTACCCACTCCACCCCTCAAAAATATAAAAGTACTATATTTATGACAACTGCTTATTTTGTAACAATATGTTACTCCCTTAATACATTCTTGATATGTATTTATTGTATTATATTGCTGTTTTTAAATTACAATGTAGCACTTGTGGCTTGTAATTGTGGTAAAATGGGTCTTGAAGCCCAGGCAGTTATTTGATGCCTGGACTTAGGGCCCACTGATTCATTTAGGTTGCTCACAACTGACACATCTACCCTTATTTTAAACCTGTAGGTGCTGCATCCATTAGCAAACCTCCCCCCTTGCTCCAGGGATGTTTTACTTTGAAGCTTCATGTAGACTGTCTCTGTTGTAGACTTCCTGCAAGTCTGGCCACCCAACAGTTCTTTGGGACATCCCTTCTTTATGAGAGGGAAAACTCACAGCTGCACGTACCCTCCAAGCCTCCAAACCGAGGCCTCATCCTACAGACCTGTTGAACACACCCCTCTCCTTGCCATGTCTATGAAGGCTGGTGCTTAGAAATGGGTCAGGCTGGCAGCTTCTGTTGTGCTTTAGCATACCATCTCTGTGCCAGTTCAAATGTAGGCTATCAAACGCGTGATAAGAGTCCATGGCTGCAGTTTCAACTTTGTTGGCGTCTGTTTCTACCTTACAGCGCCACAAACGCTCCCAGAACTAAAGCTTCAGGAGGCCCCTCATTCTCGGCCTCGAAACCCAGTCAACTCTGGGGAAATGGAAGTAGCTGGAAACCCCATAATAGTACCTTTTATAGAATACATAAAGGAACTTATGTCTTTTGGAGGGTGTGCTTTCAAGCTGTCCATCTTGACATGAGCCATCTGTAAGTGCAGTATAGTCCAGATAGAATCGCATTTGTGAAGGCTTCTGAAGTTATTCTTGTATAAAACATACTGTAGGAGAATAAATTGACAGAGAAGACGGAAGGTTTACTCTTGTGTACTTCTGAGAACTGAAAGTACAAGATGGGCTATTAAGTGACCATGCTCATGCAAAGTTGGTAAATTATTTTGTGTTTGTTTATGTTTATGTTTATGGAGTTATTGCCCAGCTTTATAAATGTGTAATTGTAAAAAATGTTATATTGTAACAATTGTGAGTCACCCTGAATAAGGGTGTCTACTAAGAAATATAATAAGCTGCAAATATGCTACAATAATTATGTTCTCATTCATTCAACAAGCTTGTAACGCCACCCATAAATGATCTCAATTTGAATAATGTAATATTTAATTAAATCAGCGGTCTTACTCATAAGTAAATAATTCCCCAACATTTGCAAAATCAGGTCCCCAGTCCATTTTTAATGAGTAGTCATCAAAAAGTAGCGTGGAGAGACTTAATTTACATATTTCTTGTGAAATCGAGCGTGAAGCTTGTGCATGGCTTTTAAATAATTGCTTATGTGTGCATCGTTAACTCTTGCAGTGAGTGATCCGTAAACAGGATGAAACTGAGGTGTAAGTGAAGATATTACCTTTCTGTTTAGTAAGGAGTTGGCACATAGTGACCTGAAGAGCTTTTAAGAACAACATACTGCTGTAGCTGACTCTAACTCTCACCTTGTACTCTGTAAGACTGAATGACTTTCTCATCAAAAGTTATTTTCAGGGAGGGTTAACTAGATTTTTAATAGTTTTTGCTGGAGCCTATTGTACTGTTGACTGACGTGTGGCAGTGTAGTACACACCAGGCCTTTCCCTGTATCTAGGTGTGAAAGGGAGTTATCTGTGTGTGTTACGCACAGACTGTTATAAAAGCATTCAAGCCCCAGACCGCTGTCGTCATACATAGGCTGGTGCTAAGTTTCGCCACTCCTATTACCGTATTGGCAAAAATATAATGCAGTCTCAATTTTAAGACTACCTAAATTTTCAAAGAAATGTACCTTAGGCTATATCAAACTGGTAAGAAAACTTCATAAATCAATTGGAGAAAAAGAAAAGATGCTTTACTTACCATTACGGGAGATACATTTTTTTTTATTCCTGTAAAGCTCAGATAGTTGTTTGTAATCCACAAATCTAGGTTTGTATTCCAGTATCATCACAAGAAAAGACTGCTTTTAGGTCCATGAGAGGATTCGTTTTATTTTTTAACAAAAATAAAGAAAATATGTCTTATATTTGGGACAATATGGTACTGTGCACTATTTACCAGCTGCATATGTTTATATTGTTTTCTGTTTGGCCTGAGGGTGCCTTTCTTAGACACTTCTCTGTGGTATTGGGAGATTCAATTCATTTGACACGCTGCTGTATATAGTAAATATACATGTGCTTCAGTGACCAATAGATAAAACATTTAAGTTTGTTTTCATTAGATAAAGGCTACATTGCTAGTTTATGGAGCTCATTATGTCAGCTCTCTGTGTATCTACAGAAATCCCTCTATCTACGAATAGGATGGAATGTAGCTCTGATGTGATGTAGATGCTTGCAGGTATTTAGAGATCATTACCTCTGTCTGGATATGTTCCAAGAAAACAAGAACTTGACGCCTTCATAAAGTGCTCATTCAGTCTGATTTGAAATTCTTTTTTCTTTTTTTAAAAGGCCATCTCAGTCCAGTTGCTTTCCAAATGTAATGTGTGCATTAACCTTGAGCGGGTCTCGGTCAGTGGCTGTCTGTGGGCTGGAAAGTGAGTTTCCGGTGTCTTCAATGCTTCTCGTGAAGTCATGATAGCATTGCGCTGCTGCTTTGTCCCACTCTACCCTCTCCTAACAAACCTCTCCATAATGCACACTATACCATATACCTAACCATCTAATCTTATAACGCTAAGTACTGCAGTAAAGCAATAATATTTGAACACATTCACATTGTCCATGAATTCAGCTTTGGGGACGTACAAAATCTAGAGAGGGATTGCTGGTGCTGAAATGGAAGGGGAGGTATATCGAGCATGCTCACCCCGTTAATTATAGTCCTATACATCTTCTGAAAGCTGACAAAGAAGGGGCTGGATATTTCAAACTTGTTACTTTGCCTTGACGGGCATGTGAAGTCAGAATTAGGCAGATTTTACCTTTTTATTTTTTTGTTGCTGCTTCAGTACAGTTTGGACACAAGCCTCCTGCTTCTGAAACCTGAACCTGGGCCAGACTCCTTTTGCAGCATGTGTCTTATCCATATCCCCAGCACTTTTGGCTTGAAATCCACCAGGCATTGCTGTAAGCCACCATCGCTGCTGTTGTACTGACCGTTGGTTTTGTCTTTGTTTCTCTTTCCTGCAGTCAAAGCCACCATGCCAATCTGGGTGGTGTTGTTGTCTCGCATCATCATGAAGGAGAAACAGACGACAAAGGTAAGTCCTTGTGCGCTGGTGAGCAGCCCCTGGAAAAGGCATTGGATTGTATTACCACACTGATGTGGCATAATGAGATCGCTAGCTTGTATTAATGTAAACCTGTTTCCTTGTTTAATCTTTTCAAGCTTGTAACTTCAGTTTTTTGGTGTTATATAAAAGAAGCTACTGTTTTTTCCTTTCTGTTTTTTCTTCATCTTTCCTATCCCCACATCGGCAGTCATGCCTGGAGGAGGTTGTTGTGAGAGCTCTATTGTACTGTGACCTTGTGTTTCGACTGCAGTTACGGACGTTGTTAGTTTTGAATGCCTATCCCGGATGCAGTAGGCTTTTCGGTCGTACCATTCAAGTTGACCTTTACAGGACTTGTTGAACATCTGATAAAGAGTCTTGACGGGCTCTTATGGCAAACCAAGGTGCTCGAAGTGATTTGATTTGGACTGTGTGTGCTGGGAGGGGCTGAGAAAGGTATTCAGAAACGAGGAGATTAAAGATATTCTACAGGATCTCATTCATCAATTAGTATTATTATTTTAGCAAACAGCCTTAGATCTACATAGATCCCTGGGCATTTAAAGTGTGTATTTTAAATGTGACATAGTTTTGAGTTTTGTGCACATATACAAAAATCTGAAATGCATATTTTTAATTAAATTAGATAATCATTATCCTCTGGGAATGTTAAACTACCAGTTTTTTTTACTTGGGGTGTGGGGAAGCACTGGTGTTTGTTTAAAGAGTAAGCTGCAAAGCAAATGAAAACTATGTTCTTCAGTGGAGGAGTCTGGGCCAGAGCAGTTTTCCAACCCTCTAAAGCTCAAGGCACACCTGCCTCAGTTTAAAATGTCACGTGGCACTCCAACCCCTCCTACCTGTGCACTGCCCTTTTATAAATTTGAAAATAAACCTTACCTTGCATTGAGAAACGTCGGCTTGTCTTAAAGCTGACTTGTCTTATTCTGGTAGAAATTATAAATGAGTGATTTGTTTCTATTTCTTTTTGTACTGTGACTTTTGTCATGTGTCTAAAACATCTGTTTCACACCTGTAAATGCCTGACAGTTGAAAAACACCGCACTTGACTTTTTCTCTCCCTCCCCAGGTTTACACGTCTCTGGTCCCTATAATCGGAGGTGTGCTGCTAGCCACGGTGACAGAGCTGTCGTTTGACCTCTCTGGACTGATTAGTGCCCTGGCTGCAACCCTCTGCTTTTCTCTGCAGAACATCTTCTCCAAAAAGGTAAGGCCTCATCAGAGCAGCCTCTTGATATTCTCAGGACACCATTTTGTTTTTGTTTAACCCCAGTACAAAATGTGTTCTAAATGTAGTCAATCTAGAGACAAACGCTTACTCTATCCACTCAATCTTTATTTCAGGGGGACTGGACACAGTTAGGTTAATTGTCTACTCCAGCAAAAACAGCATTTAAAAAGGACGTCTCCAAGCTGCTTGCGAAAGAGTGCAACAGGGAAACCAATTAGTCTCATGCACATCTTTGAATGCCTTTGGCAGTGCACAGGAGCCTGTGCCACAGTGATAAATGTCCTTCCTCACAGTCCTGGGGAAATCTTTTCAGAGACAAGTTTTGGCAAGAGAAGAGCAATAGAATAGAATAGAATAGAATGGCAAATGAGAAAATGGTAGACTGGTCCCACACAAAGCAGAGGGAGAGATGCAGGTGAGATAAACAGCTCCTTGGAGGTGCAGAAACTAATGCATAGGGCACAGCGCTTCCGTTGAAGGTCCTGGCTAGCTACAGCAGCAGCGTGTGGTACCCACCATCTGTTGCTAAGGTAACTGACCATTGTTGGACCGCGAGAGAGTCGTGCAGCAAGTGAACATTTTGTCCTCAAAGTTGATGTGTTAGAAGCAGGAAAAATGGGCAAGCGTAAGGATCTGCTTACGGCCAAATTGTGATGGCTAGACAACTGGGTCAGAGCATCTCCAAAACTGCAGCTCTTGTGGGGTGTTCCTGGTCTGCAGCGGTGAACCGGCGACAGGGTCATGGGCGGCCAAGGCTCATTGATGCACGTGGGCAGCGAAAGCTGTCCCGTGTGGTCCGATCCAACAGACAAGCTACTGTAGCTCAAATTGCTGAAAAAGTGAATGCTGGTTCTGACAGAAAGGTGTCAGAACACACAGTGCATTGCAGTTCGTTGCATATGGGGCTGCGTAGCTGCAGACCAGTCAGGGTGCCCATGCTGACCCCTGTCCACTGCCGAAAGCACCTACAATGGGCATGTGAGCATCAGAACTGGACCACGGAGCAATGGAAGAAGGTGGCCTGGTCTGATGAATCACGAGTTCAAGGTGTTGACTTGGCCTCCAAATTCCCCAGATCTCAATCCAATCGAGCATCTGTGGGATGTGCTGGACAAACAAGTCCGATCCATCGAGGCCCCACCTCGCAACTTGCAGTACTTAAAGGATCTGCTGCTAACGTCTTGGTGCCAGATACCACAGCACACCTTCAGAAGTCTAGTGGAGTCCATGCCTTGACGGGTCAGGGCTGTTTTGGCGGCAAAAGGGGGACCTACACAGTATTAGGCAGGTGGTCATAATGTTATGGCTGATCGGTGTAGCTTGAAATTTAAAAGGGGATAGTAGCTATGATGAGGTTTGGAATGCTTATATCCAAATGTATCAGGGTAAACCGCTGTGACCCAGTGAGTGCTTATCTGGTTTGTGCCCCCATCCCCCACTCTCTCCCTTTAGGTTCTGCGGGACACTCGGATTCACCATCTGCGTCTGCTGAACGTCCTGGGCTTCAATGCGGTGTTGTTCATGGTGCCTACCTGGGTCCTGGTAGATTTGTCTTCATTTCTGGTGGATGGTGATCTGGTGAGTGGACAGCAGGGGGCGCCTCAGCATTCATTCTACAGAGTAATCAACTGAAACATGGGTTCACATTAGGATCGATCTTGTGACTGTATCTGTATACCTATCTATCAAAACATTTTTTCTTCTGTTGTTGTTAACACAAGGATAATGTTAAAAATAGCGCAAGATAATAAATAAGGTAATCACTTATACATACTTATTTTGGTTTGTCAGGAAAGCACATCCAATGTGGTGTTCAATGTAGAATTTAATTAAATTTATATTAAAAAATAACTAAAGCGCTATTCAGACTGACCGATTTTATCTTGCGTATTCATTCATAATTGATGAAATGCTCAAATTTAATTCCAAAGTAAATAGACTAGTGTGATTTTAAAAAGCATAGCTTGAAATCTAAACTTTGTGGACATCAATACTGAATATTTCTAATTCCAAATTATTTTTGAAAATGTATCTGCAAGGTTTCTGAATTTCTATTTCAGGTCAAATACAGCTTTTCTATTGTTCTCAAATAGAATTGTTAAAATACATTGAGAGTTGTTGAGTCCTCCACTAGAGGCCGCTCTTTCCTAACAGAGCAGTAGTTTGACAAGTAAAAGTGCTGAATAATTTTACAAAAGCATTGAAAGGAATGTAAATTATATATTTAAACTGTATATATTTTCCAATAGTAGGGCGAAGAAAAACCCAAGCTTTTTAATTTTGGATGGACAGGGTGAAAGTGAAACAATAGAAAATGGTATGGTTTTTTTAACAATCAACATTGTAGCACTTCACAGGATGCATCTAAAAACACCTTTCATCTTTCTCCCAGTTCACATAATATACAGTCAAGTTGATCAATAATCAATGCTTGCATTTTTAAAATCACATCACGTTAATAGCAGCAGATTTAAAAACGTTGTTTACAAACCCTAAAACCAAACCAATCCTATATAAGAGTTGCCAAAGGGAGAAGCAAGTACATCTCCAGCTGCTTCACCGTGCAAGTTCACTCCACTTGGTCTCAGTGCATTCCTTGCAAATTAAGCATTAAACTTACAGAATTGCCATTTTGGATACTTGCGAAATGGAGCAAGTTTTATGTTCCTTCCCATGTGTTTCTTTGCTCACACAGGTGGGGTTTATTGTCACAGGTGGGCTTATATGGTTGCAAACAGGTGTGTCCAATGTGTTTGATTTTAATTAAATAAACTTCTCTTACAGTGGGGGAAAAAAGTATTTGATCCCCTGCTGATTTTGTATGTTTGCCCACTGACAAAGAAATGATCAGTCTATAATTTTAATGGTAGGTGTATTTTAACAGTGAGAGACAGAATAACAACAACAAAATCCAGAAAAATGCATTTCAAAAAAGTTATAAATTGATTTGCATGCTAATGAGAGAAATAAGTATTTGACCCCTTCGACTTAGTACTTGGTGGCAAAACCCTTGTTGGCAATCACAGAGGTCAGACATTTCTTGTAGCTGGCCACCAGGTTTGCACACATCTCAGGAGGGATTTTGTCCCACTCCTCTTTGCAGATCCTCTCCAAGTCATTAAGGTTTCGAGGCTGACGTTTGGTAACTCGAACCTTCAGCTCCCTCCACAGATTTTCTATGGGATTAAGGTCTGGAGACTGGCTAGGCCAATCCAGGACCTTAATGTGCTTCTTCTTGAGCCACTCCTTTGTTGCCTTGGCTGTGTGTTTTGGGTTATTGTCATGCTGGAATACCATCCATGACCCATTTTCAATGCCCTGGCTGAGGGAAGGAGGTTCTCACCCAAGATTTGACAGTACATGGCCCCGTCCATCGTCCCTTTGATGTGGTGCAGTTGTCCTGTCCCCTTAGCAGAAAAACACCCCCAAAGCATAATGTTTCCACCTCCATGTTTGACGGTGGGAATGGTGTTCTTGGGGTCATTCCTCCTCCTCCAAACGCGGCGAGTTGAGTTGATGCCAAAGAGCTCGATTTTGGTCTCGTCTGACCACAACACTTTCACCTAGTTCTCCTCTGAATCATTCAGATGTTGGCAAACTTCAGGGGGAGGGGGGCCTTGCGGGCGCTGCAGGATTTCAGTCCTTCACGGCATAGTGTGTTACCAATTGTTTTCTTGGTGACTATGGTCCCAGCTGCCTTGAGATCATTAACAAGATCCTCCCGTGTAGTTCTGGGCTGATTCCTCACCGTTCTCATGATCATTGAAACTCCACGAGGTGAGATCTTGCATGGAACCCCAGATCGAGGGAGACTGACAGTTATTTTGTGTTTTTCCATTTGCGAATAATCGCACCAACTGTTGTCACCTTCTCACCAAGCTGCTTGGCGATGGTCTTATAGCCCATTCCAGCCTTGTGTAGGTCTACAATCTTGTCCCTGACATCCTTGGACAGCTTTTTGGTCTTGGCCATGGTGGAGAGTTTGGAATCTGATTGATTGATTTGCGTCTGTGGACAGGTGTTTTTTATATAGGTAACGAGCTGAGATTAGGAGCACTCCCTTTAAGAGAGTGCTTCTAATCTCAGCTCGTTACCTGTATAAAAAACACCTGGGAGCCAGAAATCTTGCTGATTGATAGGGGATCAAATACTTATTTCCCTCATTAACATGCAAATCAATTTATAACTTTTTTGAAATGCGTTTTTCTGGATTTTTTTGCTGTTATTCTGTCATTGTGTTAAAATACACCTACCATTAAAATTATAGACTGATAATTTTTTTGTCAGTGGGCAAACGTACAAAATCAGCAGGGGATCAAATACTTTTTTCCCTCACTGTATGTGTTAACATTTTTACAAAAGAAAAAGCAGGATGGCTACACTAGGCCGTCTTATTCAAATGGTTTATAAACCTGCTCTCCATGCACTTGCGCTTTTATGTACTCCTCATCTCAGGGCGGAGTCAACGACTGGTCCTGGACGCTGATGTTGCTGTTGATCAGCGGTTTCTGTAACTTCGCCCAGAATGTCATCGCCTTCAGCGTGTTGAATCTGGTCAGTCCCCTGAGCTACGCGGTGGCCAACGCGACCAAGAGGATCATGGTAATCAGTGTGTCCCTTTTGATGCTGAGGAACCCCGTCACCTCCACCAACATGCTGGGGATGCTGACTGCCATTCTGGGGGTCTTCCTCTACAACAAGGTGGGTTGAGCATTCTTGTCTCCTCTGCTCTTTCCCTCTGCCTTAATTGCGGTGCAGAGCAGGGATGGTCAGTTTGGGATCTGCAAACTGCAGACCTAGAAGGGCTGGCCCAATTATGCACAAGTGTCAGTGCAATTCAGTCATTGTTTAAGGGCCAGGACAGAATTTTACTGTCCTCAGTGTTAAGAAGCAAATGTCTTACAAATTTGTCAGAAACCATACAATAATTGGAAATGTCATGGTTTTTAAAGGGGTCATGAACTGAGAAATCAAAATTCCCTTGATCTTTTGACATGTAAGAGGTAATTGTACTATAAAAACATCCTGTAAGTTTCAGAACTCAAAACTTTTTTGTTAGTCTAAAAACAGCTTATATCAAAGGCAATCTGCAAAAACAACAGCATTTGGAATGTGCCACTTTATTATGTAATAGTGTGGCTAAACCCCACCTCCGCAGAAGAAGATCAACGCCTGCTTCTACATTACTGCCTGCTTAGCCCCGCCCACCGATTCACGCATATAGTAGGTAAATAACGAGAGAGGCAAACGCAGGTCTATGCTGAAACCAAACGATAAAGATGGCTCCGAAGACAACAATTGGCAAGTTTTTAACTTTCATGAAAATGATGGACGATGAATATAAGAACGACAGCTTGACAAACGATGGTACATTCATTTATACTTCGTTTACATGAAGCAACACGAAGTTTCCTTTTTCAGATATAACTGTATTAATGCCTAGTATCTAAACTTTATATGCAACAACCAATGAAATATAAAACTTGTAATATGCATAAATGTTAACAACATAACAACACAAACCGCTTTCTGTAGCGTCTTCGGCTAAACTCTAATATAATGTAATAGGCTAACTACCTCACAAATACATAAAGTATAAATATAAATAAAGATGATTATGCAGGCTGTAGTATCCTTGCCATTTGAGGTGCAGGTTCGTTGTCTTGTGATTCGGGATCAGACTCTGGCTCAAACATGTTTGGCTGAATGTCACCGGCTGCCATTTCTCAACATCGGAAATTTTCAAAACAATTCCACACGTGTACTGACGGGGAGTTGAAAATGTTTTAAATATGCAAAACTGTTAGCCAATCATACCAGTTGGCATTTACTTCCGAGTCTACAATCCGCCACGCCTATTCAAACTGTGTGTTCCGATGAGGGGGGTCAAAACAGGACAGAAAATAGCCGATTACTTCTAAATTATGATGTTTTTTGATGTAAAAATCTTTAACATTATAAGTGGACCTCAGAGAACATTACACATTTAAAAAAAAAAAAGTTTTGCTTGTCCACATTTTCCTGTAATTGTAGGTTTTGTATGATTGCCTATTTGACGTTGTTCTTGGTTTCCTGTGTGAAGATACTGCTCAGATAATATAATGATTATTTCCAATGTTTTTTTGTGACGTTTATGCTTTTCTACATCTGACGCACTTTTCTTGTGGGTTCATCCTGTTAAAAAACCCAGAGGAAGTGAAGAAGAAACCAAGATTCACCACTTAAAATAATGCCAAAAAAATGCTGATGAAGCAAATGTCTGAAGCACAGGGTCTGTGTTGAGTTTCGAGCTGGACTGTTCTCCTTTTTTAAATTATATTTTTTAATCTTGACTTCTTGTTATTCCCCCGCAGGCTAAATACGATGCCAACCAGGAAGCCAAGAAGAAGTTGTTGCCAGTTTCCAAGCAGGACCTGGTCTCTTTCGATCACGGAAATGTGTCGTTGGAGAAAATGCAACCCAACGGAACGGGGCCTTTCCCCCAGAGCTCAGACTTTCAGTACGGCAGGAGTAACGTGCTGACTGATCACTTCCAGTACAGCAGACAGACCTACACGATGGGTTACGGCTCCAACCAGTATGACGTGTAGATTGAGATTGCTCTTTGGACTTCACTGCCGATCAAGTTCTGTGTTCTCCAGCGCTGTCTGAACCTTCTGAGACGGAAAAGGGAATGTAAAGCCAAAGTCGGGAGAGTTAATGTGCGCGCCCAAAGCGGTCCAGCAAATGATCATGTCGTTTAATTTTTTATTTTTTTTAATCTGTTCATGATAAGGTGTCCCTAACAGGTTTGCTCCCTTTTTTTTTTAAATAATTTTGTCAACTGTGAACTAACATTATTTTGTAATTGTGCAGCAGCCAAGTAGCGATTCTTGACTGGAACCAAGCCAATCGATAACCATGCGACTGTACGGAGCACTTAAGATCTATAGATCCGTTGCTCGTTCAGTGGAAGCTTGTTTATTTTGCAGTAGTCGTAGGGTGGAGACGAGGTTTGATCTATCAGCAATGTGTCCACCTTGCCCTACTTTTATAAGCAATGTTTTAACAACTAAAACCCTCTCCGGTTTACACAATCTTCTTGTTTTTTGTAACCAGTAATTGATTATTATCATGGAATAGTATCAAACGCTGTTTACAGAAGATATCCCTACATTTCTACACGTAAAAAAGTAACTCTGTTGGATATTTATATGTATTTCAATACTGCTGTCCTCTTGCAGTTAGACCAAATGTTTACCTTTGTTTTTAAACTTCCGTGTAGGCATTAGTCTGGTTTATTCAGATTGTTTGAGGAGGAACTGGCCAAACATCTCCCAGTATTGTAGACTACTTGTGTTAAATGTAGCATTTTTCCCCCCAGAATTCAAATTGCATAAGGTGCAACTGCAAGCAAACGTGTATTCAGGAATATCTACACTGTGACTTATATACCCTGCCGTACCACACATGGGGACAGTAAAGTTAAGAGAGCAGGGAGGGGGATACACAAGCTGAATGGAAGAAAGTTGAATGAGGAATGGAAGAGGGTGAGGGTGTACCTTTCCAGACCCAACCTTGAACCAAGTTCAACCACCAACCATGAAACAAGCACATTATGTGTCTTTTAAATAATAAAAGCAATGAATGACCTGTTGGGTTATTAAAATGAACACCAGACATCCAGCATATAGAATATTGCTGGTGTCAAAAATTCCTTCAACTTCACGTCTTACAAAATTGTCTGCATTCACTTTTTTTTTTTTTTTTAATGCAACATTAGAATTAAACTACAAGTGTTGAAGGTGTACAGTTACACAAAGGCTGGCCTGGCAAAGTATGTTATCTGTGTTGGTGGCCACTTTATAGATCGCTTAAGCGGTTACGATCATATGTTATTTGATTAAATGAACGGTGTTGCGCGGGGTCACCGTTGGGGGAAGTCGAGTTAGTTAGTGGCGATGATGACGAAAACTTGTGACGTCATATATATGCGACGTTGGAGCCACATGGAACACACGCTGCTGTTGCAACTGCTGTAGTATCGTGTCGTTTTCGTACTATGTGTATATATACTGTGGATTTTTTTTCAATACATGTACATAGGCCAATATTAATATTTCATAAATGGCAGCATGTGATTTACACATTTTTGCTCCGTTTCAGAGCCAGTTTTTCATTGTTATTGTTTGGTGGTTGGAGGTATAACAACGGAAACGATCCCGGTCTCTTTAAACGACACACACTGTAGTTGAATACAGTTACAAATGAACGCATGAGCGCCGAACTTTTATGCTCCAGTATGTGAGCATTATTTTAGAAAATGTGAAATACATGTGGACTGCATTCAAAATGAAGTACTTGTCATTGTGGTCACACTTTACAATCATGGGCAGCAATTCTTGGTGAATGGATGTATGAATATTGCAGAAATAACACGCAAATCGAGAGTTCTGCTGTTAATCACATTTAGGCTATAGCAGGGGTTTTCAAATCGGTCCTGGAGTACCCCTTGCCCTGCTGGTTTTTGTTCCAACCTAGGTCTTAATAACTTAATTGATTGGTGAATTGCTTTGTTAGGTCAATTTATGGATTCAATTAAACAATTAAGACCTCAGTTGGAACAAAATCCATCAGGGCTATAGTAACGTTAGGGATAGGGTTACAGTTTGGGGTTGGGGCTTGTACATGTGATGGACATCAGAACTCAGTGGAAGTGCATGAGGCAATCATGTTAGTGTTGTAGGATTCATACAATAATCAATTGAAGAATCAATTAAGAATTGGTGTTCATTACTCTAAAGCGTTACCATCATTTTCAGATTTCTTTGTCTTGATTTGGTACACCTCCGACAGCTTTTTGATAATGGTGCAATGGTTAATTCATTAATGTTGACCGTGACCTTAAAGAAAAAAATCTAATTGGAATACAGAGTTTGCTTTTAATTAAGTTTTAATCACGAGTTTGCGAGGTAAAATATAATGCGGGGAACAAGTAGTGAACGGTTTTAATTTTAGGTGCTGAACCTATGTTGTATGTTTTTATTAAACTTTATTAAGCATATTTAAGTTACAGCTGTTCAGGACTGTGAAACAACCTTTCATGTCAAGGTACATAATCGACTTCAGCTCTACTTTAAAAGATGCAACATTACAAAGTGGATTCAGTAGGCATGCATACCAAAATAGTTTTTACTACAACACTGGTTTTAATGCAGTTTTAGGAACCTTTGCATTTGGTTTATAACGCATCGTATTTCTTCTGCATTAAGATTCAAGACTGTATAGGTAGACTACAATTGCAAAACGGTTGACGAACGGTTCTGCCTGCAATAGGATGTGATCCTGCAGACTGTTTGCATGCATTTAAAATGTAGGACATGTAACGCGTCTTCTCCAATCAGCCTGGAATGGAAAAGGGGGCCTCAAAACCGGCCCAACTAGACTCTTGCAATAGATGTTTTTACATTCCTGATGCAGTCCGTAATCCCTCTTGGAGCTGAACACAATGGCAAAAGTGTGCAGACCATTAGCCGTGGCAATTTAAATGGTTTAAGAAGTACGTATAGGGGAATACATGACGGGTAGCAAACGTCTTGTAAATTAGACCTGTACAATACATTACACATTTATAAAGAATGTTCCCGAATGTGAACTGCTATGAGATACATTTGACAGAACAATACTATCATATGATCAATTTTTTTTTTTTTTTTTTTATGGGTTAGGCTTAGCGGGTGCAGGGTTTAGTTTTATGTGGGTTGGAGTAATGAAATAGAAGTTACAGAGGGCGATTTGAGCCTTAACATCCCACTTTATGAGATTATAAATACCAGATAGAATTCGGACTGGAGCAATTTCGACTTTATTCCTCTAAACAAAGAGGCGTCTTCGTGTGTGGTCTGGTTTTCTTTACATGCTCAATTTATATAACTGGTCTTTTAACATTTAAACCCATTTTGTCTCTAATGCAAGACTCCAAAGCGTAGGTTACTTTGTGTTTAAAACTGCAGTGAAACAGGTGCAAAGCATTACAGGGAGGCTGGACTTCAATCTAAACAAGCTACCTGAGTAGTTGTAAAGTTCGTCATTTGCACCTTTTTTCCATACATTAACATGATAATAATAATAATCAAGCTATAGGCCTACACATCCATGGAAGGTATTACATTAATGATCAGTCATATATCAATCACATCAATTAGGACTGTGATTTAGTGCTATTGTGTTATAACTTCATTTGGAGTTATGTCCTTCTAATAATTAAATCCAAGCTTTGACCGAACGTAAATGTTACAAAAGGTGCATCCATATAATAGAAAATGTAATAACATAAACCCTAATTGATATATAATCTGCAATGCACTAGGTCAAAGTTTTGATCTGCCAGTGACCATCACTATTTTACCAGAAATCTGTTTCATAATCTGATACACAAAATATAATGTATGAATACCGATACATTTTCCTTAAGATAGCTCAATTTAAAATGCACTTGACGTTTATACCTGCGTTTAAAAACCATTACAGCCTACTTTTTCTTCTTTTTCAATTGCCATGGGCCTATAATGTATAGGCCCTGTATACATATATCTGAATCTCACGAACACCTTAACTGCTTTCAATCATATCTGAATTATTTTGTTTTAAATCGACGGCAATTACCAGCAGCAAGTTTTAGTTCGCAATAGATTCAATAGAAAAGTAGATTCACTGGAAACCTTGCATTGGGTTTTCCTTGATCACAGCACTTTAAAGAAGAAAAGTGTAAATGGGAAGTATTTTAGGCAGTATTTTTTAAATAGGAACATGGGTAAATGATTCACTGTTTGCGTCTTTGATTTTTTTGAAATTCACATTCATCATTATGAACAAGAAAATACTTTATTAGTATAATATCTGGGGCAATATTGTCTATATGCTGTAATAGAAATACTGGAATGTACCTTATCGGGTTTGTTATTCATGAGGACCGTTTGTTCATTTTTATTTTTGTTCTTTTTCCTAGACTTCAACTTGTCAAGTTGTCTCTATATGTGAACGTTATTGAAGAACGCAATGGCATTTTTACTGTTTATAGATTTTTATTTATGGTGTTTTAGATAAAAGGACAAAGAAAAATTAAAATATTGGTGCAATTATGCTCTAACTTATATGGTGTATTTTTTATTTAGTTTTTTTCCCTTCCTTTTTTTAATTTAAAAATGGTCAAACATAAAACAATAAAGAATAACACATGGAACTGCGGAACGATTCACCATGTTTGCTCTTCCTTTCTCGCAAGAAGTCCTGTAATTTTCTTAATCTCCATTTGGCGTTTTAAATACATGAATCTCCTTGTAGTTTTGCCAATGTATTGCTGTGCTGTATTTATTATGTAAAACATGGACGAGGATGTAAAAAAAAAAAAAAAAGTAGGAGAAACTAACGTTTGATGACCTCTTTGAAGATTTTATTTCCCCCAGCAGGCTAAACAAATAGTAAAGAGTAATTGACCCAGTTAAGACAAACATTAATTCTCCATAGGGCTCGGAATTACCAATTAAAGTCTACTTCAATGCAGCTTTTGATATGCCGTACTTGATACAAAGCACTGCGCTTGTAATTGGCCTGTACTGTGTTTTGATCACTTAAAAAAATAACTAAGATTGATTGTTTGTTGTATTTTTAGAAAAGACCTAGAATACACGTTAAAAACAACATGTTAAGAGTGTGATTTTTATGGACTTCATTTAAGAGGGTATTTTGATAAATAAGTGTCCATTTACACTTTGAGCAAAGAGACACTACCTTGCACAAATAGAAAATGATGCGCACAATGTGTCCTGGTACTTTTAACACATTTCTTATTTTCTTCTGGTGATTGTGGTGCGGTGGTTGTAGAAGCCTCACACAATCGTTGAACACATTTATATAACCGTTGCATTAGTTAAAACCTTCGAGAAAGCCAGTAACATTTTTGAGATTGGTCTGGGCCAGATCTTGATATCATTTTGGTCTAGTCATTAAAGATTGGAACAAAAAACAGGAACCTGAGGGATTGGAATATGCCACAGCTCTTGCCTATGAGTTCAGTTTACCTTAAGTAGTTTAAGGTTTACAACACATTGTATAAACTCAACATTGGTTCTTTTGGTATAAATTCATCTTTTTGCATACGTTTAAATAACCCCCTAAATTGGGTTTATAATCTGTCCAATAAGATTTAGTTTAAATCGTTTCGTTTAATTAAGCACTGTGCCATTTGTGTGGGTTTTGTTTATGTAATTTGACTCATTGTATAGGCTATCCTACATAACCAGGTCTCTTTTCCGAATAATGGGTTTGGAGTGAAATGTAAACTTCCCTAGAGAATTGGATAAAACACTAGCAAACTGGTACATTGTGCAAATAAGAAATACAAGGATTCGCAAGGATTCTCTCTCTCTCTCTCTCTCTCTCTCTCTCTCTCTGCTTCTCTCCTTTTGTATTTTTTCACAAAAGAGAGGTTACACTCTTATAACGAATGTTATATTTAATACATTCTGAGTAACAACTTTGTGCTAAAATTCAAATTACAACACAATAATGTGTATTTTTAACACAATTGTGTTAAAAAAATACCCAGTATTGTGTTACAAATACACATTTTTATATTGCAGTGTGTTGTCTCTGAACAAACTCAGAATGTGTTAAACTCACAGAAGCCTGAAATCTGACAGTTGCAAATACTCAATTAAAATGGCGGTTCAAAATGATTTCACAATCCTTTGGAGGCTGTTTAATGTACCAATTTTGTGTCTCTACATTCATATTTTGATTTGCAGCAATGGGATGGACAACGAAGGGATCCGACGGAAATGATTCAAATGCATTTTTTACAGCAAAAAAATTTCTTTAATAATTTTACTTCTGATAAAAAAGTGTACATATATACATATATATATATATATAACTTAAAAGTCTTTTCGTAGTGTCTCTGCAGTAAACGATGTTACTTACACTACATTAATAAATAGCCTAGCTGCACGTCTAGCATTTAAATGACTATAATCAAGAGATTTAAATGCAATCCGTGATTTATGAATTTTCCTAGTAGTGAAACCTTTGAAAATTATCTAAATGTATATCCGATCTCCAACACTGTCATCTGACAATTGGACACGGACTTGGTCAAAGAGTTGTCCTTGGGTATCTCTCCACCGCAACCTTCGTCTTTACTTAGATCCAAAGAGCTGTTCTCCGGGTTTAACGTGCTTCTCCTCACGCCTGCTTCGGGGTCGGTCTCTGGGCTGGTTGGCACCCGGTGGGCATTAGTCGCCTCCTGGGTTTCAGGGAAGGGCAGCTCCACGGCGGCGTGTGTCTTGTCCGCTGCCAGCAGATAGCGCACAGCCCGCGGGCGTCCCGGGACGACGGAGTTGGATCGCCCCCGGACCACCCGCTTCAAAAGCGCCAGCAGCTTGAACAGGACGGTCCGGCGCAGCAGGATGTACACCCAGGGGTCCAGGATGGGGTTGGCCGAGGCGATGCGGATGGCCGTGAGATCTGGGTCGTTTTCCAGACTCGCGTTCACTTGCCTTGTGATCTGGTTGTAAAATACACGGACCTGTCACGAAGAAGAAAGAAAGAACTAAGTGGCGTCGCACAAAAACATAGAAAACTCTCTCTAGTCTACGTGATTTGTCTGCAAAATAACGATTTCCCTCTTGGTCTTGCATTTTTTAAGTATGGATGATAGTAATGGAGAAATACCTGGAATGACCTGAACACTATGACAAAGAAACACACAGCCTCCAGCAAATATCCGTAATCATTTTCGTTTAGTTCATATATTTCCTTTTTGACGACCACAGCCACAAGGGACACTGTTATGTCTGGATAAATGTACAATTCAGAAATGGCAAACAATTAAAAAAAGTAAAATTAGACTAGCAGGTTAAAACCCATGTTAAATGATGTTTATGTGTAGTTTATTTTCTGCTATTATGTCATTTAATCATATGTCTAATTTCGTCGCATCTTAGAGAAGTATCTTGAAAAGGGGTTGTTTAATAACTAATAATACATATTTATGACGGGATATGCATGTGTATTATACTTAAAAAGCAATACGTGTACTGATTTAATTGACAAATGGGTATAATCAATTCGGAAAAGAATGCTTTTAATTTTATGAGGTGCAGATATCCGATTTATTGCGTCACAAGTAGCAGTGAGCAATAAAAGTAAAAAAGCATGTCCAAAAGATACCAGATTAGCAATATATTTCCCAATACGAAATAAAAACAAAAAGAACATGGCAATGATGTAAAAAGACACAAACGTCTCTTGCAGTATTAAAACAGTGGATCGTTTTTAGTTAATAACTTTGCTCAACTTCTCACCTGATGTTTTGGCACAAATTTATTTTTAATCTGTGACGCACGTTTTTACCTACATACTTTATTTTATTGTATATATAAATATTATTTCAACACATTATTTATTATATTACAGATACACTAAAAGAGGTAGAATCTATCCACGTACACATTCAATTTGCACACCCTTCAATGCACTCCTGTATTTATATCATAACGCATTTCCAAAATGCTCTGAATAATGTGCGCAAACCAGTTAACAGGTGAAACTGGGCATCGGGTCTGTCTCTCTTTGGTTTTAACACAAAGCAAAACCAGAACGCACATAGCATCCACGCATGCATCGCGATTCCGTGACTTACCACCAACGGCGTGGAGCAGACGAGGACCACCACTGAAGTGACAATGAGCAGCAGCATCATCTGAATCTCCACCCCGGAGGTGCGGGCTGTCCACCGGTCCCTGACGCTCTCTCTGGGCACCAGGCTGGTCTTTGTCTTGCGTCGCATTACCAGCAGAGTCCCGCACACTGCGACATTGCACGCCACGGTAACCACGATGAGCAGGGAGCTCACGCCGGCGTACAGGAACGAGTAGAAAGCATGCAGCGGGTTCTCTGTCCTCCAGTCGATGAAACACCACGTTTCGTGCACCTGGAGCACGCTTTTGCTCAGGCCGAGCATGGGCAGACAGCAGAATAAAACGTTCCCCACGTAAATGGCAACCAAGGAATAACGCGCCGCCCGCTGGTCTATGGACCACCTCTGGTAGGAGTACGGGTGGCTGATCGCGAGGTAGCGCTCCACGGACATGGCGCAGATGATGCTCAGGCCGGCCACTCCAAAGAAAAGGAGGAGGAAAGAGTGGAATTCACACAGGGCGACGTTTTCAGGCAGGGGTTTGGTGAAGTAGTTGACAATGGTGATCGGGCTGGCCAGGCACGTCCCCAGCAAGTCTGTCACCGCCAAACCGCACACCAGCGTGTAGAAAGCGGACTCCTTGCGCTCCCGTTTGGTTTTCGAGAGCACGGCTATGGCGGTGATGTTCCCTACGACCCCCACCGCAAACATCAATACGGGGATGGCCATTTTCTCAAAATGTCCAGCTTTTTCAGCCATGGCCTCTACTTTTGAAGGACAAAAGCAGGGCTCCTTTGCTTCAGTTTCAGTTGTACTTTGATGAAGCTGATGCTTGAGGACGCGTTTGCAGCGACGCCAGTCATTTGAAATCCATGACTATATCCACAGAATGAAATAGTTCGGTTACTTTTTTTTTTACTTTACTGTTTATATCCAAGTCGTTTTTCTGTTTATCTGTGGTCCTGGCTCGGGTCTTGTGTACGCACGCCACAGTTCCTCTCTGCACAGCGGCGCACCAGCTGTGGGCGCATCTGGTGAAGTGAGCGGCTCAGACAGATGTTGATATATGTTGGCGCTGTGGTGCATTTGCTGGGATCCCGCCTACACTGACGGTGGCCAAAGTGTAGGACCACAGCGACACTTAAACAAATCACAGACATAATACAATGCAAATAGATTTTGCTCACGATTCAAAGAGTCTCTGAGTGTCTGTCTATTTCGTTGTATCCACGTTGAATGTCATCGAATAATTTGCTTTACATGTTTTTTTTCCCCCCACCAATATATTATGAATTGTTCTGGTATTGTTTATATTGATCTTAGGTTACACCTAAATATATTTAAGTATATTACATGCCTGGTGTCTGCAAGTATATATATATATATATATATATATATACCATCCAGTTAAAGTATCTGACCGCATTTACACCCACCAGACGTGTGTTTTAAGTACTACAGTAAATGTATTTAGTTTCCAATTCATTTTACGTTTTTTCCCCCTCCTGGTTGTTATATTGAGGAGAGAGCATGGTGGAAGTTGTACATTAAAAACAAAACAAAAAAACATGTGTGTTCTTGTTGCTTATTCATATATACCCAGTTGGTGATTTTAAGGGCTCATTACTACTATTAATTTATTATTATTATTATTATTATTATTATTATTATTATTATTATTATTGAATGTACTATTTGAGAGTGTTGTTGTGAAAGACTCTGTCGTGGATTAGCGCTGCAAGCATTTCCCTGTAGTACAGTTTCATTGTGTGCGTAATGCTGATGCGCAAAAACGATTCCAGCGCTAGGAATTCACTGTGCCACTGACAGCGCTTCCCACAGCACTGGACCATACATAATGACCTGATTTACACACACACACACACACACACACACACATATATATGGCCTGCATTTATCATAAACAAGAACAAACAAAATATCTCTTTCTTCTTGAAGTTTCGAGATTTGTTTTATTTTTGAGTCCACACAAAATCTCCTTATTTCGATTTAGTATCTTATTATTTCCACATATTATTTCAAAATGTCGACTTGTATCTCGTTATTTCGAAATAACGAGATACAAGTCGACATTTTGAAATAGTATGCGGAAATAATAATAATAATAATAATAATAATAATAATAATAATAATAATAATAATAATAATAATAGTATGTGGAAATAATAAGAAATAATAAGAAATAATAAAACAATAGCATACTTTTTTTTAAATAGTATGCTACATGCTATAGCTTGTAGAAATGTCGAATAAGTATCTCATCTCAGCAACGCAACTGATTTGATTGAGAGAGAACAATTTGGCAATTTAATAATTAGGAGGCGATAACGACTTTAGTGTATTAATTATGGCAAACACGAAGATGAATATCAACATAAATGTGTTCACAGCGTTTTTTTTAATTCTTTGCATTTTTTGCAGTCTAATGGGACATAATGTAGAACCCATGTAGCCTATGAGCGAGAGGTTAATGTCTTTCTGTTTAAATTCAACTTTGAAATCCTATCCCATCTCAAATTGTTCCAGTGGACACCATACACTCTTATAATTAATGTGTTAAATTTAACACATTAGTTCTAAGAGTGTATGGTTACACATTTTTACACATTTGACTACTGGATTAATAGTATCGTGCCGCTGCCTCCACCTTTGCTTACTGGAAGGTCCAGAATTAATTAATTAATTAACTTAAGACAATGTAGGGAAATTACGTCACAAAGACAGCAAAGGATAGACATTTTATTACGGGAAAATGAGTATCAGTTCTCCACATCATCTTATCCCCAGATTAGAGCAAGTCCCATCAACAACTTCTAATTGCAACGATCTGTCACAGTGCTAATCAGTTAATTAACAGGGGCGTGGTCACAGTCCAACTCAATAGAAAGTTTAAATAACGCGAGAGTCGAACTTATAAGTAATAAGCTCCACATCCGATCCAAATCCAGTTATGCCACTGCTAAAGCTGGGTATCAGCATTGTTTATTACCCTGAATTTATTTTTGGTGCAAAACGAAATCAGGCCTGAAATAGTGATGCCAAGTTGTACGTCTAAACGACTGTCACGCAGTAGCCCATGTCAGCTCAGGTGAACTATTTGGAGTATTGTAAAGCTGCCAGATAAGGATCCTTCCACTTGCGTCTTGTGGTTGCTTAGCACAAGCCGCCTTGTTATTGATTGGCCTGTCGGTAATTATGAGCATGCTTCTTGTCTAATAAATGCACTGCAGATCCCAGTCGCCAGCCGTGCTAATTCTGCAGAAGCCTTTATCTGTGTTGTGTTTGCATTGCCTTGTGGTGCTACTGCGTATTGTCCCCCCCTTTCAGTTTGCTTTGCAAGTGATTTGATGCATCGTTTCATGATTTGGTCTCAGAAACGTAGATTTGTTCCGTTTATATCCACATACTTTTGAAAAACTAGAATAAAGATACAATCTGATTTTATGTTATTTTTATTACATTCATTATTTATTTTTGCAGATGTGGAATTTCTTATTTAGTCGTGGGAATGTAGATTTGAATGGGAAATGAGATAACGGGTTCCACTTGGCTATGTTTCTATAATGCCCCTTACTTGATGTAAGTCAAGTATATATAGATATATTCACTCTTGATTGTACTCAATTAACTTGGTATAAGTGATTGATGGGAAATTCAGCTTTCTTTTTCTAAATCGTTTTGGCAGTGTGACACAATACATATTAAAAAGCTAGATTTAAAAACGTGTCTTGTTAGATGCAAACAGGTTGACTGAAACGAAGAGAGCCCTCCTCCCTTGACAATCCAATATGAAATTGATTGTATAAAGAACCCATTTGTATATATTTCTTCTTCTTCTTTTATCTTACTATGCCTCAGTATTGATTAGACTTTGAACGGCTGAACCAGAGTAATGGCCAGTATTACATTTGAACTCATTATATAGAGCGCTTTGGGACTTGGAATATTACATCATGTACTTCCTAACAGTATTCAAGGTCATCCAATTAGGAGTTCAATTACTCATAGGTTTCATTTTGAGGAAAATGGAATGTATAATTATACGTGGCGACTCATTTTGGCTTGGTTTGGCTTGATAGCATTTTGGTTCAGTACCTGTCAGTACATGTTTTTACAGAGCTTTCACAGTAGCTTATTGTCACAATTTTTTGTCCTTTTAGTTTCCTCACTTCTTGCAGTACTGTTCTGTGCAGTATTGTCCTATCGTTTGTCCTTAGTATTGCTTTGTGAGGAGTTGCAATGGGTGAAATAGCTGTGTTACACCAATTTGACATGGCCTACTCTTTGCATCCATGAGATGTGGGCACTGTGATTAGGCAGCTTCTTCTGTCTGTGGCACTTTAGCATTTAAAAAAACTCAATCTAAAGGAAAGTGTGCCGTCATTAACCAGTATCCTAAAAGTTCCACATTGATAAAAAAACCTTCTTATTAGAACTGTCACAGGTTCCTTGGGATGATACTGTGGAAAAACCTTTTAAGGACATCAAAGACCCTTTTGACTGACCCTTTAGTGAGAAAACTCCCAAATGAACCCATACTAGAATATCCTAGAACATAAGGGTCAACAAATCTTTTTTTCCTCACAAGTCCGTGCACTGTGTATCCTTATCAAGATGGGTGGTGCTTTTAAAAGGGCATTGGAAAGAGACCTTTTGCAGTCTTTTAAGGGCTGGGAAGATGCCTTAGCACTTCCAACTTGCTGCTTCTGCTGGCTAATGCTTGGAAAAGCCTTTTTGGCAGCAGTGTTCTGTGCCGATGTAGTTTAGGGATCATCGCAAAACTCCCATAATGCAGCAGGGTGAGGCTGTATGAGTTGCAGACCCTGATATTGAAGGTATTCCTCACATGCACTGTACTTCTGGGAAGTTTCCTAAGAATTACTTGGCGTTACAGCACGGTTTGTGCAGCAGCCAGTATCTTGTGAACTTATAACGCACTGTGCAACGCAATTGTCTGATCAGACCAGCAGATAATGATCCAAAACTAAAAAAAGGAAAATACTAAAAAGAACAAAGCGTAGTCACACAGAGGAAACGAGTAAGATAATTAATTATGGCAGGGCATAGAAATAAGATATTGGCTGCTGAATGGAAATCTGTTTGTGTAATATGAGCTAATTAAACATACAACATAATAAGAGATGAAGCCTATATGAAAAATATATTAGAGGCTATATTGAGAGCTTAGTTTTGCTTCTGTCTTCATTGTGACTAGTCTTTCTCACACTATCTTAGATTACTGTGTAATGGATTCTCGACAACATAGTAAAGGAGTACAGGAGCAAGTTTATTGTGTGTGGGAGATAAGGTAGACTTTTCTGAACTGATTTATGATTTATTTTATTTTGACCAATTTTACGACCACTTTGTTCTTCTTCTGCAGATCTGGAATTAATCCTTTAAATAGACCATTTACATGTGCAAACCAATACAACAAAGAGATGGAAAAGGCAAATTAAAGTTGTTTGTTTTCTTTAGAAATACAGATGTTTTATTTCTGCGTAATAAGAAAATGTTCCAGTATTTAGTGAAAGACATTGTGAGCATCTGTCTTTGTATGTTTATTCCCTGTTTCAATAGTCTTGGTAGTTTAGTGTAGTTCACTGCAGAAGTTCTGAAGAGATGTTTTTTGCTGATCTGGGATTTTTTTAGACCACCCAGTGGTATTTCCTTTATGAAAGTCAAGCTTGTATAAATATTTATTTTTTTGTTTCTTTTTAACTTGTTCCGTGGATCATCTCTGTCAATCTCTGGATTTAGGCCTTCTTCTTGCCCTTAATCTCAGTTTCCTTTCTGACATGAGATCTGACATCATCTCTGGCTTTGTTCCCACAGGAGTTTTGGTGTGTTGGCTTATCATAATCTCAAATGCTTTTCTTCCATTTCTCAGTCTGTTTATTGCCAGAACGATCAGTGTGAAATCATCAGTGTCTTTGATCAAATTAAATCTGTGTCATTACAGAAAGGGCCACAGTTAAGATTGTTGTCTCCTCATATGGCTCTTAAATATATAGAAAAGTGGTTGTACAAGAAAGTGAAAATGTTGCAGTTCATTTGTAAATATGCTAGTTATAGTGCTGTTATAAGCAAAGTATTATACTTTACAAATGAACAAAGTTAAAAAAAATTGAGGACAAAATGTTCACTTGCTGCCTAATATATCCCACCCACTGACAGGTGCCATGATAATGAGATTATCAGTGTTATTCACTTCATCTGTCAGTGGTCATAATGTTATGGCTGATCAGTGTATATATATATATATATATATATATATATATATATATATATATATATATTATTCTATGTCCTATGTATATTATTATTATATTATTCTATGTATATCCTTAAGCACATTGCAAAAGCCCAAAGTCTCATATTACCAGTCTGCCTGGTTTCGTATGGCATATTGCACAATATTTCTTGTCAAGCAGTCCATATGTGTTCAGCAAAAGTAGCTCTTCTGTTTGTTTCAACTGCCATGTACAGTAATCTCAGACAAACTCAATGCTGGTTTGTATCTTTCTCCTGTGTTTACAGTTTCAATTTCATAACAAAACACAGGTGATCTGAAACATCTTCACAGTACTGTATCTACATACAGGGGCGTCGCAAGGGGGTAGGCATCCTAGGCAATTGCCTGGGGTCCCGGGCGCCCCCAAATGGGAACTGGGAACCCCCTCCCCCGCTCTCACGGAAGAAAACTCCGCCGCACCCCCCCCCCCCCGGCATCACAGTCAATAATTATTTTGCCTGGGGCCCCCACATACCCTAGAATCGCCTCTGTCTACATACCCATAAACGAATACTCTACTGCTACATAATTATTTGTAATTCAGATTTTTATCTCTACAACTTGTATGTCATGAACTATTTTCTTTCAAGTGGTAATACCTAAATAATGAATGCTAAGTTTATGGATTTCGTTCATTCCTTTCCTCCCCCTCTCTCCACAGTCCAAATATGTGGGGCAAGATGATCAATTTTTGTCTGAAATGTGACATATGTTATTATGTTTAAACATCAAACTGACAACGAAGGAACCACTAACCCAGAGCTATACCTTTGTTCCTTCCTTGCTGTGGGGAGCTAGGGGCTTAAGAAAGGGTCATACGATTGCAGGCTTGAATCAAATGTGTCAAGAGACAGGCCTCAAGTATGAGTCAGCACTTCCTAGCTTTGACGGAGAGAGTGTCACCAGTGATGTCAATGGTGTTGGGGGGCTGTGGGAGTCACAAGGACTGTCCAGACCTGCGAGGAGAACACACTATCACGTGAATAAAGCCGTGGTTAGTTTTCCTTGGGCCTCTTTCCAAAAAGTCTATTCTGTGTATGTCTGGCATGACCGCAACAAGAAAGCACTTCAGAATGTAATTTCAACATGATAGAGCGTTGCTTACTTCATTTAATCCTTTTCTCATGTTTTATCCGCCTGTGAAGTAGATATTGAGGACTGGATTTGAAACACAATTGTAAGGGAAGTTTATGTATGTATTTATTTATTTTATTGGAAGTGAAGCAAACTTGGTGAAGCAAGAAAGTATTAAACAGACACCCTGAAACTGTGTGCTAGCTTTTAGACCTGGATGCAAGATTTATCATGACATTCTATTCATAACCCTCACCCTGGTTGACAAAATGACCGAAAGGGGCTACGGCACAATTTCTCTTTGATATCCCACTGACACCAGTAAAGAGCTTATGGAAGATCTCAAGAGGTTATGCCAAATTCCTTGTTGAAGATGGAAAACTGGTCGTGAAATGGAAAGACAAAAACATGGTGACTGTTATGACCAATATGGAGAACTCAGATGTCGATACTCAATGATGAAACAACCAGAAATGTTAAAACAGAAATGGATAAAGTAAAAAAGCCTACATGTATAAAGAGCTACAATTAACATATGGGCGGTGCTAGATGCAGCTTTTCTGGTGTTACAGCGAATATTATTACACTTTTATACATAATACATTTGTTTATTATTATTATTATTATTATTATTATTATTATTATTATTATTATTTATTAGCAGACACCCTTGTCCAGGATGACTTAATAAATATAAGAGCAATACAAAGTGCAATAATACAGTACAGTTCAAGGTATATTCCAGTACAAATTCCAATTTACACAAGTGTATGCGAGATATACAGTAAACAATATATAAGTTTTACGTCCTAGATTGTACATTGAGGGGAAAAAAGTATTTGATCCCCTGCTGATTTTGTACGTTTGCCCACTGACAAAGAAATGATCAGTCTATAATTTTAATGGTAGGTGTATTTTAACAGTGAGAGACAGAATAACAACAAAAAAATCCAGAAAAACGCATTTCAAAAAAATTGTAAATTGATTTGCATGTTAATGAGGGAAATAAGTATTTGACCCCTTCGACTTAGTACTTGGTGGCAAAACCCTTGTTGGCAATCACAGAGGTCAGACGTCTCTTGTAGTTGGCCACCAGGTTTGCACACATCTCAGGAGGGATTTTGTCCCACTCCTCTTTGCAGATCCTCTCCAAGTCATTAAGGTTTCGAGGCTGACGTTTGGCAACTCGAACCTTCAGCTCCCTCCACAGATTTTCTATGGGATTAAGGTCTGGAGACTGGCTAGGCCACTCCAGGACCTTAATGTGCTTCTTCTTGAGCCACTCCTTTGTTGCCTTGGCTGTGTGTTTTGGGTCATTGTCATGCTGGAATACCCATCCACGACCCATTTTCAATGCCCTGGCTGAGTGAAGGAGGTTCTCACCCAAGATTTGACGGTACATGGCCCGTCCATTGTCCCTTTGATGCAGTGCAGTTGTCCTGTCCCCTTAGCAGAAAAACACCCCCAAAGCATAATGTTTCCACCTCCATGTTTGACGGTGGGGATGATGTTCTTGGGGTCATTCCTCCTCCTCCAAACACGGTGAGTTGAGTTGATGCCAAAGAGCTCGATTTTGGTCTCATCTGACCACAACACTTTCACCCAGTTCTCCTCTGAATCATTCAGATGTTGGCAAACTTCAGACGGGCCTGTACATGTGCTTTCTTGAGCAGGGGGACCTTGCGGTGCTGCAGGATTTCAGTCCTTCACGGCGTAGTGTGTTACCAATTGTTTTCTTGGTGATTATGGTCCCAGCTGCCTTGAGATCATTAACAAGATCCTCCCGTGTAGTTCTGGGCTGATTCCTCACTTGATCATTGAAACTCCACGAGGTGAGATTGTGCATGGAGCCCCAGACCGAGGGAGACTGACAGTTATTTTGTGTTTTTCCATTTGCGAATAATCGCACCAACTGTTGTCACCTTCTCACCAAGCTGCTTGGCGATGGTCTTGTAGCCCATTCCAGCCTTGTGTAGGTCTACAATCTTGTCCCTGACATCCCTGGACAGCTCTTTGGTCTTGGCCATGGTGGAGAGTTTGGAATTTGATTGATTGATTGCTTCTGTGGACAGGTGTCTTTTATACAGGTAACGAGCTGAGATTAGGAGCACTCCCTTTAAGAGACTGCTCCTAATCTCAGCTCGTTACCTGTATAAAAGACACCTGGGAGCCAGAAATTTTGCTGATTTGTTAGGGGATCAAATACTTATTTCCCTCATTAACATGCAAATCAATTTATAACTTTTTTGAAATGCGTTTTTCTGGATTTTTTTGTTGTTATTCTGTCTCTCACTGTTAAAATGCACCTACCATTAAAATTATAGACTGATCATTTCTTTGTCAGTGGGCAAATGTACAAAATCAGTGGGGATCAAATACTTTTTTCCCTCACTGTAAAAGCTGATAAGTGCAGACAAGATGTTAAGTCACACTTAAGAGCTAAGGGAAAGGGGAATAGGGGAAATCAAAGTAAACAATACAAGTGCTATTAATGCAAAAGCAAGAAGTATGACAAAATGTTATATAAGTGCAATTTTATAGGATAATAAATTACTAAATTATAAGTCCAGTCTGAAAAGATGCGTCTTGAGTAATTGCTGGAAGGAGCAATGCTGCTGTTTTGACTTCAGTGGGAAAGTCATTCCACCACTTAGGGGCCAGGGATGAAAAGGAGCGGCTCTGGAGGAAGGGGAGTGGAGAGGAGGCAGAGTTAGTCTTCTGGCGCAGGAAGACCGCAGCGGTCTGAAGGGGATGTATGAAGAGACGAGGGTCTGAAGGTAGATTGATGCACTGTGGTCGAAACAGCGGTAGGTGAGGGTCAGTGTCTTGAACTGAATGCGTGCCGATATCGGGAGCCAGTGGAGGGAGCGGAGCAGTGGAGTAGCGTTTGCGAATCGAGAGAATACCAGACGAGCCACAGAGTTCTGGATGAGCTGGAGCGGGTGGGTAATAGTTGCAGGCAGGCCAGCCAGGAGGGAGATGCAGTAGTCCAGGCGGGAGAAGACCAGGGACTGGACGAGCAGCTGAGTCGAGTAATCGGTGAGAAAGGGTTGGATTTGTCATTTGTTGCTCATGAAGAATCTGCAGGTGCATGTCAGCGTGGTGATGTGCTAAGTGTAGGAGAGCACAGGATCGAGGGTGACTCTTAGTTTTTTAGTGGAAGAAGAGAGAGAGAGTGTCGTAGATTCCAAGGGGATTGAGATGGAGAGGTCAGTAGAAGGTGAGGAAGGAGGGGAAGAGGAGATCTGATTTGGAGAGGTTGAGCTTGAGGTGGCATGAGTGCAGAGGCAGAGATAGCAAACAAGCAGAAAGAGATGCGAGAGGGGATGAGAGGGTCAGAGGAGGGAAAAGACAGGAACATCTGGGCATCATCTGTGTAAAAATGGTAAGAGAAACCATGGGATGCGATGAGGGGGCCCAGGGATCGAGTGTAGAGAGAGAACAGGAGGGGGCCCAGGATGGAGCCTTGGGGTACGCCTGTTAGGAGAGGTTGGGGGGTGGATGAGGAACCTCGCCATGTCACTTTCGTAGGTCCGGTCGCTGAGGTAGGAGGAGAACCAGGTGCAAGGTCAGTGAGGCAGGAGAGGGGGATGGAGTGATCAACAGTGTCAAATTCTGCAGAGAGATCAAGGAGAATGAGGACTGAGGAGAGGGAGGCTGCCCGAGCACAGCTGAGAGAGTCAGTGACTGCCAGGAGAGCCGTCTCAGTGGAGTGAGTAGTGCGGAAGCCAGATTGCAGAGGATCAAGAAGTGAGTGATGGGAAAGAAATGCAGAGAGCTGACGGTGGACAGCACGCTCGAAGGGTCTTTGAGAGGAAGTGGAGTAGGGAGACAGGGCGGTAGTTCTGAGGAGAGGTGGGGTCAAGGGATTCTTCAGGGATGGGATGGCAGCAGCTTGTTTAAATGCAGAGGGGAAACAGCCAGATAGGAGTGAGGAGTTGAGGAGGGAGGAGATGATGGGGAGCAGATCAGAATCAGTCGCTTGGAGGAGGTGAGTAGGGAGAGGGTCCAAGGCACACGTTGTGGGTTTGTAACCTAGGAGGAGACAGGAAAGTTCAGAGTTTGAAAGGTGAGAATGAAGAAAAGGAAACTTGATCGGTGGGAGACTTGGGTGTGATGGGAGAATAGGGGGGACTGTTGAAGAGCTTGCGGATGTCTGTGATCTTGGAAGGAGATGAAGGAGGCAAAATCATCTGCAGAGAGAGAGGAGGGAGGAGGAGAGGGAGGAGAAGGTGGAGTAGAGTTTGCGGGGGTTGTTGACAGATGATTGGAAGTAAGACTTCTTGGCTGAGGTGAGTGAGGAGGAGAATGTGGACAGTAGAGAGAGGTAGAGTTCAAGGGCAGCTGGGAGTTTGGATCTCTTCCACTTCTGTTCAGCAGCACACAGACTGGATCGGGTTGAGTGGAGAATGGGAGAGGTTCAAGACTGAGGAAGGGAGGAATGGACAGGATGAGATGTGAGAGGACAGAGAGAATCAAGGGTAGGTAAGAGAGTGAGAGCAGTGGAGGCAAGGTTGGAGGTGGAGAAGGAGCGGAGATTATGGCGTAAGGTCACAGAGGGAGTGGGAGGGGTGGGAGAGAGAGGGGAGAGAAAAGGAGAAAGAGACAAAGTGGTGGTCTGAGATATCCAGGGGTGTCACCAGTGGCAGTTCTACCTTGTATGGCTCCCTCGGCAAACCCCCCTATCCAATGTTATGTAAGCTAGTTGGACAGAAAACGCAATATTGTCGCCCTATGTGTAATAGAATAGCAAGCAACATAGGCTAATAAACATAAGTGTTATACTAGCCTATTTCATTATATGCATAATATTATACTCATAAAGAGATGACACAGCTGCATATCTTTTGCGAGTTTCTCCTCTTCTTCTTTCCTCTTTTCTTTCCTTCCTTCTTTCCTAAACTGGGCACCTGATGGCTTAGACCTTTTCTTATCCATTTGTGTTGATTTGGCACTCAAGCATCAATACATTACCCATCCCATAACACTGTCAACCAAGAGTCAAGACTAAACCAATTCACCTTGTTGGTGTGCTGACTGGTTTTAAATTATTCTTAATGATTTCGCACAAACCAGAAATCAATGCAACAATATGTCTGTGAAACTATATATTCACAGTATTATGAATGAACTGTGATTTATTTGGTAGCATTTTGTAGTGTGACTGATTTTACTAATTGCATTAGTACTGTAAAGTTAGAGGTGCGCTATTTGATAGATTCCCCTGCTCCCCCTACCTCGGGCTTCCAGTGGGGAGACCTGAGGTCAGCATACCCCCACCCCCCTCCCCATCTCGTACTTCAGAGTGGGAGACCTTCCAGGCAGTAGCCTGCCTAGCTCACAAACTAGAATCAGGGCGCCCACTCTGGCAAGATGCCACCCTGGGCCTATACCTAAATCCACCACTGGGTGTCACGGAGAATGTCGTAGGGGAGCAGCCTCTAGAGAAGATGAAATCTAGCTGGCAGCCTGCCCTGTGAGTCAGGGGAGACAGGGAGAGAGAGAAGTTAAAAGAGTGGAGTAGGGGAAGAAATTCAGCAGAGTGGGAGGGGTTGGAGAGATAGGTGTTGAAGTCTCCCAGGAGGATGGCAGGTGAGGACAGTGAGGGGAAGGAGGAGAGAAGAAAGTCAAGTTTGTCCAGGAAGGAGGCGAGTGGACCGGGAGGGTGGTAGAGAACTAGAAGGAAGAGGTGAGAGGGAGAGGTGAGTTCTACTGCATGGAATTCAAAGCTGTTAGTCGTGATAGAGGAGAGAAGGGGGGGACAGAAAAGATTAGAGAAGGGGAGAGCAGGAGCCCTGTTCCTCCTCCCCGCCAGTAAGACGAGGGGAGTGGGACAGGACAAACAGAGAGGATAGGACAGCAGGGGTGGTTGAGTTCTCTGTGGAGATCCATGTCTTGGTGAGAGCAAGGAAATGCAGAGAGTGGTGGGAGGCGAAGGCGGAGTTGAAATTCTGGTTACAGAAACTGCGTCAATATATAGTCCAAACTGCACTAAGTAAGACAGTAACTAACAGACAGTAGCTGCCCTTACAAATATAGGTGCAGTAAAAATACAATTAAATAAAGTAAACAACCGGTACTTAGCAGAGCTCGTCAATACATCCACGGGTCCGTGTCTGTCTGCTGGGGAGAATGAGTCAACAATACAAGTTTATGATCTAGTGATAACAGTAATTTTGAGTTAGAAGCAATTTTTTTTCCTCCAATTGAAATTTGATGTTGAAGGGCCCACCAGCAACTATAGTTGCAACACAATCAAATAACATTTTCAGGGAAAAAACTAAAACCTGGAGAAAATAAATGCAGAACATGTTCATATAAGTCACTATTAACATGACTATATGCATGAAACCTTTGAGAAACAATTGGGCACAAATGGGTTAATTGAGGTAATTGTTTGGCTTAATTATTCACAGTTTCCATGTGTTCAAAGTATCCAGCAATTTATAATTTATAGAGATCACTTAAACCTGTAGGATTGTTGCTCTCCAGGAACAGGGTTGGCCACCGATGCCTTAGGATATTGACATGAGGCACTGTGTAGTAGCGCTGTCATTATAATATGTACAATATCATATCATATGAGGTCAATTGGTTGATGGGAAACTTTTGTATTTTAATAGAAATGTTAGCACAAAATATTTATTTAGGGGATAAAACACTACCATACCTAAATATTTATTATGGTTCAAAAGATTAGCAGACCACATTTCTATCTCTATCTATTTTCTACCTCTCTATCTCTGCTGTCTGTCTGTGAATTTCCAAGCAATTACATGGAATTCGACCAAGACCACTTAAGTTTTCCATTTGGGCATTAATTCCTCAACCCCCCCACAGTGTCAAAACCATAATATGAAATATACAGGAAATGTACAACAACCCCCCCTTTCACAATTTTCCATTGTATAGAGGAAAATGCCTGAATGGGTCAGAATTGTCTAGCATGTATTCTCCCAGTGAATCAGGGGGAGAGCGAAGCCACAGTCAGATTATATTTAGGATGTTTATAACGGACGGCTGCTTACAAGCCTGTGAGTGGCTGGTTTACAGCAGCCCAGCTGTTTCATAATGCTTAACCTCTAGAGATTCTTGAATTCCTTGACATTGCAGATTAATGATGAGGACATAAATTCCCTGACCCCAGATTAGGCTCAAAGAGGGATTCTTAGAAAATCTGTGCAGATGGGAAAGTGAACTTGATTACGTTTTCATGCCGTTTGGCTGGTGCATTATTTTCTTAGGCAGCTAGAAGAAACCGTGAGCTCGAGTCATTAGGTTTGGTTTTCGAGTCTAAGCGGGCCAAGGTCAACCCTCAAATTTACAGGCAAATTGTGTCTCAGCAAACATATTCACAGATTCAAACAAATTGTGTTTGACACCAGTGACTCTGAGATGAAGGTTAATAGAATGGTTTTGCCTTAAATAAAAAATGTTGGCACTGCTTTCAAAACTTGTTAAGTAAGTGAGCTACTCACTACTCACTCAATTCAGTTTTTTCTACTGTTCAGCCAGGTGGCGTATAAATAAACAAACAAACAAAAAACAATCACTTTCCTTGAGCAAATCTGAGAAAGTGCGTATGGCTCACTAAGGCGCAAAATATAAACATTTTTGAAAACTCTATGATTTAAAAAAGGAGGTTTTGAAATAAAGCTCAGAATCAACCGTCAACAAATCTGCTGAATCTGAAATAACCCTAAAGATATATGGTTTTGAATCAAGGTTAAATATTTGTACTGGCTAATGGGAGAATTGGCTTGAATTGACGGTATGAGAAAGTTTTTTAAAAGGGTCAGTTTTCTTCTGTTTTCAGCCACGGTACAAATGTAGTATTAACTGGTATTTCATCAACCTTTTGTTATTCAACGTTAAATGAGTTAGGCTGTTGTGTTCTTTCTTGGGTTTATTTCAGTGGGAGAGGAGCTATTCTCCCCTGACCACAACAAATATAAATATTAATATTTAAATGGATTTTCCTGATATCTCTCTTTAATTTTAGTAACACAATGCATTGATAGCTGGAGTTTTGTAATTGGCTACCAAAAGTCTAGGAGTTCCTTAGGATTTGGGCCAACTTTGAGCCCTGTAGGTCCATAGCCCAGGGCACATGTACAGCAAAATAAAACAATCCACTTTGTGTGTTTTTCAAAATTGTTTGTGGTTTTCCTTTTAGAGCTATCCCAGGGTTTTTGGAAATTAAAATGTCACTTAATTCCACAATCCTACAAAACTAAACTAAACCAGAAAGTGGAGATGGCTTAATACATCTGCAATTTTAAGAGCTTTTTGCTTTGTTTTATTAATAGAGTAATGTTGGAAAACCAAAAGTCAATTCACAGTGGAATCTCTTGGTATAACGGAGAAGAACAAACGTGTGCTTAGAAAAAAATATTTGGGATGTATTTGCATAACTGTATTTGATCATCAATAATCAGGCCACAACAAGATTGACTTTGCAGAGCACTCTGAACACTGTGTTGATCTGGTTTTTAAATTAACTTTTCAGGGCAATGCCATAATTCAGCTACGATTGGTGGCATTTCAGTTTGCATTAAAATCACACTTCCACCCCCCCCCCCCTCTCATTTGTAATAAAAACATGGCCACATGTTCATTTGGACCAGGCAATTAAGAGATGTTTTAAAGTACTTATAAAGCCATCAGTCCTATAAATAAATGATAGGCATATTTATAATAATTAGTCTCCTCAACATTGCTTGTTGATTATGATTAATTACATGCTTATGCAGGAGACCAGATTCACATTCAGACTATCCTACCTCATAGCATTTTTGCTTGGGGAAGGAAGGCATTTGATTTCTGGCTCAATTTTGTTTCAGCACCTTTGAAACATTAAAACCAACATCAACAGAACTGGAACAAACAGACTGCATTTGCCCCCTTTTTTGGGGGGATGGACGTACTTCAGAAAATAAGAACAAGACCCCATTGTTCCCAATAAAGGAAACAAATTGTCCTCTATATGAACAACTGACTTCAAGCTAGTGGTTAGCCTTTGACATTGTCACAATGGATCATATTCCAGTAATATTCCCGTGGGGGGGGGTTAAGGAGTCTGGGAAATTTTCAAATTGTTGACCATTTTCCTTTCCTATGTACGAACCCCTTAGTTGCAGAATAGCTGTATATCCATGAGTATGATTATGATTATTTATTAAGATTGACACAACCTATACATCTCAGATCTCAGTGAATGAAGATTTTCTGCCATGCTAAAGGGACGTCCTCTTGTCTTAATGTACAATTCAAGTGGAAATTCATACCCTTCATTTGAAACAGTTTTTCTGTGATTCATTTAGTGGAATACATTTTCATGCACCTTAAAACCCATTTATCAGTGATATCTCTTCAGTCGAACTCCGATTTGGTTTAGAGAAAACCGTACAGATTCCACTCAACTGAAGTGAAGGCAGGGGGTGTGGAAAAGTGTGACCGTCAGTCCGTAGTGGCAGACAAAAGCTTATATTGAAATATAATTTAAATATATCATATAAATATTTAAACTGTCAGCATGGAGACTCTTAGACCCACCATCTTGAAAAAGTGGTCTAAGAGTTTATTTGAGTGGCACTTTATAGCTTCAGTTAAAACCAAAACCAAAAGAAAGAAAGGTTTATGGACACGACTCAATGTTTTTAAGTGTGTGTGTCTGGGGTGGGGGTGGATGCTCTACACAATACAGAAGTCTGCTAAGTGACTGCCTCCATCCCTCAATTCCAGCTGGGGGTGAAATATCTGCACTTCAATCCACTTTAGGTGCGGGTCGAAGCCTCACACATGGTCTGTTTATACCAAGCATACTTCTCTGCTGGTTGATAGTAAATAGTGATCTATACATGGGAACACTTCGCAAGCGCAGCTTAAAGGCAACATTAGGCATCCACGGTCAAGTGTCAGACTGACCTTCCCTCCCAAAGGAGTGTTGAATCTCCAGCCACTTCAAGTTTTATTGCATAGAGTATATTTACACAATATCGTCAGTGTGCACCCATTAGAGTGCTGCTTTTGTGAAGGACACATTAACCAGAAGACAAAAGAAGGCTACAGTCATTTATGAGAACCCCCCCCCGCCTTTTTTGTCTTTCTCGTGAGCAATCTTGTGTCTTGTACATACGTGCTCTGCTAATAAAGTTATGTTTCTAGAAGATGAATATCATTTTCCATCTCAAACTTTGGTAAACAAAAGTAATGGGTTTAAAATCAAAGGGACAAACAACCAACAGAATAATACAAATACTAGATCAACAGATGCACAGACCCACACAACCCCCAATTCTCAGCCTGTATTGTTGTTTCATGATTAATTGTAAATGTATTTTCCTTTTATGCCTGCTGTTCAATACCAGGGCGCTGTCTTCGCTCTCGAGGCTGGACATATATGGACTCGTGCCGAGGACCTGTCTTCATTTGTTGCGGTCATATTCCAAATATTCTGATTTCACATCACTGTGTTCTTGCGTTCTGGGCATGCTTAGCATCTGGCAGATTGGCATCCGTGGAAAAAGTCTGGATCCTGTAAGGATGTGTCATCAAAAGCTCAGATATGTGTTTTTGCCTGGTTTGACCATGTCGACTTATCGACCCTCCATATCGTCACAGTGGAAGACCACCTGTCCAGAAATACTTGTTTTAAGGGACAAAGTGGGGGGCAGAGCAAATTGTAACATGGGTAAAGTGTTTCTATCTTTATTTATTAAGCATCACCCAGAGGACCTCTAAAGAGATTAATCTTAAATTCTTCCCAAATTGTCAGCCTCTTTGAAGCTAAATATTGATGACAGTTGCTAACATGTCCCCCTCCTCCATTTGTTGTTCCATTTCCTTGCAGTTTTGTGGCACATGACGTAGTTCTGAATTAGACTGAGGTATGGGATGTCAGTGGATAAGTGATGGGGTCCAGATTTGTATCCTAAGAAGGCAGATGTAGGCAACTGAGCATTAATGAACCCTTTAAAGTACTCAAAATGACTTGTTTTTTAAAGGATATTACATTTCACTTGCCTTAAGAATCTGTTCAGCTATATATTCCCTTTGCTTATTAACAGATATTTGTTTTGACACATGCCCTGCCATTTTTTTACTACCACTTTTCAGTTGTTTACAATATAATTTATACATTTACAATGATGGGTAATTAGTTGTTTAGTCTCCGTTGATAGCTTTATTAAACATCTAATAAGTACTTTACCCATCTGTTACAGTGACTCTTGGTCAATACCATTAATAACAATAAATAAGTTTGAGTTAATATTCTTTCAATTATATAGCACTTTTCCAATATACAAAATAAAACAGACACGAATCTGCATTAATGCTTCATAAAGTTTTGTGTCACGCTTTACAATAATGGACATCTGTATGTCTTTATCCTCTTTTGAACCAGGGTCCTGAAATTTTCCAAACCTAACATACCTTACTGTGAAATGCTAGGAATGAGAAACCAAATGAGAGAAATTGGCCCCTGTCCTGAAAAAATAAATCTCGACTAAATGGTGCAAAAAAAATTAAAAGTCCAACAAAGATGTGATGTGGTCATGAAGTGTTCATTTTGTTAAACTAGGAAGTTGTTGAGCTTTTTTCTTTGTTATGAACCCTGCTCCATAATATACTTTTTGTAGTTGTTTCTTGTTCCTTTGTTAAACCTCAGCTATATTGCCCCCTTCATTCAACCTTTTCCGAATAACTGACAACAATGTTTGGATTATTTTTGTGTTTTCTTTTACCTCTCGAGCACTTTTGGACACTTCATGATTTGAGTTTTGTGTGTGTTTAGTTGTGTACAGTGCTGAGCTTCTCAAGTGAGGCTCTCTGCCAACACACACATACCCTTTTGACCTCTCCTTTCGTTTTGTCACTGTGCTCGGATATTGATCCAGTTTTCTTTTTCTTTTTCTCTCTTGGTGGCACTTGTGTCGTTTGCTGGTAATGTATGGGAAATCCTCAAGTGACTTCATCAGTCGAGGGTCACTGTATTCTTGGGCTGGTGTGTTACTCATAAATCCATCTACTGTTGATCTGATGCTTCATTTGTTTAATTCTGTGAAAATTTCTGGCTCATCATTTGCTGACGCAGGAGTTGTCTTCGCCTAATTTAGTCAATTGCTTCCTGCCCTAATCCCCACCTATTAGTTTTTCCCCAGCGCACTGGTGCTTTAACCAGACGTTTAAATGATTTCCATATTCAAAGTAGGAAATGTTCTCCCTTAATGGATCTCTAGTGTAGATAAATATGATGAGGTGACTGAACTCATATGTTTTGGAAGCGAAAAGCTGATTTAAATTCTCCTCTAAAGCTGACAAAAAAATAAAAACATACAGAGTATTGGCAGACAAAACAAGATTAAAAAAAAAAAACACGACTGGTGTTTCTTCAGTTGCGGGAACTTTCTTCTGGGAAATCAGAAACCTACTATCTTTGCACGGAAACAATGGCATGCCACATCTCCTCCTTGCTTATTGCTTAAACTTTTATCTCGCTATGGATTTTCCTAATTCGTCATTCAATGTGTCAAGAAACTGACAAAGCCAAAACAACCAACCCCACCGACCCTCCACACCCCAGAAACAAATACAACAAAGAAGAATTAGGCGACCTTGAGAAACAACACTATCAGATGGTATAGTAGCAAATTAATGTATTGGTTCTAATAGTGAGCCTTCATTGTCCAAATTGAATTACAAATACCTTATCCTGTTCTCTTCAACGCAGATATTAGAAATCCCCCCGCCGTGTGTTTGTTTTAACCCCAGGCTACATCAGAATTAAACAGATCCCTGTGACAATCTTAATTTCCTGTTTGAGGCTAGGCCTTTGTAAGGGGCTATGACCACATAGTCATTTTCAGTTAATATATAAATTGTTTCAAAATTGTCTTTAAAGCGGTTACCATATTAAAATGTAGTTTCCCAAATTTCCTTTTTTGTTGTTTTTTGGAACATGGATGAGTAACAAACTGGAAATATCAAAACTGCTATTGAGAAGTGCTGTTTCTTACACTTCTTAACCTGAGTGTTTTTATTGCAATTCGTCTAAATTGATTGAATCCATGTTAAGTTTTGAAGTTAACTATTACTTCCTGGTCAAAGGTAATGATTTAAGTTCTGTGGAATCTGATATAAAAACATCTACAAATAATGGGGGGAAATTCATTTTACAAGAGATTTGTCTAAAATACAGTCACTAATTTGAACCTGATCAAATTCTTCTTTATAGTTAAGGGCAGTCTGCAAAAAAAGCTAATTTAAATCCATCAAACTCATATTTTAGATCTAGCTTGGGTGGTTATGTTGGAGAATCTCTCTTTTTTATATATAAAAGTGAACAGTATACACTCACCTAAAGGATTATTAGGAACACCTGTTCAATTTCTCATTAATGCAATTATCTAACCAACCAATCACATGGCAGTTGCTTCAATGCATTTAGGGGTGTGGTCCTGGTCAAGACAATCTCCTGAACTCCAAACTGAATGTCTGAATGGGAAAGAAAGGTGATTTAAGCAATTTTGAGCGTGGCATGGTTGTTGGTGCCAGACGGGCCGGTCTGAGTATTTCACAATCTGCTCAGTTACTGGGATTTTCACGCACAACCATTTCTAGGGTTTACAAAGAATGGTGTGAAAAGGGAAAAACATCCAGTATGCGGCAGTCCTGTGGGCGAAAATGCCTTGTTGATGCTAGAGGTCAGAGGAGAATAGGCCGACTGATTCAAGCTGATAGAAGAGCAACTTTGACTGAAATAACCACTCGTTACAATCGAGGTATGCAGCAAAGCATTTGTGAAGCCACAACACGTACAACCTTGAGGCGGATGGGCTACAACAGCAGAAGACCCCACCGGGTACCACTCATCTCCACTACAAATAGGAAAAAGAGGCTACAATTTGCACAAGCTCACCAAAATTGGACATTTGAAGACTGGAAAAATGTTGCCTGGTCTGATGAGTCTCAATTTCTGTTGAGACATTCAGATGGTAGAGTCAGAATTTGGCGTAAACAGAATGAGAACATGGATCCATCATGCCTTGTTACCACTGTGCAGGCTGGTGGTGGTGGTGTAATGGTGTGGGGGATGTTTTCTTGGCACACTTTAGGCCCCTTAGTGCCAATTGGGCATCGTTTAAATGCCACGGCCTACCTGAGCATTGTTTCTGACCATGTCCATCCCTTTATGACCACCATGTACCCATCCTCTGATGGCTACTTCCAGCAGGATAATGCACCATGTCACAAAGGTCGAATCATTTCAAATTGGTTTCTTGAACATGACAATGAGTTCACTGTACTAAACTGGCCCCCACAGTCACCAGATCTCAACCCAATAGAGCATCTTTGGGATGTGGTGGAACGTGAGCTTCGTGCCCTGGATGTGCATCCCACAAATCTCCATCAACTGCAAGATGCTATCCTATCAATATGGGCCAACATTTCTAAAGAATGCTTTCAGCACCTTGTTGAATCAATGCCACGTAGAATTAAGGCAGTTCTGAAGGCGAAAGGGGGCCAAACACAGTATTAGTATGGTGTTCCTAATAATCCTTTAGGTGAGTGTATATCCAGCATTCACTCAGTCTTCCAATAAGCAAGTTATGAAATGCAGTTAAATTCCATCAGGAGAAATCTGGAAAATGTGTAGGAAACCAGACATCAGAGAAAAGCTAAGAATGCTTGAGCTATCAGCTGATCAGGAAGTTAGTAATTATGGGAACACTTTTTATGACCTTCCAATGATGTTATATTGATCATTCAATTCAAGGTAAGTTTTCCAAGGTAAACTTGCTTAAGCTATGAAAAGCCTAGATGATCTCAAACATGGTAATTCTGTGCAAAATCCTTTTTTGTTCTAGATGATAGTCCTGTAAAAAAAATGCAACAGTTTCTTGCTCTCTGTGCATTAGAAACCATTTAGCAATAAAGATTTGTTAATCCAGAAAAAATGAAAAAATATATATTGTGATGCAATATGACTGGAATCTATGACTTCAAAACCCTCAATTCTCAAAAACTATTTATTTTAAGAAATTAACTGTCACAACTTAAAGAGCTGCTAACTCTCTGTGCCAGAAAAAACGGCCCTTCAGTATCTGCTAGTATCTGGCCTATTTCTAGGCAACATACAGTTTTAATTTCCAATGATGTGTGACAGCTTTTCCCAATACACATAGCTCAAGCGAGTGAAGAGGATTCGTTTTGAAGTAACCTCGGAATTCATTTTCCGTTGTTTTGGGTGGGGAAGAAGTCATGATTTGGATTTGGCTCCATTACTCCTCTTTCCCATAAAACAAACTGCGGTGTTTGTGGTTGACCTGTTCTTTGGCTAACGTCTACAATAACATTCATTCTTTTGCAAAAGTAGGAACTTCCACGTGACCTATTTTCTCATTGTGGCATTTCGAAAGTACGTTTTGGTTGGGATTGTTGGAGAAACCAGCTGTATCAGATTTGTTCAAATACTTGAGGCCAAAAAAACACTAATTTTAACCACTGATGTCTTTCATATTTGTTTTTTTTCCAATGTCCAAGTCCCTGACTGCCTCATTCAGATTTGAATAGGCTACATCCAGTTCATTCTCCTAATTACAAGCTATTGTTAGCTGATGATAATGCTGTGTATTCCCCAAACTACTCCCTTTACCCTGGGAGACCAATCATTCTTATACATACTCTTCTTACTCCTAAAATTTCCTGCGGCCAGCGCACTAGGGACTGGTCCCGCTTATTAAACTTGTTTTCAAAACTCACTGATTTTGATCAGTATTGAATCATAAGTGTTTTCAATGATACTTGGCTATCAAACTTCAAGGAAATTATTTTTTTCTCTGTTTCTTGGAAGCGGATGTCCTAATATAATGGTAAAAATTGTTGACTGTATTATATAAGTATAAATTACATCTGTGTTTAATTACTGTGTCTGTGCTCTTTTTTTCCATTGTTTGGAGAAGTATAAAGACTTTTTCTTCTTTTAATGTCTAATGCAAACCCCTTTCCAAATGTCAGATTGCATTGGTTTAGTCAAGTGGATAGGTCCTAAGAGCTGCAAATGTTTCCAGAACTATTTGTTATGTCTTGTGATACATTACTAGCTCCAATAAGGGCAGATGTGGCACAATTATATAACCATAGCTAGCGATGCCAACTAACACATTCATTCCAGAACTCTTCCAGATTGTTCGGCCTTTAAAACTTGTCATTATCCATTGATGCATTGAAATGGATCCAATTGCATTGATCTAATCTTGGGTGGCATTGCCATTTGTCTTTCCATCTATTAACTTTTGGATGGGTGTTAATTAGGGCTAATTAATCTCAATAAGGAAAACAAAGCAGGGTAACTCCATGCATGACCAAGAAATAAATAAATAAATTTAAAAGAGTTATATATTTTCTTTCCATTTCATCTTAATTTCCATAGAGTATGGATTTGGTATTTTGGTGTACTGTGCTTGCGAGTTGCAGTGATTGAATTACCTAAAAACTTGATAGATATACCAAGGGATCGAATGAATTGCCATTTATGGATCCAGGTTAGAGTTGTCGTCCTTAACTCTCTTAATTAATTTCAGTTCCATGTCATATTCCAAGAATGTGAGCAAATCCCATAAGGGCATAGTTTTTATGTATGTGGTGAAGAAACTCAAGTTAATATGTAGCTGTTTAAAGGCCTCTTAAGATCTATAATGGTTTGCAGCTATGATGACTCAAGAAGACAGTGAATCAACAAAGAGCCTGCCAAAATACAGTCTTAAAAATTGGCATGAAAATGTGGGAAAAGCCACCATACAAACGTAGCTCAGGTACTGTGACAACATCCACTTAAGCAGTCATTAATACATTGTAGATTCAGCAAGAGAGTTACTTCCACTGCCTAGTTTAACTTTAAATTCACTTTTATGGAGGGGAAATGGATCTTCACTCTTAATCGTATTGAAAAATGCTATATCCACTATATGTGATTTGTGGATGAGCGATATGGGCCCAATCACTTCTGATGCCCAATGAAAGGAAACAACTCATAGCATGTTCTTAGGCTGCATGAAAAAGAGGTTTGAGTGTGTTTTATTACATAATTGTGTTCTTATCCAATAAGAACATTTGTGGTTTGGTGTGAATCATCGGACAGGGAGACTGTCAGCCAATGGCCTAGGAGCAGTTGGGCGTTTTTCTCTCGATGCCCAGTCTTGTGTTTAACATGGGTATTGCGTTTCAAAGGCCGTGTTCCATTTTTTTCGTCTGTCTGGAATTACATGTGAATGTTCCAGGACTGTGTGTACACCCCGTACAGATAAATCCCTAATGAATTTCCTAACTAGGTTGTGTGTAACATCCTTTTCTTTCTGGTGTAGCTCACTTAGTCACAGACAAAGGGGTATTATTCACTAGGCTACTAAACTGCACTCTGAGTTACATGCTTCGAAGTTCTGTGAAATGAGCATGCCGGAGTATTTTAGTGAAATGTTGTGAAGTCAGCCTTTTGTTTTGTTTTGTTTGGAGCAAAAACCAAACCAAACAAAACAGGTGCACACTGAATATGGCTGAAAATGTTTTATTTGTCGAATTTTAAAGGAGAATAACCATGTAAGTGACAAACTGAACAAATACAATCGTAAAACCTGTGAACTACTTCTCATTAACAACTGTATTGACCTCTAATTTAAAGAATGGCATTTCTTCTGCTGATGGCATTTTTCTCTGCAAATCCAAATCCAAAGAGGTGTTTATTTATATTGGGATTTAGTTAGTCCTTTTTTTTCTTTTTTTTGCTGTATATCTCTTGTACTATTTTAAAATAATAATTTCAGTCATGTGTAAACCGAAACAGTATCCGAGGTGAGAGATGTGCTTTAGCTCAACTCCTTCAGAAATTGCTTTAGCCTGCGAATAGATGAAAGGAGAGATGCGTTATGGAAACAGGAAGTTTTAGGTGAAGGAAATTATCTGCATAAAACAGTAAAACAGTGTACTGTACATTTTTCTTGACATTGAAGCACATATCCCCCCCACCCCCACCCTACTCATTTTGTATCTCAAGAAGCACACTGCTACTTGTATTATAATCCCTTTCCTTGTGTGTATTCCAAATGCTCATAGACATCTGGTTCTGTCATTTGTTACCAATTAAACTCTGAAGACTCAGGCACTGGATTGTTATGTGTTATTATACTGTATATGTATTTCTTTTTCTTCAAAGAGAATGCTCCAATTTAAGCTAAATCTTTCAGGATCTCAGTTCCTGGTATAGCCAAAAGCAAAACAAATAATAATAATAATAATAATAATAATAATAATAATAATAATAATAATAATAATAATAATAATAATAATAATAATTTAAAAAATAAAAATAAATTGGCAGGCACTGGCTTTCCTCCAAGGCAGTCTCCCTCCAAGTGCACCTGAGACTTGAAGAACACCATTTGGCTGAAATGAAAGTCTGAAGCAGGGCAGGGAGTCTTTCTTTCATTACTTCCTAAGATCTGATCAAAGGGAACTAGAAGTGATTTCCTGAGGCAGCAACTAAAACCAGTTTTATGAACCACAATGTGTTTCCCATGGTTATAGAAGACAAAAAAAGGACAAAAACATTAAAAAGCTGAGATCATGTTTTCCCCCCTTTATTGATATGTATGTACAAATGGAGGTTTTTCGGAATCAGAACTTCAAAACAGCCTTGCTAAAATATCAAATAAATGTTGTACATGTTCAGTTGTGCTCCTCCCTGTTTACCACCACAGCCTGATGGGATTCAGCTCCATACATCAAAGTAAGTTGGTCACAGTTGGTGGGGAATCATGGTGTGTCTGTGTGTGGCGTCCCACTCCTCTTGTCTCTACCTTTTTACTGAATGTGATCAATGCATTTGAGTTCTTAACTACATTATTAACTACATCCCTCACTATTCCAATTTTTCCCAACAGCCGTGGAGATAAATTAAAACTTGTAGGATATGTCCCTTGGTCAACTCTGGTCAATGTCTTTGTTGCTTGGAATGGCCACTACAGGCGTGTTGTGAGTAAATTGCCTCTCAGCTATGAGTTTGCCCAAAGTCACTTCTATCTTTGAACATTCCAGTAAATTTTGTCAGTGGGGCTGAGTCACCAGCATGGGTTTCATAAGTTTCAGCCAATAATATTGATGCAACGTTATCAGGTGACCATGACCAAATGAGACAACTTCCAGCTTTAAATAAATAAATACATAAATAACCAAACTAGTAAGCATGACTTGCCAGTTAATTTAATTGAGTGATTGAGTTACCCCCCGCCCCTTTAGTGTTTGCTTGATCTGATTGCTCCAAAAAGCAACAATTTGGGATATTTTTTCATACACGCACACAAATCCCTCCGAATAAACTTTTCTTGGCAGGAAGTCCATGGGCTTTTCCAGGAACTCTGAAGAAGGAAGTACCAATCACAAGGGAAAAAGGAACTGGCCAGTATTCAAACCCCTGAAAAGCCCCTTAAAGTCTTATGGGGAGAAATAACATTCAATTAAATTGCTCTGCACTTCCCAGCCCCCCACCACCCCCGTCTTCCTTTTCCTTTTCTCCATCATCATTTTGATGACTACCAGTTGTTAGCCTTACTCCAAGACCCCAAGGTTATTCTTAGCAGTCATAACTGCCTGCCAGAGCCTCTGATTTTGTAGTTGGATTTTTTTCTTAATAATAACCATCCGTACAGAAGCATCACATTCTCACTGGCCATTCTGAACATTCAGAAGGAAATATGTAGGAGTGGTTCCTGCCAATTAAGAGAAGTACTTCTGTGTTTTTTTGTGGTTTTGTTGGAAGTTTATTTTGTAAATGCTTTCATACCTCTTTGTACATCTCAATCCTCTTGGTCTGGAGATGGATCGGCTCAATTTTGGTCCACTGTGACTTGCTTTTGTGGCACATATCTTAATCTCTCATGCTTCGCCAATGGGGTTGTGGGACGTTGAAGTGCTTCACCTAGTGTTCGAATTGAGGGGGGGGCTGGTGGGGTCCAAGACCCCCATAAGAGAGAAAACTTTGAACTTGGGGTGTCCCGATATTTCATTGACAAAAAATATTATTTTTATAATAAAATATTATTATTATTGACAAAACATATATTAAAAATATTATTTTTTGTTGTCAAGGATGCCCTGACACGAGACAACTTTGTTGGCTTCTTCCAATTTCTGGGATGTTTTGTTTTGTTTTGTTTTGATTTCTTGGACACTCCGTCTAAAATCCGTTTACTGTAAAATATGTTGTCGACACATATCCAAACTACTATCATAATAATCATAAACATATAATATTACTATTATAATTATTAACCCTACTGTTATAATAATAATAATAATAATAATAATAATAATAATAATAATAATAATAATAATAATGTGTTTACTGTTATTATTCAGTACAATAACAGGGAAGGGATTAAGTATGTTAACCATTAAGTAGCCTATATAGTTATGTTTTATAAAATAAAAATACAAAAACAGGAAAACAAAATCAAAAAGTATTAAAGTGTTCATATGCATACAGTTTCTGAGGTCCGGACCGAGAAATGTTTTACCAACTTTTTTGTCGCCTATACCATATCTTCCTTATTTTATCACTGTGAGATCTAGCAACATTAAAAACAAAAACATTGGTTGTTTTGTTTTGTTATGTAATGGTTATGGCCATTGCCCATTACTATTATGGCCACAGTCTTTTCTTGAAGGATAATGTCATTAGGTATTTTGGCATTTTAATCCGAAAGAGCACATGGGAAAGGTGCACCAGATGGGGTTGGAGGTACAGTGAAAAGTATGGCTGACAAGCACATACAAAGCAGCAATGATTTCCAGTCTCCAAAAGATGTGTTTGATTTCCTCTCCAACAAAAATCTGCCCAACATCCAATTCAAATATTGAGGAGTCAGATATTGACAAATTTGATGAGTTACTCCCATGTGTCCAACCTGTCAATGGAATACTCAGCACACATCAGGTGTTGTTGTCAGCTGTTTCTGTAAGTACCCAAAGATCTGCACTACTCACAACCCCTCCAAGGTAGACTTCAGAGCTTCAGCCCAGGCCAAAGAGCAACATCTTACTCCTGCTTCAGCCCAGGCCAATGAGCAACATGTTACTCCAGCTTCAGCCCAGGCCGATCAGAAACATGATCTGGATTCAGAAGACTCAAGTGACTCAAGTTTAATTAATGAATTTGTGAATATGTACAAGGTATTTCACCTGTTTTAATGCTAGGCCTGACCACACAATTGTTGTTTGTTCCACCTAGTTTTGTGACACAGTTTTTTCTTCTGTGTTACACACTTTGAATGAATGCTATCCACCACAGCCAAAGACAATGTCGTTCAAGTTCTCGGATTGTGTATATAAAAGTGTATACTTCCTTGATTTGTCCCCCATGCCGATCCACACGAGAGAGGATGTAGAGAAAACTTCTCATCAGAGAAAGGTGTCCAGTGCAGTCTAAGAAAATAAAACCAAGTACAATCAGGTTTAGAGTTTCAGTATTGCCAGAAATGCAGGGTGTTAATGTGTCACCAGCCAATGACCTTTACGCTCCCATGATGCACCTTGGCAAGCAGGTTCACAAAGCTCTAAGAGCAGTGGAGCACGTGAGCAGAGAGGACGTGACTCTAAGAAGGTAAGAGACATCCTGATCTGAATTCCTGTTAACTCTATCCATTGACTACAAACAGAAGCATTTAATTTGTAGTAGGGTTTTCACCTCCTGATTTGCTGAATATGTTCTGTATGAATATAGTTCTATTTGCTTTTAGCTTTCCTTAAAAGTCTGTGTACTGATATATATCCATTTTCAAACAGGGCTTTTTCTGTGGTTTGCTGACTATAGACTCTTGTAAAATATTTTTGGACTTATTCCAAATAACTATGAAAAGGATGAATTCTAGAGAATTGTGATGAATGTGCTATGTCAAGTAAAGAATTTGTGTCATTTTTGGAAATTATTCAGCGTCATTGTGTTCATTCTATTGAAAAGGAAGAGTTTCTTAAAATGCATGTTTAATGACATTAAGACATATTAGGTGTCATGAAAAAAATCATATTGTAGCTGCTTTCAGCAGTATTTTAAGTTTTGTTGATTATATTATTCTGTCAAAAAAACATTTTTTGCTTGCTGCCATTTCTTAAACTATTAAGTATATGGCTCAATTTCCAAAGTGTATGATTAGTGAAGATCCTGAGTAAAACAATCAAATAGAAGCCATATTAATATCTTCCTCAATATAAATAATTATGTTTTATTGTCAACAAATTGACATATACTTAGACGTTTTCCCACCATTGGGAAAGCATGAGAGATGCAAACATGTGTCCCTTTTCAACAAACTGTTAGTGTACTGTAAACTGTTTTTTTTTGCTGTGTAAACTTTACGTTTTGTATTTCCTGACTAGAGTGTGCATCATTGGTTATTATAGTTACCCTCACTGGAAGACAGTAAGGCGAAAGCTTTTTACATCCAAGATTACATGCATTGATGCTTAACCTATTGTTGTATTCAACCAATTCAGTTTCATTTCCTCCTTAGTTTCCTCCTTGGGCGTTCCTTGAGTTTGAAGGTGCTTCACAAAGTACCTAAATATGCTGAAGCCGTTTTGCTAATTCCTAGCATCTCTCCTTGTGCAAGGATTGAGCATTTGTAAAAAATAAAACCTCCAATTTATTTTGAGGGCCTGTGTCTGACTCATCTATGCATCCCCTGCACTCTTCTACCCCTCATTCCTCTTCCTGTCTCCTCTCTCTCCCTCAAAGTTGGAGTGGTGATGCCCAACTGAGCACCTTTAACTCTGGCCACTGAAACCCCGCTTGTGATCCACTTTTGCCATGCCAACGGAACAAGAGTCAGCACTGGCTCTGAATGGGCCACTCCAGACCCAGACACCCCTGAAGAGCAGGCGGACCAGCAAGAAAGGTAAGAGGTCATGTGTAGAATGTGTCAATTAGTTTCTGTATTCTGATACATAATGTCCATCTTCTTGTGGAAGGGGGTGGGGCTAATATACCTACAGGAGGGGCTTATTAACATTTTATTTTTGGCATTAATAATATAGGCATATAGATAATTCAATTAAGCATTGGAAATGATTGAGTGCTCTATCGCTTCAATATAACAAGTATAAGTATTCTATATTTGGACTTGAAGAACTCCTTCACAAAGTCCCTCATGTTTAGGCTCATACTGATGTTTTTCCTTTTTTTCACAATTAAGCACAGGCGGAAAACAGCCAAATTGGCAAGAAATGACATACACACATACGCACAAAGTATTATATGTTCTGCCAAATAAAACAAATCCCACTAGATTTTGTTTTCCCCCCCCCTTTATTTTGGTTCCACCATAAACCCATTAACACGATTTTAATGACCCGTCCCATGGCTGTTATCACCTGGATTGGAAATGACATCTTATGACCTGCTGATAAGGCTTATCTGTAATCTGAGAAATGTTGAGTCTGCATCTCTACACTATCCTCCCTCTTCAAGCGGTGTCCAGGAATCACAAGGCAATTGTGTGGACTTGCATTTTGCAACCATCGATTGACATTTATTGCAGTTGAATATGATGGATTGTAACTCTTCAGTCTTCTAATATTATAGCTGAATATGACGGATTCTAGCTCTTATGTCTTCCAGTCTTTGCCATATAGTTAAGCTATCTGTCATAGACATTGATATATTCTTTAAGCTGTAGATGCACTAGACTCTCTGGGTGTTCTGCCGAGGAAACACAGATTGCTGCAGTTGCTTGTACTGGCGCTTGTCTCTGGAGTGGCATTTACAGCTTTATAACTGGTGCTATGTGGGTTCAAATCCTGTGTGAATCATTGCTCTTGTGTGAATAAAGAAGGAACGTTTTACTCAAGGAAAAGCACAGCTATATAAATAAGCAATGTAAAAGTGTCAGCCAAGGAACTGAATAATAATTAACAATGATTCAAAACACCCTTGGTTTTATGGACTAATACCTTATTTTGTGTTTTCATTTTACAGGATGACAGTAAAATAGAGCTAGTGGGAACGGGTGCATCCTACTAAAATATCTCAATGCTTAAGGGGTTACAGTCCACACGCTGATGTTGAGATGGCTCGTACTAATAAAATGTGCAAGGCTTTGCACATTTTGAGTGAAAACCACAATTAGAAAGACAAGAATTGAACATTAACCTGCCACACTATGGTTCCCTATCTCGTCATAAAAGCGCTGCTTGAGATTTAATTCTGGACTTGGGGGGATTAAATCAAAACTTTGACCCACCCGCTAATAGCAAACTAAAAACCAATACAGTAGCAGTTACATTTCTGATTAGAAGAAAGTGTCATCTAACTAAACATGAAGCCACAACTGAGTACAGTTCTGTAGTTTTCTATTAGCAGGTGGGTCAAAATGTTGATCTAATCCCAGCCTTGATCCTAGGTCCCTGGAGTGAAAAGTTGATATACTGAAGCATTAAAATGTCATTTAATTTAATGGCTGTCTCCAAATTTGATGTATTTATTAACCAAGTGGTTGGTAAACCATGGGGAATCTATAACAAGCAACTCTGATACCTTAGGATGGTATTCATTTATATTTTGAAGCTTTTTATTCTTCTACATTTAACAAAGCAATTAAGACCTCCCACCTCAAACTTCTCTGTGTAAAGAAAAGCCTCCAATTTTGTCTGAGCTGCAAATAAGAAAATAGAAAACATAATTTTACTTAAAAAGCTTTTTGGTCTACTGAAAAAAAAACCTGTATATAAAAACTCTTTAAACTGATTTTGTTCAAAGAAATGTGAATCATTTTTGATTTTGTTCTCTTTTCGGGAAGAGAGACTGCACCCCATAAATTAAAAACGTACAGCATTCGTAATTCATACTTACATCCTGCATGTTGCATTAGCCTATAGACGTCTATGGTGTATTGGATGCTGAGTCAGAGTTTGGCAAGAGGCGCACAACTGTTGACCTTACTGTATGGATGCTGCCGTGAGAATGCATCCCTTTCCAAACTGCAGACTGCCAACATAACCATGTCAAACAGAGTTCGCATCTCCCATATCAACAAACTCATCTTCTTACCAATTCAAACTAGTTTTGAGAAATTGAGGTGTTTGAAATCTGTTAGATACAGAACGTTTTGTAACCTACGCTAGTCAATTACTGTTTTCCACTGTATTCAAAGTACTTAGCTTTAATACTTTTACCACACTATCAGTGTAGTTCACTAAAATACACTATTAGATTAGATTGCAATCGCACAGAACTTAGCATATGTTTCAAGTGTAGTGAAGTGCGGTGGATCTATAGTGAATAAGTAGAGATAAAATTCTTGGTTAAAAAGTCAAAACTACCAAGCATTTTTACCAAGAAACTCTCAACAGAGTTCTGAGGGAGTAGAAGAACATGGATAAATTCTCCTTTGTTCTGTTGTATTCCACAGTAATCTACATAGATTAAATATTTGCACTTCCCTTTTACCTCTCAGAGCCAATGCCTGATTGTAGCTTATCACAATTTCTTAGCAGCACAATAAATAAAGAAATCTTACTTAGGTATTCATGGGATGTCCTTCAAAGGCCGAAGCAGTGTTCTGATTTCTTCTAAATATGTATAGTTGATATATATGTACATACAGTTCTATGCAAAAGTTGGTGCACCCCTGGCCATAGTTCATGTTGTGTTGATTTTCAGGCATAGATCACCTCTGCAGCTAACAAACTTAAATTTGACATATTTCTGCAATTTTTAATGCACAGTTACTATTTATTTGCTGAATTTAACAGATTGAAAACAATTAAACCATAAATGTGACATGTGCAAAAGTTTGGGCCCCCCTTTGGCAGAAATCACAGCTTCCAAACATTTCCTGTAGCCAACTAACAGTCTTTCTGTCCTTGCTTTAGGAACTGTTTCCCACTCTTCCTTGCAGAACGCTTCTAATTCTGAAATATTCTTAGGTCGTCTTGCATGCACTACATGTTTGAGATCTACCAACAGATTTTCAATAATATTCAAGTCTGGAGACTATGAAGGCCATTCCAAAACCTTAATCTTTCGTTTCTTTAAGTAGTTCATGGTAGATTTTGAGGTATGTTTTGGATCATTGTCTTGTTTTAATGTCCAACCTCTGGCTTATCTGGCTTAGTGTTGTGTTGCATACTTCAAATGTTGACTTTTGTGATGAGATTGCAGGTAAGGTTTCCTTCTGATGACTCTTCCATGCAGATCATGTTTGTGCAAGCAACTACTCCTGTGCCAGCTAAACCCTCCTGCAGGTCCTTTGCAGCGATTTGGGTTTTTTGCTTTGTATTCCTGTACAGTCTACGAACAGTTCTATGTCAGATTTTTCTTGGTCTCCCAGATCTTGTCTTGACTTCAATAGTTCCCCTTAACTTTAATTTCTTAATGACATTTCGGACAGTGGAAATTGCAAGCAGGAAGCTCAGTCAGCTGCTTAGAGGAGCCCATGGTTGTTGAATGTAAGCACAACACCCTGAGAGCTTTGAAGAGTCAGAGAATGTATTAAGCTCTGGAATTGTCATCACCTGACTTAAGGCCTAACAAGTCAATTAAGAAATATGTCAAGTTTAAGTTTATTCACTGCAGAACTCCTTTTCACTTAGAAAATCAAGAAAACATGTAATTTGGCCAGGGGTACCCAAATATTTGCATACAAGTGTATATATATATATATATATATATATATATATATATATTACACTTACTCATATAGCTAGGTTTCACTCTCAGTATATGTTTTGGAGGAATGTCACTGATGACATTTTTCCACCTGTGCTGTTTTTCCCACAACAGTATATGAGAAGACCCAAGCCTACTTGAGTGCCCGGTTCCAGGGCGATGGAGTCCGTTATAAAGCCAAGCTGATCGGGATGGACATTGTGTCTAATCCCCAGGGAGACAAGATGTGTCTGGACTCCATGATGAAGCTCAAGGTAATGGAATTATGAAACAAAACAACATTCAATTTTCTTCTTGTGTATTGCAAGGGTTTGGCAGATTAACCAATTCCCCGCCATCATGGAACATTACCTTAAATTTGTCCTCTCCCATTATGTTGTGCTTTACTCTATTGAATATATATATATATAATTTATTTTTTAAATCCCTAACAATTATAAAGCCCCGTTTTCATGTGCTCTTAGGCCTAGACCAAGTCAAAGCCTAAATTGCAAATGACAAACCAAATGTGGTTCAGTTAATTATAAGAAGCCAATGTCTACTACTTTTAAATAAGAAGGGGATGGGGAACAGGTTCATATTGTGCAAGTAGGCCAAAGTATTGATTTGGACTTAATTTGATAAGAATATATAATGACAGCCACAGAAATAAGGCTGATGAGGGTTTATGAGGCTGATGAAATCAGAAAGAAATGGAAAAGAGAAACACAGTTCTTGCTCCCATGGTTTTGTGTTGGTGTTGTTTCTTAGGGTTGGGAGGTGGCCTCTCGGAACAAAGGGCAACACAAGCAGAGGATCTGGCTGAAGGTGTCCACAGCAGGTGTAAAAATCATTGACGAGAAGACAGGGGTAGGTAGGCCTCTACCAAAGCATGGGATTTGTTGGAGAGAGAGAATCTCTGAGCAGCATCCTTTTTAACTTGAGGAATTGACTGGGGAACTACATGATTTCAGAGGTGGAAATATGTATTTAAATCAACAATAAATGTGTGTCTGTATGTCTGCCCGATTAAAAAACTTTGAAAGACTGTGATATACACTAGATTTTCAAATGATTCCAAAATATTTTGTTACAGGGTGTCTGAAAGCCCTTCTTTCACTCACTGTTTTCTGTATGTGCAGTTCAGTCTTCAATGCCCCCCCCCCCTCTCTCTCTCTGTCTCCATCCTTCTCTCTCTTGCATAATCACTAGTACCTTCTGTTTTCTACCTTTTCACTTTTTCAGTTATTCATAAACTCAGCTGAGCACTACAACCCTCATCCCCTGGAAGGCTGACAATGACTATATTTTAACATTCTTTCATTTTATGGTGCTGCTACAAGCACATCTCCAAGATGTTTCACATTAATGGAAACTAAAATCAACTGCCCTTTTGTATTTCCTGGCTTGCCTGCATCCTTCATAAGATCTTATTTGCAGAGAAAACACTTTTTGAAGTCCAAAAGTAACCCACCGAGTCTGGGAATACTACAGAACTTCCATGACAAGTTTGTGTTTTGATAAAGTGGTTGAGGTCCTACATGGAACGCAAAGTACACAAACAATGGGCAAAGCTAAGAGTCACAGTGAAGGAAATAATTTGTATTTTACTGTTATGAAAGATAATATTAATGATGTTGTTCAGTCATGGTTTCTGGCAGTGAGATTCATATCCGTATACAATTTCAAAAATTTGGAGGGGGCCAGATGTTCTACATGTTTTAATTTAAAAGTTTTGTTTCCATCTGGATCCTACCTGACCCTGATTTGTCCATGTTTATCCCATAAACGTTTCACCAGCTGCCAGAACATGAACACGCACTGGAGCACATTAGCTTCCTGAAGAAAGACGACTGTGACCCTCGAGCCTTTGCCTACGTCTTTGGACACGAGGGCACCTACAGACTCTTCTTCATCAAAATGGCCAACGCAGTAAGATGATTTATTCATTTATGTTGTTTAGGCTCTGCAAGGGTTGGGAAAAAACAAGCACTTCACTGAGATTGCGACAGTTGCCTCATTTTACACACAATATAATGGACTTCAACTGCTTGAAGCATACATAACAAGGTTAATTATGTAACAATATTAAATACACATTTGCTATTACACTTAATAATGACATTAACCTAGACAGGGTCAGCGAAGGGTAAGTGATGCCCTAAATGAAGTTTCCCTGGGCACACATAAGCAACCTCACTCACGGGGTTGGGCATAAGCGAGTGGTCTCAACACTTATGTTTGCCAGCTTTAGCCTGCACCCAGTGACTGAAGATTTTATGGTTTACACATTTTTTGTTTCCCCCCACTTGATGGTGCCCTAGACATAGAACATTGGACCAAATTTGACTACATCAATCAATTGCTTTGACATGACTCCTAAAGGCTTAGAGGAGTCTTCAAAGCTCCTCCTTCACGATAGTGTTTTTCTTGGCTTAGCAGGTTGTCACTCGTTTGGTGACTGCAAGGGACAAGGCACTTTTTGTTGTGTCTCAGACAGCAGGTCAGATCTGACCCCACTCTCTGCAGCAGTATCATATATCTGTGAAATCAGCAATGCAATAAATCTTCTGTCTCCCCTGCTGCTCTCCACAGAGTGTTGCCCCGTTTCTCATATTTCAGATCATGACAAAAGTGACACAAGCAAAAGTGTGCTGAGGGGAATTTTTCCTTGCATTTCCCTGAAGGCTTTGCTTTATTCCACCATCAAAATCCACTGAGCTTGATAAGCAAAGACAGGCATAGATCACTCCTCACCCCCTTTCTCTGTAGTTAAGAACATCCACATGAAGACTGTTCATTTCAATTCCCACGACCAGATAGAGAATCCTTTTAAGTCGCCACACACAAGACAGCACTTCTGTGGTCCATTAGAAATCCTAATGGCAGGTAGCGTTATAGCTATTGATCAAAGCCAAGAATTTCTTAATGAGAACTTTAAACGATCTCGACCAAAGGGCACCGAGAGGCATGTGTTTGCACTGTCTCCTACGTTTGTTTTGAATTCCAGTCCGGTCAAGAGCAACATAAATTAATATTTGTTCTCCTTGCTGTTGACCCCTAGGGGATAACATTAGTAGGATATAATTTCTCGGTGATACATGATTCCATCATTGTGACCAGTATAAAACTAATATAATGATTCAGTGTGTGTGTGTGTCGGGGTATACTATGCTAACATTTAGACTGTTTCTTATTTTAACCTCCTGCTGACTACTGGACCTTTCTGGAAAAGGTTTTATAGGTTTCCGTTAGAAATGGTTAAACTGGTCCATTTTAGCCACCAGTTAGCTGTTAAAAGCTCACATATACATTACATTTGTACCTTTTGCTGGCGGGTCGCCCATTTTGCTGGCATTGTTCCCACCCATTATCTAATTTATCGTATTTTACACAATAACCAAGGCGTGCTAGCCCACAAAAATAATAACAATAAAAAGACAGAGAAAAAAATTAAAATAAACAAACACAAATGATAATAAATCCTATATAGGAATAATAACATGTTTTTAAATGTTTGCATTTATATAACTCGTATATAACTTAATGAAAAAAAAGACCTACTTATAGTTTATTGTCATTTCTAGGAGTTATAAAAAAACCTTTTTTTTAAAAATACCTTGTTTCTTTAAAAGCGAGAGAACTCAGTCAAGCTTGGAGAAATAAAACAGGAAAACAATTCCTGCCTTGATATAAGGCAAGCAACAACGTTTATTTCAAATATAGATGGCGTTACCTGATCGTCAGAGGGCCAGGTGAGCAGACAAGTGAAAGCAAAGCACCGCAGTAGGGAATTTAAAAGGCTCCCATACCTTATTAAAAGGTATAAAGCGCGGCTTTGCTAGTCACTGGTCTGGCCACTCCAGTCCTCTCCGTCAGGGTTAGCAGTCCCGTCCTCGTCGCCAGGTAATGTGGAAGAAACTCAGTCTTCAATCAGGTTCGTTGCAATGCCATTATTACACACAGCGTGGAGAACAACAGTGAATTTAGCTCTCACTCCATGCTAAAAGTCAGAGCATTTTATACACACAGAAGTCAAAGATCTGGATATAATTAATAAGTCATTACTTACTTACAAGTTGTTATCTTAAATGCTAGCTAAGCAGAATATATATCATTAGAGGACAGAGTTCATAGGTCAATACTAGGATTAGGGAGCAGACACTCAAATCATATTCTCCAAGATGCTCATCGTAAATAACAAACAGAGGTCAAACTACCTTCTGGCCTGACCTTTTAGCTTGACCTTATCTTTCTTAAGTATATATGAAGAAAACATGTGTGAGAAAGGAATTTCTAACTTTCCATCCTCATCTTTCCTGTATCAGGATTGTGTTCCTCTCCTCCTTAATATATTCAGTTTCAGTAGCAAACAAAGTTCCACAGCGTCTCCCTTCAGTAGGATATCATCTTTTCCCCAACAGGCAGATCCTGTAATGGAAGATTTCCGAGATGTCTCTGAGATTGTTCTTCACGCTGCAAAGAAAGAGGTAAATTGAAGAACAACTGCAGTTTTGCAGTTTCTCAATTTTTATTTCCCACCTTACAGGTTTAATGAACCCCAATGCTTCTTGCCTTGGCTTTTGTGTTTTCTCACAGGTCAACGGGGAGAGCACACCAACACAGGTGAGACCCAAAATATTTGTTTCCATTTTATTTCTTACTGTCCCTGATGCATGTTTTCCAATTGAATCACATTCAATGTCTCACAAGATCTATGGATACCTTCCAGTATACGCATACTTGGAAATGAAAACCACAGTAATAAAGAGTGTATAATGTCAACCACAAAACCTCAATATTTACTTTGCTTTCATGCATGTCTTGCAGAACGGTACCTCTTTGCTTCTTGATGAGCAAGTGGGGAACGTCCACAAGGTAGGTGAAAGAAATCGGTGGTGAGCTGCAGGACATTTTCGGTACATTTTCTGTGGCTTTTGCCTTGGAATTCACCGCTGAGAAGCAACCCATTGTTTCTGCATGGCTCGAGAATGTATAACTTTCACTTGTGGGTTCTCTTTTTATTATGTTGCTTTCTTGGTTGGGAACGGAAGATTAAAATAAAAACACAAATGACTAAGAATGACTAAAAATGAAAACAAATTCCTTTCACACTTCAACCTATTCCTTTTGGCAAGGCAAGTTTTAATGTGGGAATATTTTGGATCCCATGCTGCCTGTAACAGTAATTTTCAACTGCAATCCCATGCTTGTACTTGTGATTAGTATTTGAATTTAGTATTCCACTGAACTTGTGACAGAAATACACAAGTCAACCGGCATTACCTGCTATTGTCAACCAAGGACAATCCTTAAAATCAATTCTGCTACTTTTGTCAGTGTATGCTCACATGTTTTGAATATTTGCACTAAAAAGCCTGATGTTCTTGTGTCCTTTTCTCACAAGGTTCTGGATGAAGTGAACATGTTCAACAATATACTCAACTCACCCCCACAGGACCTAGAACCTAAGAAGGTGTTTGATCTCGTTCGTTTGGGATTATGTATCCAAACAAAGTTGCCAAGACAAGGATGTGAAAATAGCAGCTACAATTCCTTCGTCTCTAATATACATAGAATTAAGTTAGTGGTTTAAAGATTTTGAAGAAGTAAGTGATATGCCTGATGGCCAGTGAAAACCTTCAGGATGATCGTTGACCCTCCTGTTCCCTTCAGTTCTCTCTGCTTCTCTAACCTAGCTGTGCTTGCCTGTCTGTGCTCAGAGCTCTTCAAGAGATGAATTGTCAGCTGTATTTTCCCCACCTGCCACCACCCTGCCAGCTAGTCCTTCCACTCCACAGAGCCCCACCAGTCCTCTGGATCTCTACCACAACGGTGAGTACAGGAGATGCCATCCTGGCAGACCACTCAAAAGCAACCTCCAGTGCATCTCAAGTAAAGTATGGTCCAGCTTTCTTGCAGCCCTTCCCAATGAAACAAACGGCATGTCTGCACTCCTGGCCTGCTGTAGTCCCTCCAGACCTATCTTATCATTTTACTTTCAAGTTTTGGTGGCAAGCACAATAGTAGTGTAATTCTCTCCCAAGTAAAGGCAGAAGGGTGCAAAAACATCCTGCACAGGAATTATTGTAATTTATTGTAGAATCTCAGTGCTCAGGGCTTCGATGAATTCTGTTGATCAGCAGCATTGAGTTTTATGAATTGCCATCTCCAAATGATATATGCCTACACAACCAGTACTGGATATTTAAAGTGGAGCTAAAATATGAGAAGTGCTGTTCTGTCTTGCTAATGCAATTTGTACAAGCAGTAATTTGTACAAGTAATACTAATTTTGGATTTTGGTTCAGGGCTTCCTCAGCAGAACCCTTGGGTACCCCAGATGCCTCCCCATTTCTCTGGGCAGCCTTTGGGGGCAACGTCCTTCAGTCCACCATCTGCAGCTGCCTGGGGCCAGCAGGGGCCCTATGGAGCTCAGGCCCCCACTTCACTGGACTTCTGGGGTGCAGCCGGGGTCTGGGGTCCTCAGCAGGCTGTGCCGGGATGGGGGCAGACCGGATTGAACCCCCAGAGAGGCCCCTGGCCCCAATCACTTACAATGATGACACCACCCAGGACATGGACACCAATGGCAGTGAACACCCCACCTGTTGGTACCTTCCACCCTCCTGGAGGAGAGCGATTCCCTCCCCTCGGGTCGACAATGGAGTCTCCCACCCCTGTTCTGTGGCAGCCCAACTCTGTAACTGTGAGTGTTCAGTGGACAACCCTTCTATATGCTCAGTCGAACACGTTACCCATTCCACCTGTGTCAAGCATGAAAATTAGACTTTCTTTATATAGCAAGTCTGTAGAAAGGTGATTTAGTCAAGGACTAGCAGGAATTTTGTTCCAGGTGGAGCCAGGTAGAGCCAGTTAGGTGTGAATTGGAGGCAGATAGACAAAACTCGCATGGTATCTTGCCCACCTGGTGCTCAGGTTGCAGATCTCCCTAAACTAGTAGATGGGCTACTGGCCAAAGCCAGGGGGAATCCATTGGTCATGGTCCACATTGGAACCAATGACATAGGAAAAGGTAGGGCAGAGGTTCTGCAAAACAAATTTACAGAGTTAGGAAAGAAACTAAAGAGCAGAACCTCCACTGTAGTTTTCTCTGAAATACTTCTGGTACCACGTGCATGGCCAGGGAGACAGACAAGATACACACAGTTTAGGAGGGACAAGCAAAATTGAAGAGGTGGTGGGGTAGCATTATATATCAAAAATGACATTGAGGCAGAAGAACTCAAATTAGATCCCAGTAGCAGAACAGAATCTTTGTGGGTTAAACTTTTGAACAAAAGATCCGGAGGATCAGTATGAGTGTGTTACAGACCACCCAACTCAGATATTCAGAAAGATGTTGCATTGTACGGTGTGATCAGGACTGCATGTAGCAAGGATGTGGCTGTTATAATGGGGGATTTCAATTTCCCAAACATAGACTGGGAAAGCCCAGTTGGGACTACAGAAGCAGAAATAGAAATGGTTGAGATGGTAAATAACTGCTTTCTAACTCAAGTTGTCAGGGAACCAACCAGGGAGAGTGCATTCATTGACTTGATCTTTTCAAATGACCAAGACAGAGTCAGAGGGACACTAGTTAGAGAACCAATGGCAAACTGTGATCACAATATGGTTAGCTTTGAGGCATTTTTTTCAAAAAACAAGGACAAAGTCTAAGACAATGGTCTACAATTTTAGAAAAGCAAACCTTGAAAGTATGAGGCGGCACTTAGATGAGTTGGACTGGAGCAAACTGGAAACAGACTTGAAAATGGATGTTTATATTTTAAGAATATACTACTTGAGGCTCGGGAGACATTTGTACCAAAACGTATCAAATTGAGGACCAAAAAACATTGGCCAAAATGGTTTAATAGAACTATGCAAAAAAATATCAAGAGAAAGAAAATGTTGTATAGTGCATACAAAAGGGATGGAGATTGAACAAAATACAAAGAATATGTTGAACTGCAAAGAGATCTCAAGAAAGGGATCAGGAAAGCAAAGAGAGAAATAGAAAGAAACATAGCTCTTGGAGCTAAAACTAATGCAAAGAGCTTTTTTCAATACCACAACAGCAAGAAGTCAATAAAGGAGGAGGTGAAACAGAAAAAGGGCAAAAATTTAAGTATCTTGGAAAACAAACAAGATGTGGCAAATGTTCTAAATGAGTATTTCATAGAGGTTTTTACATAAGAAAAAACAGATAACATGCCACTGGTTAACAATCAGTCCAGTTAAACCCTAAGAGAGATCATGATAAATGAGGAGGAGGTACTAAATGGACTAGCAGAATTAAAAACAAGCAAATCACCTGGGCCAGATGGTATATTTCCAACAGTACTTAAAGAAATTATTTAGTGGAGTAATCTAGATAAAGGACCTTGCTCAAGGATACAACAGCAGTGCCCCCACCTGGGATCAAACCCACAACCCTGTACTCCAGAGTCCAGAGCCCAGAGCCCTAACCACTACTCCTCACCAAATAACAGACCAATCAGTTTCACCTGCCTCTGTTAAAATCCGTTAACATGAAAAGTGAAACTTGAAGAGGTTTTGAGTGTTTTTTTCTTTTTTTTCAAATGATCGAAATATTCTAAACACCATCTCTGCAAAAGCTTTTGCAATTGACATGCCACCCATAGATACAATCTCTTTCCTTTCACAGAAGACAATCTCTTTCTCTCTTTTCCCTTCCATCATTCTGATTCACAGCATCTTCAAGGGCAGAGGGGGTGGGGCGAATTTAAAAATGAGAAAGAGAAAGGAGCAGAGTGAAAAAGCTATCCTGTACGAAACACATTGTCTGTTTCTTTCTGTACTCAAACACACGTTCAAATGCCACAAAAATGCTAGTTCTCTCATGTTCACTGGCCTGTTCACTTCACAGGCCTAAATACATACACTGAGTCATAGTATATGGAGGCTTCAGCAGAGATATAACTGTGACTGCCTATTCTAAAAGGATGAAACTTTTGCCATAACTTAATGTAATTGCTTAGAATGTTTGTCTTCATGCACCCAATGAAAGACATAGCTATGTACGTAGTAGTAAACGGTTTATTTTTGTTTATTTCACCCACTAAAATCTTACATCTGTATTATGATAATCTGTATACTGTTTTTTTCTGAAAAGTCGATGAGGTTCAAGTTACAGGTGACTACATTATTAAGGCATTAAAAAAACCTGTGTCCCTTTTGCAATTATTAAACACTTTTCCCCTCTTCTAGGCTTCTCTGGGACCAGATCCATACAGTGCCTTGCGCTTACTGGAAACAGAGAGTAACACAGAGACATGGCAAGTATTTATTCTGGAATGTATCTGTATTGGTGATGTTGCATGATAAGTGAGACATTTTTAAACGGACCTAGCTTTCTATTGCATTCATTTGATTGGTTTAGCAGTATCGTTTCAGTGTTGCTTCCCTCAGAATAATAACAATTGTGATCACAGAGGCGGACAGGCAACTAGCAGTCGTAATGCAGAATTGTTTCAGGGCTGTCTGATGCCTTTTTACTGAGTGTAAAATTGTGAGTGTTGTGTTGCAATATTTGTTTACATCACTTAATCCCAGATTGGATTTGCTGCTGCAGCAGAAAGTAAACAGGATCCACAGGATCCACATTTTAGTTTCCTACAGTGTACAGTGCAAATGACATGTTGAAAGCCATGTTTTAAATATACAGTAATGTACGACTTTCCAGGGCACAAACAAGACTGGAAAATGTAATGGTGTAAACATGGCAACAGAGCAAGATAGTACTTAGAATTAATTAGCTTTTCAGATTTTGTATCCTTTTAGTGAAAGTACACACCAAAAAGCAATTGCTTTAGCTCTTATATGTGGATCTTACAGAAGGAAATTTAGAAAAGGTAACTAAGAACAATGTTTTTTTAATATAATTGCTCCCTGGGTTTTAATCAGTTATTCGTTAACTTTATTTTTCAGATGTATTTTTCCATTCTGGCTGACTCTGGTCCTGGCTGCAAGCTACACCACAATAAACTTCCTTTCAGAGATATGTTTTTACATTTAAGGGCAGAATTCAAGAACAACAACATTAAAAAACAAAACAAAACAAAAACATCCGGTCTCCAGCTTTAACAAAGATTTTTGAAAATGTCCCTGGTATATGATTTTTACTTTCGTAAGATGGAAGTGTGGGAGTCTCTGTGAATACATTTGTGAAAGAATGGGATGTTTTTTTGTGGTTGAAGAGAGTGAGAAGATGTGGTTTTGTGCAGAAGGGTGTGCCCATCAGAAAATCTTTTCCAGATGCAGTTCGAAGTCTGCTGTCAACAGACACTCTGCTAAATTCGCTAACTTGTTTTCTGACTAATGTCCTTATTCAAATATGTGCAGCTTTCCTTGGTTTGTTTGCGTATCAACAGCCGGAGCAATTAGAGGAAAACAGGAGAGAGCATATTTTCCCCAAGTCAAGAGGCAAGCGTCATTTTCAGTTTATTCTTGATTTAGAAAAATAAAAACTGTAAGCAAAATGCTAGTAATATATTGTAATGTGATCAAAGGTAATGGGATCAAGTTAAATTGCTCTAGTAATGGATTGTAACAGAGGTTATAGCTATTTGTGGGTTTTTTAGTTTTGTGTGTGCACTAGATATTTTGTGAAATTTTGGACATCAGTGTACCGCCAGAATTGGTGGGCTTGTACATCAATCAACATAATCCTATCATGTCTAGGAATGTCACAGAATTAGGTGGAAAGCCTCTAATTTCTTTGCTCAGTCCTGATCTCATTGTCATTGAACACCTCTGGGATCAACTGGCACGGCAAATCGAAAAGAGACTGCAGAGACCAACTTACTGAACTGTGCTGCGGGAAGACAAGCATCATTGAGAGCAAAGCAGGAATGAATTACACTGTGAACTCTTAGTATTTTTCCATTAGATCAGTGGTTTTGGTCATATGGCACATATCTGTGCATGAGTCTGTACACTTTTTTTTCTTCTTGTGTTAAATTTTGTGTCAACCAGTTTTAAAATACAGTGACCAATTACAGACATGGAAACGTTAATTTCCCTGTTTGAAAGTCTGACCCAGTTCAGTTCACTTTCTTTTTGTCTGCATCACTAGGAATACAATATTCACCTGCATTCAGAAAAATCTATTCAAATCTGAGAAACCAAAGGAAAATTATAAACCTTTAGATACTGGTCAGGATTCTGTCAGACCCATGAGCACTGAGGTAGCACTTAGAGAGTTAAATTAGTTTTTAAATCTTTGGGCCAGTCTGAGGAAGAAAAAGAAAGTAGTGATGTCTCAAAAGGTTATTTTAGCTCTGATGCTGCTCGGCTGTGCAGGTTAAAGACCTGAGAGTTAGTCATGTATTGCAAGGAGATTATATATATATATATATATATATATATATATATATATATATATATATATATATATATATATATTGTTAGTTATTTGAGGAAAACACATACAGTTAAAGTTGAGATTTTCCTTTAAATAAGAGTGATGTATTTTTTTATTCATAGCTATGTGGATAAAAGGTATGCAGTTACTGGTAGGTAGGGAGAAAGCTATTTTAAACAAAAGCTGTTGGGTAAATTGATCTTTTTCAAAAACTTTAAAAGGTTGAGGCTGAGCGAGATAATTATATATCCGAGAAGTTGTTTAATTTATTTCAAATATAAAACAAGTAAGACTAGTTTATCTGACTTGATGGACAGCAAAGAGCAATAGAAACTGAACATCCAAAATGTCCTGATTATTCTCTGTAATCAACCTAAATTGCCAGTTTGACTATGTGGAAAGTGAAAACCCTAAAACTGACAATGTACTTGGAAAGGAAATGCAGAGGTCTTCCAGTTCATTTTACTGACGTCTGGATGCATATTACAGGCAGATTGCTTTTGATTTTCTATCAGTGTATAGCGTGTAATAAAATAAGATTAATGATTAATAAAAATATAGTTCATGGTTAAGCCATTGCAGAACATTTTTGCATTACACCTAAATACATTCTGGGGGCAGATGTTAGCCTGCTACAGTGATAAATCCATCTTTTCAAGAGACACATAACAGGTGCATTTGTAAATCTTTCCAGACCTTCAGATCTCTCCCAAGGTGGAAATGGGACACAGGAAATTAAGAGAGAGTCTCTTCAGTTTTAAAGTAAAGCACAACAAACATTCAAAGGATTTCAGGTCTTGCACTGTGGAAAATAGGGTATCTGTGCACATAACCTCTCGCCTACATTTAACAATGTTATTTTCATGTGGGTTAACAACAAACACCGCTTGTTGATTGCCGGTTGCCAATATATGGCCTTTTTTCTGGAGGAACTCCAAGGTTCCCCCCGCTATATCTGCTGTGGAGATAAGGTCCCCCACCCCCTGAAAAAAAAAAATTGAAGAGGAAAGATTAATTTGGCACAGCAAGCTTGGGTTTTCAGTTTAGGCAATGGATCGAGTGGAGGCATTCTGAATTCTGTAAAAGCAAGGCCTGAGAAGCTGAAGAGCAGTCTGAGGTATTCCAGTAATCCTGTCTGTCCATATCTCAGCTAGAAAGCACTCCTGAACTGCTCGGTAGGGGGGGACCAATCTAAAACCACTGGGTTGCAGCAATTACTCGACCTGGGTCTAAAGTGATTGCATAGGTTCTTGAGTTGCCATTTTGCATGGCACAAAATTGGCATTGAAGGCTATAGTGCAAACCTTTTTATACTCTGAGAAACAATAACTGACTTCAATTCCTTTACCACTGGCGAGGTGAGGTGTTTGATGAGGAAATAAAAATGGCAATTTTGTATTGCAAATCAATTATTAGTGTGTATATCTATCTATCTATCTAGCTATAATGTATGAAGATTGTATTATTTATTCATTAACTAAATGTATGTATTCATTAAGGGCATAGTGCTTACATAGAAATACGGTACTGTATTCAAGAGGATTTCATATATATTTCTGCAGCTTTCAATGAAACTGCAAAGTCTATACACTGATAACATGACAGCAGCTTTCTAATTGCCCTTGGGTAGGAGGATGTAATCAATTGCATAGATTTCTACAAGGAAACAAAACCGGATTGCCTTGCGGTTACCAAGCACTGAAACGGATATAGACAGCTTTATACACTGGAATATTAGTTATTTATTTTGTTTCATGCAAACCACTCTCATCTGCATCTATCAATCTATCTATCTATCTATATCTCTATCTATCTATCTATCTATCTATCTATCTATCTATCTATCTATCTATCTATTTTTGTAAAACCACGGAAAATGTACAGCGCGTTTCTATATCATACTTCAAACATTATCGACTTACAGAGAACAAACTCAAGCCAATAAACCCTTTATAACTAGATTTTGCTTACTGTTGAATGCTCAATTAACTGTGATGAGAGCATGCTATTTGTTAGTGTGTTAAAAACTAAAAAAATGCTTTGTGCGATCTAATCTTGCCGATTAGAGGTCCAGTCACTTTAAACCTGCTCCCAAGACAAACAGACCATTGCTATTACAGGCGAGGATTCAGCAATGCACGTTTCAAACGGTAAAACGCGGAGAAGGGAAACGACCTTGAAACCTGAACTGACACATCAAAGTGAAATTCACAGACATTATTTCCTGAAACGGTGTTCACTTCGCACACCGGCGTGTTGGGTTTGGGGTCAAACAATCAGAAAGAGGAACTTGTGCAGAGTGGAGAAAGAGGACCCGACACCATGACATTTAACAACTGATTCGGGATTGTGGATCTGTGCTGTGGATAATTACATTATAGCAAAGGGATGGTAAGGTTGCCTTTTACCTTTTCATAATGCAACTGAATGGACACGGAATAGAGACTGGTGGTGTCTTTCAGTTAGTTAAGGGCTGAAGTGAATGCAATAGCTACCAATGTTGAACTATATAATAAGTGATCAATATAACCACTCCATCTAACGTAGACTGCTGATTACTTTTCAAGCCCTTATGTCTCAAATGAATCGCTTTTGGCGTTTTAAGAGCATGTGTGCAACATTAAATGGAGTGTTTAAGGGCTTCTAATTATGCCTCCGAGTGAAAACGTGTGATCGTGTTCATTATAGCAGTCCAGTGCCCTGGCAATTAGAGGACAGAAACCCACAGACAAACCAAAAACGCACAGGTGCTACACCAGCAAAATATAGGTACTGTATATTCCGGATGCTTGGTAGCTAGGAAGTGCAAGTGTGTATGTGTGTATAAGTATATGAAAGTTTAAATGTATACAGGATCACAGTTGTTCAATCATATATATATGATCAACGACTGAACAACTGTTATTCTGTATACATTTAATATTATATATATGTTTGCATTAATCCCAATAAACCTATGATTACTCATTAGAATAACGTTTACTGTTATTACTGGTGTCTTACTGTAAATATTTTGACGTTATATCCTAGACAGTTTACAGTAAGTAGTCTAGGGTTACTAAAACATATTGTGTTTCACTGTAGAAAATGAAACATGCCTGTCTGTCTGCATCTCTTGTTTGATTTAAGTGCCTCCACAGAAACTGGTTCAATTGTAGTCATGCTTTACGAAGAGTACATTGTGACTTTCTTGTAACATTGTCTCAAGTGAAGTCACAGGCATTTGTTTTGTGTGCAGAAAAAGTAGTTTTCCCAAGAATACAGTTACAGCCCAGCAAAGTCTCAAATGGGCCTCCGCAAATGAAACACGACACAATTCTGACTCTACTGTATTGTAATGCTTTTAAATAATGTGGAAGAAAGCACAGCAAGAGCCACAACCTCCCTTATAGATCACAACCTGGAAAATTGCCCCTTTCATTAAAACCTCAGGGTATTCACTCACAAATATGACTGAACTATTGAATCATTTGGATGGTCTTCTGGGAAAAAAAATAGCTGTTTATTGATTTATGTGACTCAGGGACATTTAAAATCTAAAAGCCTTAACTACACTTTCAGATTGCCATGAAAGCACATTAGGATTGAATTGCTTGAATCCCCCAAAGACCTGTCCAGTTTTGTTGTCTGCCCTGTGCTATGGCAGGATGGAGTCTGTATGCTTATATTAAATAATGTGCTTGTTGAAACTTGTGTGGCAGTGTAAGCCTTTTCAATTTCACTTTGGCAGTGACATAGCAGCTTTTAGACTGGACATTAGGATATTTTTTTATTGCACACACTTGCAAAGGAAATGTAGAAGGAAGTAATTCATACCCTTTGAACAGTTTTTGAGCTTGGAGTGCCATTATGAAAACCATTATGCAAGCATTGTTGATAATGGAAATTACAGGTTAAGATATTAAACTACTATAAGGATCCATAAAATACTGAGTGATTTTGATGGGCAAATAATGAGAGAGATATTAGTTGCCCCAGTGTACAGTCTTGAAATGCCTCATGTGAAAGGAAAAGTAAATTATTTGCAACTACTGACATGACTGTATTTAGTATTTAGGTTTGCAGTGAAGCTCTGTGGCTGTAGAGATCGGTATGTGAACACGCAAATGCATCCAGCCAATGAAGAAAATACAAAACAAACAGATCGTTCTGCTCCATAATAATAATAAAAAATGCTGCAAAGGAAAATGAATTATGTTTGATTGTATGTTCTATGAAAATGGAAGTCACCCTAGCATTGACACGTTTTTTGTTTGTTTTATTTTAGCCATCCCACTTCACCTAGCTGTGTGAGAAAAGGGAAAAGTGGGCTCGGTGTTTCGACTGAGCGACAGTTTTGCAAATGCGTGGTGCACTGCATTGAGCTGCAGGGCCGAGAAAGGAGAGAAAAATCAGTCTTGTACCACTGTTTCCTGTGCTTCATACACAAAAGGCACCAGCAGGCAGTGCATGTCTCTGATAGGAGGACAGGGACAGTCTTTTTTTATCTTTTACCCTGTCACCATGGTTTCCATTGTTGAAGAGCAAAGGTGTGCGAGTGTGTGTGTGTGTGTGTGGTTGTGAGCTACTTCCTGCTTGTGTGTGTTTTTTTTTTTACTTTGCTTGCATTGTTCAGACTTTGCCGGTAACCCAGTTTAACCCAAGAGACCAGGGGAGGTTATTCATTCTTCACAGGAATTCACAAGAATACCTCAAGTTTAGCTGGAATGAGATTCCTTAATGTACTGGATATTGTGGTGTAACTTCCTCGGTTTCTGTCCGTACAAACATAACCCCCACCTTCACTCAATTGTTTTGCAGGTACACTTTTTAGCTGTTGTGGTTCATCACACACGATGTAATGTTGGTCAGTGTCTCTTTTTCTCAGCACCATAGTGTCAAAATGCTGGGTTGACAGCTGATCATTATTTTACTTCATTTTAGATGTCTCAAATAGAAGCCTTGCTTTCACATCTGCATGTAAAGATACGCCCCTGCAATATAAAGGGACAAAAGTTGTAGATTCTCTTCTCAAAAGGAAGGGTGAATTTTACGTCAGCAGTGCTGCTCTACTTTCAATGTGCTTTTTGAATCTGAGAATGGTGTAATAGCATCTTGTGGTTTGGCCCACTAGTACAAAACAAAGAAGTGAAAAAATGCCACCCAGAACAGAAAGCAGAATCACTTGTGAATTAATTGCGTCCGAAAGTTGTCCACACTGATGACTCGTGACTTGATATGAACTGCACAGCCATCACCTGATGGGTAGTACACATCCCAGATCTCAAAGAAAAGGTTGTTAAGATCCAGGTTTAACCACCCATTCAATGTGACTTGACTAGACTCAGAGGTTATGTGCACACCATTGAACCAAAGCAGAACTTAGTAAGTCGCGTGCCTATAAAAAAGGTGAAAACCTGCTATTTATCTGTGGTGTGCTGTCTCAGGCTGTTTTTGCATTGGCTAAAAATACTGCCTTCTTAGAATGAGAAACTTCTTTACTGTCTCATACAGCTAGCGCTTTAAAGATAACCATTGTGTGACAATTCTAACCCATGTGGTTCTTATGTTAGGCTGCTGTCTTCAGGGGTTGAGGTTGCTCCTGACTACTTTTTTTCTGCTCCTTTAGTTGTGTCTTTTGATAGCTGAGAGATGCATCTTTGAGCTGGTGGAAGTGGTGGGAGGGGAGGAGTGCAGGGGAGTGACTGGTACATCCTTCTCGCCTTTCTGAGTGCTTGTGAAAAAAGCACCCAACTTTTAACACCCATTTTGTCTTTCTCAGGAGGACAGGGAGGATTTCAAAGCCCTGAGGGCCAAGTTTCATGTCAAGGCCGAGATGTCCGACGCAGGAGGAAGCCCAAGATCCCAGAATCCGTCCCCTGTTGGAAAACTGGTCCAGTTGCCCTTTGCATTGCCCGTTAACGGGACTCCGAGACCTAGGATGTCCCCTGTCGTTCCAAAACTACAGCAAGGATTACGGCCTTTTCAAGAGGCCCCAAGATTTCCTAAGCCCCCCTTGGCCGAAGCGGAAGCCCCTGCTGGGGAGAGGCCTCCCCCGCTGCCTGGTGTGTTCCCCAGGGCCCCGCCTTTGAGCCGGGCTTTCCCCCCTGAACCGAAAAACCTGGGGGACTCGGACAGCGGCACGGTCACATCTAGAGCCGGGGAGCTACGGCACAACTTCATGTTGAAGCAGCAGAGGACCCAGGAGGGGCCCATGCAGCCCCCCAAACTTCCTGTCGCTCTCACCCCACCCCTCCGCAACCAGAAGAGCAGTACAGACTCGGCGGCCCCACTGAGAAGACCCATGCCCCCCGAAAGCACCCTGGGACCCCAGCCCATCAAGCCCAAACGTCCCCCTCTTGTCAATCTGGATCATTTCAGGAAAGCCAATCCTAACCTAAAGCTGCCTGGAAGACCTGCCTTTGGGAAACCTACTGGTATTCCTTTGATTTAATTATTTAATTTGTATGTTTTATATAAATATAAGTTGCATGTTTTGCTCCACAAGGAGTAAAAGGTGAGGCAATGCTGCGAGGAATGCTTTTTCTTCATGAATATATACACCTGGATCACATAGATATATACATGAAGAAAAATAAATATATAAAACTCTTAACATTTTGGATCTTGTTTCAATACGTTGATGTTGCACATTACCCCGCCAATGCAGTACAGCTATATAAAAAGTTACTGTTAGTTTAGTATTGTAGGGTTTTTATATCCATTCCTTATAATCTTTTTGGTTAAACTTAAATTCATTTTAGAACTTCAGGGCAAATGTATTAAAGATATTTTATTTTCAGACTTCATTTCATACCACCAGAAATGTAACCGTATAGAGCTCATTTTACCATCACAGGTCAGTGGTGTTAAAACCACACCTGGTATCGTTGAGATCACGATCTTGCGAATCCTGCACAGTCATTGTTTTTGCTCAATTTATATATGCTTTATATATCTTTCAACATTGCAGTTTTTTTTAAGCAAGATTTTGTTAATTTTTAAACACCACAATGGTAAAGTTTTATGCATAGGATATTTATTGGAGACATCACTGGGAATTTGACGTTAATGGACAAATGCCTAAGTAACGACTTTCACAGGATTGCATGTCTCCCCCTTTTTAGCCAACCCATATCACAATCAGTGTGAAGAAATGAACAAACCTCAGAAATGCTTGAACCTCGCTGGTTCTCTGATTCTCATAATAACAGTATAACGTTTTTTATTTTAGCTTGCAGCAACTTGCCCCTTCCTGCATTGTGTACCCCACCAGGGCCACCAAGACCACTGAAGCCCAACACTTTAGTTCACCAGCAGTCCATCGAGTGAGTACACTTCATTAGCTTTCTGGTAGTGCTGTTTCAGAATTTTTGTTTTGTTTTCTTGTCTTTTTTGTTAATTAAAAGGATTTTCTACATTTTCTACCTTTTCATTTATTATGTTTTATGTGAATTGGTACTTTATTGCTTTCCTTCACTGCTTGTCCTCACCTACTCTTTCCATTATGCTGTACTTTTTATGCTTGTATGTTATTTGTTTTCTCTCTCTATCTAAGCGAGTAATTCATCGGGTTCTCGTCAGTTTGAGGGTTATGATTTTCATACCAAAGAAGTCCATACACTCTCTGTAAAATGTTCCTGCGTGGTGGTCAAAATCAGCTCGCACGCTCACAGTTACTTGTCTTCAGACATCTTGATTGAACAGTGATTGAGCTGATCAGCAAAATTAGAATTGGCAATAGAGCTGACTAGTGAACAAATAACTGACCTAGAACAAAATAAGTTTATCTAGAATATTTTTAAACAACACCAGTAACTTAGTGCATCTATAAAGTATCTTTGCGGTCCTGCATTTGCATTTGAAATGTTCAGTTTTAACATGATTTGTGAGAGAGCTCAACTTTTTTACGAGATTGAGGGGAAATGGAGCCATCGTACGCAAAAAAGTTGGGTTTTAAACGTGTGATCTTTAAATAGATCATAGATTTCAACTCACATTGAAGGCGTATAAAACAATGAAAGAAACAAAGAAACCAAATTGTGTAGTACTGTTTAAGACATCACATTTCATTCTTTCAAGGATATGTTTCTTGATAAATGCAAAGCAAGATAACTTTACGTCTTTTGTGGGCGGTTGAGTAGGTGCTATTTGGATTTTTTAAATTCTCATTCTGTCTAACCATGTGATAGATTGCAAATTGCTCGCGTTGAGGTTGTTGTGATGCAGTGCTTGCAGTTGTGCTCTGGAGTTTAGTATGCATTGTTGTCCTCACAGGATGTTGATGACGTGATAAGATCTTATAGTGATGCTATGGCAAGGCATTGTCAGAGAAAAAGAAACTTGTCTGGTCTTGATTTTGTTTTGATCATTTCTTATATTATAGGCACAGAGATGAAAATAACTCAGAAAGTAACACAGATATAGTTTGTAAGAAAAATCAAGGGTGATATACTGAATGGAAAATTGTTAAAATTGGTTCAGCGAAATTCTCCACCTGGGGAAAAGGGATTTTTTTTTTAATTAAAAAGAGTTAAGGCTTCCAATCACAGTTTGGGTTTCTCAAAATTTCCCTCAAACCACCGCAAATTTAATTTTGACAAAGTTATTTCCCTGCTGCATCAAAACCCACACACATGTTCCTCTCACCTCTGTGAAGTCAGCAGTGCCTGTAGGCTTGATAAGGTTTGCGGGATAAATGTAACTTTCGACATTTTACACAAGGCCTTGTTTACAATTATGTGTTTATTGAAGATTGGCGTTAAACAAAAACAATTATTACAGTGAGTATGTTCAAAGGACATTGAAAATGTAAGAAGTGTGAGAAGTATAGTAAAACGTGTAAGGAATTGGGCATTTGAAGGATTTTTAAAATATATTTTTTAATATCAAGCTGTTTTTAGAAACTAGCTTCCTGATTTGTACTGAGCAAGTTCCCTTCATAATTTTCATGGTCAGGTTATTTTTCCTTTTTCATTCAAGTGAATGATTGATTGTACATTTAACATGATTACATGTATTTACATTGTATTTTTTTAAATAAGCTTTTGCAAGAAGGTTGGATATATTCATCAGCTGCTTTTGTAATACAATGAATTCATATTTATCTAAGAAAAAATGCAGTGACTCAAAATCCTATTAAATGAGGCTCAAAGAGTGCCTTCAGGGGATTCGTCCGCTTTTCATCTTGGTAATGAATAAAGTACTCAAAATAAATGTATTAAGATTAATCAATCTAAATAAAGTTAGTATGTTTACACAAGATAGTGTATTGTGACCTTATACACCCCAGCTACACCAACAGAAGAAAATTTCCGCTAAAGGGAATTTTTTGAATGAAAGAAGTAAAATGAACTTTTCTGGGATTTTAGGCCTTCTCTGACTGCTGAGTCACTAATGTGTGAAAACTCAACCAAGGGACCTGAAATGTTTAGCCAATCTAGGCATCCCCTTTAACTAGGTCACACCTGGCAGTAAAATAAACTTCAATGTGTGTGTACTTGCTTTGAGCCCACTTTAACAATACAGTCACTGGCTGGTGGAACATGTGATTTGCCTGTTTGTTTTAAGAATAGGTTTGTTGGAATGAATCCAGTTTTGTCTGCAGCTTGGTGTTATCCAACACCAAATTCAACACACAGCATATACTGTGAACCAGGCCTATACCCTGCAGTGTTTAATTTGCAACGGGAGCTGCTCAGAATGGCCTGTTGATTCAGGTCTGTCTATTATCTCTTACCCTTCTCTGTTGTTACAGAGTTCTGGACGATGATCAAGACACATATGATGATGTTGATATTCTTCCCCCACCCCCGCCCCCACCCCCAAAATACACAGGATCAAGAGAGGGTGGGGAAATCTCTCTATATCTCTGTCTCTCTCTCTCCCTTATATCGTGCCTATAGAAACTCTACACACCCTGTTACATTTTTTCACTTTTTGTTTCCTTATACCCTGGAATTTTGTAAGTTGCCCTGGACAAGGGCGTCTGATAATAAATAAATAAATAAATAAATAATAATTCAGATGCAGTAATATATAATGTACGCATCTACGCATCTTACCCCACAATGTCCAAATGAAAGAAATATTCTACACATTTGTAGACATTGGTGTATGTGGACTGTTTTTAGATGGGAGCTGCTGTCCATCCTTCCTTGACTTGATAATCTGATATATATATATATATATATATATATATATATATATATATATATATATATATATATATATATATATATATATATTTCACAATTAAAAAAAAATCCTTTTACAGTGTGGATTATGGTGTGTAGATAAGTTGAAAAACAATCCTCATTTATTTAAATGCATGAAACTCAGAGGCACCGAAGTGTAGACTTTCTATCGGCACTGTATAAATATTATATTATTAAAGTATTATTGTTTGCTTTATTGTATGACTTATAGCATTGTCTTAGTAACGCTTTACATATCCTTTTATGTTAATAATGCTATAGCCTTCAATAAACTAATTGCATCAATACATCTTGAGAAACTCGAGAAGAGAAAATGTCCTTAAATAGAAATAATATAAACTATTTCATTTGAATGTAGTCATGTAAAGTTGCTCTATCCAGTTCCATAAAAGAAACACACTAAATGAAATAAATATTGAATTAATTAAAGCATTGCATTATGTCTTTAGACTCCTTTAATGACAGATTCTCCAATCAAGGTGACGAGGTGAGATTGACTTTCATTTTACTGCCACCTTACACACAACTTGGACACAATTTGAACCACAATAATACAAATAGTGATTAATGTACCACTGTGATTAGTCTAATGGGAAGCTATCCCAGATACACTGTACTGGTTTAAACCTAAGCAGTGGCGCAGAATTTGTTTTACACGACTCTGAAAGCTAGCAGTGTAGGACGGCTTGCCAACAATAGAAAACATCCAGTCCTTTCTATTTAATGATGAATTTTGCCTTGCATTTGTGGAATAAGTAAGGCTGGCTCTTTGTTAATGCAATAAGGCCCTCTCTATGAACTTTAGTAGTGACACTTCAGATAAGAAAAAATCAACAACTTGGGATTGCTATACAAATAATATTTCTTTGACCGTATCCTACTGACAGTTGCCCTATGTCGCTGTCAGATGATTCAGGAACTGCTGCCAGGTGTTGCATTGTTCAGTACACAATGTTGAACGACACTGAGAACAGAAGGAAGGTGTTGCTGTTCTGACTTTTGTTTAATTGCTTTAAACAGGACAGCGATGAAAGTGAAGTGTACGAAATTGTTGACAAGTAAGTTCCATTCACTGTTCCTTTTTTCAGTCAATACAATAAAAATGTGTTCTCGGGGGGTGGGGAATATCAATAATAGTTAAAGAGACAATGACTTAACCCATTGCTTAGCATACAGTACATGTGTTATGGATTTAAAGCAAAAGTTGATTGTAATGTATATTTTTGAAGTTTCCACTGTTTTCTTTTTGCCCAGATATTTGATTGTGTCTTCTGGTTGAAACATGATTCGTGTTTCTGAATGACATCGAGAAGGATAAATAGAGGAAATGGCCCAGTGGAAGTACATTAGCAGCACACCACTTGCAGTCTGAAAATGCCTCAGCATTTCTTATTAACTTCTCACCTACACAGCCATTAGCACAATCAGTCTGACATCAAATTAAAATCTTGGCAAAAACCATTCAACCATGTGCAGTCAGTCTGATATTTATAATTTTTTTAAATATAAGATCAAACCCTAGTATTTTATGTGTGTGTGTGTGTGTGTGTGTGTGTGTGTGTGTGTGTGTGTGTGTGTGTGTGTGTGTGTTTTGTTGTTGTTCAGGATAGAACTTTGAAATCTTTATTTTTTCTGCTTCAAGCCAATACATTATTAATGTTGGTTCTGGTCTCCACTTTTTGGACCAACAATATTGCTAATGACATATATTTGAAGCCATTATGCAAAGTACAAATATACTTCTCTAGAAATGTTTAACTCTCCTTACACAGCTTGAGCAGGTTCAGTTCAAGATTCAATGCAGTGCCTGAGAGGAGAAAGGAGACCCATTGGATTGAAGTCATAAGACTTTACATCATGTTAAATTTACCGCCTGTGTTTAATAAAATGAGGAACGAACACCTAATGGTGCAGTAGCTAAGTTAGGCCACGTATCAACAGCTAAACACCCTAGGTTAGTCAATCTCCTAAGGTTTTAGGAGTTGTTCACATCAGAGTAACCATCGTTTTTCTGCTCCTGTCTCAAAGCAACGGGAGTCCACCTCCTGTACGCAGCGGTAATGACAAGAAGAGGCAGAAGGAACTCAAGAGACAGCAGGAGCTGCAGAGGAAAGCGCAGAAAGAGCGGCAGAAGAAAGACAATGAGTATCGGAAGAAATTCAAGGTTAGATAGATAGGCCCCACAGTCAAAACTCCTGTGAGTTAGAGTTGAAGGGCTTGGCATCCTCAGAAGCAATGGCTCCTTATTTTGTAAAACAGTACTGTTCAAAATCTTTTTTGTTTATTATTTTTCTAAACACTCTGAGACACAATATTCAAAAGCTGCATTGTCTTAGCAATCTGGGAAAGATCTTCAAGAATGATTTCTAGTACTCTGGAAACTACCTAGAAAGAAGCATAAGATGTGGTCAGTCTTTGTTTGAACCTTATTAAAGGAAGTATTTTTCTGTTGCTTGTTCTCTAACTAGTAGTTAAGAAGTAGGTCAAATTGCAAGCTATGTTACTTGTAACTGTAGCCCTGAGCTGTTTATTTCTAGATAAACACAAACAACAAAACAGTTGAATAGCATGTCAAACATCTACAAGAAAACCTTCTACCTTAAAGTGAGTTATTCCCTTATTAGTATAGTGGAAAAACTTGGATTAAATTGGCATTCAATAGCACTGGCTTTGGCAGAAAGTCTTGATCTAACTGAAGTCCCATCATAAAGCTCCTATTTCTCGTTTCTCTCTGTCGTTGCTTGTAGTTGACCGGTGCCATAGACGTGCTCCACACGGCAAAGGTGAGACAGAACTGGCGAGGGGGGAAGAATGACCTGTGTGTCCGTCAGGGAGAGAGTGTGGAGATCATCCGAGTTAAAAACAACCCTGAGGGGATGTGGCTGGCGCGTACACTAACAGGAAACTGTGAGTTGACCCCTCCAATGCCTTTGAGAGCCTTGAGAATAAAGACAAATATTATTTTTTTTACTCTTAAGCAGTTTGTCTACCAATTAAATCGAAGGCCGCACTGCAGTTTTTGTTTATAAACAGGGCTGATGTTTAGTTTTCTGCTCCGTGGCAATTGTATTTAATTTTATATTTCCAGAGAACAACTTTCATATCAAAAGCGAAAATTTAGATATGGAAAGGAGAAGAACATTAATTTCACTGTTGTTTACAGCTTATTGGGAGTTAGAAAATGTAGAGCAATTTATTTTGTCCTGGAGCAAAAAATACAAAAAAAGGTTTGAAAATTGGCCTTGTTAGCTAAATGGAAAGGTTTGATTAGGAGAAGGGGAATTGGTGCAATAATAACACTTCCACGGTGCAAAACAATAGCTGAAACAGGATCAAAGTACAAAAACAAATACTCTTAAATATTTTTTTCTAACATGCAGGAAATTCTGTATTTTCATTTCTTCAACTTCTGGAAGAAAAATAAACAGATGTAAAGTCAACACACGACTATGTCATGAATGACGGGCCCTTGTATGTTTACACACAGATGGCTACATCAGCAACACGTGTGTGGATGTGGACTACGAGGAGGTGAAGCGTAAAATCCGCAACAAGGTGTTTGAGTCACCCAACCCCGCGTGTGATGAGGACTTCTATGATGACGTGGGCTCCTCTGACCAGATGAACAGGTAAACCAATTAAAGCAAGAGTCTTCAACATGGTTTCCTTGAAGGGTCACCGTATCTTCTGGTTATTGATACAATGGCAACTCTCAATTACTTTTGGTTATTTGTATCAATTATACATTGATTACATTGTTTTAAAGCCTTTAACAAATTAAGATTATTTTGAATCAAGGCCCACTGTCTATAACATCAATTTCAACCTGAGATGCATTAAATGTATCCAGTTCATCAACCCAATTAAGTCATTGGGTGTTCGGCTGGAGTGGAAGTCAGAAGACACTGGTCATCCAAGAACTGAGTTTGAGACTCTTGCATTTAACCCCTAACTTTTACCTAAAGAAGCTGGTTCATAGTTGGCTCAAACCATTGAAGATCAACAATTTGAACAAATTACCCCCCAGAAATCTGTGAATCTCCATCTTGACACAAAAATAATGTAAGATTACAAATGAGAGAAGGCCCTATGGTCATCTAGCTGATTCGCTTTATTCAGCTTCCTGTGGTTTAGTTCAGACCATCCATCCTGGTTACCAATACACAGATGAGCAGATTCTCTCATGATAGTATGCTAATACTGTTAATTTCTCTTTCAACAGCAGCAGGAATTCTGACAATGGTAAGCAATATTTTTTCTACTTCATTAATTTACTTTCTAGTTTTACAGTAGATGGAGATTTTTTTTGTTTTATCTCTGGTAATGCTGAGTCGCAGCCAAAACCACAATGATCAAGCTCAACATTTCATTCCATAGGTTTGGGTCCATATTGAAGGACTCTCAGTTCAGATTACAGGAGGAACTATCGTCGTTCAATGCCACATTCCTGACACTCGCAAAAATATGCACTGCAGAATACTGTCTCTAATAATTATCTGACAGACATTACATATAATTATAGGTCCATAAAAATCTCTGTGCAGAATATGTGCAATACATTCACAATAGCAAAATCTCATGTTTAGTGTTTATCAACCCAGCCAAGGATCATGCACTAAATCCCTCTCTATCAACACCTCTTCCTTTCAGAAGATGTATATGATGATGTACAGCCCATATCAGATAGTTTCCCTCCTCCACCTCCTGAAATCTGGTAAGAAATACCTGCCAGCTTCATCATGCATTCACTTAACCAGGAATGTCAGATTGTAACACTTGAGTCAGAAGTGGCTCAACCGCTTCCAAAAACGGGAAAGTCTTGCTTGATGAAATGTGCAATTTTACAGGGTTTGTGAGTGGGGCTCCAGAGCGGCACGTTGCTGGAGTCCAGAATGTGTTCTGTAGGTCTGGGGTTCCTAAGCTTGGTCTTGGAGTACCACGGCATCTGCTGGTTTTCACTCCAGTCCCAGTTACCTACTTACCTCAATGATCTTCCACCAGTTTAAGAGTGTAAAACAACACACCAGGTTGAAATAAGGTGTTCATTGGTTCAATTAAGAGCTCAGCTGGAATAAAAAACAGCAGGCAGAGTGGTCCTCCAGGATAAGGGTTGGGAACCAAAGCTTTAGGCTTTGCAGATGTGCATTATGTAGGGTTTTGACAGGGTGCACTTCAGAGGATGCACGTCTCAGAAACTGTTGTCATGGTGAGCTGGGTGCCATAATTGGCGATTCCCGAGTGTGCCAAAAAATAATTGGAGATGCTCAACCCTTTAAACCCGGAATGCAAAGTCGGTATTCCATGATTTACAAATATTATAATAAAAGAAGTAATAATGTACTTAAGAATCCATCTGGGGAACAACTCCTCCGGCAGCCACTTCTTCTCTGATGACAGAATCCTTTGCACTGACAGATTCTTGAAATAAGATCTCTTCTAAAGCTGTAAATGTTGCCGAAGGAGCTCACCCAGAAATCTAGGAGTTCATTTTATTTTTCCAAAACATTCCAAGTTATGAAATTATTTTATGCATTCACTCTGCGTTCCATGATGTTTACAAAGTGATAGCTTCCGTGTTTGCAAGGCTCAATCAATCACACACTGCATCAGCGATCAAACAAGACAAGTCAACTGATAATGGTCCTACTCTGAAATATTTCTACTTATATAGGTAGACACCGGCTTGTAAAATAAATTAAAATTGAGTTATACGAGCCAGGGTTAATTAAGTAAGTATTTATACATGCATTTGAGCCCTTTATCTGTTCTTTCCAGCTTGAGTTGTCATTCACTTATTTATTAGGTTGGATGAATTTAAGATAACAGTTTTAAAGATGCTGTTGATCAAGGCTAGTCCATGAAACATATGGGAACCTGGAAGGAAGTACTACATGTTTAAAGAAGAATCACATTATTTATACCACTTAAATGTTTGAGAATTTTGGTGTGGAACAAAAGGCCAAACAACACCATGGCCTCCATTTAAAAAAATATAACAGTTTGAGCGTTCCCAATCTTCCTGATTTCAAAGAACCAGGAGTTTCTGTTATAACTACATCCAGATGCCTTTGAAAGCAGAGCTGGAAAGGAAAAGAAACCTATAGGAATGTGGAATATTTTGTATTGATTTTCTAAAATAACAGATCAAGTTTGTTTTGTGTTTTTTCTTTCCATTTTTACTTTTGGATTTGCTGGGAGTAATTGAGAGGGGAATGATTAATAAAAAACAAAAAAAACGCCAGGTCACCAAGTGTCAAAACTGGAGGTATGACAGATGTTCAAGAAGAAAACTGAGGTAGAAATGTCTTATTCTGCTCACAGTCTTCACTCCTGTGGAGAACTGCTGGGTATCAACTGATATGAACGGAGACGGAACCAACCTTAATTAAACCAATTTAATTACAGTTAAATCATGTTTCAAAAGACCAACATCAAACTACACTCACCTAAAGGATTATTAGGAACACCTGTTCAATTTCTCATTAATGCAATTATCTAACCAACCAATCACATGGCAGTTGCTTCAATGCATTTAGGGGTGTGGTCCTGGTCAAGACAATCTCCTGAACTCCAAACTGAATGTCTGAATGGGAAAGAAAGGTGATTTAAGCAATTTTGAGCGTGGCATGGTTGTTGGTGCCAGACGGGCCGGTCTGAGTATTTCACAATCTGCTCAGTTACTGGGATTTTCACGCACAACCATTTCTAGGGTTTACAAAGAATGGTGTGAAAAGGGAAAAACATCCAGTATGCGGCAGTCCTGTGGGCGAAAATGCCTTGTTGATGCTAGAGGTCAGAGGAGAATGGGCCTCCGACCGAGGTATGCAGCAAAGCATTTGTGAAGCCACAACACGTACAACCTTGAGGCGGATGGGCTACAACAGCAGAAGACCCCACCGGGTACCACTCATCTCCACTACAAATAGGAAAAAGAGGCTACAATTTGCACAAGCTCACCAAAATTGGACAGTTGAAGACTGGAAGAATGTTGCCTGGTCTGATGAGTCTCGATTTCTGTTGAGACATTCAGATGGTAGAGTCAGAATTTGGCGTAAACAGAATGAGAACATGGATCCATCATGCCTTGTTACCACTGTGCAGGCTGGTGGTGGTGGTGTAATGGTGTGGGGGATGTTTTCTTGGCACACTTTAGGCCCCTTAGTGTCAATTGGGCATCGTTTAAATGCCACGGCCTACCTGAGCATTGTTTCTGACCATGTCCATCCCTTTATGACCACCATGTACCCATCCTCTGATGGCTACTTCCAGCAGGATAATGCACCATGTCACAAAGGTCGAATCATTTCAAATTGGTTTCTTGAACATGACAATGAGTTCACTGTACTAAACTGGCCCCCACAGTCACCAGATCTCAACCCAATAGAGCATCTTTGGGATGTGGTGGAACGTGAGCTTCGTGCCCTGGATGTGCATCCCACAAATCTCCATCAACTGCAAGATGCTATCCTATCAATATGGGCCAACATTTCTAAAGAATGCTTTCAGCACCTTGTTGAATCAATGCCACGTAGAATTAAGGCAGTTCTGAAGGCGAAAGGGGGTCAAACACAGTATTAGTATGGTGTTCCTAATAATCCTTTAGTTGAGTGTAGTTCTCCAATTTAGATTCCTTCATTACTATATTTTACTGGAAAAATAAATCTCCCCATGTCAAATTGTCCTGTGGAGGACTTGATGCAACAAATTGTTTGCATTACTATGTAGCAACACAACTACAGTTCATTATCAAATGGATAAGCGACGTCCACCATCACAATTCATGGATTGATATTCAACAATCAGAATGTTCTGACATTTTTATTTATGACCAAATCTCTACAACTCTCACAGCTTGGTGGAAAATAAATTAACTTACCAATTATACCATGACACCATGTAGATTTACACCAATATTTTCTAATCAAGAATTCTTGATAAATAAAACACCAATTTCTTTTACAATATGGAAACAAAAAGGAAACAAAAAGGCATCACTTACTTTTACATCACATTTTTGAAAATAACAATCTTCTTACATTTGAAGAATTGATCCAGAAATATGGTATCAGTAAAGAGCAGTATTAACATATTTACAAATAAAAAATATTTTTGAAATACAAAATTGCTATTACCAACAATAACCTGTTACCACCACCATTACTAGAAGAAATAAACCTAATATCAAAATCAAAGAAACACCTTTCAAAATTATATAGACTTCTAAGAAATATAGATCCCACTATTTATCTTCCAATCACCCAGTGGGAATCTGAACTAACAATTACAACTGATATGAACTTCTAGACACCTTTTCTATGTCAACATCCACCAAAATACAACCAATCCAGTACAAGGTCAATCACAGAGCACATATCACTCAGTGTAGGATGTGTAAAATGTCTGGCAATGCCCACCAGTACAACAATTCTGGAAAGAAGTCTAAATGATAATGTCATTAATTTTTAATTGTAGCATCCCATTGTCTCCAACATTATGTCTACTAGGTGACCTCTCAGACATCAACATTCAACCACATAACAACAATCTCATTCTTGCCCCTCTATCGCCAAGAAGTAAATCCTTTCGAACTGGAAAACTAGAAAGAAAATACTCCACAAGGGCTGAATCTAATGACAGACTACATCTCACTAGAAAAAATGTCTGCGCTCCACAAATCTCAAATCGAACTTTTCAATAAAAAACGTACACCTGCAATTTTATATCTGAATTTATTCCTAGATTAATGCCACATATCCTCATAGTATGAAAATTTAAAAATCATTCAAAACACACTACACAACATAACACAAACTTATGAAAACTGATCTTTCACGATACTTATGAAAGTACACAAATGTACACAAATGTACACAAAATAATACAATCTTGCCCTTTCATGTTTGAAATGCACTATATTGTCCACCCACATGTCCCTGAGATGTTCTGAAATATATTTATATCCGTTTTTGTCCATTTATATTACAACTGTCATTAATTATATGTTTATCTGTATGTGAAAAATTAAAAGGGGAACTAAGTCATGGCTTGTCGCCAGCATATATCTAATATATATAGACACTAAATGGGCAAAGCTGAACTGAAACAGATTATAGACAAGTTTGAAATTCTTAGCGAAAGAGAACAGCGAAATTCATAACCTGGACTGAGTGTGGCTTTTAAAACAGCAGGGGCTGTGGCTGAAAACACAGTACCAGTGTTATTACAATGTCATCAGTACAAAGACCCTCTTTTCTCATGAAAAATGTGTGTTGAATCAGCATCATGTGCACAAACTGGCAGGGAACCACAGGAGAATTAAGCCTCAGTCAGCACCTAATAAATGTTTGTCTAGTTCGTCAATGATTGTTGATCAATTGATCGTTAATGATTGACTAAAAGATGTAGCAGGACAAATCCTATCCCACCCAACACCCCCCCCTGCCATGGATGACTGTAAAGTGAATGATTTATATTTCCTGCTGAGCTGAAGGGAAGAAATAACGAATGTGTCCCCTTTGTTTCAGTCTGAACACAATGTCACTGAAAGAAGAAAAGGAACTGAGGAAAACATTTAAGGTGATTTTTATTTTTTAGTAGATTTTGTTTGGCTTTTTATGTTAGCTAGGTCAAAGTGGTCCTGTTTTTTAAAAACATATATTGGTTTCTATGATATAGAATATATTGGTGATTGAAAACACACAGGGTCAATACAAATGTGCACACCATTTTGAAACAATGCAACCTAGTTTAAAAATGTAACTAAGTAGTGCAGATATATGTATATGTATGGATGTATGTATGTGTGTGTGTCTATGTATATGTGTACAAATTTCAAGGCTTCCCCTCTGTTTGGTCTTGTCAGATTGAGGGGCCCATTGAGGTTTTGTGTCAGATGATGGTGGACCCCGAAGCCAAAACCAAGAAGGGTGGAGGCAAGGACCTGCCCGTGATTCCAACGCAGATTGTGGACGTCATCAGGATGGGCGAGAAGAAGGTTCTCTGTCGCAATGAACATGGGAAATGTACGTAGGCCCATCGGGTGCGATTAGTTTCATTTCATTGATCTCCTCTGCCTTCTCTAGCACTGCTGTCTCGTCAGATTGTATGCTGCACTTGTCGCACAGCCTAAAACTGTAAAGATGCCGGCTAATTGGTCAGGGGAGTGTCAGGTTTGGACACTGCTGATTTCTATGGAGTGACAGTGAGATGTTTTCAACCCCCAATCTTTGTTCAGTCCAGTCAGCTGATCCAACTACAGGGGAAACATTTGACCATAACAGTATATCTCCAAAGTCAAAGGTGAATCGATAGTTTTCAATTTGCCAAAGAGAACCAACAGACTGTTGTAGAAAACAGGAAGTTAAATCTCTGTCAGGGTCGCTTGATGAACTCATTCTTGAACAAAGTGTTCATGTCCAATCTATCACGTATTCCCTTTAAAAATATAAATTAAATGACCCTAATTGGTTTTCCTCGCTTGTATATTATGACTGTCATGCAGCTTGTTGTTTTTATTAGTATTATTAATAACAATGATATGACTGGCATTGGAGATAACAAGCTGTTTTTATCATGTTTGCTCCTGATTGTATTATTTTCCTTTCTTAAATTAAATGTCTGCAATTCCTTCGCCTGATCCAGTTCTGTTTCCCTTCTCCTACAGATGGTTACATTCCCCGAGCTGTTCTCATGAAAGCGTATGTATCTCTTCATTCATTTTCGCCCTAATTATTTTACTTAGCTGGTTTCCCTTGTTCATCGCAGGCCTGATCAAAAGCACCCTTGAAAAACGCTGAGAGGATGTGGTTAGTCCATAATGCAGACATGATTTAATTATCATTTTCATTGAAGAGAAACTAAACCCAATAAACCTTTCACAATGCGTCTTCACCAGGCAGACACTCCTTGCCTTGTCTCCTTAATAATCTGATTTCTTCTTAAAGATCCTCAGTTTAATACAGGAATTATTCCGATATTATTAATGTTCGCTGAGTTAATATCCTGCCGAGTTGGCCTGGTTGAGTCATTCTCAATCCAGGACACATGACAGTTTGGCAGATTCTCATTCCTGAATAATTTGTCAATTATCAAACTGACGTGAAAAATGCGTTTAAGTTCCATAACAGTCAGTCCTTATTAAGATGTTATTGCTTTCTGTAAACACGAAACAAAACAAAACACTCAACCTAGTATGTACTGTAAAGAAAATGTGCTGGTTTGATTTACAGCTTCATCCAAGGCAAATCCAACCCTAACAAATAACTGCAGGCAATTAAAACATTACATTGTTGAAAATATACATTGTGTAGAAATGTTTGCCGGAATCAGGTCTTTATCTTATAGGTCTTTAACTTATTTATTGTGTAATGATTTTTGTTTTATTTGCAGGGAAATTGACTCTTTGTACCAGACTGATTTTGGTGAGTTCTTACTAGAAATATCGGGCACCCTTGATAAACATGAGCATGAAAAGATGTATAAAATTCCCTTGCATCATTCATGAAGTACAATACATTCCACATGTTACAATATAGCTGTGTTGCTTATTTTATTTAGTCTTTTTTGCTCATCGTTTTTCAAGGGTGCCAATAATTTTGGATTTTTCTGTTGGTGTTTATATATTTAATCACTGTTTTCGAATGCATACATATCCCACATAAAACCATTTGATATTAAATCACTTATTGTTTTGCTTTATATGCTTTCACTTGAAGTCTGTGCTATTCATTATTTTTTTTCCAATTATTTCCCAGGAGATTTTCTTTTAATATATTGAAGTGTCCTGGAAAATGATCTGTTAAGTTTGGTTACCTGTTACAAGATGGTTTCTAGTTTTGAAGATAACTTTATGCTAATCATTATAGTAATAGTAACTTAAAGATAATAGAAACAGACTGATCCCCAACCAGACAATTACAAAGTGGCACAAGTGACATAATGGCAGGAATGTTAAAAATACACAGAAGACAGTTAGCTTGGATCCTGTTAGATACAAATAAAACATTACAGTAACTAAAAGTGATTACTTATCCAGTAAATACAATTAGAAATTAAACGTTTAGAGTATTATTTCATTAAAAATACACATCAACACTTACTAATATTAGGATTACACCTTGCTTGTTTGCTTAATTGCAGATTTGTAATTGTCAGGTGCAATGAAAGCATTCAGGCTATAGGCTAAACCTATAGACCATATAAAGCAACTGAAGGAGTCTACGTCTGACACTTTAAACCTAAAAAAGTTGACCTCTGCAATTTGATAGAACAATGAAACCTCACTGTATCTTCATATTTATCAGGAAACATAATGGGGAAGTATGAATATTGTTTTTATTTATGAATTCGTGCTCAGTAATGTTTCTGTCCTCTCTCTCTTCCAATGTTATAGAAATCTATGATAATGACTGACCACTCCCCCTCAACATCACCCTCACCCAGGACTGATGCCCCAAAATATTGATGAGTTGAACCCGGGACTGTGGAAGTCTGTATGAGGAAAACAGTTCCCCTTTGACAGCACAGTGACATTGGAGTAATCAGAAAGGACTGGGGAGGAGAGAACATTGTGTTTGGGTGCTTGTCAATACCTGAGAAATATTGAAGGAGAGACCCTACCTTTCTTTTGAACCATTTGGGGGAAGTCAGAACAACCTGTACAGTAGACTTTGCATAGAAAAAAAGCTATGACTTCTAAAAGACTATGGGACCAGCGATTATTGCAAACCGAACAACAACAACAATCAATTTCACTGACAATTTTTGTGCATTCATGTGCCCCGCTGTAAATAACGTCTGTGGTTTTATTATTTTTAATCACACTAGTAAAGGGCTATATTTACACTTGTTTTCTGGGGAGGAACTGCAGTCTTTCTGACACTGCAATGTTTTATTTAGATGTTTGGTAAATGTTTTTACTTAGATTTATAACGAAGATTGGCATTTTTTCCACAGCTAGAATTAGAAGTACAGTCCGATGCAGTCTTTGAAGAACGGTATATTTTGTGTTGCAGTGTCTGTTTTTGATGGGAAAGCATGCTTCATTTGGCCGCTGGGCTAGATGCCTTGTATGGTACTGTCTTTGCTCGATTTTTTAGTACTGTGCCACCTAGTGCTCTTCAAATACATGCACTAAAGTACAGAAACAAACCATGCTGTTTTTAAAATTGTTTCATTTATTACTGCAGTAATAAACACAAGAGATGTGGTTGGATAAGTTAGTGTTTAAGTGAGCCTTTTACCAGGTGCTTACGAATATAAGCCTCTTCTCTTCCATTAAATGTTTTTTGCCTTCTTATCCATGTGTTCTGTCCTTCGAATAAGATATAAAACCAAAATCCTGCTGTAAGTCACTGGAAATTCACCGGGTCATGCAAAGTTCATCGGCCTGAAATCATAATAGAAATGTGTTGGTTTCAGTGTATCTGTTTAGGACAGACAAATTAACAACGGGGAGTGCCTATGTAGATTTATTTTATTTATTTATTATTATTTGTCTTGGAACAAAAACTTTTTTCCCATAATACTAATAGATGCCATTAAAGTTCTGAATGTAGTTACCAATGTCTTCTGGCTGTGCTTTGTGCAACGGTTGGTATTTGTTGTTTTGAAAGCTTTTTGTGTAACTGATCACCCTTTAAAAGTCACCCACATTACAAATTCGAGGAATTCATGTTTTATCATGATTGTTAACACAAAAAACTAAAAAAAAAAAGCACTTCACCATTAATCACCTGCCGTTCCTGAACGCCGCCACAAGGTGGAGACATTGGGGTGTGAAAGGAAAATAACTGATCGTAGTTTTCCCTTTCATGTTTTTGATTTTAATTGAACAGTAGGAATCTATTGTCAACTTAATATTAAAGGGAGACTTAACAACAGATGTGTATAAGTTTGCTTCAGACTATCTTATTCAAAATAAGTATTTCTTAAAATTAAATTACTTGTATTTCGTCGGGCGAAATAGGATACGTGTTTGAGTGTCTTTTACGTGACTTCTGTAAATAAATATCAAATTTGAAAGGAAACGAATGAATTAACAGCCTGTCATTTACAATATTTGAGATCATGGCCTACTTGTTTTTTCGTTTATCATTTAATTCTATTAAAATAGAGTGGGGGAGGGGAAGGAAAATTATTAAATAGAAAAAGGGTAGAAAGAAAAGGAGAGGATTGCTTCTGAATTCCAGGTGTTTTAAATGATTTGATACTGCCAATTTAATGGAAATTGCAGAAAATGTTGAAGTTTTGATTGTATATTGTAGAATACAGGGCAGATCTGAAGGTCTCCGTTTCGAGTCCCACCTAAAACCGGAAACCTTAGACTAACTATTATTATTATTATTATTATTATTATTATTATTATTATTATTATTATTATTATTAAATTCTTAACACTTGAATTCCAAGTGTTTATAGTGATTTGATACAGACAATTTTCTGGAAATTTGCAGAAAATGTCAATTTTATTTATTTTGTCTTGCAGGATAACCCAGATCCGAAGGTCCCGCTTGGAGTCCCTCCTATGGATAATGTGTGATAAAATTAAACCTAAATAAATAAAATACGAAATACATAAGTATAGAAATAAATAAAGACCTACATAAAAAAAGAAAATAAACTTATCTATCTAGAGAGAGAGAGAGAGAGAGAAAGAAATATTTAGTTTTTTATTTATTCATTTATTTTGTAGTATTTATTTATTTGTTCATTTATTTCATTTTTTAATTCCGTTATTTATTTATTTCCGTTTTTAATGTAGTTTTACACAGCTATTTTAAGCTTATTTTACTGATTACAGCTGGAACATGGGAGGGCATTGTGGAGGGAGGTTAAAAAAAGTATAGTTTATATTGTATGTTTCTGTCAACAATAAAAAAATTTGGTTAAAAAAAGCAATGTGGAGTATGAACAAGAACTGAAATCTCATGGCCTTGTATAAATGTAGAAACCTGTTTATTATATAAATGACAAACTACAACGATAAACTATATAGACACTATATACAATATATATATATATATACACTATATACACAGTACAAAAACTATATATACAAAATACTATATATACAACAACTATACACACTATATACAAAATATTATATATACAGTACAGAAACTACACAAAAGACTATATACCCTACAACAACTATATACAAGACTACATACACTGCTGGGAGCACAAGGGAGGACAGAGGCTGCTGGCAGGATGAGGGCAGGAGGCTGAGGGAGCAGCTGCCTCTGAGCTGTCAGCCTGGGTCTGACTGCCACTGGTGGTGGTGGAACCACTGCAGAGGTGGCACGCCTCTTCAGTTTGGCCTGCCCTGCGGTGCTCGGTGGCAGGTTGTAGGTGTGCTCCACTCCCTGGGGCCGGGGAACGACGCCAGCCCACAACGCCTCAGGCTCTCCACTCCAGGGGTGAACAAGGCCTTCTTCTTACGAGACTGGAATCTCCCTGTGGTCAGCCTGTCCTGGTGTCTGTCAGCGAACGACACAGTAACTAATGTGAGCTAAAAGCATCTGCCATTACTCCATGAAATGCTGTAGCCATAGTGTAAAGCAGCCAAATGATAAGCTCTCAATTGCTAAATTGAACCTTAATTGAAGTAACCATCAATAATTTCTTAACCAGAGCATTGTAATTATTTTTAAACAGTAGGGGTTTTAAGTTAAGTATAGATTTGTGTAAATAACTAATTAAAGAACCAACTCTTTTTTTTCACAATAAAGTAAAATCTAAGCTGATTGTTAATTCAACTAAGGTTCAATGAAGTAATTGAGAGTGCGATTGGCACAAACCCCAACAGGGTCGGGACTCAAACACGATTCTTATTCAAGATGCGACTCGGGTCAGAGATCATTACAAGAACGGAGACCTGCAGCAGCCAATGAGAGTCGAGCACATCGACTAAAATCAAGTTACATTATTTTGAGTATTTGATTTTGATTTTCATAAGTACTTATTAAAATACTTCAAATAACAATAGATGTCTTGGGGGCAGCCCATCACTTTAAATATCGGTTGGGATTTAAAAAATCGTGCTGGTTAGTCTAGTTTTAATCACGACACTTTGCTTTACACAATATAGAAAATGAATTAATATTTTCTCCACGGCCAATAGATTAATATAATTCGGATACTGAACGCATCGCCTGCGCAGTCAAATACAATTCTGCTCATTGGAGTGACGGAGAGCTGCTGAGGAGAGACACGCCCCTGGTACATATCAAGCTTGTGATTGGTTCTGTCCATCTTTCGAAAGGTGGAATGCGGGTACCCGATTGGTTCTGTCCATCTTTGCAAGATGGATTGCGATTATTCTGGTTTGGTTATAGAAAGATGGTCGTGAATTACCAGCCGAATGTGTCGCAGTAGTCTGTTATGGGGGAAAGAAAAGAAAAAAAACAGTAAAAGAGAGGTGTTTTTAGTGATTTGATACTGAAAATTGCAGAAAATGTTACATTTCTGGTTCAAGTCCTGCCTCAGAAAGAAGTAAGACTTTAGACCAAGGCTGCCCAACCAGTCCATCGCAACCCACTGGTCGATCTGTCAGACGATCGTGAGATGAGTTTAGGAAAAAGTATAATCTATATTCATATTAAAAAAAATTGACAGTCCTTCACTCACGTCAGTGCCTGTAAGGTCACAAGCTTGATTGACATAACCTCTGACCAGTTCCTGCCCACTTGTTGTTAGCGCAAAAAGTAGGGGGGTTTGCGTTCTTAAGGCGATGTGATACTTAATTTCCACAGACTGTTCATTTATTTATCGCTTGTTAAAATAGCCACAGGTCATGTGAATTACCACAGCCATATTTATGTAATCAAATTCAGAAAACGTTCTTTCTTCGAGTCTCCCTGTTAGTTCCCTAATGGAACATTCTCGGGGAAACTTCGAGAAATATCGATTTTCGAACTGCGTCAGCAAATAGACCCGGTCACACTGGCAGGGTTTCTGTCTTACGGTAATATATCAAGCAAAAAAGAGTGCTGCGACGGATACAAAGAAACGAAGCTGGATAGTTTTCACGGGGGATGGGAGGAGGGTCGTTTCTTCCTCATGCTAAACTCAAATATAGCGACGCGACTGTGAGGGAATAGCGCAGCATCTCTATGATAAACTGGAGAGCGATACTGGTGAGTGAGTGTTTTCCCTTCAGTTTGACGAGTCGACAGATATGTGTTTTTATTAGAAGAATATGTATATTATATGAATATGTTCGAGGGTGTGAGTGCAAAAGAGGAACTGTTCACAATTTTGTCACTGAAGAGGCATACAAGGGGCGAAGACTAACACTAGGCCTCATCTCCAACAAGCGTCCTGCGAGTAAAATCAGTGAATCACTCCTCACCCAATTTCACCGACTCATTTTGAATAAATTAATTGAAGTAACGGTCTGCTCAGATTTGACTTTCTAAATTGTGTAATAAAAGAGTTGGTTCTTTAATAAGCTTTTCATACAGTTGTATACTTAAAACCACTGCTGTTTACAATAATGAAAAGGCTCTGATTTAGGAAATCAGTTCAATGAAGGGATTGAGAGCTCGGTTTGAACAAAAACCTGCAGGGGAGCATCACCATGTCCTAGTTTGCTTCCGCAATCTTTTCTTTCCTTCCCCCCTTTCTCTTTAGTCTTCCCCTTCTCCCCTGTATAACATACTTTAAGTGGTGAAAGATGGATTGGGCTAATGGCGTGTGCATGTTTTTCGATGGGCCGAGAGGAAAGTGACCGCGTAGTGCTGTGAGACTAGCAGCAGAGGGCGCACTGCCTTTGTTCTGCATTCCTTGTTTTCAACAACTACCGTAATTGCACTAAGATACGGGAGATCTTTTTAATTTTTAATACTTTTACGGTAGTTACCGTAATCTATCTAATATAGGTCTTCCCTAATTTATTTTATTTGTTTCTTGCCCAATTACCGTATTTTCTTCTTTTGTGATTTTATTTACTTAAATGTACGTCTCATGTTACTGAGGAATAACGGGGACACTACACAATATCGGTTTATGTCCCAACTGAGTTGTATATTTGTTACTGAATAAATACCACAACTGATTTATACTCCTTTCTTTGGCCAGACTTGTATTGTGTTTGAATTGATGTTTAGAGGTTACCCCCAGGGATGCTAAAGTGCCGGGTAGGACTCGGCTTTCTCTGGCTTATTTAAAGAGAAGACATAAAAATTCCACTGTGTCTGAGTTATTGTTTTGTAATGTTCGTGAGAAAGGTAACAGTTGATTGGGCGTGATATACAGCCGAACACGAGGTGCAGGATACAGCTCGTCGTGTGGTGAAAGAGAGGTATAGGGAGGAAAAAATATTATCCCGTCCCTGGGTGGACTCGAACCACCAACCTTTCGGTTAACAGCCGAACGCGCTAACCGATTGCGCCACAGAGACAAGTTACAGACGGTCTGTGACGAAATGGTTGTCATAGAAACCCATCAAATGTTGGTCTTTAGTAGAAATCATAAAACAAACCATGCTGTTTTAATGTCCTTTCCTGTATTACTGTTGTAATAAACACCTGAGATGTGATCGTTCCTTAACGCCGACACAAGGTGGAACCATTGGGTTATTAAAAGGAACAGAGAATTGATTGTAGTTTTCCCTTTTCTATTTTTCAAGGCGGTTTCAACAGATATGTATTAGTTTTCTTGTACAAAAATAGAATAGGAAGAAAAAAAAAGCAATGTCCCGTCCCTGGGTGGGCTCGAACCACCAACCTTTCGGTTAACAGCCGAACGCGCTAACCGATTGCGCCACAGAGACTGATGTGATCTGCTTTTCTCACAAAATAGTAGAAAAAGACTGTTTGGTATTTCGTATTTTCCACTCTTATCTAGATTACGTTTAATAATCCACTACCTGCAAATGAAGTTGTTTACACACGTATTCACAGCACGCTTCCCCCGAATAAGATTTAGTCGAATATTTGTTTTAGGTCTAAATAATCAGCGCTACAGGTTATAGGCTTAGTTCACATATAATATTTAAAAAAGTAATATTCAGTAAATAAATGACAGTACAGTAAAACCGCATTTTGACTATGAATCTCAGATACTCAAAAGGCGTTTTCAAAAACAAGTGCCGAAATAGCTCAGTTGGGAGAGCGTTAGACTGAAGATCTAAAGGTCCCTGGTTCGATCCCGGGTTTCGGCAATTTTGTGGTTTAATTTTTGTTCTACGAGTTATATTTTATTTGTAGTTTTTCCCTTTTCTGCTTAACTGGAACATTAATATGTAAATGAAACATGCAATGAAGACAAAGAACTATATAAGAACATAAGAAAGTTTACAAATTCGACCCATCGTGCTCATTTGGTGTTTATTAATATCTAAGTGATCCAAGGATCCTATCCAGACTATTTTTAAATGTCCCCAAACTTTCAGCTTCAACCACATCGCTGGGTAGTTTATTCCAGATTGTGACGCCTCTCTGTGTGAAGAAGTGTCTCCTGTTTTCCCTTTTGAATGCCTTGAAGCCCAATTTCCAATTGTTCCCCCGGGTGCGTGTGTCCCTGCTGATCTGGAAAAGCTCCTCTGGTTTGATGTGGTCGATGCCTTTCATGATTTTGAAGACTTGGATCAAGTCCCCACGTAGTCTCCTCTGTTCCAGGGTGAAAAGATTCAGTTCCCTCAGTCTATCCGAGTAGGACTTTCCCTTCAGACCTGGAATAAGTCTGGTTGCTCTCCTCTGAACTGCCTCTAAAGCGGCGATACCTTTCTTGAAGTGTGGAGCCCAGAACTGTACACAGTATTCCAGATGAGGTCCAACTAGCGCATTGTACAGTCTTAACATTACTTCCCTTGTTTTAAATTCTACACTTTTGACAGTATACCCTAGCATTCTGTACTTAGTACAGTACTCAGTACTTACATTACCCTGAAGCCTGCAGCTTCCAATTTGAGGATCAGTCTTTGGTGTGGAACCTTATCAATAGCTTTTTGGAAATCTAAGTATATCATATCATATGCTTTCACGTGATCTACAGCTACAGTTGCATGTTCAAAAAATTCTAATTAGTAAGACATGATCTGCCTCATCTAAACCCATGTTGACTATCTCCAAGAATATGGTTTTCATTGAGATGCTCCTCTATTTTCTGTCTAATAATTTTTTCCAACATTTTACAGGTGATGCAGGTGAGACTGATTGATTTCCTGGCTCAGTTTTGTCCCCTTTCTTGTGGACTGGTATGATATTTGCTGTCTTCCAGTCAGTTGGTACATCCCCTGTTCTAAGTGTCATTTGGAATAATCGAGTTAGCGGCCTATAAATAATTTCCTTCATTTCTTTAAGTACTGTTGGAAATATCCCATCTGGCCCAGGTGATTTGTTTGTTTTTAATTCTGCTAGTCCCTTTAGTACCTCCTCCTCATTTATCCTGATCTCTCTTAGGGTTTGACTGGACTGATAGTCAACCTGTGCCATGTCATCTGTTTTCCTCTGTGAAATACTCATTTAGAATATTTGCCACATCTTGTTCGTTTTCCGATACCTCTATTTTTGCCCTTTATCTGTTTCACCTCCTCCTTCATTGACCGCTTGCTGTTGTGGTATTGAAAAAAGCTCTTTGCATTAGTTTTAGCTCCAAGAGCTATGTTTCTTTCTATTTCCCTCTTTGCTTTCCTGATCCCTTTCTTAAGATCTCTTTGCAGCTCAACATATTCTATGTATTTTGTTTTGTCACCATCCCTGTTGTATGCACTATACAACATTTTCTTCCTCTTTATATTTTTTTGCATACCTCTATTAAACCATTTTGGCCAGTGTTTTTTGTTCCTCAATTTGCTAAGTTTTGGTACAAATTGCTCCTGAGCCAAGTAGTATATTCTTAAAATATACCCATCCATTTTCAACTAACTCTGTATCCAGTGTGCTCCAGTCTAATTCTTCTAAGTGCCGTCTCATACCTTCAAGGTTTGCTTTTCTAAAATTGTAGACCATTGTTTTAGACTTGGACCTTGATTTTTTTAAAGAATGCCTCAAAGCTAACCATATTGTGATCACAATTTGCCATTGGTTCTCTAACTACTGTCCCCCTGACTATCTGGGTCATTTGAAAAGATCAAGTCAATACATGCGCTCTCTCTGGTTGGTTCCCTGACAAATTGAGTTAGAAAGCAGTCATTTACCATCTCAACCATTTCCATTTCTGCTTCTGTAGTCCCCACTGGCTTTCCCAGTCTAAGTTTGGGAAATTGAAATCCCCCATTATAACAGCCACATCCTTGCTACATGCAGTCCTGATTACACTGTACAATGCAGCATCTTTCTGAATATCTGAGTTTGGTGGCCTGTAACACACTCCTACCGCTAATCCTCCAGATCTCTTGTTCAAAAGTTCCTGTTCAAAAGATTCTGTTCCGTTACTGGGATCTAATTTGAGTTCTTCTGCCGGTGTGTGTATCCTTCCAACTTGTATTCATCCCCATCATTTTCTGTAAGCCATGTTTCTGTCACTCCTACAACATCATAGTCACACGCCAGCACTGTGGCTTCCAAGTCTTAACATCTTGTTCCTTATACTTATACTGGCATTGAGGTACAAACATTTCAGGACTTTCCTACTGGCAGTTTCCCTTGGTTTTCTTTCCTTAGTGGAACATCTCCCCTTGTCAGAGCTCCCTGCCCCCCTGGTTCCTAGTTTAAATGATTCTCAATTTCACTGCACATACGCTCTCCCAATGCATTAGCCCCCCTTCTGTTTAGATGTAGAGCGTCCGGTTTGTACAGGTCCCATCTATCCCAGAAGAAAGACCAATGCTCCATAAACCTAAACCCCTCTTCCCTACACCAAGCTTTCAACCACGTGTTAAACTTTCTAATCTCTGCCTGTCTCCCTGGCCTGGCACGTGGTACCGGAAGTATTTCAGAGAAAACTACCGTGGAGGTTCTGCTCTTTAGTTTTGTTCCTAACTCTTTAAATTTGTCTTGCAGAACCTCTGTCCTACCTTTTCCTATGTCATTGGTTCCAATGTGGACCATGACCAGTGGATTCCCCCCGGCTTTGGCCAGTAGCCTGTCTACTAGTTTAGGGAGATCTGCAACCTGAGCACCAGGCAGGCAAGATACCATGCGGGTCTCCTTGTCACTAGAACACACTGTGTGATCTACACCTCTAAAAATTGAGTCTCCTACTATAACTACCTCCTTCTTCTGGGGGGGAGTGGGCACCGTGGTGCTCTGGTGCTCAACTGCCCCCCCATCACCCTCTGAGTTGTCACTGTCCAACTTGGTGTCCAGCAGTTGGAACCTGTTGGGCAATTCAAGCTCTTGGGGTGTCTCTAGTGTTCACAGTGTAGTGAACATGTGTGGCGAGTGCATGTGTGGCGACACCAAGAGAACGGTACAGGCCTGACTGCTTGACCCCTACAGTGAGGGGGTCCGGAGGCTGTTATGCTGTGGGGGGCATTTCCCTGGCATGGTTTGGGTCCACTTGTCCCCTTAGAGGGAAGGGTCACTGCGCTCTCCACCACCATCATCAAAACCCCAAATGAGGGAATATCTTTTGGAAGAATGGTTTTCATCCCTCCAGTAGAGTTCAGAGACTTGTAGAATCGGTGCCAAGAGCATTGAAGCTGTTCTGGCAACTCGTGGTGGCCCAAAACCTTACTGAGACACTGTGACACTGTTTGTGTGATGTATGTATATATATATATATATATATACACACACAGAATGCACTTCTGATTGTTAAAGCGGATTGTTTTACGAAACAATTTGAGAATTTGCAAAGGTGATTTATTTCCTTTCAGATACAGGACAGATTAAAAAAAAGTTACAAATAAAATGCATCACCTTACTGATCAGAAATGCAACATTCACTTGCAGGAGATTTGTTCAAAAGTACAAATAAAATCAATTATATTTTACATATTTAAAAAATAAATGCACATGGCAAAAAACAACTTCATAAGCTTTGTACACAATCATATGCATGTTTTGTGGAAGAGCTTTCCAACACGTTTTGCGTAATTCCAGGATAGATTTAGACGGGCTTAAATCATAGGTTCATATAGACAAGGAAACTAAACTCTTTCTAGCATGTCATTGGGTAAATTCAGGTTGACAATTTAGAATTAAAAAATACATGTTCTCAAAAGGAGAAAATGGTATTTGTTTATACCAGTGAAGCTATGTAAATATCAGATGACTAAGCACTTATCCAATCTGGCATTTAAAAAGGCAACTCCAGGTTACATTACCATCAGCAGTTGAAATGAGCTTCAGAAATTGCCTTAATAGTGTGCTATAATTATGCAAAATTTGATGCTTATAAATGACAGAAACAATATATATATATATTTGTTACTCCAAGACTCACACAAGAGACAGTATAAAATTAAACTACATAGTTTGTATGAACATGATTTTCCCATAATTAAACAGTCACTTCTCCATACTTGGTACACAGCGATTATACATTCAGTTTTTATTTGCCACATATTGGGCTACATAAGGCCACTTGTAATTTATTTACATGAATGTATATATGTATAGGGATGGCATGGCGAACAGAGTAAGGTATGAAACATTTCAGGTTATTGGATTCCCCTGTGACTCAAATCACTGATAGAACGGAACTAAAAAGGTACCAACTTGGTTGCTAGATTCAGATAAAGGCATTGCAGGTTATATAATATGCCAGCTCAATGCACTAGCATCCAAGCCACTGACAATATGCCCTGAATTAATTTCTGATTGGCACAGAGGAAAAAAAAAACTTAAAAGCAGCTTATTTTATATTTCTCTACTCTCGTTAGATATATGCTACTGAGATTGTGGACTCAGGTTTCACATTTGGCAAGATGCTGTAGTTTTGAATCGAAATGGATTTTACTGTAGAATAATTGAACCTTAAAATTAAGTGTGTGTGAAATTAGTGCTATAAATAAATATAAGCAATATTACATAGTGACTACTGGGACCAAGGGGATTCAGCTATAACATCCATTAAAAGGTACAGGAACGAAAAAACAGCAACTGACATTTGACAAATTGCTTCCCTAGACTGTGTTGAAACACACTATACATAAATTACATTTTACCAATGGTATACATAAATAGCAAGATAATACAGATTGGAATAATGCTGAAATGTAAACATGCCTTGCAGATGTTTAACAGTGTTTGAAAGAATTTGAAAATTGAGTACGGTCATATAAACTGCTCTTCAGAACATTACGAGAGTGACTGTAGCTGCAATTACTGCCCCCTGACCTCCACCACCGTCTTACTAGCATTCAAAGTAAAACATTTCCTGAGAATAGAAAGGTCAAGTTATAATCACACAAGGCATTCTGCAAAAAGAAATATTGATAATATTTACATTATCTAAGGATGTTCTCCCAATTCCTATTTAAGCTCATAGGGCTAATAGGGCTCTGATCTTCACATACTTCAGTTGCTTTCTACAATGTTAAATTCATTTGGGTTGGGCTTTAATTTACCACACTGAAATGTTTAGATTGAAGAAAGTATGTATTTTTAGGTTAATCTCTGTTGAGACCAGTGCAGATGGGACATCTCCAGTCAGATGCTCTTTGACTTGGAAGTCACCTGACACACTGGCATTTGCACTTGGCAACATTGCCCTTTCAACCCTCTGACGAAATGCGCTGTCGTTCTGTTTGTTCTTGTACTAGGGCTGCCAGGTTCCGAGGTCCTCTATAGGAAGAGGACCAGGTCACTCCACTAGCAGGCTTTGAGGAGCTATAGGGTCCCCTGGATATTTAGGGACAGGGCCTTCATCTTCATCTCCTTTTCAATTTGCATGTCGAACTCTTCTCTCTCTCTGAAACACAGACAAGATGACTTGCACAAGTACAGAAAACCCCCACCCTTTTCTTAATCACTGTGGGAATAGCTCTCTTAGAGCTTATCTTATAGAAACATTTACAGCATTTTATACGACTGGAATATTGCAGCCCATTAAGTGCTCTGAGAGAGAGAGGGAAGGTATTGAAATCAACATTTTGTCTGAAGTAACCAGGATCTAAAGGAGGGCAGTACGAGAAACTGAACAACTTAGTGGATTTTTACAATTCCTCCTTTCATTTTTCCCGGGCTGGGCGTTATTTTAGCGGTTAGAATAGAACACTTTCTCCAGGGGGTTAGATGACGTGTCTTGCGGGGACCATACACACAACACAGAGAGAAAAAAAAGAGGTTTACAACAGCTTTGCACTTGTGGAGTGGGGTCAGCAGTGAATTCAGGAGTCAACCAGACTGCGGTGATGTAATGACAATAACAAACGGTCTTTTCCCCATTAAATCTTCTACTGAGACAGATCTTTATAGCTTTACTTCTTACATTACCACATCCAATATTAAAGAGGCCCTTGGAAAGAAAGAAGAACAAAGGCTGTAAAGAATGGAAATGGCTTTGAAACCCCACACATTCTTCCGTACCTTTTGCTTAAAACAGGCCCCTTCAAGTACTTATCTTCAGCCTTTTCAAGCGAGATCTTGTCCACGGTAGCAATGGCACAAATGATGGCCTGAAACAGAGAGATCAGCGGGATCCAACCTTAGACAACTGTCTCCTATAGACAACATGCCTTATACTGAAAGATATACAGTGAGGGAAAAAAGTATTTGATGCCCTGCTGATTTTGTACGTTAGCCCACTGACAAATAAGTGATCAGTCTATAATTTTAATGGTAGGTGTATTTTAACAGTGAGAGACAGAATAGCAACAAAAAAATCCAGAAAAACACATTTCAAAAAAGTTATAAATTGATTTGCATGTTAATGGGTGAAATTAGTATTTGATCCCTTCGACTTAGTACTTGGTGGCAAAACTCTTGTTGGCAATCACAGAGGTCAGACGTTTCTTGTAGTTGGCCACCAGGTTTGCACACATCTCAGGAGGGATTTTGTCCCACTCCTCTTTGCAGATCCTCTCCAAGTCATTAAGGTTTCGAGGCTGACGTTTGGCAACTCGAACCTTCAGCTCCCTCCACAGATTTTCTATGGGATTAAGGTCTGGAGACTGGCTAGGCCACTCCAGGACCTTAATGTGCTTCTTCTTGAGCCACTCCTTTGTTGCCTTAGCTGTGTGTTTTGGGTCATTGTAATGCTGGAATACCCATCCACGACCCATTTTCAATGCCCTGGCTGAGGGAAGGAGGTTCTCACCCAAGATTTGACGGTACATGGCCCCGTCCATCATCCCTTTGATGGGGTGCAGTTGTCCTGTCCCCTTAGCAGAAAAACACCTCCAAAGCATAATGTTTCCACCTCCATGTTTGACGGTGGGGATGGTGTTCTTGGGGTCATTCCTCCTCCTCCAAACATGGCGAGTTGAGTTGATGCCAAAGAGCTCGATTTTGGTCTCATCTCACCACAACACTTTCACCCAGTTCTCCTCTGAATCATTCAGATGTTCATTGGCAAACTTCAGACGGGCCTGTACATGTGTTTTCTTGAGCAGGGGGACCTTGCGGGCGCTGCAGGATTTCAGTCCTTCACGGCGTAGTGTGTTACCAATTGTTTTCTTGGTGACTGTGGTCCCAGCTGCCTTGAGATCATTAACAAGATCCTGCCGTGTAGTTCTGGGCTGATTCCTCACCGTTCTCATGATCATTGAAACTCCACGAGGTGAGATCTTGCATGGAGCCCCAGACCGAGGGAGACTGACAGTTCTTTTGTGTTTCTTCCATTTGCGAATAATCGCACCAACTGTTGTCACCTTCTCACTAAGCTGCTTGGCGATGGTCTTGTAGCCCATTCCAGCCTTGTGTAGGTCTACAATCTTGTCCCTGACATCCTTGGACAGCTCTTTGGTCTTGGCCATGGTGGAGAGTTTGGAATCTGATTGATTGATTGCTTCTGTGGACAGGTGTCTTTTATACAGGTAACGAATTGAGATTAGGAGCACTCCCTTTAAGAGAGTGCTCTTAATCTCAGCTCGTTACCTGTATAAAAGACACCTGGGAGCCAGAAATCTTGCTGATTGATAGGGGATCAAATACTTATTTCCCTCATTAACATGCAAATCAGTTTATAACTTTTGTTGAAATGCGTTTTTTTGGATTTTTTGGTTGTTATTCTGTCTCTCACTGTTAAAATACACCTACCATTAAAATTATAGACTGATCATTTATTTGTCAGTGGGCAAACGTACAAAATCAGCAGGGGATCAAATACTTTTCCCTCACTGTACTAGCACATTCACCCTTCCCAGTATAGGTGATTACATTTTACCTATGGAAGCACAAAGTTGGGTATTTTTATCTGATTAGGTCAAAAAGTTAATCTGATGGGTATCTGTCTCAGTAAGGTCTAACTTGGCCTATAGACCAGACACAAGCTGTCTTGGTGCCCACCTCTGGCAGCAGCACGTCCAGAATGAAGCGAATGCTGTCCACATCGGCCAGGCAGGGGGCCGTCTGGGGGGCACTGTCATAGATGGACTTCAGGTAGTTGTACACCAGGTCCAGTTGGGCCTCGTCCTCCAGGTAGGTCTCGACACAGGTCACAAAACGGCTAAACTTCAGGAACTCCTTCAGCCACTTCGAGGGTGTCCTGCCGCTGATGATCGCCTGGGGGTAACAGATGAACAAAATCAGTCATTCCCCATGAAATCCACAACTTTTTTTCCCCACATTTTGTTCGGTTTCGTATTAAAAGTAGGGCTTGACATATTTTGAGCCAATGTGCTTTTTTAAATAACTTAACAAAAATGTTTTGCTTCATGTCTCAATGGAGTCCACCATTCTATCTGTTCGCCTTGCCAAGAGTTAGCAAGGGACATTAATCACTCGCACCGCAATGTGGTGGATTCGGTCACCTTTTCATAATTATGATGCTTCTTAGTAACTATTACAAAAAACAAGCATGGATAAGGAAAATAAGCACTAAAAAGTTTAAGAATACTTATATAATGACTATTTGTTCTTGACTCAAATAAAGAACAAAATAAATAATGAAACTGATCTTGTATGCTATTCATTAACCAGGCAACTCTTTCCATATACAGAATCTAAGAATCAGCAGCGACCCCCATCATCACCATTTCTTAATAAAAGCACAGATGTCTGTTCACTGTGAAAAATGCTTGCTGCCATTGCGCTTCACTGCCTCAAATGTTACAAGGGGTCGCTCAACTGTTTTCATAAAATCATAATAAACTTCTGGCTTGTCCTGACACTCACGAGTGAATTAACACGGTCTAAAATAAGATCAGGGTAAAGTTGTTTTTGTTCACATGCTTAACTGTTGGCATTATCAGTGGATTCTGAAGGAAAGAGAAAATAATTTAAAAGTAATGAAGCTTCAACGAGAAACAGCTGGCTGAAAGAGAGACAAAACTAACTTAATAAAATAAACCGCAATAATTAGATTTTCTGGAAATTGACTTTTCCCCGACTGCCAACACTATCATCTACATAAACAGCCGTCTCACTCACAAATTGTTCCTGGACACTTATTTTGTGTGATCAGAAGGCTGAAAAATGTCACAGGAGTATTTCACTAGTGCTCTACCCAAGGGAATACCAACTGGAATAAAAGTGTCCCTTAACGAGCACAGTGCAATACTACCCAATACTACCATCGGTCACTGATCCCAAGCAGAAAAAAGGAGATGCTCACGACCTGCAGGTGTCTCTCCGCTCCCCGGTTCTTGATGATGAATTCAACTAGTTTCTCGTTGGCCCGTGTGCGGGCTGCCTTGGAACGATCGGGTAGCAGCTTCTTGCACCGTCCATGGCAGGATGGGGAACTATCCACCTGTGTGTCAGACACCTCCTCCTGCTCTTCCCTGATCAGCTTGCTGGGGAACGGCACACTGGTGGAGCCCTGCAGGTACATCTTCCGAACCGGGCAGCCTGGGGAGACAGTTACAGTTACCCACATCTCATGCCTGGCTCGGGACTTTTCGTCCATTTTCATCCTTTCCCCCCCTAAACACTTCCATTCATGTTTTTTCTGTATACATATTCATAAGTGTCCTGAAGTCTGAGCTACTTAAAATGATGCACCTATTCCAAAAAGCAAAACACAAATCCCCCAATGCCAAACACACATCCGTGCTTATCTAACAGCTATTGTTAATTCTGAGGACAAAACTAGCTTTATATTCCTTCCTCTGCAATGCATTCCCCATTTCAATGCACATAGAAAGGTGGAACGCAAAAATGGGAATTGGCATAGGCCACCACACCAGACCTGTTTATAGTTAAATCAGTTCTGCAAAGTGAATAAAACATTCCTCCCACTAGCAGCGTACTTTATATATTTTGCCATTTCCAGTTACTTCAGTTCTTGTATGTCTTGGCATTCTAATAATAAAAAAATGACTATGGTAAAAAAAGTGCATATTGGAACATTAATTTGGGCAAACTAAAAGATGAATAGACCACAAATCCAAAAAACAATGTACAACAGGACTTCTGCAAAATCTGTTCCTCTCTTTGGAAATGACTGAAGAAATCTGTAAGATTGCAAAACTGTAAACTACAAAACTTGCTAGAAGGGTGTGTTTTAGAAAGAATGAGAAGTATGTTCATTATTGTACCAGGTGCAGCAGTGTGTCTGAGAAAGCACGTTAATTAAGCAAGAGGGCTGCGGAAAACATACAAGGACAAATGCATAGTTAAGCGATATTAAGTTCCTGAAAGTGATGGTACGTGATGAAGTAATGCCATGCGCATAGAAATAGGGAATGTGTAATGAACTGAAGTGTAATATGCAGATGTTGATTTTGTCACTTAATTAGGATAATATTGAGTTTGTGTAACCTCCTGATGTTGAATGTGTGTGTATCTTTTACTTCTTTAAAACTGCTTATAACCCTTTGGTGTGAATAAAGACTCCTGAGTGTGATCAACGCTGTGACTTCTTGGCTTGACTCTGTCCAACTGTCATGAATTCCTGTAAAACCCCTCAACATTGGTAGTTGCAATCAACTGTAACACTTACTTATGTCATTTGCAAAGTATTCGATGAAAGAGCCAGAGAAGGAACCACAGGCTACCAGGAGAGAGAGGAGAAAAAAAATAAAGTTAGTGGTTCCCTTCTTAGGACAGAAGAACTTTCCTACCTTGAGGTGTAAGAAGTAATTTGCTATCTGGTTTGGTTTGCATCTATGAGGTCAAGACTCAAGGGAAACTGAACTGTTCAAATCATATAGTACATCTACAAAGATTCAGTCAGAAGATATGCTCACCAATCCGAATCCGGTAGTCACGAATCAGTTCCAAGCACCAATTGATAGCAGTTTTATACTTTTCTTGTGCTTTGATCTGCAAATTAGAGCAAAGTTAGAAAACCCTGCCCTCTCAGATAATTTACTTTTTTTTTTACTCATTACTTCACACAGACATCTTGTCTAATTCAGATTAGCATATGAGATTCTGATACAACAGAAAACCCAAATCTGCAACATAAAAAGTGTTTCATTGTGACACTGCTGTATTAACATAAAAGCAAGTGCATTACCATTGTCCCCTTATCTGAACTGAAGACACCCACAAACCGCTATAACTTAGTTTCTAATCTGTGTTTCGGGTGGTTGTTGATCATGAAGGACTTTTAGATCCTGGGCTCAAGATCTAAAGTTGCATGTTTCACTAAACATACAGATCTTACCACAAACTCATCAGTCTCTTCACAGTCAAAAGGCTTCAGGGTTCGTAAGGATACACAAAATCTGAAAAGACTTTAGATTGTTATAAATCCCAGGTGTAGTTCAAAAGCACACAATTTAGAGCCATGATATATTATCAGATGCATATAACCACACAAATATAGGGTTGGTTTAATAAAAGTACAGAAGAGAATGCATATGTTCTTTGATAACCTGTTATATAGGATTACAATTTAATAATTTTACTGTAAACACGCTTCAATTTAGAGGTCTGTATGAATGCATTTTTATTTTGTCATGGTTAGTTTGATTATAGTCTATATATGTATGTATCATTTACAAAAACAATGTTTTAATGTTTTGTTTATTATGTTTGAATAGTTTTGTTTAATGAGGATATACCCGAATAGCTGAATAGAGGCATTCCTGTGCTGTTTTAGTTGTGTTGGTTTTGTGATATTTATTTACAGTGTTTCAGTTGTATAGTAGCATATATACACAGATTTGTTTTGTGATATATGTCTATGTAGGCTATTGTAGAAATGCCATTTACATCACTTATACATCGTTTTGTCACACTTTTGCCTTTGCATTACTAGCACTTGTATTGTTTATTTTGATTTCCCCTATGCTCCCTCTCCCTTAGCTCTTAACTTTGATTTAACATCTTGTCTTCACAGCTTTTACAATCTAGGATGTAAGACCTCATATATTGTTTACTGTATATATTGTATACATTTGTGTAAATTCTAAATTTGTAAAATGTATTATGCCTTGAACTGCACTGCATTATTGCTGTTATATTTTGTAAGTTGCCCTGGACAAGGACACATTTATTTCCATTATTTTGGTAGCACAAATTATTTACATGACATGAATGGATAAATCTGTGATTCAAAGCGTACTGTTTGATCTTGCAGTTAATATTTATATTGTTTTTAGATTCAGATCCAGTACAGGCTGAAAATGAAATTTATTTCAATTCAGGCTCTTACCCCTTTCGAACAGTTTTCTTATCGAAGAGCAGGTCATCAATAAAGATAATGCTGGCCTTCTTATTCTTGTGATTCACACTTTTCACCTGTTGAGGAAATTCCGAGGGAGGCAGACATTGTTAAGCACTCACAGTTCTGCTAAAGTCATGCCAGTCATGTGAATAAAAATCCTGGAAGAGTTTGCCAACTTGCCCTCAAGAACAAATAAACGGTCTTCAACACAAGCAGGCAAGTAAATTGTCCCCCTCTTTGTAACAGCTTTAACTGATGGAAATACAGACGGGTGACAACCTGAATAAGTGATTGGAGGGACATAACAAATGCAGATGCCTCCAAACAGGTGTACAATTAAGCAATTAACATCCTATCATGCCCTGTGGCATGTATGAAAATGCTGAGCAGGCCCAGTTGACCTCGATTTTGGATCAAGATGGCAAGAGGAAAGGATCTAAGTGACTTTGAAAGAGGGGTCATTATTAGGTACGAATGGCAGGACCTTCAGTCACAAAGATTGCTCAGCTGGCTAGTGTTTCAATAGGAACAGTTCCCTTACATCTGCATTTAGATCTATGGGAAAGACATCAGTAAATAGGGTTGGAAATTGTGGTCTAATGCTCACATTTGATGACTGGGATATGTATGATAAGGGAAAAACAGAAGAGCAACTCTTTACCAGGTGATCAGACTGTGTCAGCAATAACAGTCCGTTGAGAACGACAGAGAGGAATATTATAGTAGGGTTGCAGTGCATAAACGCCTCATTACAAAGACAAATGCACATTTGAGAGTTCAGTGGTACAAAAACCACCAGAGATGTGGAAAAAAAGTGACATGGTCAGATGAGTCATTCACCATATTCTTGACAAGTGGGCGAGTGCATGTGTAGTGACACCAAGAGAATGGTACAGGCCTGACTGCTTGACCCCTACAGTGAGGGGGTCCGGTGGCTCTATTATGCTGTGGGGGGCATTTTCCTGGCATGGTTTGGGTCCGCACTGTATAGTCCACCAAAACCATTACACCCATATAGCGGTTACACGTAAATAGGCACTCCTTAATTTCCTTATTAGTGTTTTTTATTTCAAGCAATAAGGAAGCTTGTGAAAAGGAGTGCTCACCATAGCCGGCCAATACGGATAGCTCCGGAACTTACACCACACACAAATTCCCTCCCTGATGGACAAGGGCTCTGCAGGGGAGAAACAGGTGAATTACCAACAGTAGATCTTCAGTTTAATTTATACGATAACTTACATATATATGTAAAATAGGGGTACAGTGTACAGGTACCTGATTCACAATTCTAATATGCAACTTTAGAAGATGCTTTTTCTGAACAATGACTGCTCTCTGTACCTCTAATAGAGACCTTCTATTACTGATGAATTATGTGTCTTAGCAGGAATTATTAAATAATGGTTCTGAAAACTACATAGCACTTTGAGGGCCAGCTTGTACAATTAATTATCTGCAAGCTTCTGGTAGTAGAGCTACTCCGTAGGTAGTGTTTAATATTCTTTCTTTGGATCATGTGTACAATTCACATGTAATTCCTGTACACAGTTCACAAGCAGTTCTTCAGGGAGGTGTGCTAGGTTGTGGACTTAAACTTCTATGCACAATGCAACAAATCTATTGAGGTTTTGCTCTTTGGGGCTTACTCTTCTCCATCTGCAAAAAGAAACTGGGAAGCTCTTCTTCGTCGTCATCCTCTTCCTCCTCCTCTGATATATTTGGGATGCTGGCTTCATTGTGCAAGCTCAGCTCAATGGACAAGTCCGAAGACTTGGTGAGTTCGTCTGAAAACAAACATTGAGGTCATTAAGAGAGAAACACTGAAGCTCACCAAAGTGGTTCTCATTTAATATACAATATACCTATCGAAAGGAACACAAATTTTGCTTATGGGAGGAGGGACGAGAGATTTTCAATCCAGGAATTGGCTCATCTTCCATTCTTTGAATGAATCTGAATATTCAGACTGCAAAAAAACATTTGCTAGGTCAGCTTGGAGAAGTCTCTGTCCTCTACACACTTATAGATCTACAAACCCACATAAGTGCTTAAATGGATACATGAGGAAATACCACCATGAATATCAGTTCCTGTGCTAAGCTAAGAATGGTGAACTATGAGAAAAAACACCTTTGAGCCACTTCCTGTCTTTACCTAGCACTTCTGTTTCATCGTGTAGCTCCAGTCTGGGATGCACGCGTGTGGACAGTGGGCTGTCAGCCGGCCCTTGAGTTAGCGGTGCTGATTGTTCTGGATATTTGCGGCCGTTGGGCTCTGGACAGCTTTTTTTCGGGCGCCCGCGCTTCAAGGTTCTGGGAGAGACTGAGCCAATCTCCTGCTCCACTGGGGAAGCAGCAGCCTGTATTTTCTTATGCCTCCCTCTGCGAGCAGCTTTATTGCTGCCCTGCTCTTTCTCTGGCACAGAATCCTGTTGGTAAATGACGCAAGATATCAGGTCAGGTCAAAGATATGAGCCAATAAGTCACTTCAGCACCAATAACATTTTAGATAGGATGTTAACATGTATTGAAGCAAAGTGAACAGGCCTCCAGTGTTTCTATTCAAGATAAGAATACAGACGAGTAGGGGAGGGATGGAGAAAAAGTGAGTTCTAGTGATAAGAAATGTCTTTGGAATTGTGCTTGTGTTTGTAACTATATAAATTGCTGAGTCCTGCCTGCATGCAGAGAGATAACTCAAATTTCACCTGCAGTCTTTATTCTTCGATACGTCAATTAAGTTATTTTACAGGGAAGATTAGAAGTTTCTCTTCTAAGCAGGTTGAAGATTTAGTTTTTTCCGATATATTATAAAGCACTAATTTCTAACTAGATGTTAATTGCACTATGAGATCTATGTTAGGGTTGTGCTGATAGACAATATTATTATATATCGGCGATGACGCACATCATCTACAATAATCCATTTATTTTCCACTTTATGTCTTGGGTGGGCGGAAACACATCAGCTGTACACTTTCTGGAATAAATTAATTTTTAAGAGAATGATGTGTGACAAAAAAAATGTAAGTGTAATAAACATGTCATTTCAGTTTTGTTGTATGTGGATGTTCCATGCCAAGAACTTTAAGTTTGCTATGCATTTAAAATACTAAATACTTTTACAAACCTAAAATAGCTCACAGTTATACAAGATGATTATAATAGGAAAAATATGGCCAAATGTATTCTCCTACAAGGAGTAAAGCTTACAATTAAACTTTATGCTTGCAGCATTTGCTTATGGATGACCATAATTACACATCTCAATTAGTGTATTTGACAGAAAAAGCTTTAATGACATAAGTTTGTAGCCCCACGTAGTTTTTAAACTGTCCATAGACGATACTCTTGCATTGAGCTTCGTTCAGAGACAGTTGCTATGGCAATTTGTTGATGTTACAGCTGTGAACAACCTGACGGACACCGAGTCCAATGTCTCACAACCACAAATTGTTTTAGTTTCTATTGCAGCTGCAGTAGGGTGACCCTTAAATATGGAAAATATTTAAACTTTTGAAAATGTTGACTCTCACCCTCCAGACTGTTGCTACACTATAAAAGAAATGTCCCAACGAAATATTTTTGCATTTGGGTAATATTTAGGGTGTGCTCAAGTCGTTTTCATTTTTATATTGTTCAAAAATCTCGTTTGCAACTGCAATTGCTTATTTTTGGTATTTGTTCACTGCCACTCTCACAGCTTACTTATTTATTATTTATTTTGTATGCTGTCCTCAGTGATGTCATCATGAGGTCACTTCCTGCCATTTTGTAATAAACAAACAAAAACTACGTTAATTATGAAAGTGAATTGTAGATTACATTTCTGCTAGTGTTAATTATGGCTCTAGTAACTCGTAGCAAAGATGTTATTTATCTTCTGGGTCATATGAAGGACAGTCTGGTTGGAGCTAAGCTGTCATCAGTTGATGATGTAATGCGCCTTTATCTGCATAAACTTATGAGTAGTGCTAAAACCAAACATGAGGCTGCGTCTCAGACAATACATGAAGTGGAACCATTCTGGCACAAGGTAAGGATACCAATAAGACCTCGTCATCATGCTATTGAACAGTTGGAACAGTTAATTTCCAGGTGGGAAAGGCTTAAGAAAAACAAAGGACGTCGAACTAAAACACAGATATCAAACGAAGAAAGCTTAACCGATACATTCTCCGATTTATTTGACATTGCTCACCAGGACGCGTTAGTATTAATCACGGTTGAAGAAGACAGAGCGTTCCTGCTAGCAAAAAAAAAGGTAGGAAAGGTGTAATGGCAGGCGTGGATACAAAACTGGTGAAGAAAGAAGCAGAACTGGTACAAAAACTGGATAAACGCTGCAAGTGGGAAGAAAAACAGAAAGCAGAACTAGATCTTTTCAACCAAAGCATTGCATTGTCATCAAGTGATGATGATACTGATTCTGAACCATTTTCAACAGAGAAAAAATCTGGAAGTTCGATTGTAGGAAACAAATTAACCAGAAAGAGAGGAAGAAAAAAATATATTAACTGCTGATGTCATGGCATCACTTGACCGCACCAAAACGAGCTCCCGCAGTGCCGTGCACACACTTTCTGCTAGTGTTCATGCTTCTGGGCAGAAAGTTGAGGACTTCAATATCAACCGCTCTTCAATCCAGCGTGCATGCCAGAATCATCGTTTACTCATCGCAAGTGATCTGAAGGCAAGGTTTGATCCAAAGAAGCCATTAACCCTTCATTTTGATGGCAAGCTGATGATGGATTTAACTGGTGATGAAAAAGTTGACCGTCTTCCAATCCTTGTGTCAGGGTCTGGAGTTGATCAGCTTCTCTGTATTCCCAAACTGAGTGCAGGCACCGGTGAAGCCATGGCAAGTGCCATGCTTGAAGCTGTTGAATCATGGAGAATCAAGGATCAGATAAAAGCAGTTAGTTTTGACACCACGTCGAACAGAAGTGTTTGCAGGGGCTATGGGTCCATCAAGTGGTCCAGACATCGGACTTTTCAAACAGTTTAAGTCATTTTGGCCTCACATAACTATCAGTGACTACAAGGCAGGAACTGATGACCCACAAGTAGCAGCCGCAGTGCACGACATCAAATCAGAAGCTATATTTTTCTTAGTTTCTCAATTGGAAACTACTCAGCCCCGTGATGACTACAGAGAACTACTTGAGCTAGCCATTATGTTTCTGGGTGCTGAGCCTCCACGTGGTGTTCATATAATCTAACCTGGTGCACTGCATCGAGCCCGCTTCATGGCCAAGCTGATATACACTTACAAGATATTCTTGTTTCGACATTCTGACTTCAAGCTGACCAACCGTGAACAAAAAGGCTTGGCAGAAATCTGCATATTCGGTGTTCAGGTCTACCTGAAATCGTGGTTCTTGTCTCGGCTGCCAACCATCGCTCCAGCTAATGATCTGAGGCTTCTGCAAACACTGGTTTCGCTCGATTCACAAGCAGCAAAAGGTGCACTAAAGAAGCTCTGTGGCCACCTGTGGTACTTGAGTGAAGAGCTAATTGCATTATCATTCTTTGACAGAGATGTTTCTGCTCAGGTGAAAAAGTTGATGGTTTCAGCACTTCAAAAGCCAGCATCCGAAGATCCACCAAAGCGAATAACAGTTGACATCAACAAAATCCATGAAATGCAGTTGCAAGATTTCGTGACGATGACTTCAAAGAAGTTCTTTCACTTGTTGTCAATCCCTGATTCATTTCTGCAAACTGATCCAGACAAATGGATAACCAGCCCGGACTATTTGAAGGCTGAGGAAATTGTACGTGCTCTGCGGGTAACAAATGACACTGCAGAGAGAGGTGTTGCCATGATACAGGAGTACAGTGGTCTACTGACTAAAAGTGAAGAACAAACACAGTTTCTTCTACAAGTTGTTGCTGAGCATCGAAAGCTTTTTCCAGACAGTAACAAGATGACTGTACTTTCTGCATCTACAAGCCTACCATCCGCAGAATGACTGGTATCGTGTTTGCAAGCGTCGAGCGCACTAGTATAGTTATTAGCTAAAAACTCTGATTTATTTAATTTGTTGTTTAACTTACAACTAATGGTTATGACAATTTGCAATTTTGTGAGCAGGATATCTGCGACATTATAAAATGAGCAGTCATGTAGTGGCTACTGGCTATATTTTAATTTACAGTCTGTTACCTAAAAATCACGTTTTCGCGAAAAAATTGAATATTTCTGTATGCTTGAGCACACCCTAAATGTCAACTGATCTCAATAAAATTTTGCACATTTCTTTCATTTGACATGGAGACTTGATTGAGAGGGTGAGAGGTTTAAAATTCCAAAGTTGAAATTTAAGGGTCACCCTAAGCTACAGGGTACCAAGCACAGCATTCTATTTAAGAAAAAAGCGCAAATTTTCTGACTGATCAAAAAAAAAGAACTAAATTATTATAAAACATGTAATGTCATTAAAAGAGTGAAAATGTTTATTAATTAATATCAAAGCCAGCTGCCGTTGTGATGGGATTATTATTGCAGGAGGTGCTTCTATGAATTTGAGCTTGCTTGCTTAACCTGGACTCTACAGGGGCCAAAGGCCAGGGGACTGAATTCAAAGTATCCCGGGGGTGTGTTTCCCAGGTCATTAAAGGCGCATTAAAAATGCAATCATAAAAATAAAAAATACAGGATTGATTTATCTGGAATGCAAGATATGACGGGATCTAGTGTACTCTCAAGCAGGTTACATGAGTACATGGAGGGAGTTTCTTGTACAAAGAAGGCATCCACAAATATCGATTTCATATGTTTAGTGTTCTCTGGAAAAGGTAGTATAAGTATATTTTCACTCTACTCAAGACACTAAACGAAAATCCAAAGAACATGGTTTCAAATTAATGTCCTGGAGAGCTACAACTTTATTTGGAAAAATGCTGCTACAAATATCGAGTGTAGATTTTTTTTTTCTGGTGTCCTTGGATAATAAGAAAGCCTCCACAGGAAGCAGGGGGAAATGCAAGTGGGAATCTAGTGCTGTTCTACTTCCCAGCTATGACCTTTGTAATCAGTGATGTTAAACAGCTCCAGCTCTACCTGTTGTTTTGCTGTGTTGTGCTCAAAAAGCCTGCGCACTTTCTTGACCTCCTCCCTCCTTGGTGTGCCCACTCTGGAGATCTCTGGAGGCTGTCTTGGGTCCCTGGTGTGTGGCTCCGGTTTGCTGCTGCTGATGGGTGTGGAGCTGAGAAGAGGTTTGTGCAAGCGTGGCCGCCCTCGGCCACGCTTGCTTTGGCCACTGTTACAATCAGTGTCAGAGGGAGAGGAAGCACAAGGTGACGTTTGCCCGTTTTGCAGTGTGGAAGGTCTTCCCTTTCGGCTACGAGGGCTCAGTGTCTCTGGGGATAATTGCCTCTGAACTGTTTCTTTATGGGGGCTTGGGTCGTTAGACGCCGACTTTAGTCTAGCTTTGGCAGGCCTCTTCTCGTCTACAACGTTCCTTTCCACGTCCAGTTCTGTCACAGTGGAGACCTTCAGAGGCCTGCCCCTCTTCCTAGGCCTGGGCCCATCAGTTGAATATTCCACATCAGCGGAGTCCGTTTTTCCACTTGGTCTCAGACAGCCATTTTCCCTTGTTGACAGTGGAGACCACTTCCCCGAAGATTTCCTTTTACCACTGGGCCTTCCTGACTGGGGACTTTGGCACTTTGGAGACTCTACTTGACTCCTAAGGCTAGATTTCTGCGGCTCTGTCGATTTTGTGTGGCCATCTCGCAGTTGAACCCCTCCATGGGAAAAGTCACCTTTCTCTGGCTGATTTGGAACACTTCTGCTTGTTGATTCGGTTTGACTGCGGAGAACACGTTGAGGCTCGGTTTTCTTCACAAAGGTGTCTTTCTGTGGCTGATCCTTGGCCTTGGGCTGGGCTGTCGCACCCAGGGGGGACTGGAGTGGCGATCGTGACTGGGCTCGGTTCAGCCGACAAGACTGCCTCCGCCCCGCCCCTGGACCAGAAGGTGAAGAGGAATGTACGACTTCTCCAGACAACACATTTAGCGCCAAACGTAGTGCTTTCCGGTACCTCAGTTCTTTAATAGAATCCATTTCTTGTGTTGCAGGCTCATGAGCTGCAGAGGAAAAGAAGATCAGATTTATTGGCAGTGGGAGATAATTTCTTAGAGAAAAAACTTTCACTGAGCTTTAACTCAGAAAGGGCAGAACAGCGAGTCTCAGACAGGAGGGATTCTGTGCTATTCTTATACCCAAAGATTCCATCATGAAATCAAACTTCACGGGCTTGACCCTGACTTTCCAAAACACAGAAAAACACAACTGCTTTAAACCCAGATAATGTGGATCTAAAATCTGTAACAGGAGGCACGAGAGCAAAAAACACACATATGAAGCAGCAAAGGATGTTCTTACATACTGACCCGTCTGATTACAGTCTGTGGGGAATCCCAGGAACTCCTCCTCACTGTCATCATCCTCCAGAAATATCCGTACAATATGCTGCCTCTTGGAGTCTAGGTCTAAATTTGGAGAGACACAAGGTTAGATTTATGGGATCTTATAATTTCCATTGAGTTTGCATTGACATCTTACAAGATACTGCAGTAGCAGCAGCACTAAAAATGAAAAGCTAATCTGAAGCCAGAAAATGGGAAGAGAGCTGTAAAAAAAAAAAAAGTGATTAATTAGACTGGCCCCATTGCCCAGGCCCACCTTTGCGCTCTACTAATTCTTCTTCCCCTTTTACTTCCTGGTACTCACTTTTGTAACATCTTATCAGCAGCCATTACTTCCTGCCATATTAAGATTCAATGGCCTGATTGTTACAAGGGCATGTAGAAATGCTGACAACAGAAGAAAGGTGGATGGAGGAAATAACCAATAAAGCAACAACAAAATGCACGACCACACTCATTTAAAGCACATAAAGAAAGAAAAAATAACAGCATTATGATTTGGTTGACGGAGTACGAGTCATTCTCTGCTAAATAACTTTCTTTCATGTCTTCAAAATCCTCAGTGCTTTATCAGTGGTGGGCTACCCTGTTGCTGGAGGGGAACTGTCCAGTAGGGATTTTAGATCTCTTTACATCTCCACTGGTTTACATTCTGGACACAACACTTAATTGGTTGAGTATAGTAAAGTAATGATTCACTGCAGCCTTCCAAAGCCAGAGTTGTCCAGCACTTCTTTAGTCAATGCCCAGGGCTTTTCTTCCTTTTCTTTTCTTTCAGGAGTGGGGTGCAGCATGCACCAGAGGGGGAGACCCACCTAGTTGCAAAGAGATTATCTCAATCCTCTGTTCCGTTAGAGGCACTGTCTCCTCCTGCTTCACCCAGATCCTGTTAAAAACATAGAAATCATGGGAATTTTGTACTATTGCAGAAATAGTCTGGTATCGGTGGATTCACTCCAGCCGGGAGAAGTTTAAGGTTAAACAAAAAGACCTCTTTCACAAACTCAAAACAAAATCTCACAAACATCACTGAAATCAAGTTTAAACATATATCCAGGAGAATGTATATTGTATTGTTGCAAGAGGCTCCTTCGACTTCTGGTTACACTTTCATTTTTATTCCTGGAGCCTTAAAAGAGAGGAGGGCTGGGTGTAGTGAGATGATTTATGCTATGCTATGCTATGATTTAACCATATGTTATAATATGGTTTAAAAACCTAGGACAGTCAGTAGAAATGAAACAATCATGAAAAAAACATAAAAATATGCATTTTAATATATATATACACACACACACAGGTACTAGGCAAAAGTTTTAGGCAGGTGTGAAAAAATGCTGTAAGTAAGAATGCTTTAAAAAAAATATATATATATATATAATAAATTATATTTAACAATTAACTAAATGCAAAGAGTGAGTGAACAGAAGAAAAATCTACATCAAATCCATATTTGGTGTGACTTCTAGGTACACTAGCACAAAAACAGGGATTTTATAGGCATATAGTCAGGTGTATGATTAAACAACTATACCAAACAGGTGCTAATGATCATCAATTCAATATGTAGGTTGAAACACAGTCATTAACTGAAACAGAAACAGCTGTGTAGGAGGAATAAAACTGGGTGAGGAACAGCCAAACTCAGCTAACAAGGTGAGGTTGCTGAAGACAGTTTACTGTCAAAAGTCATACACCATGGCAAGACTGAGCACAGCAACAAGACACAAGGTAGTTATACTGCATCAGCAAGGTCTCTCCCAGGCAGAAGCTATTTTGAAGAAGCACAAAAAAAAACGGAAACTTACTGCAGCAGATGAAAGACACATCATGCTTACTTCCCTTCACAATTGGAAGATATCCAGCAGTGCCATCGGCTCAGAATCGGCAGAAAACAGTGAGACCCTGGTACACCCATCTACTGTCCGGAGAAGTCTGGTCAGAAGTGGCCTTCATGGAAGACTTGCGGCCAAAAACCCATACCTCTGACGTGGCAACAAGGCCAAGCGACTCAACTATGCATGAAAACACAGGAACTGGGGTGCAAAAAATGGCAGCAGGTGCTCTGGACTGATGAGTCAAAATTTGAAATATTTGTAACTTAAGGCAGTTTGTTCACTGAAGGGCTGGAGAGCGGTACACGAATGAGTGTCTGCATGTAACAGTGAAGCATGGTGAAGGTTCCTTGCAAGTTTGGGGCTGCATTTCTGCAAATGGAGTTGGGGATTTGATCAGAATTAATGGTCTCCTCAATGCTGAGAAGTACAGGCAGATACTTATCCATCATGTAATACCATCAGGGAGGCATCTGATTGGCCCCACATTTATTCTGTAGCATGACAACGACCCCAAACATACAGCGACAGTCTTTAAGAACTATCTTCAGCGTAAAGAAGAACAAGGAGTCCTGGAAGTGATGTTATGCCCCCACAGATCCCTGATCTCGACATCGAGTCTGTCTGGGATTACATGAAGAGAGAGAAGCAACTGAGGCTGCCTATATCCACAGAAGAACTGTGGTTAGTTCTCAAAGATGTTTGGGTCAACCTTCCTGCTGAGTTCCTTCAAAAACTGTGTGCAAGTGTACCTAGAAGAACTGATGCTGTTTTGAAGGCAAAGGGTGGTCACACCAAATATGGATTTGATGTAGATTTTTCTTCTGTTCACTCACTTTGAATTTCGTTAATTGATCTATGAACATGTCTATTATTGAAAGCATTCTTAATTTAAAGCATTGTTTCATACATGCCTAAACTTTTTCTACAGTACTGTAAAAAATGATTATATATATATATATATATATATTAAGGCTGCAACGATTAGTCGACTTAGTCAACTTATTTGACTAGTAAAATAAGTCGACTTCTATATTTCAGCAGTCGAATACTCATTTAGCTAGGTTACCTCTATCTTAGCCGTTCTTATTAATATCCTTGATATTAGCCCTATCGCCAAATATCCTTGGGCCGCATTCCTAACGCTGTGTGAGAACAACTGTTTCAGCAGTAGGTGGCAGTAATGCATCACTTGGTTTGTCATCCACCTGTATGCGGCTCACTGGAAAAACGTCTGAACCTGCACGTCGCAGCTGCCACTGCACGAAACAAAACTCGGGCGAAAGCATCGATACTGTAGCAGTATTTATAAGAGAGAGAGAATGATAACCGCACGGTGCTTTGTGTACTGTGTGAATCAGAATTAGCTTTCCAACAGCGCACATCCAACAAGCTTGAGCACTTGAAACGAAACGCATGGCAAGTTTTTGCAATGTTGCTAGTAATAGGGCAACTGTGGTATTAATTATGACATTGCGCTGACGAAAGTGTTGCGTTTGCTGCTTGCCTCCAACGTAAGGTTTTCTCTCATGCTCATCTATGCAAAAGTCTATATCCAAAATTCGACATACCTATACATGCATGTAATTCTACATTTGTCTTCAATCGTGGCACAATTTCCCAAAGGTACAGAATAACTTAAAAGTGTATTTTGAATAAAAGCACACAGTTAAAATCAATTGGTTTCTCGCCAATGCTTGTGCACCGACAGTCGCAGCACTGAACAAATGAATTGATTTAAGCTGGGAAACTCAGGTTTACGTGTAAAGTAATTTTTAAGTTATGCTGTAGACATGTGAGATATTGCGCATACGTGTGCCGCGATGGATTATGTGCATGTTTCAGGCATGTCCAATACTACATAGACGTTTGAAACATATGTAGGACAACAGGACTGAGCATTTAACCACTTCAATACCATGATGTACGCATGCATGTCAGATGAAAACCCTCAGTGCCATGTACCAAAGCGAGTGTTGATACTGTAGAATGTGAACTGAAAGCCAGGGACGGCGATCATGCCATGTTTTTATCCAATCGCATGTTGTTTAGAGCCTCCATGTACCTGTGCATGTCTATAGGTCTTCCGTCTACTGCGGCAATCAATTTACCTTTTACAAGTATATAAATATAGTTGTATATTATAATTGCTACTTTTATTATTAGTTGCACTTGTTTAGTTGTAGTTTATGCAGTTTTTACCAAGAGCTATACAGTGCTGTGGCAAGATACGTTCAGAAAACAGTGCTGAATAGAAGGCAATGAAGCAGCATTTGCGGCAGACAGATCCATCACAATGCTGCCCGGAGTCTGTAGCGCATCTGCAGTGCTGTCTTCCAAGCTTATTGTATTGAACATTTCAGTACATTGCACAGAACAAGCTGCTGATGTCACGGGTTTTGATAGAGATTGCGTTTTAGTTGATAATTACTGTTAATTGTTTATTATTACAGCGTTTATGTGTATTATTTTAATTTGCGTTTCAGTGTATTGTTTATTATTTTCATATGAGTTCCAGTGTATTGCGTATTATTAGTTTTTCAGTCTATTGTTTAATATTTTTTGTGTCTTTATTTTTATTACAAAAGTTCGTTATTTATTATAAAGTATAATATTGTAATGAAAAAAATGAATTAGCATTGTTTTCTTTGTTCACAAAACCCTGTACTTATCTCTTTACTGAGCCTGGATATGTAGTGCACAGGAGCATAAAGGGTTAATGAAGAAAAAAAAAAAGTATTTCAGTCATCATATATTTATATTTTAAAGCAATTTCAGGCATTAAATCATTATCATTCTTTTCAAAATCTGGTACCTGGGAAGGGTTTTAATTTTTTTATCTGGAGTTGAAGTGGTTAAGTGTAATGTAAAATGTCTAGTCCTCCTCAGAGAAATCAGAGCCCTGTATTTACAGAGTTCAGAGAACTCGAGAATAAGGATGCCATGTTGGCACCAGGACCCCATAAGGATGTATTGATAATAAAACAATGTTTTTGTTGTTGTGATTATTTGAATAATCGATCGTTTTATGTATAGAATAAACGATTATCATATTAATCGATAGCTACAGCCCTAATATATATATATATATATATATATATATATATACATACACACACCGATCAGCCATAACATTATGACCACCTGCCTAATATTGTGTAGGTCCCCCTTTGGCCACCAAAACAGCCCTGACCCGTCAAGGCATGGACTCCACTAGACCGCTGAAGGTGTGCTGTGGTATCTGGCACCAAGACGTTAGCAGCAGGTCCTTTATGTCCTGTAAGTTGCGAGGTGGGGCCTCCATGGATCAGACTTGTTTGTCCAGCACATTAACTTGTGATTCATCAGACCAGGCCACCTTCTTCCATTGCTCCGTGGTCCAGTTCTGATGCTCACGTGCCCATTGTAGGTGCTTTCGGCAGTGGACAGGGGTCAGCATGGGGACCCTGACTGGTCTGCGCCTACGCAGACCCATACGCAAAAAACTTCGATGCACTGTGTATTCTGACACCTGCATTCACTTTTTCAGCAATTTGAGCTACAGTAGCTCGTCTGTTGGATCGGACCACAAGGGCCAGCCTTTGCTCCCCACATGCATCAATGAACCTTGGCTTCCCATGACCCTGTCGCCGGTTCACTACTTTTCCTTCCTTGGACCACTTTTGATAGGTACAGACCACTGCAGACCGGGAACACCCCACAAGAGCTGCAGTTTTGGAGATGCTCTGACCCAGTCGTCTAGCCATCACAATTTGGCCCTTGTCAAAGTCGCTCAGATCCTTACGCTTGCCCATTTTTCCTGCTTCTAACACATCAACTTTGAGGACAAAATGTTTACTTGCTGCCGAATATATCCCACTCACTGACAGGTACCATGATAACGAGATTATCAGTGTTTTTCACTTCACCTGTCAGTGGTTATGTTATGGCTGATCAGTATATATATATATAAACATAAAAAGAAAGATTATGCTTACCTCTTCCCCACATTGAATATTTCCACTTCTATCTCATTCTTCTTTTTGGAGTGCTGGGCAGCTTTTCTTATAAGCTATGACAAAGCAATATTATTATTATTAATAATGATGACGATGATAATAATAATCAGATCCTTGCTCAATATTTAAAATAAGTGCTGGTAATGTAATACCCTTCTAGACCCAGGGAGTGGAAATCTTCACTCAGATGTGTGGACTGAATGTGGTTCTGGCCAAGGTTCAAATCAATCAGGTGTTTTTCCATGCTATATGAGGCATGATTTCAGCCCTAAGCGTTACTATTTTCATAATTAATTGCTGTTTTAAAACTGGTTCAGCTACTAGATGCCCAAGTCACTGCACTGTACTTCCCAAGAACAAGTTTTAAATAACTACTGAATACTGTGTAACAAAACAATCATTAACTTGAACTGCTATAGAAAAAATTGTAAATGCATGTACACAGTACTAAAACACATTTGTATCTGTGTTAGAATAGCTTCAAGGCACACAGTATTTTATAAATCAAAAGATGTGAATGAACCAACCTTTGCTGGCCACAATCTTCCTTCCCATTTACAGAACATGTATAATGGTTCATCCATCTTTGCCCCTCATGAGGATCATCTGCAAAGCAGGCACCAAAAGCTGTCTTCCAAGAGGTTACTGCCCAACATGAAAACATGTTGTATAAGTCTTGTATCTCACACATCACCATCACTGTCAACAGTTTCCAAAAGCTCTTTATTGCTCTTTAAAATGGAAATTGATTAGAATTCCAAGTGATGTTTTTGATTTTTGTATTATATAAAGACACCTCTTTGTTAGCTGAGCTGGGTTGAATTGCAGGTCCTTTCTGGAATAACTGGATGTGGAATGTATAAGATGCAATGTAATTGGCTGGTACTTGGCTTGTTTACTTTCCATGAATGTGCCTCCATTGGTAGTACTCTCTACAAAAGATAAAAAGCTCTGCTGTTTTGAAAGCATATTATTTATCTGTGCTTATTTACTGTCCTGGAACGAAACACGAAACCAAGTTCTTAACACTGCCAGATAATGTACACCAATTATTTTCTCTAGTGGATAGATATCAAATAAAAACACTTACGCTATTTGTACTCCGTGTTTAACACAGAAGACAATAATGTAAATTAGAGTCCAACATATTCAATTTTTTTTAAATAATATATATCTTCTGCGTCACTACAGTAGAAACATATATATTGCAGAACAAGTTATAAATGCAGATTTTAAGGGGAAATGGCATTGATCTGCAAACTCCGTTCAAAATGCTTACAAGGGCGAATCTATCACCCGGTCTCTGTAGATGTGCTTCCTACATTGCATAGCATACTAAATCCCCAGCTAATACACAATGGCTATTCTGTAAATCAGCTGCATTGGTATACCTCAGTTACAAAACAAAACGCTTCATTCGCCAGAAGTCTTGGGATTAGATTCATATTTTGTAATGAAATTTGCGCACAGTATTGCACAATATGGCTCTTGCAGTCTGATGCAAGACTAGATTTTGAGATCAGTGCACTATTAATTTGTTTTATGCATTATGGAGGTTAACGGATTATACTATTAGATACATTTCGTCTGCAATTTCTTGCACATGCACATGTTTGTAAAAGGGGACGTTTAAATGATTACATTAGCTTTCTGTTGTATTGTTGATCTATAAAAAAGAAAACACAGACCCAAACCCTAGTATATACAGACCATGTTTTCACAAAAACACAACAAACATCCGCGCGGGTTAAATCCTGTTGCGTTTATCAACATTTGGCTTTGTTTTATCATCAGAGAGCAACAATGCATTACATGAGAGCGTGGAGTCTGCACACAACGGCTATACTACAGCACACACCTAACACACAAACAACATTGTATTTGAATAATCGCCTGTTCCCGTTGCAAAAGCAGGCTCGGCTGAGCAGAGTGATAGATGTTTTTTGTGTCGAGATCTTCTGTCAGCACAGTAATCGACAAACGTCACATTGTAGCGAACGATATACATTACATCCACTATACTTTAAACCCTACTGGCCTGGGGGTATACGACAGTAAACGTTTCCAAAATTATATATACTTTCAACCCTATGCATGCTGCTCCCAAAAGTGAGTTGTACACATCAGCTAATGAGCAATGCTGGAGAAGAAAATGTGTACCCACCCACCCATTTAGGATCCCTTGACGGCTGTGTTTATTTTCCCATTTGCCAGTAACTTCCACAGCAGGGCCTTACAGCCTCTTCCGGTCGCGTGGTCTAATGGAGAACAACTTCCGTCTTTTTTTTCTTCTTTTTTTTTTACGTCTATGACAACATTCCGTTTCGACCTTCTTTTGCATTATGGGTAATTTTTTTTTTTTTTTTGCACATTCGCCTTATGAATTAAAAAAAAGACGTTCAGTTTACAACCAGAAACCCAGATAGCAAGATAACATTGAATCAATGTTGTAACAACATTTACTGTAGGCTTCAATGCTATTTATATTACATGTTGTCATTAATAAACAGTCTAATTTCTCAGATAAAATGTGTCTCATCATGACCGATTAATCTCTAATTTTCTTGAGGGGAAATCATGGTTAGTATTTGTGTGTAAAGAACAATTTCATTTTTTTTCATAGTGCATATCTGTTGATGAATACATAATTAAAAAATATATAAAGTCTTACATTAGATATATTGCATACTTAAGCTATGCTATAACGTCAGAAACTAAATTACAATTAATTTATTGTGATTAAATGACCACAAGAATTTGTTATATTTAGATACATGTTTACATTTATACAATTTATGAACTATGTATCTGCCTTGGTGGGACACCTCTATCCTCCCGCTGGGGTGAGCTCATCGGAAGAGCCGCCACTGCCGCTGAAATAGACAACCCTGTATAAGGAGATATTGGCTGCCCCTGGCTCTCACTCAGTTTGCGCTTTTTTATGATGGGCAGTTTAGGAATTATTTATAATCTTTGGTGCACACACATATGAAATGCTCACATACACATGTGAAACATTCACATGCATATGAGAATTGTGAACTGGGTAGTACATTGCGGCACAATTATACAGCTCTGGGAAAAAAATGAGACCACTTCAAGTTCAGAAATCAATGTTAAGTTGTCTCTTATTTTTTTTACAGAGCTGTATATATATATATATATATATATATATATATATTTATTTATATACACCGATCAGCCATAACATGTATGCCTAGAATAAATGTATGCCTTTGCAGTAAATCAACAAAGCAACCTTATAAAACAATATTTTTAAAGGTATATTAGATGTACTTGCACCGATCAGCCATAACATTATGACCACTGACAGGTGAAGTGAATAACACTGATAATCTCGTTATCATGGCACCTGTCAGTGAGTGGGATATATTAGGCAGCAAGTGAACATTTTGTCCTCAAAGTTGATGTGTTCGAAGCAGGAAAAATGGGCAAGCGTAAGGATCTGAGCAACTTTGACAAGGGCCAAATTGTGATGGCTAGACAACTGGGTCAGAGCATCTCCAAAACTGCAGCTCTTGTGGGGTGTTACCGGTCTGCAGGGTCAGTACCTATCAAAAGTGGTGCTGGTTCTGATAGAAAGGTGTCAGAACACACAGTGCATCGCAGTTTGTTGCGTATGGGTCTGCGTAGCCACAGACCAGTCAGGGTGCCCATGCTGACCCCTGTCCACTGCCGAAAGTGCCTACAATGGGCACGTGAGCATCAGAACTGGACCACGGAGCAATGGAAGAAGGTGGCCTGATCTGATAAATCATGTTTTCTTTTACATCACGTGGATGGCCGGGTGCGTGTGCGTCGCTTACTTGGAGAACACATTGGACCAGGATGCACTATGGGAAGAAGGCAAGCCGGCAGAGGCAGTGTGATGCTTTGGGCAATGTTCTGTTTATAAACCTTGGGTCCTGCCATTCATGTGGATGTTACTTTGACACGTACCACCTACCTAAGCATTGTTGTAGACCATGTACACCGTTTCATGTTCACCCCTGATGGCATTGGCCTCTTGCAGCAGGATAATGCGCCCTGCCACAAAGCAAAAATGGCTCAGGAATGGTTTGAGGAACACAACAATGAGTTCAAGGTGTTGACTTGGCCTCCAAATTCCCCAGATCTCAATCCAATCAAGCATCTGTGGGATGTGCTAGACAAACGAGTCCAATCCATGGAGGCCTCACCTCGCAACTTACAGGACTTAAAGGATCTACTGCTAACATCTTGGTGCTGGATACCACAGCACACCTTCAGAGGTCTAGTGGAGTCCATGCCTCGACGGATCAGGGCTGTTTTGGCGGCAAAAGGGGGACCTACACAATATTAGGCAGGTGGTCATAATGTTATGGCTGATCGGTGTATAATATATATATATATATATATATATATGTATATATATATACTTAGCAAAAAACGAAACGTCCCTTTTTCAGGACAGTGTATTTTAAAGATAATTTTGTAAAAATCCAGATCTTTACATAACTTTATTGTAAAGGGTTTAAACAATGTTTTCCATGCTTGTTCAAAGAACCATAAACAATTAATGAACAAGCATCTCTGGAACGGTCCTTAAGACACTAACAGCTTACAGATGGTAAGCAATTAAGGTCACAGTTATAAAAACTTAGGACACTAAAGAGACCTTTCTACTGAAAGATAAGAAAGATGCCCAGGGTGCATGCTCCTCTGCATGAACGTGCCTTAGGCATGTTGCAAGGAGGCATGAGGACTGCAGATGTGGCCAGGGCAATAAATTGCAATGTCCGTACTGTGAGACACCTAAGACAGTGCTACAGGGAGACAGGAAGGACAGCTGATCGTCCTCACAGTGGCAGACCACATGTAACAACACCTGCACAGGATCGGTACATCCCAATATCAAACCTGCGGGACAGGTACAGGATGGCAACAACAACTACCCGAGTCACACCAGGAACACACAATCCCTCCATCAGTGCTCAGACTGTCCACAATAGGCTGAGAGAGGCTGGATTGAGGGCTTGTAGGCCTGTTGTAAGGCAAATCCTTACCAGACGTCACCGGCAACAACGTCGCCTATGGGCACAAACCCACCTTCACTGGACATGATTTCCTGTAAGACAGGAACATCAGTGTTCTGCCATGCCCAGCGAAGAGCCCGGATCTCAATCCCATTGAGCACGTCTGGGACCTGTTGGATCAGAGGGTGAGGGCTAGGGCCATTCCCCACAGAAATGTCCGTGAAGTGCCTTGGTGGAAGAGTTGGGTAACATCTCACAGCAAGAACTGGCAAATCTGGTGCAGTCCATGAGGAGGAGATGCACTGCAGCACTTAATGCAGCTGGTGGCCACAGCAGATACTGACTGTTACTTTTGATTTTGACCCCCCCTTTGTTCAGGGACACATTAGTCCATTTCTGTTAGTCACATGTCTGTGAAACTTGTCCAGTTTATGTCTTAGTTGTTGAATCTTTTTATGCTCATACAAATATTTACACGTTAAGTTTGCTGAAAATACAGCATTACTTTATTTCCATAGTGAATCACTACATTTAACATTTAAATATTTGGTTATAAATAATTTGTGTCTTTAGAATTTGAATAACTTATACAAATAAACACATTTCCCAATTTTTCACATCTTCTTCATTCTGAGTCATTTTATATTGTGAGTGTCTGGTGGGTGGGCATTGTGTTGTCTGTGTGCGCATGGGTTCTGGTGAATCAGAGTTGTCTGTGTTCTTATCTCTTGTGCCTTTAAATATGAAACTGAGCAACTAACACTACATTAAAAACAAGCAGAACATTATTTTCTACAAATACAAATCTTACAGCATAGTTTGGATTCCTGAAAATATGTAAACACAACCATACCTTGCCCTTTAAACACATACAGTATCATAGATGCTTGATATGCATTTTAAGTAATTTGTAAAACGTTAAATGATTATGAAATTTCAATATGTACCACATATGTATAGGTTGTGAAACTATTGTAGGGTTATGGCTGCCAAGAACATCATCTCTTGAGACATTTGACACATTCATTTTTGTTTAAATTATTATACTTTTAAGAAGCCAATTGTAAAATGACTTCATAGTACTGACGATTTAATCTTCAGGCAAGGTTTCTGACAAGGGAAACACCACCAAAATGTCGGCTGTGAATTCCTTCTTGCCAGTAACCTTTTTTCCCCAAAATAATGTTGCTAATATATCTTAAAATATATAAAAAGGGTAAATACTGTAACAAGGATTGTTCTCTTATTAACATTTAAAGCACTTCAGGGACTGGCACCTCCCTACTTAAAATATCTCCTTATCGAATACACTCCAGGTCGGCCACTGAGATCACAGGAAGCTGGTTACATAGTGCTCCCTAAAAAACACAAGGAAACTGCAGGTGGTAAAGCATTCAGTTAAAGGGCCCCGAAGCGGTCTTCCAGCAAATGTAAGAGATGCCCCCTCTGTCTTAGCCTTTAAATCACATCTGAAGACTCATCTGTTTAGTCTCTGTTTTTCTAGCCCATAGTGCTGCCAGTGTGCCATGGACATGCAATTGCACAACTGTCTTTGGAAATGTCCTGCACTGTATGACCAGTAACTGAGCACAACTGTCTTCTTGTCTTCCAGCAACAGCCCCCTCTGAGGGTGCGATGAGGCACCTCGTCCCCGGAGGCACCTCACCACGGAGGGTCATCCACTCCCAAGGTCTGACAAGCCATCGCAACCCAAAGTCTGTTGATGGTCCAACCCCCCCACCCCCGATGGCCAGAGAGGCCTCCTCCAGAGGGAAGAGCACAGCCAGCAGCACCGATAAAGAACTTTCTGATCTCCTTGATGCTGTAATAACCATACTGCCTGGAGGGGAGGCAACCATTAGGCCTAGGCCCTAAGCCGTGGACCCCCAGAGATTCATTTTCTCCTACATGCCATCCATAGGAGTTTTTTTGTTTTTCTCTCCTCCGTGCCTACATGGTTTATTTACTTAAATGTTCACCCCCTTTATTCTAGATCATGTAAAATGTTTACAGGTCTATATTTTATTTTATTGTATTTATATATTTTATTTTGCTGTACGTTTGTTGTATGTTTACCAGTCTGTAAAGTGCTCTGTGGCTAACCTGCAAAGGGCGCTATACAAATAAAAATGTATTGATTGATTGATTGATTTTCTGAGGCATAACAATACAATAGTAAAACACCATAGCAATAAAAATCTTAACATAAACCTTATCATTTATATATGATGCTCATGCAGAGGGTATTGCATTCTCTCTCCTCCACTTCATGGCAGGTGAGCAAATACAAACTAAGCACTATGAGGTCATTGATATTATTGTACATACCATGCTGAATCTAAAACACGGGCCTTGTTGTTTTGAATTTTGGAGGCCCTCTGTTATTCTTTTGTACTTTGAATTGTTCCTTTGCCAACTTCAGCAGGTCTTGTATGGCTGCTGGGCCTGGCAGTGTGGGCATGTCTTGAACGCATCATTAATGTATTATTGGCACCCAGTGCATTTTTGTGTGTGTGTGTTTCCTGGCATCTCTAAACAGTGTTATAGTGTATGATACATTTTTATGACCATGTTTTCTTAAGGTGGAGGATGTATCAAGCAGCGTTGATCATAGCAATGCTCATATTTGTTACATTTCTTACACTGGAGCTCTCTGCAAACAGCTGCAAACGAAAAAGAATCATTATTTAATAACTAGACGTTTCAGTGAACTTCTAAGTCATATCTAAAGGATTTCTGTGTAATTAAGTATTTTGTAGAGTTAATGCAACATATATCGCCCTCCTAAAATACTATTTGTATGTTTTCATATTATCATTATAAAAGTGTATTTATATTTAGTAAATTCAAAAACTAATGTTTCATAACGGGGTTTTAAATAATTTACCACTCATTTATTATTGACACTGTAATATAATGTTACTGGGTCATAAATTAAGATTGGAAATACTTTGTGGACAGTTACATTTTAACATTTCAAAAATAATAATTGTGATCTTTGGTTATAGTGTTTTAAATATCCACTATTGCCTGTGTGTCAGCACTGAGCCCCTGCCTTCTTAATGTCCTGTGCATGTTATAAACCATAACAGAGTACACAAGTGGATCCCCTCATAGAACAGCCACTGACACACTATATATATGTCAAATAACAAGTAAACATTGATGTGTGTTCTGAACATTAAAAATAAAAATCTTACCATATTGGAAGCCTATTTCAATAGGATGAATATGGATTAGGAAGGGGTTTCATTTTTTTTCATTTCTCTTTGAGCCGATGCAGCTTTAGCTTTCATACATTTTGTTTTGATCCTGTACATTTCGACTAAGAGTCGCTGTCAACAACAGATGGAAATCATTAATATAAACTAAGTATTTATTATATTATACACCGATCAGCCATAACATTATGACCACCTGCCTAATATTGTGTAGGTCCCCCTTTTGCCGCCAAAACAGCCCTGATCGGTCGAGGCATGGACTCCACTAGACCTCTGAAGGTGTGCTGTGGTATCTGGCACCAAGACGTTAGCAGCAGATCCTTTAAGTCCTGTAAGTTGCGATGTGGGGCCTCCATGGATCGGACTTGTTTTCCTTCCTTGTACCATTTTTGATAGGTACTGACCACTGCAGACCGGGAACACCCCACAAGAGCTGCAGTTTTGGAGATGCTCTGACCCAGTCGTCTAGCCATCACAATTTGGCCCTTGTCAAAGTCGCTCAGATCCTTACGCTTGCCCATTTTTCCTGCTTCTAACACATCAACTTTGAGGACAAAATGTTCACTTGCTGCCTAATATATCTCACCCACTGACAGGTGCCATGATAATGAGATTATCAGTGTTATTCACTTCACCTGTCAGTGGTCATAATGTTATGGCTGATTGGTGCAAGTACATCTAATATACCTTTAAAATATTGTGTAGGTTGCTTTGTTGATTTACTGCAAAGGCATACATTTCTTATTATATTTATGTTAGTCCTAAGGAAATCTGCAGAATTCAATAGCTTACCAATGTAAGCTGGCTGGGGATGTATTACATCTTATGTTAATGTGTATGTCCCTGATAAATATTTGAATGGAAAAATCAATAAATACGATTAACTGTTTAGTTACAAAATTATGAAATAATAAAATCAACCCCAGATCCCCAAAACACATTTGTATTTTTTGTGTGCGCGCATGCATGTTCTGACCAGTATATTTGGCTGTGGGTTTCTATCGTTGAATAAGCAGGGAAGGTTAACCTTAAATAAATAGACAAATCAATACCCTCCAAACCATGATGATGTGAGGGCACACACAATGTTCTAATCTCTGCAAGAAACCAAAACAGCCATCATTTGATCTACTAGATTTATTATTGAAAACATGGAACACAGAACTAGGTAACATCTCGCAACATTACAGAAGTTTAGATAAACAGCAAAGTCACACCATATCTACATTTGCATAATAAATTCCACAAAGTCCATTTGGTCTACAAAGTAGATGGTTTGCAGTGGCAGACAGTTGTGCACCAGTATTAATCAGGTGTGCATGCTGGCATTTATTTTTTGAGGATGGGCTTTTGTTTTTCTTCTTTTCGGTCAAATGTATAACCAGGAATGTGCTCCAATTCCATTAACCTGGTATGTGTCCTGACCAGTCTGGTTATTTCGGAAATGGGACATATTCAGTCCACATTTCTACTCCAGTAACTGCAAAGCATGTTGCTTATCAGCTGTGTTAAAGCATTTGCTTCCAAAAAGTGATTCCCAGTTTCTCCCAGGCTATACATTTTCTAAAGCACCAAGGCCATCAGGCCTAGAAGGTTACATTGCTAAAGCGTTTAATGTGACACCAGGGCCCAGTTGTGTAAAATGAAAAACATTAGTTAAATACAGATTGATTTTCCTTTAATATTGTGGTGACGTCAACATTTCAAAGTACTTTGCACAATGGTCCCAAAGGCAAGGAACACTTTCAGAGGAAGTCTAGGAGAATTTTACATGCATTGTTTTATATGCCTGGCCACAAACAGAAAATGTATCCTTCTCTTCAGGTTTGGGCTAGGTTACTGTGAGAGATTAGGGTTTTTGACACATGTACCACTTGTTTTTTAATAAGTTGTCCCTTATCTTCAAGACTGCAAAATTATGTAATGTTGAGGGGAAAAAATGAAAGAAATAAGTATTCTATATAATTATCATAATTAAGCATATGCCATGATCTAATATTTATATAATCACTGTATAACTTATGTGCAGAGATACTTCATAATGATTGGCATGTGCATCTACTTTATGAGTAAATAAATCTCTAGCTGGAGGCCCAAATGTGAGCCAAAGATATTCCTGTGTGGGCTGTGACAGTTAAATTAGACCAAATAGCACCCATGTGGTAAAGTTCCAGTGAGTTAATTTAGTTTTGTTTTTCTAATCTGGGGTAATGTGAGAAGCCAATTCTAATTGCAATTTTTACAAGTCGAGCATTAGAGAAATGTGAAAACAGGATTTTATATTATATATATATATATATATATATATATATATATATATATATATATATATATATATATACACACACACACACACATACATACATACATACATACAGCATGAATTCAAAAACAGCTGATTTACAGTAAATGTACAACTAATATAATATTTATATATAAAAAATGTTTGTACCTATATGCAATGTCAGAATTAAGAAACAAAATACTCAAATGCAGGTAATAACCTTATATACCTATAGCTATAAACCAGTTCCCTTAATCATAGTTTAGCTTGCTGCTAAAAACAGACTATTTTAAACAAACTCTTGACTTATTAATGTCCAGAAAAGGCTACATTTAAACAGTGTAGTTCACTCCGTTTTGCTCCTGAAGTTAAACCAATAATAATTTAAAAAAATGTAATGATTCCCTTACCCAGATATAACATTGAATATTCCTGGTGTTGGGGTGTTATGTCTCTGCTTAAACCAAAGCCTCCATTAAAAGCATGCACAACAACAAAGCATTTTCTGAATTACTAGTGAAGTGACAATACCCTAGGCTATAGGAAATGGAAGTGGAAGGAAATGAGACCTTTGCACTACCTGCAGCCGATTTCCTCTGACCAAAACCAAATATTTCTTAGAGGAAGACATTAACTTTGCTAACAGCATTCCTCAAAATGAAATGCTTGTATTAAGTTCAGAAAAGGTTTTGATCCCCGCCCCACTTCCCCCAACTGAGTTCCCACATACTTACTTGCATCAATTATATACTTACTCAATACTTTACCTAACCAGGGGGTCCTGCTGAAATGGGATTGGGAGAGGGCAGGAAATAATTTATACATATTAATTAAGGTAGGGGGACTCTAGTCAGGCATGATTTATGACCTGTTAGCTGGATTCAGTTGGGTTGGGTTGGGTTGCATAATAACCCTTGCCTCCTGTCTTGGCATCTTTAATACCCACAAAGTGAGCAGGATCTTGGTTTAAACTCTCTTCCAAACTACATACTGGGGCCCTGGAAGTTCTGAACCATTGGGGAGACAGAAGACCACCAATCTGTCACCCAACAGAAACTCTGCAAAACAATCTCCCTTTCCTTTAAAGGGGAACTAAACCGAAATTCCATAGTTTCTCAGGTTATTCTATTAGTAGAAACATTCTGATGACTTCTCTGAATTTCTCCATTGACTTCCAGCAGAGCAGCTCCAGAGTTAGCACCCGTGTGACATCATGGCCTATTTCTCGATCTCTGATTTCTGGTACATAGAATGAGCTGGACATGATAAGCACACTACACAGAATATGTTTCTACTTACAGCATAACCCGAAAAACAGAATTTCAGTGGAGTTCCCCTTTAAGGGTCAGATGAGAACCGCTTAGGAAACATGTTTACTTTTAAATGTAATGTATGAATCTGAATGTGATGTGTACCTGAAACAAACATTTTTCCTGGAGGTTTGACACTGATAAACTTTGAAAATGCTAAGGTCGAAGGTGTTGCATTTTATCATAGGCTTTGGCTTATGGAGGGACGCTTCCCCCCGAATGCTGAGAGAGTGTGAACAATTTGGCATCATTTAAGGGTGGTACAAGTTCCCCCCCAGTTCAAAAACGCGTTCATTCATAATTGTTATTTACGAGATGTACGGATGAAATCGAACAATCCCCCACCCCGTTCAACAACTGGATGTTGTTCAGATTTCTGGTTCTGTGAAGGGCTTCACTGATAATCTAAGAAGCTGAAAAGCTTGTTAGAGATAGTAAATGGTTGCCTTAAGCCTGAGTGGAAGATGCAGGTTAGTTTGTTGAGGACTGAAGTAGCATAAACACCATTTGGTTACTGCAACAGGAAAAAACTGAAAATAAGACATCTATAGTTAGAAATTGGAATGCTCTCAACTAAGCACTATAAAATACAATCCTGTATTTAATAAAGGAAGGAATTTTTCATTGAGTAAACTGAAATATTCATCTTTCCAGTTTTATTATGCTAATAAATCCAAGCTTCAGGACCACTGAAATCCTTTAACAAAAAAAGGAACCAAAACCCATGAGAAGATCAAGTCTAACTTATATTCAACAGTAAAAAGTTGTAGAAAACATCCAAAAGCCGGTTGAAAGTCTGTTCAGCTGAAGTTGGCTCTCTTGTTAAATGATTCTTCCCATGTTGTAAATATATTGAGACCTCTAACACACTCAGTCTTAAAAAATTGCAGAGAACAACTGGTTGACAAGAAAGGAAGATGTCAAATGCTTGTCACCAGCTAGCTTCTTGGATTCTTGGATTTCAAGGTGAAAATATTTATTTTGGTTTTGGTTAAATTCTAATTTGGAGTACTCCAGCCTTTTCCTCACCCTGGTGAAGATGAAATAAAAACATTTATAGATGACCAATTTGTAACCTATATGTTATGGGAGTTGTCGGTTTACAAATCTAGTTGGAACTTCAGAGTGAGGTCAACTGGATATGTGCATCTTTGGCAGGATGTTATTGGCACTGTGCCGTCTTGTTGGTGGACTCCATCCCGAATCCATTCTTGAGGTTTTTGGGACTCGGGGGGGTAACTACAATGGGTGAAGACTCACAGCCATTGGATGGCTGCATGGAGCAGCTCTTTCTGGGGGTCCTTGGCTTGACCACGGATGTTTTCGGTACTACTGAGGCCTGCTTGAGGACCTCAGGTTTGACTAAGGGAGGCCTGGGGACCTTCACAGTGTCGGAACTGTCTGGATGCCTGTGTGCAGCTGCCTGGGGGGGTTTGGGGCTGTACGGAGGAGGGTGAGAGGGTTTGCTAGGGGGATCTGTGGCTGCCTCTTCTTTGCCTTTGGCTTTGCTGTGCACTGGGGAATCCTGGGACAACTCTTTCTGCATGCTGGCTTGCCTAGAGGTCTTGCCTGCCTGACCATCAGGGCTATCTGTCCTTCTGCTCACCCGGGAGCCCTCATCACGACTGTGGTTGCCAATCCGGCTGGTAGCCACCACTGCCTTCATAGCAGCCTGGGGGCATACAGAGAAAAACAGAGGTGTTGTACACTTTGTGAAACACATGGACTACATAATCTGGTTTCAGTAGAGTTTTCAGTACATGTGTGTACTCAGCTCTAGTTAAAGGTAAAATTGACAACATAGCATGACACAAATATATTACTCTTATCCATACATCACAATCTATGCATTTGAAAGAAAATATATGGTATCTGGTATATGGTATAGTAACTAAAGACAAAAGTTTCCACTGTCACAAAATGAAAATAAATGATAGGGAAATTATGCCAATACCCCCTTAGAGTTATGCCCAGTTATGATTCAGGAATCTGACCTTGAGTTTTCGCCGAGCATTGAACTCCTGCAGTTTCCTCTGCGTGGTGTCCATGTGGGAGAAACGAGCGGCTTTGCCCAGTACCCATGGATGCTGCAGAGCCTGTTGGACAGACAGTCGCTTCTGTGCGTCCTGGACAATCAGCTTACTCACCTGTGGACAGATTGGATAGAAATACGAGACATCTGAAACACCCTGAAACAGCAAAGCAAATGTGTGCCCTATTCATATTATGACATCTCCATGTTTGTGTCTGCAAACGTAGACAAAATAAGGCAAGGCGTGTAGCTTTATCATTTTGAATCTGCTCTACTGTTCCATCCCAGGTAGTGTTTGCAACTGTAGCAGATACTACACAGACACAGTATTGTCAGGACAAGCCCAAACTCAATTGAAGCTGGGTCATGCACAATAGCAAAGCTGAGAGAGTAATGGCTCACCAGGTCCTTGGCATTGAGGGAGACCTCATCCCACCAGGGGGAGACAAACTCATAGTCACAGTTCAGAATGCGGCTGTACATGTACTGGTCCCCCCTTGGGTCGAAGAATGGTTCAAACCCACAAAGCCTGAGTAGAAAGACAAAACAAAAACAAAGAGACCGATACTAGGACCAGATTTTGTGGAAAAGGTGAAGAGTTTCCTGTTTGAAAACCTATGATCATGATAACAAAAGTTCAGCTTAAAAAGAAAAACTTACACATTGAGCAGAGTATTTACACTCACCTAAAGGATTATTAGGAACACCTGTTCAATTTCTCATTAATGCAATTATCTAACCAACCAATCACATGGTAGTTGCTTCAATGCATTTAGGGGTGTGGTCCTGGTCAAGACAATCTCCTGAACTCCAAACTGAATGTCTGAATGGGAAAGAAAGGTGACTTAAGCAATTTTGAGCGTGGCATGGTTGTTGGTGCCAGACGGGCCGGTCTGAGTATTTCACAATCTGCTCAGTTACTGGGATTTTCACGCACAACCATTTCTAGGGTTTACAAAGAATGGTGTGAAAAGGGAAAAACATCCAGTATGCGGCAGTCCTGTGGGCGAAAATGCCTTGTTGATGCTAGAGGTCAGAGGAGAATGGGCCGACTGATTCAAGCTGATAGAAGAGCAACTTTGACTGAAATAACCACTCGTTACAACCGAGGTATGCAGCAAAGCATTTGTGAAGCCACAACACGTACAACCTTGAGGCGGATGGGCTACAACAGCAGAAGACCCCACCGGGTACCACTCATCTCCACTACAAATAGGAAAAAGAGGCTACAATTTGCACAAGCTCACCAAAATTGGACAGTTGAAGACTGGAAAAATGTTGCCTGGTCTGATGAGTCTCGATTTCTGTTGAGACATTCAGATGGTAGAGTCAGAATTTGGCGTAAACAGAATGAGAACATGGATCCATCATGCCTTGTTACCACTGTGCAGGCTGCTGGTGGTGGTGTAATGGTGTGGGGGATGTTTTCTTGGCACACTTTAGGCCCCTTAGTGCCAATTGGGCATCGTTTAAATGCCACGGCCTACCTGAGCATTGTTTCTGACCATGTCCATCCCTTTATGACCACCATGTACCCATCCTCTGATGGCTACTTCCAGCAGGATAATGCACCATGTCACAAAGGTCGAATCATTTCAAATTGGTTTCTTGAACATGACAATGAGTTCACTGTACTAAACTGGCCCCCACAGTCACCAGATCTCAACCCAATAGAGCATCTTTGGGATGTGGTGGAACGGGAGCTTCGTGCCCTGGATGTGCATCCCACAAATCTCCATCAACTGGAAGATGCTATCCTATCAATATGGGCCAACATTTCTAAAGAATGCTTTCAGCACCTTGTTGAATCAATGCCACGTAGAATTAAGGCAGTTCTGAAGGCGAAAGGGGGTCAAACACAGTATTAGTATGGTGTTCCTAATAATCCTTTAGGTGAGTGTATAAACATTCCCTGACTTCTGCAGCTAAACAATCTCATTCCATTTTAGATAATTAAAAAAAACTGAAGGAAGTGAGGCAAAATTAACAATTACACATTAGAAGTTATAACAAATTGTTGCACGTTTGTAATTGTAACCAGAAAAGCAATTAGTGGAAATAGTTTTTGTGAAGTGATGATTGCATTAAACTTGGTTATGTGCACAGTTATCTGATATGAGACAAAAGCATTGGATTAAAAACATGTCCTCACTTACAGTATATACAAAATGACCCCCACTGACCACATGTCCACTTCTGGGCCATAAGCATTGCCTCTCAATATCTCGGGAGCTGAAACAGAAACCAAAGTCAGCTGTTGCTGTAAATTAAGGAATCTGGAGATTTGTTGGAAGAGGAATACAACTGTATTTATAGTATACACATAGAAGAATCACAGTTTAACAATAATGTATGGTATTTATTTTGCTACATTTATATCCAGACTAAGATCACATTCTGATTCGTCAAAACAGAGAAGTTTTGCCAATAAGTTACATCTGTAGTATAGAACAGAATCACCCAGGAGAATATCCTCTCTTTTGACCCAAAAAGTATATTTCTTAAAGTTACTCAGCCTTTAGGTTTATGGTTTTCTTCTTCCTGGTCTGTACACAATCATAAATGAGGCACAAATGTTTTGTACTTTCTGGAATGTTCTTCTCACTTTATCAAGATGGAACACATTCACTTAATAATCTACTGATGTAAAACGATGACATAATTGTGATCAGTTGACATCTTTTCATTCAAAATATTGTACCATACCATTCAAAAGGCTTATTTCTGGGGGGGATTTAAGAAAACTCCACAAAATAAACTACTGTGAGACTAAGTCTTAATTTCAACAGCTACTGTAACTGTGCTTGAACTAACTGCTTCAATCAAACTTGTTTACTCCTTCAAAGGTTTATAAGTCCTTTAGCCATCACTTAGTAAAACTGAAAATATTTAGGTCTTTCAATCAACTCATGCCTTTCAGTAGTAGGATAAGGCAGTTTTAAGGCATCTTTCTATGACATGGAACCAATGCAGTTATGGTCTGAAAAATATCACCATTAAATCTCACAGTAATAGTGTTCCATTCTCACAGCATGCAAATCACTTCGTAATGGCTTGTCATTTTTGGTTATAAGTGAAGTGAAGTGGTAGCAGAAATATTCTGTGAGGAAATTGGAGTGGGGAGGGTAGAGGGGTCACTCACCACAGTATCCGGGAGTGCCACACACTGTCTTCATGGTGACCTGCTCATCGACAATTTTGGACAGGCCAAAGTCGGCTGAAGAGACAGAACCAGTCAAGTGAGTAACAGAGCATGCACTGAAACCAGTCTACTTGACCACAAAGCTATGATCAAGTCACATTGAAGTCAACTACAGTCTGGAAGGTAAGAAACAATCTAAGTGGTTCAATAAAAGGCATGAGAAGGACAGGCTTTGTCGAATACAGCTACCGTCACCTGATTAACAATTAAAGCAAGTTCCTTTTTGTACATGCATCACTACTAAAATAGCTCCTTCAAGCAAAAACAAAGTAAACCAATGGCAGTAAGGATGTCAATTAATGGTACTTTCTTAGGGTTTAATTAGGCTACATTGGCTTGAAATTCCTTAAAACACCAACAAAACACATCAAAGTGTCAAATCTTAATTGAAGACAATATTTAAGTAAATTTTCTTAGAAACAAGAAGGGTACAAAAACCTTAAAGGGATGCAAATTAATGTTGCACACTGCCATGTTGTTAACTTAACCCTGTGCACCACTTAAACTCTTCCCCATCTTTTTATATGGCTTTCTGTTTGATACACAATAATGTACTACTACTACTAATTATTAGAAGACCGGACAGCAACAATTTTCAGTACTTCATGCAAGAAGGAACAATGGCGATGGTAGTGATTGGTACCTATTTTAAGCGGGGCGTCCAGTGACAAGTCCGCATACAGCAGATTCTCTGGCTTCAGGTCTCGATGTACCACGCCGTTCTCATGCAAATACTGCAAAGTCACAAAGAGCCTCTTATCACCAGACAGCCAGAGATAGGAAAATGTAAAGCAGCCACTCAGAGCCCCCCAGCATGTTGTTTCAGCCGTTGTATGGAAATAATAATATTAATCATATAGAAAAACAAAATAGCTATGCCTTGGGTCCCTGGGCATGTATGTACAATAGCGGTGTTTACAAGCTGGTAAATAAGTCAAGTGGAAGTTCTGTCACGATGTATTTAAGGTGCTACAGGTGGTTATAGTTTTAAATAGTTTTGGTAGAAAACAAAACTGTTCTTGAGATTGCCTCATGGATGTCTTCTGTGCAGCTGCTCGTAATAATTTATTTTTTATTTGACCATGCTTCTCTCTCTGGATGGTTTTCGACTCTTTACAGTCAGTGTCTGGATTTAAACCTGGTTGTTGTCTACTGACAATTGCACAGTTTTATGCAATGGTTATAGTCTTGTTTTCAGCTGTACTGTCAGAAGCAACTTATGACAAGCAAAGCACAAAGATCAACACACTGAAGACTGGTATTGGCAATGCTGTTCCCTCTTTCGACACTTACCTGGAACCTCAGTTAACAGTTGTAGCCGTTTCTAAGTAGTTGCTACAATCAAAATACACAATGCATATCAAATTTTAACTAATATACTAGTGCTCAATGACCCTTGCCAAGCACAAATTAAACAAAGCCTCAACTTAAATTGTGGTCTGTGCAACCTGCAAGTTGTAATGTGCATCTAGTGTTATTTAACAAATGCAGACAAGGCTCTCATGTAAAAAGTACTTTAAATTTGCTTTAAATTTTAATGGTGATATAGTGAGTCAGTAATACACAAACATCACCGTTTTCAGACTTCATGCACAAAAAGCAAAAATCTGCTTTTCTTTTAATATTCAGCTTAGTTGGGGCATTACAATGTGGGATTAATTGTCACTGTAAATTAAACCCTTCCCCAAGAATAGATGCAACAGATGGACATTTCTGAAGCACAGAGATTGTGTTATTTCTACAGATGCCTTCTCATCAAATCCATTCCCCATTTTATAGATTTGCTTTCGTGAGTCATTTCCATGTATTATTTATTCATCTGTTCCCACATGGTCAAATTCAAAATGGCAGTTGAAAAGTAGTTTGTCAAACCTGCCATCATCTTCCATGCCATATGAAGCAGTGTTATCCAGATAGCGTGCAGTAGCAGGGATAACAATTAGCCTAACAACTCAATATGCGTACGATTTTGTTTATTTAACATTTAAATCTTCTGTTAAGCTTCTCTTAAATCATCCACAGCTTCAATACAGAATAAGCACATAAACGCAAACATAATATTCAGAATCTATCTCTGAACTGAACTGTGTTGAAAGGAGAGACCTTAGAGTAAATACCATTGTTTTACATCAGTGGATTACCTTCCTGTAATTAAAACCAAATCTTAGGACAAAATACGTGTGTAAGAGAAAATTATATAAAATGAAATTATTCCTAACACAATCGCACAACTACACATGAAAAGCTTACAGAATATCTCACTGAATGCATGTCTTTTTTAAGTTTATAATGCCATGGACTGGCAGAAAGGGATTGGTGTGCCACTCAAGATATTATGTTAGGTAGGTGTGACGGTCTGTCTCACTGAAGCTCAGAGCTCTAACCCCTGATTTTCTTAAATCCTGTGGTTAACAAAGAGCATTTCAATTATCCCCTTTCCCCAAATGAGACACACATGGCCATATTTGCCACTACTGAGTTATAAACAACTCTCTCTGCCAAGTGACTCTGGTAACTCCTGAAGCCAGTGTCAGCTGATTTTTTTTTCCCCCTCCAGCACATTAGCACCACATACGGTCTGAGAGGCCGCTGTTAAGATTAGCACCATTAACTTTCCACCTAAACAACTTCAGGCTAAGTAGCTATTTAGCGCTATTGGAAAAAACACTGCTTGGGGCCCACTGGTGAACAGACAGAAACCTCATTGAAAATACTGTGGCCAAACTCATCTGATGCCAATCTCTGGATCAGATTGTGTCCACTAAATAAGGGCTGTTATTCCTTTTAATTGAAGATGCTCAACCTTTTTTTTTTTATTATATCTTATATCAGTGCTGGCTTCAGCTGATTTGACTGCTTATAACAGCCCTCTTATTTTCCCCAGCTCTTTGCATAATCCTGTAACCTACATTTGCAGCTCCAAACGGTAAGTGTAAGACATTTAAATATGAACTGCTTTCTAAAAACATAAAAAAAAAAAAAACTGCTTGCCAGTGGCATTAGTGCTGCAGACTTGAAGCGAATCCAAGTCTCGTCTCGCACACTCACAAACACACACACACACACACACACACACACACACACTCCCACACCCGCACTGGTTGTTGACCACACGTTACACCCTGACACATGCAGCCTCATCAACCATGCACGTCATCAAATATCATTATGGAAAACACGCATGCATGTACACACAACCACACACGCACATGCAGCTAAAACTCTTCCAACAGGCGGACACACACATACACACACACTTTAGAAAAAAAAAAAAAACAGTCGCCGGCACGCAACTGACTGTTATATAACAGCATCACTGCCATCCTTGCTTCCTGGGCTCAAACTCTCTGTGGCAGGAGATTAATAATAAAAAAAAAAAAAAAAAAAAGATGGATTCAGAAAGGATTATTTCACATGGGCAGTAGCTCAAGGAGGGGAGGGGTGGGAGAGCCTTTTACCTTCTCCTTTTGTGTGATAACAGGACTGACCTATATTCAGCCCAGAAACGTAGCTATCAAAACATAACCCTGATCACACTGTCCTACAGGTGCAGACGTGTCCTATGTCAGCCTGAAGGCAGGATGTACATGCAAAGAACATAGCAGTTTCACGATGATGTTCCCTGTTCCCAATAGTAAACACCTATACATTTCCAGAAGTATTTTAAAAAACATTTAAGCATCAGCAGGGCTTTACAGTAATCGATCCTAGAGAAAAAAACATGAACAAATTTCTCTGCTGCAGGTAGAGAAAGCATAGGACATGGCCTGGCAAGATTTCTAAGATAACAGTATTCAAAACAGGCGATTCAAAAGTTAACTTATAACGTAGTCAAGATCTAAACTCTAGCATGGTTCTGTTCACAGAAAGATGTGGAACATTGGTTTTACCTAGCTAGCCAGGAGAACCCAAAAGCATTACCTCAGTTTTGTCACAATTAAGGTGTAAAATGATTTAAGATATTCAATTTTTTAGATCAGACATACAGGCAGTTAGAGCAGAGGCAGAAACGTTGATATCAGGATTAGAACTGATATAGATCTGAGTATTGTCTGTGTGAAAATTATAGTGTATGCTATGAGACGATAAAATGTGGCCTATACATGGGCTCGTAGTGTGTGTTCAACGAGTGCATTTGTGCATGTGATGAAAAGCATCAGTCATGGTGAGGAACATAATCATTTGAGCTTTTACAGTGGGATCAATTGGATGACAAGAGTAAAATAATAAAAATAATAATGACTGATCCCAAAACATAAATGAAAAAGATAACAATAAACAATTATTTAAAGTGCACCTGTAGAAACTGTCACCCTTCAAAAAGGTCAAAAGGTCAAAAGGTCAGCCTTACCGCGACAGCCTCCAGAATCTGTTTGATGACATGAGCAGCGTCTCTCTCGCTGTAGTAACCCCTCTCCACAATCCTGGAAGAGACGGGCGTGAGTCAGAGGGGAGAGCAATACTAAAAAGCCTTACACTTCCAGAGGGCAGGGTTTATTGCAACCCTATCACCGAGTAAGGCAAGCGTTACAACGATAATCGGGCTAACTCATTTAGTCAGTGGATGGCTGCCTCCAGCTAAGATTAAGATTAACAATATTCATTCAACTAAATGAATCACTGACATTAATGGTGGGAGGACTGCTGGCTACAACTGAATATACATGTGCACGTACACCGAGAACACTGCTAACCTGCAATCAAGCACAATTCAGCCTGTTAAAATAGAAACGCTCTTGCTTAAGAAATCCCTCTACTCTGACCCTAGATCAGACCTGTCAAAGAGCTCCCCTCCTGTCACCAGCTCCAGAATAAGAGCTATTTCCACTTCAGTTTCGAAGATGTCCTTCAGCCTGATCTAGGAGACAGGAAGAGAGGTGTAGAACTTCACACAAGAAATGGCCCTCATATCATATTTAAGAACTTCTGTTTTTCTCCCAGTTAGATGCACAGGAATGCAACACTTAAGACAAAACTGTGTTCTTTGAATTGTGTCTGCCATCTCTAGCTTCCACATACACTCAATTGACAAGGCTCATTCATTTGTCTTCCCAGAATACATATGTGTGCAGACGTGTAGGGAGTGCAATACCCCTAACACACCTAAGAGATTAAAAACAAAGCTTCATACTATAGACTCAGTAGAATGGGTACATTTGGGTAAATGTGAATTTTTGCAAATAAAATACGATTGAGTTTGTCCCAAATGAAGTCTCGATAGTGTCAGAGTTCCTGAACAGTCTAAAAAATGTTTTTTTTTTTTGTTTTTGTTTTTTACAATTAAGCTTTTGAGGTTTGCAGGAATGTACTAAATGAAAAATAACTCTTCTCAAAGAACTTACTATATTTGGATGGGACAGACGCAACAAAACTCCAATTTCAGTCCTCACAATCTTCTTGTCAATCTGAAATATCAACAGAAAAGAAAACAATTTAAATTTAGTTTAGTATAAAACAAAACACATGGGAATTATCATTTTTTCTTTTCCAAAAGTGCCATTCACTTTATCATTCCAGCTGTGCTAAGGTGACATGATTAAGTATCTGCTGTTTCGCTCATTTCTTTCCATTTTCTCATTTACTATCTTGACACACTAATATAGACATATAGTACCCTATACTTCTAACAAATTAAATGTCACTCCTGTTGGAAGTCTGCCATTTGAAAATAAGTAACAAATGGGTAATTATAGAAAGAGTGATTTGATTAAATTACTTAATAGTCACCCCTTAAATAACTATACAACCAAAAACACCTTAAATAAAATTTCCTTTTGGGTGAAAACATATAGGCATGTGTCTTCACTTTTGCAGAGTAAACCACTAAAAGGATTAATTGCAAATCTGACATGACAATGGAAAAAGCAATAAAAATAGCTTTTAGAGCAATTAACTGGTCACTGGTGGTCTAAGTGGGGAGAGACAGACTATTATATTTTTGGACCAACCACCCAATCTCACAATATCGTGCCAATTAAGCAATTATATTGGTCTTGTCTGTTTATTGCTGCCAATGTGATATGGCTTTTGAGTCTACTTCCAACACCACATCTCTTCTGGGCAGGATCCAGTTTGAACACAGCACTAAGAACTCCATGGGGAAAAAATATTTTTGTATTCTCAAGTCTAGAGTACTAATACATTTCCAGGAAAAGCTTTCTTGTGTCACTATCTGTGAATCTTAATGTTGCATTTTAGGATATTTCAGTTTGTCAGGAATTAACTATATCTGGGTTGCTGCATTGCAAAAATTGCTCTGCCCTGCTCTGAAGATGTAATCTGACCAAATCCAAGAGCGATCGCAGACATGCCATATTCGGAAAATGGAAATCACATTCGTATTGCAAATGGAAGGACACAGAAATTAAATAAAAGTTGAATAACAGAGGTTCTTGACTTTTTCCCCTTGACAACACTCAGTTGGGTTTGACTGGGCAGTATTTAAATAAATAAATAAAAATTACATTACAGCTACTCACTCACCGTTTTCTTTAGTATCTTGGCTGCGTAGGGCTTCTGAGTTTGTTTTTCTTCACACCGGAAAACCACAGATGTTGCCCCCCTAGGAGAAATGAGAGAAAACCACAGTGAACTTGAATGACCTGTCCCTGTACATAATCACAGTAGAACCATGGAATATTTTCAACGGAAAAGAAAGACATTCTGTGCCCAATGACATGAGCCAAAACCACAGAAAAATAATCTTTTCTGCCTAGGTGTGCACCACCCAGCTGGACACAGCTGTTCTGTATCCTCTTCCCTGGCACCTGTAGGACATTCAGATTTAGTTTTAAATAATCAGGATAAGAAGTATTTCAATTGTGAAATCTAAGCTTTTCTTCTATTTTAAGGTCATACTCTACCTGAAGTTTTGGTTTTCCCACTCGGGCTGGGATTAAAATCAAACGTTTGACCGACCAGCTAACAACCTTAACTTTGATGATTTCAGGTTAAATACACCTGTCTCTGATAGGTCCCAAAGTTGGTTAGTACATTTCCAAACAAAAACTTATGAAGATGAAGGAACATTCAAAGCAAATCTGGTATAAGGTTCTTCAAAAGCACCAATCAAGAAGCATATAAGAACAATTCCAAGGCACTGAATATCCCCCATTATTAGGATATGGAGAGAATATAGGAAAACTGTGAATCCCACCTTTGCTAGACGTGATTTCCTGCAAGACAGGAATGTCAGTGTTCTGCCATGGCCAGCGAAGAGCCCAGATCTCAATCCCATTGAGTACGTCTGGGACCTGCTGTATCAGAGGGTGAGGGCTAGAGCCATTCCCCACAGAAATGTCCGGGAACTTGCAAGTGCCTTGGTGGAAGAGTCAGGTAACATCTCACAGCAAGAACTGGCAAATCTGGTGCAGTCCATGAGGAGGAGATGCACTGCAACACTTAATGCAGCTGGTGGCCACAGCAGATACTGACTGTTACATTTGATTTTGACCCCCCCCTTTGTTCAGGGACACATTATTCAATTTCTGTTAGTCACATGTCTGTGAAACTTGTTCAGTTTATGTCTTAGTTGTTGATGAGTATGTTCATACAAATATTTACACATTAAGTTTGCTGAAAATAAAAGCAGTTGAAAGTGAGAGGATGTTTCTTTTTTTGCTGAGTTTACATTTAAAAGTTTTCAAGATCAAAATAATTACACGAAAACAGTCAAGATTTCACTATTGATACTATCATATTTATTTGATAGATTTGATTCATATTTCATTTTGTATGCAATGTATGTTTAGATAATTGTGTTTTTTTAGTGGTTGGTGATCCCCCTCAATGGTGCACTTTCTGTAAGAACGACTTATAAATCACAGAGCTCACCAGAGGATTATTAAAAGGTTATAAGAATATGGATCAATGTATTTCGAAGACTGAGTCAACCATTAACAATAAGAAAAAAAAAATGAAATGATTCCGTTGCTCTGTCTTTTGTCTAATATACTCTTAGCTTGTTTTATGGCTGAAATCCATCTTTCATGCCTCATTTTATCAGTAGATATAAAAAGATCTCCCTTTCACATCTCCTTTCCCTCGCCCTAATACTGCCTTCCAAGTAACAGCTTGCCTGCCAAAATGGGGACCGCCAAGGCTGCTGGGATTGCGACGTCATCTGCAGGATCTCTATAAATGAGTTTCAGTCTTCCACGGCTGAGCTGGGAGACACTGTGCATACGACAAAAATAGCCTGGGTGGTTCACAAACCTGGGCTTTATGGGAGAGCTCGATTCTGATCTCATCAGACCATAGAATCTTCTTACACACATGCCTTCTGGCAACTTTAGCCAAGATTTGATTTGAGTTTTTTCAACAATGGCTTTCTTTTGGCCAATCCCCATAAAGGCCAGATTTGTGAATAATTAAGGTCAGGCACTGTCGAAACAACTCCTGTCCCACTGGATTGTTGACACTATTAGCATGGCCTACAAGCCAGTGGACATCCCAGTGTCTGTCTTGGTCTGTTATGGTTGGTGTGTGGGTCCCTGTTGGTTCCCTGCCCCCACATTTTGTTAAACGTTAGAGTATGACCCTGGTTACCAGAGGATACTACCCAAAGGCTGCAAGGTTCCGCTGGAGTCTCTTGTGCCAGAAGCCAAATCACGCTGTGTGTCACAGACTTTATACAAACAGGGGAGAGCTGTCTGAGTGACAGCGCACAGTGGCCACTAGGTAGCTTTGTCATACAAAATTCGTTCACCAAGGTCCAATGGAAATGACACAAGCCCCTCCCCCCCTTTGGGCAGTATACTCTCTCTCAGATAACCAGGGAAACCTAACATTCCCATGCAATCTAACGCAAAAATCAAACCTATCAAACTATTTTTGTTTGAAAATCATCAGCGCTCGACAATGCGCAAGACAAAAGAATACAGTACATGTTGTGAAAGGACTTCCTATTCACTCCTTTGCCAAGGGAAGCTGTCCTATTGTAGCCCTGAACAGTCTGCCCAGAAATCTCCCCATCCTGCTGTGACCAGGCTGCCTTTGATACGCGACTGGTTCCTGCTGTGTTTTAATCTCCTTTACAGATAATACTGTGGCCAGATGTATATTTTTGTTATTCAGCCTGGTGAGAAGAACTTCAGGGGGTGGGGGTGAAAGCCAGAGAAGAGGGAAGAGAGAGTAATGCCATAAGTATAATTTAAAATGGTTGTGTTTCAAATCCAGGAAGCAGAAAAGCTTTTTGTTGGTTTATTTCCCCTTTCCTTTTTTTTGTTGTGCTATTTGATCATATTGCTTTTGATTTATATAGCATTATCTTCCTCAAGAGTGGGTAGGGCGGGACTGGAAGGAGATTCATAAATCAACCCTAAATGTGGTTCTGGAAAATGTGAGCATCATTTGGGATTGGTTGAGTTTAGTAGAAAAATCTAATCAATTTGGTAATTGCCAGTACTGTAAATATCCTATATAAAACCAGTTAATTGCTGTTGTTAAACATTTGTTAGAAGTGTGTTTGGGATTACCATTATCGATGAACACACTGTTGAACATGAACTCCAACATATTTTTGTTTCTTCAAGTTGGCCAAAATCAAAATTTCCAAAATCTCCCCTGAGTTTACCATCCATGGCTAAATTTGACAGAACAAAAAACGAAACACTGAAACAACAGTGCAAGTCATGACCTTGTTCAAATTATACATAGCCCTGGGGAAGCGGTTACCATTTTTACACTTTCAAATCAATATGCCAAGTAGCTGGAGTAATTTGGCAGGGATTCATGTCCCCCCCTAGCATCCAAAGCAGAAACCTCTTGCTGACATCCGGACTGACAAGGAGACGAAAGCAAGAAGAACTCGAATTCCTACGCAAGCAAGAGCACAGGCTAGATAGGATTGGAGCGCAAAAACGCAAGTCTCTGTGCACACCTTGCTCATATGCATTAATCAGGTGCATTTTTGGATGGTTAAACAGAGAATCAAATGCAAGGATAACAACCCTTCTGAGGTCGGCTCTACTCCCTGTGGTACCATGGCAGTGGCTTTCTGCAGTTACGTGGCCCACTGATATTTAGGACAACCCTCCTAGATCACTAGTGCTGACACCCCTCCCTGCATTTGATGCAAGCATGCACCCAAATCAAGGGCTGCTAAAGATGCATCTTAACTGTGGACAATGGAGCCAGCCGTTCTACCATTACCACAGGTAACCCTCCCTATAGAACAAGGCCACTCCTGGGCAATTCATTTTTTTGTTTTAATCAAGCACCTGACTGCATGGTCCTACTAATTAGTTCCTTCCCCCCAATCCTATCCTCTGGCTCTCTGAAACGCTCGTCTCTCAGGCAACTAGAAGGCTTCTTCCAAAACATCCTCCCCTACGCACCCTTGTGTTCCTGGGAGACTTAACTCCAAGAGAAGCACAAACCCACTCACTCAAAGGAAGGATGCGATGGTAATCCCAGGTTATTATTTTCATTATAATTATTTTTACATTTATTTTTTCAACATTTTTCTGCAAAATGATGAGTTCTGACAACTAAAGCCTAGAGACTAGACATTTACAATAGAAGAAAATGCATAACATTACATTATTGCAAAAATGTAGGCAGAAACATTGACAATTATTATTATATTAATTATAATAGTTTTCAATGTTCCAGCCTTAATCTTTGCAATTATGTATTGTTAACCATAATACTATAATCACACCACCAGCAGCAACACTATTATTATTATTAATAATAATATCACTTGTTATACAAAATACATTCATGTCAACCCATAATGCAGTCACTACAGTTTTTGCATAAACATACTCCACATATAAAACTGTTCCATGTCTATTTTTTCTACGACTGATCTAGCATAAAACGTTATGTAACCACATTCTTCACAGCGGGAGAGAGTGATCCACAGTGGCAGGCTTGCCTCTGGATCTGTGTCCAGGCCTGCTCAATTACCATCAGAACCAGACTTCTGTCCACATATGCTTTTTTATTATAGTAATACTTTTTTTTTTATCAAGGTTTCCGTTCCATGGGGAACAAATGCATCCTCTCAGCTGAAAGGAATCTGATCAGCACCAGGCTGAAACAAAATCCTACAGTGTTACAAGCCCCAAGTGGCAAACTTGGCTTTGAAGCCACAGATTGCTAATTCAGTGTGGCTCTATTCTGAAAATAAAAAAAAATGGGACAGATGTAATTTCTGGGTTCCTGATAAGAGACAAACCAGACGGTAAATGACAGATGGGAAGGGAAGAGGGAGGGAGGGCTGTGTCCCTTATCTTTTTCTCCCAGCTGATGTGACTTGTCCACTGGGACACTGAAGCCCTTTAGATCTCTGGTGCAAGCTGCCACATGTTTTGCAGAGCAGTGCTGGCATTTTTCACTTGGCTTGCTAGCAGCAAGGGGCTCACTTTTTTGGGCTCACCCCCAAATCTCCTTATCAGAGCCTTCACGTTCACACAACTTGTTACATCACAGATGATATGCGCAGAATACTGGGAACAAATCAACTATTAAAATGACCACAAAATCACAGTGTTTGTCTTTCAAACATTTAAGCCTTCAATAGGAACATTACCCTATGTTACCCTCCTGAAGGAATTTGTGCAAAACCTTACAACTGTACATTTTGTTTCTTCTTGACTAAAGACACTGCACTGTTTTGCGTATTGCAGCCCTCATGGTGACAATGCTAGAATTGTCTTGCTTGGGGGGCGGAGGGAGGCAGCTGCATTTCATGGAAGGGCAAACGGTTGGCGAGACTCATGATGGGGCACCCACAAAATAATTGTAGACTCCATGTTTTTACACACACCAGGGATTAAATCAACTCTCTGCACAGTGGAAGTATCACACAGCTGCATGCTTACTGCTTGATACATGTATAACACCACCCGTGTGCACCATGAAAGTTTTTGCAATTGTTTCTCACAAAAAATGGGGAGAAAGTATAAAAATTACCCCCAGCACAAGCCACACCCCACCACCAGTGCTGGAACAATTGAAAAGCAAACACTGGGAACCCCTGCAGTTCCGATTGTGTTGCTTTTTAAACTTCGGGTGGTAGTTAACAAATTGTGCATTTCGTTTGTTAATTTAAAATTTAGAATGCAATTTTAGGAGTAGACAACCCCTGATTCAGGTCACTCATTTCCATCCAGTAATGTATAAATACCTGGTCTCTAAAACACATCCCTAGTGTTCATGGCTTTCACATCTCACCCCCTCTACATCAGCTCCATGCCTCATTCCTGTAAGGAAGGGGTAGGTGGGGGCTTTCAATGGTCTGGCCCCGGCTTCCTTAGACAAACGATCTAAGCCAAACATTGATATAATGATCTACTCACACCAGTTCACAATTGGGGCCATAAACTACTGAATTAGCATTAGAAATCACTAGGGATCCTTCAAGAAAACACTAGTGTCCTTCAAAGTCAACGTAAAATGAGATTGGACTCAGGATGAAGGAAATCCCTGAATGAAAAGGCATAACCACTGAAAACAAACAAACAAACAAACTGAAAGATCATGCTGGAGCATTCCCAGACCAGCCTGCACATTTGGGAGTTCCTTCATTCATTCTTGGACTACTCGTATTAAGAGGAACAGAGATGATTATAGCCTTTGCATTAGCCTCAAAGGGCTACTTTACACTTTTTCCTCTCATTACATTGTTTACACACACTCCCTTTCTCTGGGTTCCTTGCCATTCTCTATTATTATTTCTGTTGACATCACTTGCTATTCTAATTAGCTCTCACTGCACAAACAAAAAATCACAAGTTCCCACAGGTTTGATCTCCGTTTGTGTACTTATATTTTCCTACATATGGGCTGAATAAAATGTACCTTTCCATTTCATTCCAGAGAGAGTTTTCATCTTTAAACACCTACGTGGTCATCAGAAGCAGTGTCAATTAAGTAATTAAGGGTTGATACAGACATTAAAGCACTTGTTGAAGTCCAGGAGAGCATGAATTAAGAGAGACAAGGTTGTCTGCCCCTGATTTAACTCTTGTCCCTGCTGAGCACACAATCTTTCAAACATGTAACCTGTACTGTGCACAGCACATTGTATTTTCATTAGCTTGACGATATGTGTATGAAATCACACATTGATTGATGATTGATGATTATTGTGACTGATTGACTGATTGACTGATTGATGATTATTGTGATTGATTCCACTCAATAGTTTTTTCGTGATGCAAAATTGATTCATGGATTATTAAACAAAAACTAATTAAAAGCATAGATGTCATACTAATGCACAGAGCAGGGGGAAGTAGGACACAGTTCATTTCGCCATTAAGCCATATCTGCACATGTTTCTTGTATAATCACTAGTTAGTTCGGCAAACGTTGAATGGTTCCCAGTGACAGCTGTGATTACCACAGCACAGACACTCCCTCCTCCGTGGGGATTGAATAATACCGAGTAGCAATCATAGAAGTATAGGAATAATTTTGTTTTGTTTTTTTAGGAAGAAAACCCCCTTTTTCGGCTGAACACATTTCAATGGAGCCTATAAAGTAACATATCACAAACAGGCCTTTTGGTACCCAACCGAAAGTAAAATCTCTAACAATTTAAATACCACTTTTACACTACAGCATACAAACATTCCCAAGAAAATAACATTTAAATATTGTGTTCAATAAAATAAAAAATAAAAAACTCATGCAAAGACGATATAAATTAAACGGAACACTGCAAAACAGGATTAAAGATTAATATATTGCGTTTGGAAGACTGACACCGTTAAATACCTCTATGTCTAGGATAGATGTTTCCAATGAATAATTTAACAACAAGGTCAAGATCATTAGTGTTTTGCTAAAGCCAAGCAAGTATGAGCTGTAATGGAGCACTGTTTTTACACCAGTTGAGTGTAGCCTAAATGACCCTTATGGTAAATCCCTACTGAGTGTCTTGTCTACAACACATTAGCAGTAGCCGTGTTTAGTTGGTTATTATTTAGTAGTCTTCTACCTTCCCAGTTCTGCCCCCATGGTGTAGAAATCTTCAATGGGCACATCTCGTCGAGACCCATCGACCCAGTACTCCACCGTACTGGCACCAGACTTGGAGGTGGGCATCTTGGCGTTCACCGTGTCCTTGATTATGATCTTCCCACAGCTTGATTTAGGTTTTATTTGTAAAAAAAAAAAAAAGGGGGACGAAAACGCCGACGAAAAGTCACATCAAGAAAACAAAAAATAATGCATTTTTTTTTTTCTTTCAATGTGAGTCAATATGGTCAGCGGTCAAATCATAATTCGGTCAGGGATGCATTTACTTAAGAGAATAGATATTTTTCTCCTGTTTTGGAAGAATCCAGTTAATCACTGTACCAAATCCCATCCAAATGTTGTTACAATATAGGACATATCATGAAGTCCAACACAATGGTAATGAGAAATAGTGAAACGAATTCAAGTTGAAAAATAAAGTCGTTATTTCCCCCCAAAGATGAAATATTTCTCTATTCTGCAGCGGGCCACGTCGTGTAAACAGATGTAAACAATCCCATTCGCTTTTGTGAAATAGCTTTCAAAAGTACCTTCCGTTTACTTTGCAATATGATCAAAACCTACAAAAGCAAGACTATTGCAAATTAATCTTTGTCAAGCTATTGTCATTTTTGCGTGCTTTTCTGCGGGGAAATCCGTCCTGGCAGTCGTGGCTGGTGAGAGCATCCTCAGTGGTGGTGCTGAAATGGATCTGCTTTCTCCCCCTCATTCATATCTGCAGATCTTCCAATATTCTGTCGGATACTCAACGATGCAATCTCCCAATTGTAACAGAAACAATATGACTGATGATGTACGACCACACACCCAAACTCAAAACACTGCAACAGTTATCTATCCGCACTCACGTAAATTATCACAATGATGCGCTGAAAAAAACAATTCTCTCAGCGCCCTGACTCCCGCCTACGGCTGGCACAGATTTCGCCAATCCGGAGCTTTCACTGGAAAACTAGGCCGCCCTCCAATTGGAAAGAAACAGCTGTCAATCAACAAGAGGACGACAGATGTTTTATCTTAGTTTATACCGAGACCCCCCCCCCCCCCCCCAAACATCTTGATCACATGATAAGAGATGTTCTGCTGACCACCAGTTTAAACACAGTTTAATACACCCAAGTTCAGTTTACGTATGTATTTGTACTTAAACAGTTCAAAATAGTGCCAAGAGACAGTTTGAGGTACTATGGACAGCTCCTTTGAAAAGGTCTGAAATGCTTAATGAAAAAAGCCTTCTAAAGAAATATATAAGCGTTTTTTGGGGTATTATATTTAAATATATAAGTATTGTTTATTATCATTGTTGTTATTATTATTACTAATAATATTATATAACTCATTTTCATTTTATTAATCACATTTGTTACCACTGCATAGGTGTCGTGGGTTTCTAGGACATCTTAAATTTGAATTAATTACGGTTACCTTATAAATAAGATTGGACAGCAACATAGGTCCAAATTAGCTACATGGTGTAGGAATTATAAAAATGGGTATATGTGGTCCCCCCAATTTTAGGGTCTCAAAAGTGATTGGACAAACTAACAATCATTAATTAAATTGTGAGTTTCAAAACTTGGCTGAGAATCCTTTGCAGTCAATGACTGCCTGAAGTCTGGAACCCATAGACATCACCAGATGCTGGCTTTCTTCCCTGGTGATGCTCTGCCAGGCCTGGACTGCAGCTGTCTTTAGTTCCTGCTTGTTCTTGGGGCATTTTGCCTTCAGCAAGTGAAATGCTGCTCAATTGGATTCAGGGCAGGTGATTGATTTGGCCATTGCAGAACCAGTTTCCTTGACAGCCATACATGCAGCCATACATGCCCATGTCATAACATGCTTCACAGATGAGGTGGTATGCTTCGGATCATGACCAGTTCCTTCCCTTCTCAATACTCTTCTCTTCCCATAATTCTGGTACAAGTTGATCTTTGTCTCATCTGTCCATAGGATGTTGATCCAGAACTGTACAGGGTTCTTTAGATGTTTTTTGGCAAACTCTAATCTGGTCTTCTGGTTTCCTGTTCACATCTTGTGGTAAACCCTCTAGATTTACTCTGGTGAAGTCTTCTCTTGATTGTTGACTTTGACACAGATACGCCTACCTCCTGGCGGGTGTTCTTGATCTGGCCAACTGTTGTGAAGGGGTTTTTCTTCACCAGGGCAAGAATTCTTCTATCATCCACCACAGTTGTTTTCCGTGGTCTTCCAGGCCTTTTGGTGTTCCTGAGCTCACCAGTGCGTTCTTTATTTTTAAGAATATACCAAATAGTTGATTTGGCCACACCTAATGTTTTTGCTATCTCTCTGATTGGTTTGTTTTGATTTCTAAGGCAAAACTGAAGGCAAAACGCCCCAAAAACAAGTAGGAACTAAAGGCAGCTGCAGTACAGGCCTGGCAGAGCATCACCAAGGCAAAACGCCCCAAGAACTAACCTCAAATTAAAGATGAAAGTCAACACTTAAAGCACATCTTGATCGTTGCCTTTCAAATCCATTGTGGTGGCATACAGAGCCAAAATGTTGACAATTGAGTCACTGTTCAAATATTTATGGACCTAACTATATGTGTGTGTGTGTGTGCATGTATATAACTCATTCTTGTTAGCAGTAGAGTTCAGTCAATAGTCTACATATGGAGAGTTATTTATGGGACAGGCAGTTGTTACCTGCTAACAGACTTGTTTTCACAAGAAACATTTTCAAAGCATTACAAATACAATAAGCACATATCCTAGTGCAAATGAGCTAAAACATGTGCAGAATATAATAGGGTTCCCTCCCTGGTATTTGCCAAGGGGGAGGGCCGGCAGAAGTATAGATGTACATTGGCTCTCAAAAGTATTTACCACCCAAAATTGCTCAAACTCCATCAAGTTGGATGGGGACCTTTGGTGAACAGCAATTTTCAACTCTTTCTACATATTCTCAATTGGACAGAGGTCTGGGCTTTTACTAGGCCACTCCAGGACATTGACCTTTTTGTATTTAAGCCCTTCCATTGTGGCTTTGGCTTTGGTTTTACAAACAGTAATACAAGGTTCTACAAAAGGCCACTTTTGTGAAGCACCCGGGATATTGTTGCAGTATGCACAGTGTCTCCCAGCTCAGCCGTGGAAGAATAACTCCTTTAGAGTTGTCATAGGCCTTTTGATGGCCTCCCTGACTAGTGCCTTTCTCGCCGAGTGTTTCAGTTTTTGAGGACGGCCTGATCTAAACAGATTCACAGTTGTGCCATATTTTCTGCATTTCTTAATAATGGACTTTACTGTGCTCCAGGGTATATTCAATATGCCTTGTAAATGTTCTTATATCCTACCCCTGATTGGTGCTTTTGAAGAACCTTATTCCGGATTTGATTTGAATGTTCCTTCATCTTCATTATGTAGTTTTTGTTAGGAATTGTACTAACCAACTGTGGGACCTCCCAGAGACAGGTGTATTTAACCTGAAATCATGTGACACACCTCAATTGCACAGAGGTGGACTCCTTTCAACTAATTACGTGACTTATAAAGACAATTGGTTTCACCACAGCTCAATCAGGTGTGTCATATCAATTATTTTCGATTTTGTATTTTTAATTAATTTAGAATTTTGTTTATTTTTCACTTTGACATTATGGACATTTTCTTTGTTGATCAGTGGCAAAAACTCCTGATTAAATCCATTCTGATTTCATGTTGTGACACAACGAAGTGTGGAAAAGTGCAAGGGGGGTGAATGCTTTTGAGAGACACTCTAGTTACAGTAAAATGCATAATAAGGGTTTTGTCAATAGAACATAACCAAATAATAATATCCAAAGAAACGAACCTAATCAAATAATCTAATAGATAAACAAAAAATATATAATAAATCAGAACCAGAAAAGTATATTAAGAAAAACTAAACAAATAAAAAAAAAAAAAACCATAACTATAGGCATGTCCTTTTAATAACAGTGCATAATGCCTATTGGTGATCCTGTTCACATAAGGAATTGCCATTATCCAAAACGACTTGCATGGTTTTACAAACAGTAATAAAAGGTTCTACATATTATACAGCATTTATGAGGGTAATCAAAAGCTATAAAGAACCATCCACCAATTGTATTGAAATAATCCAATTTGGGAATATCAAATTAAGATTCCCACAATGTGATCCCACATTATATGTTCCATATTATCAAAATATGTAGCGTCATCATTTCCATTCAGTATCCTTAGCAACTTCCCCTCCCCTGTTGCTGAGGGCTGAGAAATTATACTAAGTAGTGTGGTTTGGTTGCAAACGTCAACTACTTTGACCTTGGAGAACAGAAGGAAAAAACAACAATAGAAAAATTGTATACCAAGCCCAGGTTGAGATCCTATTGTATCCTGATGTGTCCCTCTTGTTCATCACCGGGCAAACAGACTTATGCTGTGGCTAACATGAAAGGATGAATGTGGACAGATGTGACTAGAATGGGGCTATATAGATTAAAGCCCCCAGTCCATGCATTAAATCAATACTTCCTGGGGAGCAGCAGGTGAATTAAGAGCACACCAACTCTGTGCTGCTGTAATCACTGAGAAAATGTAATCAGGGAGATGGGGAAAAAAATGTAATCAGTGTTTCCCCCTCTGTCGTCTAAACAGTTCCCAGCCTCCCTCTAATAAAACCTTATTGGTTTATACAAGATAAAAATGAAGTCAGTTTCCTTCCATGTCTCCGCTAAATGACTTTCACTAGACCAATTGTGTACTGAACCGGAGATGCCTGCAATTCACTTAGGCTTGAAGTCTGAGATTTTAAAGGGGCCGGGTCATACTGTGGCCTCCGGCTTCCAAGAATGGATAGGTGTCCCTTTTGCTTGCATTACTCTATTTCAGGAAAGCAGGGGAACTACAGTATATTCAGATATAGGAGCCAAACAGGCCTCAGCAGGAAGTAGAAGTAAGGAGACACTGCTGTCTTCAAGTCATAAGCAGAAGTTCCCAAATATGATCATTGCACACCAATGTATTGCGTCCTTCATTCCAGCTCTCCCGAACTTCACTTTCAAACTCCATTTTAAATGGTGCCAGGATGATTTCAAAAATACAGTGATCAAGTTTGGCACATGAATCTGCAAAGCTAGAATCTAAGTCTCCAGTCATGTAGAGAAAAATAACACCACACGGTTTAATCTTCATGTGAAGTAAACTGTGCCAAAGTCACTGGTGAGATGAATAATGTGGCCAGAACACTGATGTATATCTCCAGTTCAAATGTCCTGGTTTATCCTTTCTTATTCTGTCCTGTAGTTTCTCAAGCTGCCTCCGACCTAGATTTGTTAATTTCCCTGTTAATAAATCACTCTGGTTTGGGGAGGGTGGAGGGTAGTTTCTACCACTGATTGGAAGAATTAGTTTCAAACACATCCTTACCGCCCCATCTGTGAATCATTTTTACATTCACCCACGAGCCATACTCACTCAATCAGCCAGAAAGACCAATAGCAGTCTAAAGAGAAAGAACAGAGCATTCCACATCTTTTACAATTACAGGCAGTGAGTTGAATTGATCAATCATTCTTTATTCCCATAGCCTGGAGCCCTTGCGACATTTGCGTCCATCATTCTTGCAACAATTCAACCTGTATTAAGCATTCTGCTTCAAAAACATGATTATACAATATGTATAAGACTCTGTGAATAATCAAATAGGCTTAACAGTGTTGTACTGTTTTCAAACACAATCGCTCCTCCCAAACTGTTCAACCTGTTTACATATATAAAAAAAAGAGGGTAAATCTAAACCTGTTCTCTGATGGAAGAGTGCATCATAAAAAGCTGATAGATAACAGATTAAAATGATAAAAGACTGGCAAAGTCTCTGTTTCAGGATGCAAGCAGCCTGGACACTTACCGACTGCATTGGCTTTGTCAAAGATGATTTACTGTGGATTGTCAAGCCTTAAACATAACCTTGCGGTTGTAACTTTAAAAATCTTCCATGACCACATGCTGTTGGGTCACAGTAATCCCGAGGAGCAAAATTAAAGGTGCTTTAGACTGCTGTGGTCTAATTGGCCAGTTTGAGCCAACAAAACATGTCTAGATATAGGTTTGTTTATTATGTGGTATCCTTGGCTTCTCATCTTGAGACTCCTTTTAATTGTCTGACCTCTACAAATGTTTTGTGGCAAGCATAAATGTCCTGGGCTAGTCCATAATGCCAAACACATTCATTTATTTAGTTCTCTATATCTACAAACCAACTTATTTGGCCTTACTGGACAGTGATTGATACTAAAATCAGTCATGCAGCAACAAAACCTTAAACTAAAACAAGATCTATTGTTGTGCAGTTCATGAAAAAACTTTAAGAAAAAACTTTTAAGAAAAATTACATCACAAAAACTAGTTCCATTCCAAAACAAAGGAAACCAAGACCTTTATAATGATCTAATTTCATTGACAAGATGAGAATCAAAATCAAACATTTGCACCGAAAACTAAAAAAAAGTACAAGATTGATTCTTGAAGCCCTAATTTAATTAATAAAATAATCTGAGGCAAGGTATTCGAAGACTAGAATGGATAATGTTTCTGCTGAATGGGATTTATCTGTAATTATCACTATATTGTAGACAGGGGTGCAAGGAATCTGAAGTGGTTGAGCCCCACAGTGTTCAAGTGAAAGTTGAAAGATGCAATTGTGATGCACCACAAGATGGCGTCCGTGCCATCTCTGAGCACACTCCATCAGTGTTTAAAACCTACAATAAAGCCCAGTCGAAACCTCACTGAAAGGTTAAGTGTAAGACAAAGGGCGATAAGGAACTCCTTACTTTTGATATTTGTGAAATTTCCAGAACTGGGCTGATGGCTATGCAGGAGGTTGTAAGATCCTAAGATCACTTAGATATTAATAGACACTAAACAAGCATGATGGGTCGAATGACCTCCTCTCGTTTATAAACTTTGTTATGTTCTAAGTGAATTAACCAAAACACCCCTTTCACTGGCCAATAAAATGGTCCCAAGTCTTTCTAAATGGATGATTTTGGAGTGACATATGAAACCTGCTTGATTATGACTTTGTCAAGGTTAAAGAGAACAATGGCTGAAGTCTCACGATTTTGCTTTTGCAGCACACATGCACTCTGGTTTGTGCAGAAGGGGGAATACATTTCAGCCTCTCCTACTTAGTGAGTTATGGAGTCACCATGCGTATAATAAATTGTATAGGCCCCAGGCTCTAACACTATTTATTACCTATGTGCATCTTTCTCCGAGAGGCGAGGCAGAGTTGTTTTTGCACAGACTGATCTCCCTGCTCCCAGAGAACACAGACTGGGCTGATTCTTATTCATCTTCATTAACATCGTCATCTTTCTGTTTAACGAGGTTAAACTCCCGCTGAGAGGAAACATCTGTTCCGCCAGTATCTTCCTGCGGGGGCAGAGCAGGAACACCAATGAGGATGACATGTGGAAAAAAAAAATCACAGACAGCAGAGGTTTAACTAGGATGTGATAGTGAGAAAGTTATTTCAGTTGGGGAGGGGTGGTCTCAATAGAAATGTAATTTAGGTTTTAGGAGCCTAAGTGCGTTCACATATGCAGGCGAAAAGACGGCCTAAACGAAATGCATGCCGGGAATAAACAAATCTGCTCAAACAAACCAGTGACGCAGGACATTAGCTCTGCTTACAGGTGTATGCGATGTGTTTATAATCACAACCTACTAATATCGATTGGCTATTGTCCGGTTCTATATTTTATTTGAAAGTAATCTGAACCCTTTGCAGCCGAAGCTTTCTAAAATAATTAAACATGTGCTGGTTCAATGGGGAATCTAATTCATATATTTACCTTTTCAAATGTCTATCTTCGGTTCTGCAAGTCTAAAAGTGCTGTTATACAATTCACCCGAAAGCGAAGCACCTTTATTAGGACATCTGCATTAAATCACAAGAAATCGTGTGCATTAGTATGCAATCGTCTGCATCGAAAGCAGCATCTGTGATGCGTCTATAGTTATAATATCCTCAGACAGTAGCGCTGTGCGGTTTCTGCTTTAACTGTATCTTCATCCACATTGTAAACAGCGCTTTCATTTCTGCATCGTCCCAGTTGTCTCCTCTAACGCCGGCATTTGTGACTGTACTGCTCAGCTCAATATAACTGCATTTCGGACTGGATAGTAAACAGCTGATCTCGTATTAAAATGCCCTGATTTGAATGGAAACCTGCTTCGGTAAAATTTATATCGTTTTAATGCAAAATTCGGATAATTAATAAAGTTATGGTCCCGTTCACAATTTCACAAGGCAATTTCCACGTGTAAAATGCATACTGTTAAATTTCAGACTTCAATCATACTTAGTACAAGAACAAACAATAGCAACTTTACCAGCTACACACTTTTATTTTAATCGACCGAGTAGTTTGAACTGTTTACATTATAACTCATTACTTAGCCTAGACTTTTATAATATATATAAAGATGTGAGCTAGCAAAATGTAACAGTACATTTAAGGCTATAGATCGATATGACATTCAAACAATACAGAGACAATACTGTGTCCTGCAGCGCTGTAACTGTGTCGGTGCCCGTGTTTACTCTGTGTTTACTCGGTGTTTATTCTGTGTTTATTCCGCGTCTCTCAGACACGCGTCACTGGGGGCGGGGCTTGAGTTGCGTCACACGCTGACGCTTTTCACCCGGCCCAGGGCCCGGCGCGTTCACAGTTACATTTAGGCCGGGTCGAAAAGAGGGACTAGTTTTGACCCGGCCCAGGGCCGGCCTAACTCATATGTGAACGGGGTCTTAGTCTTTTAAGCATCAAAATGCTGCCAGTAGGGGGAAGCAAACACTAAGAGAACAATTAAGCCGTATCTCCAGAGACAGGGGATATGGCAGTTTAAAGGAGATTAAAAGTTTTTAAACTTTGCTGTGCATCTGTATAGAGCATGGGATCTCAAACTCAATTATTCAAGGACTGCATTGTCTTCTAGCTTTTGCTCCAACCAAGCTTCCAGTTATTTCATTGGTCCGATGAGCCCATTAACTGGATGGATGTAATTCTTGCCTACACTACTATGTTAAGAGAGGACACCTTTTAACTACACCAAATTAATTAACTTCAAGTCATTCATTGTACAATACATATAGAACTGACACACACACACACGCACATTTTTTTTTTTTTTTTTAACAATTATGTCAAATTAATACATTCAGTCATGGAAAGGTTCAGTTGGGACAAAAAACAGAAGCCAGTGTTAAACTTTAGCCAGCCAACATAGTGTGTATACTGTAAAACAGTATAACAGAACAGATTACAATAATATTGAACATTTTTGTAAATGGATTTGTTTTTGTTTGTTTTTCCACTTAGCCATGCTGTCAGTTTGCTGCTCGCATTCCATTCATTAAACCTCTTTAATTGCTACCCATTCACACCAGCTTTCCTGATCAGAGGACCAGCATCGTGGAAAGAACCTTGCGACTATAGCAATTTGAACTCTTTAATCCGAGGGGTGTAAAATATAACAAGAATATAAAACAAAAACAACAACAGCATGCTACCACAAGCATTGGGACATCTGCAAAACAACAGGAAGCAGCTGTTAGCAGGGTATTTGATATTGTGTAGGACAGGTTTCATCTGCTTTACATATAGGTCACCCTAAATCTGATGAAAGCTGCACAATACTTATCAGTTTATCAAATCACTTGTTTGGGTAATGGGACCCTGCTCCTTGACTGAGGCTTAGTCTTTATGACTGCAACAACTGACGATAGATTACTAGAGAAACATTTCATCTTCCCTCCTTGGTTTTCTACAGTCTCCCCTTCTGATTTGTTGTTCAAGTTCATTCCAGAAGTGTTCTAGAAAATCAAGAAACACTTCTAGTGCCATTCTCCTGGACCGTGCGTCTGTTTTAGCATTGTGACAGAGTTATTGTGCTGGCCAGCATGTGGACTGTCGATTTGAATTGGAAATCCTATGCTGGATGAAGGCCTCCCCAAGATGTTTGCACTTGCTTCGATTTGCAGCTACTCTGTATGATTTTATCTTCACATCTTCTACGTGGTTGTCCTCTAGGTCTTTTTTAATTTCTTGGTATCTATTCAATAGTTTATTTTGTCCATCTTTGAGGTGTTCCTCTTACAATGTGTTCGACCCATTGCCATTTTAACATTTTCATTCTTTCAATAGTCATATATTGTTTTCAGATCCACTCATTTATGTTATTCCAAGCAGACATCTTTCCATGCTCCTTTGTGTCATCCGCAGTTTCTGTATCATGTTTGCATTAAATGACCAAATCTTACAGCCATAAGTGAGCACTGGTAGTATGTATTGATCAAATACTTTTCTATTCAGGCAAAGTGGGCAGATTTCCTTTCAACAGCGTCTTATTTCTTCCAAAAGCACCATACCATTTACATCTGCGCAGATTTATTGTCCAAGGTAGACATCACTTTTGACTTCTTTGAGTATCCATTGATCTACTTCAAATTTCTTAGATTTAAATACAGCTGTTAAACATGGCTTTTGCTTTACTCAGGTTCAGTGCACGACTGCAAGAGGTAAATGTGTCCCTTTGGTAATATAGTTCACAAATAGAGCAGCTATTTGTGGATGAGTTTCAGACAAGTTGAAGGTCATTCTCCAATTCCCTCTATCAGTCGTTAAACATTAACGCCGCCCCATCCATCCCTTATAGAAATTGTGGAGATTCTTCTCTAGTCTGTTTAAGCTGCTTGTGATTAGTTTGTCAGTCCCAAGTCACTTCGCTGAACTAAAGTGCTGTGCTTGTTTTTTTTTTTAGGAATTATGTTTTAAAGGGCTCTAGTCCAAAGCACTAAGTTGTACACAGTTTCTGATCCAGTCTTGCGGCCTGACACTTTCATTTAGACAGCAAGAGATTGTATGCACTTGCATGACCAAAGCCATGATGAAAGTCTGTCAATTTCTATTCCCCAGTTCAAAATATTTATTTATTTATTATACTTTTAAATAGACATTCAGAGATGGATATCTACACAAACATCGTTGTCTAGTTTTCTCAGTATAAGAGACCCCAGTTTTTTTCTAGGTCAAATAGAATAAAGTGTTGGCATCTTTGAACACAGGTAGCAGCCCTAAAGACCGTGGAAGAAACCCGATTATTCTGAAAGCCTTCAATCACACATTGCTCAGAATAACCAGACTCAAAAAAGACACCCAAACACAAGATTTCATCAAAAGAAGATTAGCCTTAATTTTGTACAAAAGTACTGAAACTGGCTCTGTAGAAAACACATTAATGGAAATAAAAACCTAATAGTGTTGATTTTCATATTTAATTAATGATTAACAGCATTTTTGGGGCTACTGTATAACTGATTAGTATTAATAATTCTAACCCCCCCTTCTGAGCCATAGAAAACAAGTATATTTTAAAAATGTAATATAGTTATATATAAGATATGTTTTAGGCACTGACAAAAAAAATAGATGTCAGCTAAATATAACTACCATTTGCTAATTGTTATATATATTTAAATGAATCGTATTGAGCTTTTGTTTTATAGATTCATTTTTGTAGTTCGTCTTGTACAGATTGGATTACACAACAAAAAAAAAAAAACAAAAAAAAAAAAACACATTACTGCACTGGACAAATCGATACAAAAAACGTTATCTTTAAAGCTGGGTGCAATACATTGACCTTTCAACTCTGGATAAATCAGAGTAATTGGCAAGGGTTCATTTCCAAGACCACTTATATCAAGAAAAATTATTTATAATTCTGAAGTCTGCAGCAATGTTACTTCTTCAAAAAACTAAAAACATCTACCAGCAATCATCTATCATATATATTAGAGAGGTTTACAATTGATCAGTAAAATGATGCCAGTGTAATTCATGAATTATAGACAATGAATATATTCTGGTAATTATTTTACAAACTAGCTATTTATATTTGTTTGTGTGTATATATAATTTATGTATAGTACACTGCACAATGCATTTATAGGCTGAAAATACAAATCTAATGTACTCTAATTTTAACTTGTCTTTATGTCTTATTTTAATTATTCAATTATGTCCAAATAAATTTAAAGGGCCAACAAATTGCCTCTAGTGTTCAGGTTTTCAGATCAGGAAGAAAACATGGTATGACAGCTGAAAGAACAGCTGCTAAAATGAAGTAGACCGAGATTGTCAACAAATAAAAACTGGCCTAACATAACATTAGCCATGTTTACGTTCAGATTTGTAAAAGTATGAAAGACATAATATAAACCAAGTACTAGTTATCACAGATAAAGACTACATCTATGATTTTAATGGAAGCCTGTAATAAGAAAATAATTACTAGAGTGATTTTTTACTTTGAATGAAAAGGACGAGAAAAACATTGTTTTGTGTTAAATCACTTGCCTATTTTCTTGGCTCAAAATTGTGGAGCTCACGAAACAGGATTTCAAATGTTATTGTGTTACAATTTATGTTGTTGTTACTGAAGGGAATCGATACAAATCAATGCAGATGGAAAAAGCTACAATATCAGACACCAACAATGCTTATCCTGCACAAGAAGGATACCCGAACGATCCAGTAGAGGGCAGTCGGGCCCCTTTATTGTTTTAGTGCACAATGCACAAGTCTGAATATTTTCAAAATGATTTCATGGGACCCCTGCCGGATTTTATCATAGAGTTAATTACTCTGCAAAATTAAAATGAAATGAAACTAAATAGCTTGGATCCCCAGAATCTGTATAATGCAATAGTGACATGTCTCAGACTCCAACCAACTGGTATTTCTGCATAGAACAGTCATATGCATTTCTCAGACTCCAGGATGTGAGGAAGGCCTAAAAGCCCGAGAGATTTGTTTTTAGCTAATCTAGGTCTTTGATTTTACCATACTAGAAACTGCTTTCCTGAGAAATTATCTGGAGGTGAATTATTTGAAACAACACTAAAAAAGCACATAATGACAACAACCATAATAAATAATAAGATCCAAAATACTTCAAAACATCAATCAGCCTTTATCAATCCATTGCGGTTTGTATTCACTCCCACAATGCATCACTTCCACTTATTTTGATCCACAGTCTCTTTTTTCAGGTTAAGTTTATAACATTTGTTTGTTTTCCAGTTTCTTGTAATCTCTTTCAATTCTTCTTTGTGTGGTTTGGAATTTCTCTGTCTATCTTGCATTTAATTATCAGTTTCCCAGACCATTGGTGAGCACTGGCATGCATTGGTCAAATATTTGTCTCTTGAGGCCAATGGACAGATTTCCCTTTAGTGTGCCGTTTCTTCCAAATGTACACAATGTAATTTTGCGTACCATCTTATGTTCTTATGTATATTTCTTCTCTAAAAACTACATCCATGATGATTTGACAGATATTCCAGTTGATTGTTTTTTCAATTTTCTAACTTTTGCATCCGAGAGCTCCTGAATTTAAAACTACGGGTCTTCGGATGTTTTGACAAAGTAGACAATGTCAACGGCAAATTGTAATTTGCTCAAACATGCTCTTAAACCCTCTCTCTTCCTAGGCCAAAAGGTTTTGAACACTCTGTATTGCTGTAAAGAGTTTTGGAGAGATTGTGTTGCTGAATGATGTACAATTTTGGTTTTGTCAGTGTCTTGGTGGAGTCTGTTTGTTGATACAGAATTGCTGTAGATTTGAAGGATGTTACAAACAGTTCCTCAATGTTTTTATTAGTTTGAGTACTGATGACCAAATATATATTGATTGAATCAATTGCTGTCTTATTGTTGATATGATATGAATATTATCTGTCATGCAGTATCCACTTCTGAATGTATATATCTATAGTTGATGTGATGTATGTTCAGGGAAAAAGCCATCTAGTCACAGGAGTTCCGTTTTTCAAATGCACTGAAGTCATATCAAAAGAAGAAATGTGGTATTAAAGTTATAAAAAAAGAATAGATTGCAAAAATTTTACTTTTTTTTTTGCTAGCCCTTTCTTTTTATACGGAGATTATGGACTTACCATATAACTATAATTTGGTACAAGGGAAGGGGGAAAAAAATGTGTTTCATTCCATATTATCTCTTTAATACACTCTCCTTCGCTAGCTTACCAATATGTTATACTTAACAGGATTTTATAGGATCATAAAACTGTGCCAGAAAATATTGATACCTCTAATTGACTTCAATGTATTATTAAAGCATACTCCAATTCTACTCTTTTAGGCCAGCCAGAACTATCTAATGCAATTATCTATTGAGCTGTGTTTCAGTGCATTGAATGCATTTTTAGACAGCTATAAGTGCTTAGCATCGCACTGACTAATTTGGGCCGGCTCAAAGGAACTGGTGTTTTGTAAGCCGGAGAAACGTGGGGGTGAGGTCAGCTAAGTGTTGTGCTAAAGCATGGAAGAAATCTGCCTAATTTTCCACACATGAATATATGAATGATGTCCATTTCTCTCATCCAGAATATGCAGTTCAAACCAAGGTATTGTATAGGATGAATATATGCATACTTACTGTCGTTACATTTGTTGATTGACGTTCCAAGATACTATATTTTCCCAGTAAACTGTTCTAAAACCAATAACACCTCATGAAGAGGTCTGCACTAATATTTCTCTGACTCTTGATTTTTTTCATTTTTTTTTATTGGTTATTATCTTGCGTTTTATGCAGGATTTATTAAAGCAAACTGTATAGGTACACGACGCGAGCTCACAGGGGTCTGAAGTATTAATGTAGAGAGAAATGTATGGAGGAGTTGGAACGCGGAATTGGAGTGCCATAAATAAGAGTTTAATACATATTGATAAGGCCATAAAATGCCAGTCTACAAAATATAAATAGTAATGTAAAATAGGTGCAAAATTGTAATAGGACTGCTTCGGTTTCTAGCCCCCAGAAAATATACAAGTCATAAAAGTATATACCATCAGGTTCACTTCACCATCGATCTGTCCCAGTCTTCAGGTATTATTTATGTCCTGTTGCACACCCTTTGGTTTAAATTTACAACTCGCACAACAATTCATGAGTTAGCCGCTTATTTATGTAACGTCCTCACTTATGCAAAATCACAAAGTGGCATTAGCAAAAAGAGCTGTTCTAATCCTCCATTCTTACATGTATTTAAATCCTGAATATATTTTTCAGCTTCCTGTTTCAGAGACTATTAAAAATACCCTCTGCAGTCCTTTAGAGATGATTGTACTCCCAAGCACAAAAATGGCATTTGTTTTGGGGTTATGTTATTCTTCCAGGAACTCAGTCACTGCATTGGTTGCTTACTGCACCTCGAGTGACATAACATGAGCTGAAATGGTTCCTGCCATAGAAAAAGGCGCTACATAAAATGAACATTGAAATTGATTGACAATTTCTTCCCCTCCTCCAGCAGGCCTACATATGAGTGTGTTTGGTTATTTAGGAGTGTCATGATGAAGCACAAATCCTTTTTCAGTAGTGCATGAGTCTGGGATGAAATTATTGGAAAAAATTGGGAGCAATTTGGTTTTTGAATCCAATACTCAACATGGCCAGACAGTAGAACAGGCAAAGTTTTTTTGTAAAAAGGCACTGATCGGTATACCAGTGTTTGAAAATCATGCTAAACTCAATACAGCTCATTTAGGAAGATCAGAGTACCAGCACCTTCTGTGAAATTCACTAATTACTCACCATTTAAGGTACTATACAGAAATGAAAGCTTGGAGTTAAACTGAGTTGTATTGTGTAATGTGTGCTTTTTTTTTTAACAGTTTCTTGTAAGCTGAATGTAATAAGCCTTGAATTAAAGAGTCAAACAAGTAAATGATGACAAAAGCCCAGACATTTCTTTGTGTCGGCCAATTAGACAATAACAGATTCTTGTGAAAAGTAAATTAGAAAATGCTGCTTAATGATTTACAATTAATCTAGCTACATATACAGTGCATCTACACTTCGCAGCAAGAGTTAACGCAACGTCCATATAAAGGCACAAGGCTGTGTGTGTGTGTGTCGGTGAAAGAGACCGAGGAGAGAGAAAGAAAGAGAGGGATGAAAGAGACTGATGGTGTCAGGATTTGTTCTTCTCTCCTGTCAGGTGTTGAAGGTTAAGTGAAACGAAATGTCTGGCTGGGACTCATATTTTGGCTAATTGTTGATTTTACAGTGACTGCACATGAAATAACTTGCAAATGACACCAGCCAGCAAATTAAGCCACATATTTGGAAACCCCCGGGCTCACTTACCGAGGTTATTTTGTCTGGCATTAATTTAATGTATTCTTTCCCCGTGCGCTCTCACTGTCTTATTTCAAATTGCATTATTCTGAAAGCGGTGCAACAGATATTACACACGGAGGATTATTCCTGCAATTAAAGTTGGGTACCGGTCACCTGCAAATTCCCTCAATATTTTCAGAGATTTTCCACACACACACTTACACTAAACTAAACAAAAAACAAAAAAGATGCATCACAGAGAGAAATGGGCGATGATTTCTCACCTAATATAAATAAGTGAAAAGACAATTTGAGTACTTTATATACATTTATATATTTGACTTATCTTTTCAGTTACACTTATCGAAGATATTACATTTATTTTTTTTATTTTTTTACTGAATGGCTGAACCCATATGGAAGAAACTTTTTTCCATTGCCGAAATTGGCCCCTTTTTGTATATTTACAATATATGGGATGCATTTCAAATATATTTGAGTCTGCCGTTCACATATTTATTTTAAAGGTGGAAAATATAGGCTGAGGTTAGTTACAGACAAAAATATATATACAATGCAATGGGCCAATTTTCACACATGAAAACTATAAAGATAACACATTTCTACCACATATTAACAAAACATATTTGATCCGTATGGGAAAATACAGAATGCTCTCGACCCGACATACCAAACCAACCGAACATTTTAGAGCGACAGAGAGACATGTTCAATTCACCCACTTAATCATGTGCAGGAATTAATCTAATTGAGTAGCTGAGAACTTGATTGGGGAAGAAATCCCGGAAGGCATTGCCCCCACAGGAATGAAATGTGGCAGAACATTTCTTTCAAACCACCTGAATGGATTAGGGCCAGAGTCATCCCATTAAAGTGACAGCATATTTACTGTTGTCAGAAATACTAATGGCACATCATTCGCAACACATTTCAAAGTCAGAGTAGCCGTTCAAAGAGTGAATACTGTGGACAAATGCCTTAAATTCTCTCAGGCTTTTTCAGGTACACCCCATACAGGTCGCCTAGGACCTCTGAGGGGACCCTTTCAAGAAACGATACTTAAATGTGCTTGATGTTCCTAGATATTTTTAAAAAGGCAAACGCAATCACTTTTAGCTCATCTCCTCTGCTCTGTTTCTAGCCTCGAGGGCCCATTTTCCTAGGTAGCTTTGTTGTTGCCAGTGACAAGGAGTACTTTACTTACATTACAGGCCACAGTGAGTCTTTCAAGATAGCTAAGTGTATCAATAGTTTATACAAGTCTGAGGCAAGGCAATTGGTTTCCTCTTACTTGACAAACATATTATTCAGCTGATGAGAAAGACTTGCACATGACAGACTTGTCAGGCAAAATTGCGCTTTCAAATACATATATATGCATTTTTCATTTGTCCCAATCCTTCAAAATAATGTAATTTCCCTGAAAGTAATGAAGCTGTTACAATTGCTTTTATAGGTTGACTACAGTAATGGAATGATGTTTGAAAAGCCTTCTATCTTTAAACACTTTAATACGGACTGATACGATTTTCATTCCGGAAATGTGGATGGAGCCTGTATGAAAATTTTCATCAACACCTGTAGTTTCAATTACCTCAAAGACAACAAATGTAAAACCGCTGAATCTGCAATTTGAAAGCCTATTTTATTAACTCCCAGGCTCATCTGAATTTGATCTTTGTGTCCAAAAAAATAAAAAATAAAATACCAGTCCTGCTTTGATTTTCATAACAGTACAAAGTATACAGAGATTAGAGCGATATAACAAAGTATAAATAGCAGTAGGCAGTATTAAAATGTAAGAAATACATTTAATAAATATTGGAAAATAAAGGAAGGCATCAACAACAACAAAATGTGTGGCCCATTTTACCATTTTGGTTTATAGCAGATACCTGGTGCCAGAATTTCATATAGACAATACTTGAAGGCACCCAGAGAGTCAACTTCTACTACAGACTGGATTGTACCAGACCCCAGCCACTCTTAGTGTAAAGAATGAGCTGCTCATATTCACTCCTACTCTTAATTTCAAATCAGACTACATCAAATCCCCCCAGATCGGTCTTTCCCATATTAAAATATTGTTTTTCTCCCCCCCCCCTTGCAAATCAGCTTAAGGTCTTTGTAATGGAAAAAAAACCCACCATATTAATGTTAATTGGTATTGTAACGTGGGCAAAACTACTCTGGCAGTTCAAATGAGAAGGAACAACGCCATTCACTTGTAACAATACAATTTTAAATCCCAGGGTTTCTACAGCTGAAAGGCTACAGAATTAAATAGTAGTCCCCTCCCCCCCAAAAAAAAATCCCCTGCTGTTGTTTTAATGAGCAGTATTTTCAGTATGGTGAAAATCTGTAGTTGCTCAGTGTATAAAATGACAACTCCACGGCACCCCAAGCAAAGGAAAGAGAGAAAGACTGTCAGAGAAGGCAAAGTAGGCAATGCACTGTGTAGCGAGGCAGAGCACAAAAAAAAAAAAAAAAAAGTGGAGGTAAAGCGATCGCCAGTAAACGCACTTCATAAGCATACTAATAGAAAGTATTTACCAGGGTGCGTTTTTCTCTACTGTGCAGTCAAAGTGCAGGAAGAGGGGGGGAGGGGGGGGGAGTATTTTTATTTTATTTCTTTGCAGCAACAGCCAATTTACAGACTCACGGCAGCCCCCTCCTCTCCTTGTCAGCTTGTGTGTGGAAGCAAGTGTAGCGAAAGCTAATTAAAACCCACAAGTGTTTCATGTTTTATTTCGGTGCATTTAGGCTCGTTGGCTGGTGAATAATGAACAACGCAAAAGGCAAGGAAATCAATTTTCCAGTTATGGGAGCAGAATAAATAGAGTCAGTGTGTTAAACTAAATTAAACAAACTCACACCTGAGACCCAGGGATAATAGGCACTCAGGCCCATTAGAAATGCATTACGCATACCTGCCACCAAAGCTGGCTCTGCTCTGAACAATCGGAGCTTGTGTCTTCTTTAACCTCTGTCTTAACCCCCCCCCCCCCCTCTGCCTTCGTTGAATTCTCGTCGGCCGGAGGAATTCGGTGAAGATTGCAGATTACGCTTTGCTTCCCAATAAAGGCACATTTACAAATAAATCCGAGACATTCACATACTATAGCGTGGAGTCTGTATTTAGATCCTAGCTTAGGTTTACGGTCAGGACTACTGTTACTCCCTCTCCACTAGATACAGCAAGACCTCCAAAGTTTCTGAAGCTCCTAAAATGAAGGCCCACGTGTAAATCGAGGGTTTGAACCTTGGCTGTGTTGTTCTTGTTGCTCAATCACCGACAGACAGCTTTACAATACAGTGTAATTAGGCTTGCCAAGCAGCCCTGTGATTCCAACACACAGTGACATAGTTATTACACTCGTTCCTTGAGCGTTGACTGACGGAAACCAATTCAAAAAGTTTCCAAATCGTCCTCAACTGCAGCCACAAACTCATTAAGCAGGCTGGTTTGTTCGGTCTCTTTTGCAAACAAATAATGTTGGGAAGCTTTGCAGGCATCAAAATGTCAATGTGTGATTGCCTTTCTGTATTTGATTAAGGAGAGTCCATCTATTATAAGTTAAAATAACAAATACTGAATTAATGTATTTTCACGATGCACGTTTCACTTTTTTCAGACAACACTGGTTCGTCCTGTAGTTATCAGTTTAGCCTCAGTTTCCTGTGTTTTAAGGACAACTTTCAAAATGGATCCTGTTTCAAATGGGTTCACTCTTCTGGGATCTTGTGTGATCAAAATTGGAGGTGGTTCATATGATATTTAGATAAGTTTTTCAGGTTTTCAGTGCCAATTCCAGTACCTATTTTAGTTAGTGGAAAAAGTGTGAAGTGTTCAACACAACATTTTTCACACTACTGTCAATGTGTTCCTTTCTCATGAAGCTGTAGATTAAAGCAAAAATTAGGAGTGTGTGTGTGTGTGTGCGCGTGTGTGTGTGGTGGGGGGTTGAATACTTGCCGGAAAAACTGAAGTCACACAATTAAATTTATTCTGTGTGAAAATACAAGTACCGACCTTTCCCAGATGCATCTTTTGGAGGTGATAAAGGAAAGATGATGGAGCGGGTAAGTAGGTGCTTGAGTCGGACTTATTTTTTTATTCATGTTTAATACAGTTCTCAAGATAATTGTCAGCGGTGCCGATCAGATTTTTTCCGAAGCGGATTCTGCAGCGAACATCCAATGAACGCCAGAAGACGTGCACAAACAAGCGCAGTCTCTGCCTGACCTCTCCTTGGCCGAGAAAATCTGTCTCTCAAAAATGTACTGGCATCTTTCATTAAATTTAGATGCAACGAGAAAAATTGTGAAAATGTGCTATTCTAGGCTGTCCATTACAAATCTAAACTTTAAGGAGATATTTTAAAGCAGTGGTTCCCAATCTTGGTTCTTGAGGACCCTCTACCCTGCTGTTTTTTTGTCCCAACAAAGCTCTCAATTACTTAATTGAACCATAATCGAAATAATAATCTGGTTATATTTGACTTTTTAAGTTGTGTAATAAAGTTACTTATACAATTCTATACTTCTGTTAAACCCTTCTGTTTAAAACAATTAAAAGGTTCTGATTTAGGAAATTATTAGTTCAATTAAGGGTTCAATTAAGTAACAGAGATTGGTTGGAAGAAAAACCAGCAGTGTAGGGGGTTCTACAGGAGCAGGGTTGTGAGCCCCCCCGTTTTAAAACCTTTCGTATTCTCTATACTTTTTTAAATTGTTGATTATTTTGATATGGATTTTTTTCTCCATTTTGGGCTGTGCTCAACCAGAAGGAATTTGAAAAAAGCCACACCCCCAAATTCTTTGATGTTGTGTTCACAAGAGAAGATAGGAGACAAATGTGAATCTGAGAATCCAAGTTCTCCGTTCAGAATTCGAAAAATTCAAGGCCTACTTTGCAGACGACAGCATACGATACGAAATATGTAGACATTAAAAACAGATCCCGTCTTTAAAAATGAGAAAAAGAGAAGCTCGGAAATCATAGCAAGGTAGCGGTATAGAGATGACCTTTCCAGAATATCTTAGCTTTGAAATAAATGCCAGCGCTTATCTGTAAGAACAATCTGAAGAGCAAAGAAAAAAAAATAGACTGACTAATCAGTGTACTTTGCTAAGCTCTGAGACTCTCCGCTATAATACAGTAATAATAAAGAGGGGGGGGAGAAAAAAATCTATTTGGTCGTTTAAATTGTTTACAAATCTCCCCGCGACAGGCAGTCTGAGTAAAGACTTCCATCCTGCTGCTCTTGGGGAGAGAGATGCTGAATCGCCCCCAATGTGGATTTGCATTTATATAGTTTCAGCATAAATCACACAACGCATTTTTATCTTCATTAGGAGCTAATAAAGACAGGCTATCAATGCAGATCCTGAATATTAATATTGCTTTGGCAGCAATTGTACTTGGGGATTAAACGGTTCGCAGCACTAGACCTCTCGGACAGAGGGGTGTACGCATGCACTCCACAGTCGCTTTTACTCTCGGCCTCCCCACACGGCCATTAGGAAAAGCTACAAGATTATTGCCTATTTCCCACTGATGCACTGATATATGAGCGGAATTCGCAATGCTATCATCTCCGACGTGTCGTTTAGCAGCAGTCGTTTGTGTGTGTGTGTGTGTGTGTGTGTTTTTTCTCCCCCTATATGGAATGAATATCTACTGAAGTCAGGAAGTTGAGAAGTACTCTGAAAAGGATCTCTTGAGTTCTGAAATTGCTAGTTTAAAGCTACGTAGCATTATATTTATCATTATCAATGCATCTATCTACTCACATACAGTAATGTGCAAACGTTTTAGGCAGGTGTGAAAAAATGCTGTAAAGTAAGAATGCTTTCAAAAATAGACATGTTAATAGATTATATTTATCAATTAACTAAATGCAAAGTGAGTGAACAGAAGAAACATCTAAAATGAAATCCATATTTGGTGTGACCACCCTTTGCCTTCAAAACAGCATCAATTCTTCTAGGTACACTTGCACAAAGTCAGGCATTTTGTAGGCATATAGTCAGGTGTATGATTAAACAATTATACCAAACAGGTGCTAATGATCATCAACTCAATATGTAGGTTGAAACACAATCATTAACTGAAACAGAAACAGCTGTATAGGAGGAATAAAACTGGGTGAGGAACAGCCAAACTCAGCTAACAAGGTAAGGTTGCTGAAGACAGTTTACTGTCAAAAGTCATACACCATGGCAAGACTGAGCACAGGAACAAGACACAAGGTAGTTATACTGCATCAGCAAGGTCTCTCCCAGGCAGACATTTCAAGGCAGACAGGGGTTTCCAGATGTGCTGTCCAAGCTCTTTTGAAGAAGCACAAAGAAACGGGCAAGATTGAGGACCGTAGACACAGTGGTCGTCCAAGGAAACTTACTGCAGCAGATGAAAGACCCATCATGCTTACTTCCATTCGCAATCGGAAGATGTCCAGCAGTGCCATCAGCTCAGAATCGGCAGAAAACAGTGAGATCCTGGTACACCCATCTACTGTCCGGAGAAGTCTGGTCAGAAGTGGCCTTCATGGAAGACTTGCACCCAAAAAGCCATACTTCCAACGTGGCAACAAGGCCAAGCGACTCAACTATGCATGAAAACACAGGAACTGGGGTACAGAGAAATGGCAGCAGGTGCTCTGGACTGATGAGTCAAAATTTGAAATATTTGGCTGTAGCAGAAGGCAGTTTGTTCACTGAAGGGCTGGAGAGCTGTACATGAATGAGTGTCTGCAGGCAACAGTGAAGCATGGTGGAGGTTCCTTGCAAGTTTGGGGCTGCATTTCTGCAAATGGAGTTGGGGATTTGGTCAGAATGAATGGTCTCCTCAATGCTGAGAAGTACAGGCAGATACTTATCCATCATGCAATACCATCAGGGAGGCATCTGATTGGCCCCACATTTTATTCTGCAGCATGACAACGACCCCAAACATAGAGCGACAGTCATTAAGAACTATCTTCAGCGTAAACAAAACAAGGAGTCCTGGAAGTGATGGTATGGCCCCCACAGAGCTCTGATCTCAATGTCTGTCTGGGATTACATGAAGAGAGAGAAGCAACTGAGGCTGCCTAAATCCACAAAAGAACTGTGGTTAGTTACCCAAGATGTTTGGGTCAACCTTCCTGCTGAGTTCCTTCAAAAACTGTGTGCAAGTGTACCTAGAAGAAATTATGCTGTTTTGAAGGCAAAGGGTGGTCACACCAAATATTGATTTGATTAAATGTTTTCTTCTGTTCACTCACTCAATCTATTAACATGACTATTTTTGAAAGCATTCTTACTTTACAGCATTTCTTCACACCTGCCTAAAACTTTTGCACAGTACTGTGTATAAGTATTTATGTTGCACATCTATATACTTTGACTAGGTCTTGGATAAGTCAATTCCCAGATTCTTGCTTAACTGTCTGCTTGTTTAATGTCTGGATTAGTTTTTTTTATAGGGATGTTACCCTTATACTGTTGTGTATCAGTATATGTAGTGCGTATTGAGTGTGAGTGTTTGTACAACCATTTAGGTTACCTTGGGTAAAGATGTGGACCCAATATTAAAAATAACAAAAGTAATTTGTTTTGTTTTAACCTTAATGAATTTTAACCATTTGTGTTGTTCTGTGCCATCTGTGCCATCCAACAAAACTGTCAATGCCTTTATTATGATGAATTCTCAAAACTCATTTCACTAACAAAACTGAGAATCTTCCTCCATCATGTCAAAGTAGGCTCTGAAGTGGGATCTTTAATTATAAAAGTAAGTGTTAAGAAACTCACAGATAGTTACCTAAAACAAAAAACATTTCTCTGTAGAAATTATGTTTTTTTTTGCAAGGTGCTGACTAGTGGCCAAGTCCTCTAACAGGTTGCACTACACTTTTTATTATGCCAGGGATTTTATGAGCAAAATACTGGTTGCCAGACAGTTTGCCTACAGTGCATTACAGATGATATAATCATATCGGCTCAGTATTTTACAATATAATTTGAACATTGGAAACTATGGATTGATCCCTCCCCTGGCACTTCTTTACAACCCGCAGCAATTCTAATAAGCCATTTTGAGATGGCGGTAAAAGGGGAAGGTGGCGGCGTTCTCCACTTGTGCCAGATTTCAGCTACCCTGGGGGTGCGACGGGACCTCCTTAATGGATTAGCAACACAATGAGCAAGCAGGCTGTGTTTAGTGGTAGCAGTTGCATGGAATGGCTCCACACATCATCCCCACGTGAAGCAGTCTGACAGCAGCAAGGAGGAATGACAAGGCCAGGGTCACAACCTTGGCAAGATAATTACCAACAATTTTTCACATCAATAAAAAGGATAAAGGAAAAGATGACTGTAGTATTAGGTATGTGCAAGGAGAGCGGGAATGCAAACATTTGCAAAGTCCACAGAAATTAACAACCACAAAAACAACAAAAATTAAGATGGGGTTTTACAACACTTAATTAAAACTTCAGTAGTTCCTCTATAAGTAGGTGGAAAAAAGTAATGACTAAATTAAGTTACTTTCTCTGCTCATTGATTGTTCTTGGAGCAGAGGGAAACGTGATTGGATCAATTTTTAAACATTAACCTGCTACATGGCATTGAAACATGCAATATTGTTTTGTTCACAATTCCCCTTAATTAATTAATTCAAGTTAGGCTCCTATTGTGTTTTTGTTTTGTAAACCCCTTTAATATACAGTATAATTTCATGGTTTCCTAAAGAACAATTCATCCTACCTTTCTTCTTTTACTTGTGACAGGAAGCAATGCATCTTAAATCACAGTAATCCGTCAACAACAACAGACCAAAATAAATCGTGCTTTTTGAGATTTTTACAGTTAAATTTGTCATTATCTTCAAAGGAGATGTACCATGTTCTCCCTCAACAACAACTAAATAAAAATGTGCCACTTGAAAATTGAACCAGGTTTTTATTTTTTTTTTATTTTTTGCTATCTCCACTGTCTACTGTTTGAATGCCCTTCCAGAATATCTTGGCTTGCGAATGAAGTTTTAAATCCTCCATTTCTATTAGCCTCTGATTTTGATTACTTTGTTTGGTCTGGTAGCTATGGCTACCAGAGACAGAATCAATATTGTATGAACGATTTGTCAACTAATCCAATCGATTGTGTTCTCCCGTCCATAACTTTAAGCTCAATCATCAAATCTGTCAAAAAAAATCAATCAATAAAGGTTAAGAAATTATGATTTCCACAATCTATCTATATCTATATATAGATGTCAAGATTTACAAAAGCAACCAGAAAAAGGTATAATGTTCAAGTTTTGAGATGAAGACTCTTGTCAATCAGAAGTCTGTACATGGTCTGTTCAGTCTTTCAAAAAGCCCTAGTTCCGTTACCCTGCACCTGCCCTCCCACAAGAGTGTATTATGGGATAGCTCATATGATCACCACCATTTGCATCACTACTGAATGCCAAACGGCCGAGCAGACGAGACGTGGCATAAGCAAACAATGTTGCCTTCTCCCAGTGGCGTCTTTTTCCTCATTCACCTCTGCACTTTTCTGTGGGTTTTTAAAGCTTCCTATCGATTCCTGTGTTTAGTTCAGTTCTTAGGATGTCTTTTAACAATGCCCACGTTCTCCCCCCCCTGGGTGCTTGTTCATGGAACACCAGCATCACTTCTGCAGTGCTCATGTTATATCCTAATATATTAGCAATTGCATTGATTACTCTGGCTGCATACAGAATAGGGAAGGGTTTCAGCAGAGCAACTCATTTCCAATTTAACCGATTACTCCTGTAACAGAAGAAGGGGGAGATGGTGCGGCGGGGGGGAGTGTTACTGGGTTAAGCACGTTAAGTAAATGAAAGATGACTTCATTTTCGTACATTTATATTGCCAGCTTCAGCACTGAATGGATGAGACTGTGGCATAGCTCCCAAATGAAAAAAAAAAAAAAACTAGGTAATGAATCTGGTTATCAATGTGTGTTCTCTGTGAAATATTAATTTGGGGGGTGGGGGTAAAAATGAACCATTTTGCCAAAGCAAAGAAACTGTGTTAAATTGTGTATTTGTTTCTTTAGTTTCGCCAGAATTTCAGATGCATAAAAAGTAAAATTAGTATTTCACCATTCTTTTTAGGAGAAAGAGTTTGAAGAGGAATGCCCACAAATCATATTACAAATAGATTATTTTTTTAGTTTTTAGTTTTAGTTTTAGTTCTGCTGTTTGAACAGGTTTCCTTTTTAATAAACATGAACTCAAATCAAAGACCTCTATCACTTCCCCAAAACGGGGAAAAGATGAAATAAGAAACAAACAGACGAGGAACATCTCGCCTCTGAGTACAAGAAAGAGGCCAGTCCCACTATGACATTGCACAGGGAGGTTTCACACTGACAGGACAAGGCCCATCTCTACACAGACTCGTGGGTGTTGGTAACAAACTGTTAGGCCAGGTTGTGGATTCTGATTTCCACGGACCATTCAAGAAATTGATTGATTGGGCACTCGGATCAATACGAGGCAAGCATACAATCACACAAGATGGGCTGAATAGGAGGAAGATGAAGAAAAAATAACAGGGGAGGGGAGCGGGGGAAAATGGAGAGGGAATGGAGAATGAAAACATGGAAAATGTTCCCTTCAGGAGAAAAACCTGTAATAGTCCCCAAAATTAGATGGAACAAAACATTCAGACAATTCAAAATTTACAATAAAGGACAGGTCGTTTTCTTTATTATTCCTTGTGATTATTAATATTAAACACTACTCATTTGCTTTCTTGCATTTCGGAGCTTAATCTTCATCGGTAAAGAAATATAAATATGCGCAATGGCTTAGAGACCGTTTGAAACCGTTCAGACAAATAACTTTTTATTATTTAACAATGGTTTAACCTAGAAAGCCATTAAGTATTTTTCTCAGAAATACTGTTCAATAGTCCCTTAAAGGTATAAGCTATATAGTCATGAATTTCCTTTCTTTCCCCATATATACCAGGATATGTTCCGTGTCGTTTCTTCTGTCCATTCTAACTAGTTAGTTATCCTGTCAAAATAAGAAAAAAACACTTTTGAAAAAGGCCCCCTCAAATTCCCATTGTCAGGCGGTGTGCTTTGTCGAAGCTGGTTCCTCAATATGACAAAGTAATCCAAGCAGAAACAATAACAGAACTGCATCGGATACATTCAGTAATACAGAGAAATGCAGCTACAATAGCATGCAAGGCCTAAGGCAGCCTGTCATGCAGACGGCTGATCTAAATACTGAAACTGCTGCGGGGGAATTGCACTACTTTTTTTTTTTTTTTTTTACCAGGGGGTGGGGAGTTGTAATTTCTCACTTTACAACAGGGATTCTCCTTTGTAAACAAGAAATAATAAAAACACAGGAACAAAGCATGTAGAAGATACAAACTGCTTCAGAATACTATTATTTAATAATTTGGTATACATTTTTACAAGACCACAATATAATCAATGAATACAATATACAATATGACAGATGCAGAAAATGGCCACACTACAGCATAGACGATGATTAACACAGTCCAGTGCATTGTGGGAACTGTTGGTGTGCCACTGTGTGAAAATGCCCCTGGCTCCAGTTGCAACAGGGCGGCAGAGAGTGAGATAACAAGGAGCTGGGTGCTTCCACTGTAAGAAACTTTCCTGATTTCCTGATTTCCTGTTCCAAGAGACTGCCTGCAATCATAAGTACCCCAAATATCAGGGCCTCAGTCTTCCTGGAGAATTTTTTTCCCCTCACATGCAAAACAAGCTTCAGATCATGGTAACTTTTATAAAGAATGTCTGCTATTCTTGAGAGCTGTTCCCACAGCGAGGAGGAATACTTCAGACAGGAAAACAAACATCTATTATCAATTATAAAACACTGCCGCTCAAAAATACAGGAAGTCGCAGGAAACTATATTGCCACATTACGATTTCTTCGTTCCCCTGAACTGATAAGCATCGCCTAAGAAATAAGCCATCTCTCCTGTGTAACTGGATGCCCACATTTTCCTTTTTTCCCCAAGTAAGCAGTACATTAGGCCCGGGTGTGTGGGTGTGGGGGTTTAAATATATTGAATCTATTTGAAAAAATCTATTGAATCCTCGGAGCAGATATAAATGGTGGGCTTTTTCTATTTTAAACTATGTTAAACAGTGGCATCACTCTCTTCCCCCCCAGTCCCTCAGCCCCTCTCCTTTTAAGACACTAAACTTTCTTTTGAGAGGATTACAGTGTGTTCCAGGTCCACTAGTTTCTATTCTTGTGTAAAATGTCTTGGGATAAGACAACTGCACCACCAACTCAAATTGTATTCCGCTGTAATGCGTTCTGTCAACCGAAACGGGGCACTCTCGCAAATGTATCGACCGGGACCCTTGTTTTTTCCCTCCAGACATCATCTTTTTTATTACATTTTGTCCCAAATGGGAACCCGACTCGGAGAACAGTGTCTGTCGCGCGATCCAATATGGGTGTGTGGATGTATGGAGTAATTGCGCTCCAAGCCTCTGGGAGAGTTTTGTGGAGACAGGTTAAGAGAATTGAAATCATTTTTCTTCATTTTGCCCCTGACGCGATGAGTTCTCTTTTTTTTTGGTGACAAATAAAGAAAAAAGATAAAGAAAAAAAGTCTATATGCATCTGGGGTACTCTTCAAAGATTTTCTTATTTTAGGTATGTATTTTTTTAAATTGAGATTCAGAGCACTTTTCTTTCTCTCGGCTCTGAAGACACTCTTTTCAATGAAATGAGGGGACCTTTAAAGTAAGAGAGAGGAGAGAGAGTGAACACAAAAGCCAAAACAGATCTATTCCAAGGGATGGTTTTTGGTGTTTTCAGTGGGAGTTCAGACCACTCACAAGCGCTAAACAGCACACCCTGACCGGATTGCAATTTTTCAGACAGCTGCCTCTTCGTCTGAAAGCGCCGAGACGCCAGAAATATGTGGCTCACATCCATTTTTCATTCCCCTCTGCTGTGCGCGGCATCTTTATGAATCATTTAGCCAGGAACGCCTTATCGCAGGACCTTCTTTCACTGTCCTCAACTAGAGGGTTGACGGTGAAAATCACTTTAAGAGACACAATCGACAATTACCTTGAGAGCCAGAAAAGAGCAATGTTCGGTGAAATATTTAATGCGTGGCTAAGAACATTAGATCTAAATCGCTTCTCTTCCTATCAGAAATGCCAATCAGCTGTTCATTGAGTCTGGTTGATCATTGGATTAGCAGGACCATCTGATGGAAGTACTTTGTTTGGGTAGCATGGCAATTAGGCAACAATTCAAATTCTGTCAAAATCTATCATAATTAATTATTTGTTAAGGGAACATTTAAAACCCACTCCTGTGTCAAAGCGTCCCAGGGATTGTGGAGCAGTATGGTCACCCCAAACTCCGAGGAGACTTTAGTGAGATACAGAATACAAACTGTCCCATCTCTAATGCACTTGTCTGTTTTAACTCCTGTAGGGGAGAGACGTCAAAGTCAAAGTCAAAGTGGATGCTGGTCCTGTTTTTATCGTGGAATCCCAGACGTATTTGCCATACCGTTGCACAGCGCTTGGGTATGCCTCTCGTGGTTCAGTGGGCTTTATGAAATTTAAAATTTGATGCCCTGAAATGCGAGTAAATCGGAAGACCTTGGGGACGTTGTTGGTGTCAGGATGTATAGATGTTTGCCGAAAGGCTGTGTCAGGCAAAGTTCACCCGCGCTGTCTCCAAGCAAGAGCAAGAGGTAGGAAACAAAGAGGAGCTGGATATAGGGCACTAGCAACCGCCCCCTCCCCCTCCAGCTCTCCCATTATGAAATCTCCTGTGAACTGCACTACTTTACAGACCTAATGTTGCTCTAGAAGATCAAAGATTGGGGAAGGCTGGGTTTGAGGACTGCTGTCAGGGAACGTGAATGGATTTTCACTGTAGGGTTTGAGCTCGTGCTGCAGGATTTTCAGTTTTTATACCCTGATTGCAGTGTCGCTGACTGCAAAAATACCTAAAAAAGTCTGACACTTGTTTTTGCTCTTTGCTGTAATCAGTGCCAATTGCTGGCAATCTGTTCAACATCTAATGATTTCACCCTGATACAATGCATCATTGTACCACTGAAGTGCTATAATTGAAATAAGAAAGGGTGTGGTTAGGAGAATTCCAGACTATTGTAGTCTGGGTTTAACTAATTTCCCACAGTCAGTTGCTGGGGTGGTGGAATAGACAAATACCAGCAAATCATTTAACAGGCTTTAAAATTATGATTTCAGATGCATTTATACGTGATCCCATTTGATCTGACTCTTGTGCACTTTTTGTTACATTGCAGGACTTCTGCAATGTAAAGAATGCATCTTACAAGTGGAGAGGGTTGTATCCTTTCAATATGTATGTAGTAAATAGGCATCCTGTGGATTTGTATTATAACCATTAACATAAATAAATCGCTAATAGCATGCCTGTTGGTGCAAGTTGATTACGAAATGTGGAAATCTGGAATTGTGTAATTGAAACCTAGACTGACGGACACTTTCTGGAAATTTCTGGAACAAATATTTAAACAAAATAAGGAATTGCCATAATCTTTTATTCCCCTTTAATTCTTCCCCAGTGCTGGCAAAAGGAAAAGTACAGGTGCCATGCAGACGTTTCATCTACAAGATGTGCATGTCCACTTGTGTTTTGGAAAGCGAAGGTAAGGATAATCGGTCTGCGTTACAACATTTAACGCAGAGAGTGCAGCAGGAGAGTGTGCGAATGTTTGTCAACACTGGCATCTATCTATGTAGGGCTATTACGTGTCCTCTAATGCACTTTACAAAGGCTGTGCGCTTCAGCACAATTGCCTAGCTGCCAAAGCATTGCACGAGGCCTCCCCGGCCCCTGTATTTTGCATTATGCATAGTCTACATTACATCAATAATTCAGATAGGACATTCAGATTTTGCTGGGACCTGCAAGACTGCAGCCAAATTCCTTTAGTTCACTGAACATCCAGGACAGTGCTGTGGATGGCAGAGGGGATGGAGGACTGGGGTGGAAGGGTTTAGGGGTGTCTTGACTTGAAAGAGCGTTGGCTTCCAAATATCCAATCATAAACCCTACACACTTCCCTCCCATGAGCTTCAACACATTGAGCTCTATTATATAAAACAACAAACCTACTACACAACAGTAGCCGAGCGCCATCATTGCTAACCAACTAGTCCTCTGCTCGCAGTTGCAAGGGCTAATTGGTGCTGCGCCAAGCTAAACTGGCAGGTGCCAAACAGCCGAGACTCGGCTTGCTGACGGCAAAAAAACCCCACAAAAAACGGGACTGGGCATTGAGTTAAACGCCGCAGGTAAACCAATTAAAAGTGAAGTGAGCGGATGGGGGCAAAAGAGTTTAGATGTGATATTTATGACATGATTAAATGGTAGAGGAATGTGACAACAGCACTGTAAAAGGAATGAAAAAAAAAAAAAAAAACATGGATTAGCAATGCATAGGAGGACACTGGATGAGTTTCTCTGACCGCTGATTTGGGATGAGGTTTGATTATCAATGAGCACAGGCACACAGAAAACACCTCTTTTCGCCTTAGGCCATCCCTGGAGATGAGCTGTGAGTGTCAGGCCTTGTTAGGGTACAGGAGGGGAACGAGGAGAAGTGGGAGGGGGGCGGGGGGACCAGTCTCAATAGGTATCGTGGATCTCCAGAGCAAAGACTCACAACAGCTGCCTGCTCCGAGCAGTCTTTCCACATCACACTCAAACAGGCTCCTACCTAATTGACAGACAAGTAGCTCCCAACACTGCAGGTCAAACACATGGTTAGGATTCTTCCTTTTATTACAGGGAATATGGGTAAAGGTTTGACAGTTGACCTTACCTTAGCAGTTCTCTCTTCATGTGCCACAGATCATGATGCACTGAAAATACGGGTGTCTAGAGAGCCCCGATTCAGCAGGCTACATAGGTCACCCATAAACCATCCATTTATAAAGCCTGACTGAATTTCAATCCAATCAATATTTTTTCAGAACATTTGGATAAAACGATTGCATACCCTTCAGTCCCCAAAGGTTACACTGCCCTACAGGTGACTTGCTTAATGAATCAATGGCCAAGGTATGATTCCCAGTCTTTAGAAAGTGGGATTAAACTAAACTAAATGGGACTCTGAGGTCAGTGGGAACAGGGTTGGACACCCTTGGCTTAAAGGGCAGGTAGCTTGGTTTTGATAAATTGCCACATATTGCTTCAGTATTTTATCAGTTTGCTTCTTCACAACCAAACGAGTAACACAATAGCTTTCAAGATGGCAGCTGGGATTTGTACAGAGGTTCTGTCCCTCAAAGCTGTTATCTTCTGTCTGTCGTGTCCACTGAGGAAACAACAATTATTACAGTTGTCCAAGACAAGGCATTGACATTAGGCTGGGATTATAAAGTGGGTGGTAGAGAGACGGAGACAAATATGCATTGGTACAGGACTGTTGGAAACCTGGCCGTATGCGAGGCTGGTGTTGAAAAGGGGGACAATTGCAGAGCCTCGAGGATACAGCCCCTGATTTCATGCAAGCTTAACATCTTGAAAGTAATTACATTTGGTTTAAAAGGTATATAGTTTAAAAACTCATCTGGGAAAATGCATATTATATGCAGGTTTCTTAAAGACTTAAAGCAAAATGTGGGGAAGTAAAGGTTTAGTCAATATGCTCATAAAGGGCTTTTCTGGCAAACTCAGTGACCATTTCACCACTGCTGGAAAGTTCATTCTCATTACTGGCGAGCACGAAAGTATTCCACAGGGACCATTCACTTTTCACAAAGAAAAGAATCCGTAACCGTAAGAGGCCATTGCAAAATTTCTCACTTTTTTGGGGGGGAGAATCTCATTAACCATTACTTGAAAGATCCTAAGCCATCGTGAGCCAACACACTTCTCCATAATTTTGCCCACTTCTCCATAAGCTCTTCCATTTTTTTATTTTGCAAGTTTTTCATTATGAAACGCAAGTCAAGCAATGAAAAAAACAAAGTCTATGAACAAATGAAAGGATCGTTGTATATTGTCATGCCTTTGTCCAAGAAATACATAATTCTGCCCTTACACACAAGGAGAAATAATACAAAGGTTTTAAATATGACCTTTGCTAGATTCCAGTAATCAGACTGTCAACAAGATCAAGAATGAAAACAAATAAATCCGTTTATGGAAGAATCAAACTGAAAAGACTGACCCTTTTGTTTAGGTCGGGGTTGTTTCATTAAACAGCCTTAGACAAAACAAATTGAAAAAGAAAAGCATGGTGGGAGACGTTTCAAAGAAATGCAAAACCAAACAAACCAAACGCGAAATGATGCTGATAAGTTATCCTTCAGGCGGGCAGTCGACTCTGAGAAGGCCGCGATAAATTAAAGAAGAACGAGAAAAAAAGAGAAAGAAAGCCAAAAGCACTTGACTCAAAGAACGGCAGCCGCTGTTATTTTAGAGATGTTTTATGAATGGCGGCCTACTCGCTCTCCAGCTGCTAGATTATTTCTCTTCGAGCTGGAGTGGATTGGGCGCGGATGGTAATGTATGGAGCTGCTGTCGGGGACATGGAGTGAATAGCTCAATGCAGAGTCTGATAAACGGCTTGGCGTTACGGCTCCTTTCCAACCCCCCCCCCGCTTTGCCAACCATTCAACACTGCCCCCCCTTCTCCGAGGGTAATGCAGCAGAAAAGATAGTCGATTGAACGCTCACCGGGTGTGAAGACATGAAAAAGAGGAAGACGCACAATGCATTCCAATAATGATACACTCGGCTGCCTCCTCTCTGCGGAATCAATGGGCGCCTAGGGACACTTCATTGCCTTTTTCGAACTGTATAGACTACCCTATTGAAATGTTATAGAGTGAGAGCCTACCCGCCCATCCCACACCTGCTCCTGCCATAAGATCCCACCCCCCTTCCTACCAGACCCTGATCCTAATGGCTTTCTTTCACCCCCCCACCCTGCCAACATTTCACTAATTCAACGGAAAAACGTATATTCACAAAGCGGCTCACAAAATAGGTCAAGTTTGAAACTGGAGAAAAATTACTCATCTTTCTCTATGATCTATTGTAAACATACACCGGCTCAAGGATTGTTTGATCCACCGGAAATACGGTCTGGAAACACTAACAGGAGCTTTATTAACCTTTATTAACATTGTCCAAAACAATGTCAGCACGCCACAGGTTTTTATTCGAATGTACCCACAGTAGATTTTAAAATTGGTACAGTTCTGGCACTCAAAACTGTAGACTAAAACAGGCTGGTGGGAAATAAATGTTATTCATATTCTCAATGTTTCTAATGTCAACTGTAAAACATCCCTGCTGTGCGTATTCGATTACTTCCTTATCGCACAATTTCTCCTTTTTTCCTTGCTTCATCAGGACCCACAATGCATTGCCTAATTGTTCTCTCCTAAAGGAAAACCAAAGGGCCTTAGGGTGCCAATTTTTTATTTCTAACCCAGTAAATGAGGCTGAAGAGTGATAATAATAATAAATAAATGAAACCCCACCAGCTTCCATATCTGAGTCAGCCCTACAGAGACCTGCAGGGATTGGTTGGACTTTAAGCAATCACAGAGCGTGACTTCTTACAATCATGATGACTGCTGGCATTTTCTTTTAGTTTGATCCCTTCTTGCTTTCTACAACAGCGTAGAACTACATGCTGCACTGGACTCTCATAAAACAACCCAAAAAAGGATAATCTCGACCATAGGATAAAGACCATAAAAAATGTCAAGATTAGATGTTGTATGTCTTACGATTGGGTGAATAGGAACTTCATTCATACGACTACTAAAACACAGGCAAACATTTCCATAAGAGCATGGACAAATATTTTTCCATATAAAGGAATACAGTTAGGTCTATAAATATTTGGACAGTGACACAACTGTCATCATTTTGGTTCTGTACGCCACCACAATGGATTTGAAAGGAAATAGTTAGTTACATCCAAATTGGGTGAACGGTGTAAGAATTACACCCATTTTTTATATGTGACCCCCTAATTTTAGGGGCTCAGAGGTAATTGGACAAACTAACAATCATAAATTAAATTGTGAGTTTCAATACTTGGTTGCACATCCTTTGCACTCAATGACTGCCTGAAGTCTGGAACCCATAGACATCAACAGATGCTGGGTTTCTTCCCTGGTGATACTCTGCCAGGCCTGTACTGCAGCTGTCTTTTGTTCCTGCTTGTTCTTGGGGGGGTTTTGCCTTCAGTTTTTCCTTCAGCCAGTGAAATGCTGCTCAATTGGATTCAGGTCAGGTGATTAACATTCCACTTTCTTTGCCTTAAAGTCTTGGGTTGCTTTCGCAGTATGCTTCGGGTCATTGTCCATCTGCACTGTGAAGCGCCATGCAAGTTTTGAAGCATTTGGCTGAATCTGAGCAGATAATATAGCCCTAAACATTTCAGAATTCATCCTGCTGCTTTTGTCAGCAGTCACATCATAAATACAAGGGAATCAGTTCCCTTGGCAGCCATACATGCCCATGCCATAACATGCTTCACAGATGAGGTGGGATGCGTCAGATCATGAGCAGTTCATTCCCTTCTCCATACTCTTCTCTTCCCATCATTCTGATACAAGTTGATCTTTGTCTCATCTGTCTATAGGATGTTGTTCCAGAACTGTACAGGGTTCTTTAGATGTTTTTTGGCAAACTCTAATCTGGTCTTCCTGTTTCCCGTTTACATCTTGTGGTGAACACTCTATTTGCTCTGGTGAAGTCTTCCCTTGATTGTTGACTTTGACACAGATACGCCTACCTCCTGGAGTGTGTTCTTGATCTGGCCAGCTGTTGTGAAGGGGTTTTTCTTCACCAGGGCAAGAATTCTTCTATCATCCACCACAGTTGTTTTCCATGGTCTTCCAGGCCTTTTGGTGTTCCTGAGCTCACCAGTGCATTCTTACTTTTTAAGAATGTACCAAATAGTTGATTTGGCCACACCTAATGTTTTTGTGATCTCTCTGATTGGTTTGTGTTGATTTCTAAGGCAAAACAGAAGGCAAAATGTCCCAAGAACAAGCAGGAACTACAGACAGCTGCAGTACAGGCCTGGCAGAGCATCACCAGGGTAGAAACACAGCATCTGGTGATGTCTATGGGTTCCAGACTTCAGGCAGTCATTGACTGCAAAAGATTTGCAACCAAGTTTTGAGACTCACAATTTAATTAATGATTGTTAGTTTGTCCAATTACTTTTGAGCCCCTAAAATTGGAAGGACCACATATAAAAATGGGTGTAATTCCTACACCATTCATCCAATTTGGATGTAACTACCCTCAAATTAAAGATGAAACTCTACACTTAAAGGACCTAACTGTATATTTAAGCTACAGACAGGTGACAAATTAAAGTAAAAACCTGAATAAATGTGTGGAGGAACATAGCCTTATCATGCTCTGTGGCATGTATAAAAATGCTGAGCAGGCCCAGTTGACCTCGATTTTGGATCAAGATGGCAAGAGGAAAGGATCTAAGTGACTTTGAATGAGGGGTCATTATTGGGGCACGAATGGCAGGAGCTTTAGTTACAAAGACTGCTCAACTGGCTAGTGTGGGTGAGTGCATGTGTGGTGTACACCAAGAGAACGTTACAGGCCTGACTGCTTGACCTCTACAGTGAGGGGGTCCGGAGGCTCTGTTATGCTGTGGGGGTCACTTACCTAGCATGATTTGGGTCCACTTGTCCCCTTAGAGGAAGGGTCACTGCAAACAATGCCCAGTTTCCACTGGCGGACGCATCTGGATGCATCCGGCCCCGGACGCTTAAATGGGTGTTTCCACTGGCTTAAGCATCTGATTGGTAACTTATCTGCTGCCAGACGTAGCCGTAAGCATCCGTCTCACCCACTAAGGAAATATCTCCGCTTCTGAAAGTGAAGATGTGTGCTTGACTTGTAGACAGACAGGGAAGAGATCAGATACATTATGTCGGAAGATATAATCTCAAGTGCCGTGTGCGATCACAAAGAAATTACAGTTTTATTAGCAGCATGGATTGAAATCCACATACAGAAACAATGACAGCTTCCAGTTAATATCCGAGTGTGTTAAAAACTTGGATTTCACAGGACTGGTGCAGTGCCATGACTAGTTAAAAACAAACTGAAGGATAATAATCGGATTGGTAGCAGCTGTATGGTGTTTCAGGCTGTGGTTTTGTGAATGGTGTGCAGGACAATCCACAGAGACAATCAGTATGAAGGTGAACACGATTTAGTTAATGTGTGCCAATTTACATGTTAAATTAATGAATAAATAAATACAGCAGATCTGGGTTTCCATCTAAAACATTAAGGACTGGTTTAATAAATGCGTCCATAAACGCCATGACTGAAACATGCACACTTTAGTTAAATTATAACCAGCTATATTGTAGCTGGATGATTAATCGTGAAACGCGTGTATTTTGCTTCAACTGACAAATTATAAATAATACGGCAAAAAGTATTGTTTGCAGTTACAAATCTGCAGAAAGAGTAATAAAGAGTCACGCTGTGCCATATAAAATACATATATACTAGCACAAATGAGGATGATAAAAATACTAAATAGCAAATATGTATTGTTATTGTTGCACATGGAAATGTATTCTTATGGGGACGTGCTTGTCTGAATATAATGTTGTCTATACACGTTCAGCTCTTCCTAAGATCTCTTAACAGAAACGTGTATTTATTACGCTTTTTACAATCAACAAGTCCTTTCCATGTCAGGCTCTATCACTCGTAGTGTTATTCTCTGTCTTTGTTTTTAAAATGAAACACAAACCAAACCCACAATCGCTCTGCTCCTCCTATAAGAGGGGATGGACTTCACAACGGCCTGGTTTTACAAAAAAGCTCTGGGCACGGCACAGCACGGACACTTAAGCCAGTGGAACCGAGGCACAAGTGATCACCTTTATCCTATGGTGAAACATTTCTATCCTGATGGCAGTGGTCTCTTTCAGGATGACAATGCCCCCATTCACAGGGCACAAGGGTCACTGAATGGTTTGATGAGTATGAAAATTATGTGATTCATATGCTATGGCCTTCGCAGTCACCAGGATCTCAACCCAATTGAACACCTGTGGGAGATTTTGGACCGACGTGTTAGACAGCACTCTCCACCACCATCATCAAAACACCAAATGAGGGAATATCTTTTGGAAGAAAGGTGTTCATCCCTCCAGAAGAGTCCAGAGACTCGTAAAATCTGTGCCAAGAAAATTGAAGCTGTTCTGGGGCTCGTGGTAGCCAACACCTTACTGAGACACTTTATGTTGGTTTTTCCTTTAATTTGTCAACGTCTGTATATATGTTATTTGCAGTTTGGACAGTGGGGATGTTGGGCTGTTGTACCTCTGGTGTGACCTCTAAGAAGAGTAAGACAAAAATGTGCTTGTCCAACCCACCATGTTTGTGCAAAGACACTGTGGATATTTTTCTGTCTAACAGCTGCTGGAAATAGTAATAAACAAAGGCACTTGTATTTGCTTTGTATAATCATTTTGAAATGGGTTAAGGGTCATACCATGGCTGCAACTTAAAACACAAGCACATGCCAGAAGTCATACAGAAAAGCTTTTTGAAGAACCGTCATCAGGAGAAAGTATGGCACGTATTTCTTGTTGCTACAAGTGTGTATCACGCTATACCTTTCTGAATCCTTAAAATAGGTTCACTTTTTTTTTTTTATTCCCAACCCACACAGGTTTGTGAACATGTCCCTGGGAACGGCAGGGGTTTCCATGCCTTAGCTATCTCACAGAATCACACCTACAGCAGGGCTGCTCAATATGCATTGCTTTCCATCAATTCCATGGCAGGACTTTTGCTTCAGTCAGCTTGGTTAATTATGCAGCTGCATCCATTAAATTTTTCAAGGAGGTCATTGCTAAATTCCTGCTATAGAACGAAATTAAATAAATAAATGCATACATACAAAAAAGACACAGACACAAAGAAACAAACTTTAACAATTCAACTTTTGTTTTAATGATCGATTAGCCTGCCTTAAAAAATATCACAGTCCCCTGAATTCAAAATCTTTTTAACATGCTTTACTGTATGCCTACGATTATCACTTGTGTTCCTGCAGAGTCACAGGTGTTGCTGGGTTTTTAATTTCATCAGAGCCCTTAATGACTCCATTGAATCAATTCGAACCTTAATTGGTCTAAATTGCCCCTGCTTCCAAGTCTTTAGTTATCGTGAACAATATGTTCACCAAACCTGTGGGGCTGGGGCTCCTAAAGACCTGGAATGAACATTGCTACTGCCGAGCTATAAAACCCTTTTAACAGGAGCTTACTAATCGTGTCATATTGCATGCATCATAATGAATTCTTCCTTGCATTTGGAAGACATTATTTTGTAGCAACAGTGAAAACAAAATTGTAAATTAGAACGAAAAAGCTGGCTGTACCAAAAAAAAAGAAAAACACACAACCTCCTTGGTTTTAACTATTGAAAGGTTGAGTGGGGAAATGGAGACGGAGAATGGCTTTGGGCGAAATTCCTGTTTGATTGGCAACAGGATGCACCCCAGAGCAAGACGCACAGGCACTTGTCAATCAAATTGGGCACAAGTCTGTAAGTAGGAGGCACAATCTGTGAAACGCACATATTTGGAGTGCTTTTAATAGGCCTGCTTTGCTAGTGCCTAGGAATATAATATTCTGTGTGTGCATTTATGCCAAAGCAGGAAGAGAAAAAAAAAAAAAAAAAAAAAAATTGGCATACTGCTTTCCACAGTCATGCTATTTTGGCACCATCTCCCTGTAGTATGTGCGTAAAAGGTGTCAATTGAAACATGCATCCACAAACAGGACACGTGGTTTTATAGTGGGGATACCTCCACCCCTTCATAGATTAAGCAGACAATTAAACCTTGTTTCACACTGATCCACCTGAAATATTTTGGTATACTTTCTGCATTATCATTTTTGAAAAGGTATATTATTTCTAACAGCAAGTGAAACCACCTTCCAATTGGATCCAAAGAAATGGGCCATTCAATCAAGGGGAACTGAAATACACCGATTCTTCAGAAACAGGCACAAACTTGAGAGAAACACTTCTTCCATGTATTTGAGGAGTTTTCGAATTTTGTATTTATTGTTTTAGTACTGCTGGTTTAAAATTTCCCCTAGAAAGAAAAACAAAAAACAGTAAACTTATCCCCATGTGTTTTAGTGTTTGTTGTTCTTGATATGCGACATTACTTTCTTGGGTTGAGGGTAATGCATCTGTATTGGGGAAAACGTGATGTTTTGACAGGATTTCAGAGGCAGAATAGGCAGCAGGAAAAACAAGGAAATGCTGTTGTGTACATCATTTAAATCAATGTCAAACTGCAAGAGTACTTTGTTAATCTTTCAGAACTGTCACCATGGTAACATAAAGCTAACACAGACGCAATGATACATACAGAAAAAAAAGCACATTTGCTACCAGACATTTTTAAAATCTACCTACAAAGTGACTGGCTGTTTTGACATTGCAGATCTAATTTGTTCAATGCACATCAAAGCTTAATTGATATTATAGAGAACCTTCTCATAGGTCCAAATGCTTCCCAGTAAGTTGTGTTCCATAAAGTTTACCTGGGGCCAGTTACAATCATCAATGTGGCAGCCTAATTAATCCACTTTAGCAGTACAAAAAAAGCTGGTCAACTATTGATCTGCTTTCAAAAACAGTCATGTCTAGAAAGATTGCTAATTTTCAAAAAAGGGGCTAGAATGCTAGTAACATAATAAAAGTTTGTGGAAAACTTGGCAAGGCAAAAGACAGCCCATTTCCAAAAAAAAGGAATAAAAAGAGGACATTTTGCTATATATTTCTTTTTCTTCAAGGTAAAAAGGAATATTTCATTTTTATGGCTGCCCCACAGATGTCAGCTGGGATGGGTGTTTAAAATATAAAAAGCAGAAGAAAAAAAATCCACCTATATTAACTCTGCCCTGAGAAGAAGAAAAAAAACCTTAACAAAACAAAAAACCTAACACCTTCCACGCTGTACTGATTCTATTGTTCTCTGTCATGTTTTCAAGATGTCCTATTAACCCCCCCTCCATCTCTTTCCTTTGTTACACAGTGTTATTACAATACCCTTGGGAACGTCCCCATATGCTGTTATATAAACACTTTTGCAGCTGAAATAAAGGCCCCACAGATCAAAGATAACATCTATAGGGGACCCATACAGAAACCTTGTAACCAAACCCAAGGAGGAATGGGAAGAGACATGTATCCTTTGCGGTCACAGTATTAAAAAAAAAAAAAAGTAACAAACCCAGGCTCTCATGGTATCCTGCCTGAACCCCTCTCATAATCCAGGCTTTTATAGTAACTAATGAACTTTGCAGACGGGCTCAATTGAATCTGGTGAGTTCACACACCGTGAACTGACTGTATCCTGTAATAACTGCCTTTCCCATCCTGGCTGTTTTTTTTTAGGTCTATTAATGGTTTTCATATTGATTTGTTTTAATAATTAAAAGAAAAACAAACTGCAAATCTCCATGATGTTATATAATGTTAAAGTGTCAGACTATAATGGATCATTTCCAGTTTTTTTCTTTCTTTAAATTTTTACAATGCAACTTAACTCAAAATGTTTTAACCAGGATTTTAATTTTTTTATATATCATGTTTGGTCTTGTATGCTGGTGAATGGAATCACTTTACTTAACACTGAAATACAATCTTGCATATTCACAGCCAACTGTAAGGATCCATGAAATCGCAAATGGATTGAACATCATGAACTAAAAAAAAAAAAAAAAAAAACTTTGCATTTACAGCAGCAAACATGTACCTAGTAAGACTCCTCAGAATAAACCCAGAGACGCAATTCCTAATGTTTATGAAAATGTCACTTTCTATATCCTAACAAGGACTGCTCTTGCAAACTGAGTGTTGCATCTTGGGATTTCATCCCAGCTTCTCACATATGAGTCACACACTTAGACATGGTATAGAACCATAGGACTCCTGTAGGAACCATTTAAATATTTCAGCACTTGACAACCTCTTTAAGGACCATCTGAACCACAGCATAAATATAAAAAATGTAGATCTTATGTATATTTCCTGATCATCGTTAACCAATGCACATATATATTATATTATATATATATATATATATATATATATATATATATATACACACACACACACACACACACACACACACACACACACACACACACACACACACACACACACACACACACACACAGAGTGAATATCTATGGGACATCCATGCCTGTTCCACATGGGTTCAGATTTGTCTGATTAGATTAAATAGAAACTGGTCTAACACAAACATGGAGACACTTAAAGGATATAGGAATAAATGATAAACAATGATACAAAAAGCACCTTTGAAAATGAAACAATCCTCAAACAGACAAACCTTCTCTTCCCCCAAAGATGTTGCATTTTTGTGTCTCAAATGCACCTATACGTGGAGTTGTGGTCCCCCGGCCTGCATCGTTGTATTCTTGTACTGCACTTGGGGCCCACAAAGCTGGATCTCGACTGTGTTTCTGTTCCAACAAAAGAGGTTGTGTGGGCCCCCAATTAAGCCCCAAGGAAATCACATCACTCACCACCTGAGTTCTCCAGGAACGCTTTACAGTGTGTGGGGCGATCAAAGACTGGGCCGGAGTCAGAGGCCTAATAAAAATAAACACTCCTCAACCCAGGCCCATCTGGAGAGGTCTGAGAGTCAGAGCTGGGAGGGAGGGAGGGAGGCAAGGAGGTAAACAGTGTGTGCTTGTGGTTAGCGTGGAGGGACTGGAAAAAGTATCCTGCTTGGCCTTGTGGTTAGAGCTCAGGGACTAGGAGAAAGGCAGTATGGCCTGCAGAGGTTGCTGCGCGAAGAAAGTGGGCCTAAGTTCAGGGCCAGAAATTGTAAAAAAAGACAACAATCTATGTAAGCAAATATGTCTTGTTTTCACACAAGCCAAAACCCTGACGAAGTCGATTATTTTGCCCCTAGATGATTTGGTTAGGTTCTATTAAATGTCTCTCTTTCCCTATCCTTTTTCTTTGTCTGAAAATCATGGGAGATAATGGAAAAATAAATAAAATTAAAAAATTCCACCCCCTTTCTTCAAAACATACTTAAAATGAACTGACTGGGAATCTAAAATATTGTATGGGCTCGATTAGATTTTAAAGATCAATAACTAGCAGGAAGGAAGGGAATTTGAAAGACAATTTTCCTGTCTGAAAACTAACTTAAGTTAAATGTAACTGATCTACCTGATAATGTGGACAACATCTAATTCATAGCTTTGATGATCTGCCATGGCTAAATACAGCTTCTAAATTGACTTAATTGAGTTCCTTGAAGCTCAAGGAATGAGAAAGGAAATTAGGTAGGGGAAGAATATCAGGGTTGCACCTTCAATTAACTGCTCAGGATGGTACAGTGCGATTTGTCTTCCCCCTGCACATAGCCTGGTGACATATTTGGAATTTAATTATTAAGCAGAATGAACACCAGACACTCACAGATAAAATCAGCGTATGAAACAAGAAATTAATTGCCAGGAAGGCGCAGATGGTATAAATGACTAAATGCTCCAAATGTTCTCTCCAGTGTGTGTGCATGCTAGGGATAGCTCAATGCATGAATCGAATGTAGCGCTTGGTTACAGGTAGGGGGCGCCTGGGAGCAGGGCCTACACTGCAGTTTTTGGCTCGTTTTCTGTGGCTTCATGCAGGCTGTTCGACCGCCAATAGAAAGAGAGAAGTAAAAACAACAAACGAGCTGGTATAAATATTAATCCCTGCTTAAATATTAATTTTGCAGTGACATTTGCATCCTTCTTTGATCATATTTGTTTGACACTCCTTTTTTGTTGCGAAAGCTTCTTGCTGCGTGTCACTAAAGCCAATGAAAGATTTATGGCGGGTCTCTGGAGTCTCGGCAGCTCAGGTCTTCTTTTGATTGATTGATTTCGGTTTTAAAGCGCATCAAGGCAGCCTGCTTAGCTTCCAGCCGAGAAAGGGTAAAAGGGAAGCGAAAAAATAAATAAAAATATTTAAAATCCTGGCACTGATCTTTGGCTTCGGTTCTCCTAATTCCACAGCCCTGTCTGCTCTCCAAACTGCCTCCCGCATCTGTAATCTTGAGCCCACACTGCTTCCAGACTCCTGTGATCTTTCTACTAGACGACTGCCTCCCTCCCAGTCCTAACCACCAGCCCCCACTACCTCTCCCATTCGTCTCAAAGCGCTAACCACTACCCAGTAACCACAAAGGCTTGCTACTAACTTAGTTGACTTCTGCTTGAATGATCAGATTGATTTGTTGGTTCCGTGTCTCAAATTGCTCATTTGGATTTTTGTTTTTAAGAAGGCAAGCTTGCATTTGGAAAAGGAAGCAAAATAGCCACCTCCAAACTAAGTCAATCTGCGCATGCCAAAATAAACAAAAACGTTTTTCAGACGTACATACTAACTCATGCCTCCTTCCTTCTCACAACGTCTTTGTAACATTGCATTTTTATCAGCGCTCTCTCTCAGCCTGGTAGACTAGGCCTCGCTTTCTGCTTCTCAGTTCTTTACCCCCCTTTCATCTTCCATCCCAGTCTTCCTCTCTCCCTCCCAGTCACTCGGCTCAGACCTCTAAAACTCACTGCCTCCCTTCCTTAGCTTAAACAGCTGCATTGTTTTCAGTCCCTCAGCCCAATCAATTAAGCTACATTGTTTCCCAAGTCCCATAGCTTTAACCACTAAGCAGCAATACCTCCCTTTTTCTCCTCCATTTGCACTGGCCCCTTCGTTGAGATTCTGAGAATTTCAACAGAGTTTACCGAGCCTATATTGTGGAGTTTGAATTCGCAATTTTTAGTTGTAAATTGAATGATATATATTACACACAAACACACATTTACACATGTGTTTTAGGTTACATTGAAAATTACATGAAAAAAGGTGTTTTTTTATTGTACTGTATTTTTGGATTGGGAAAAAATCTCAGATGGCTCTTTGCAAATCGAACACATGGGAATCATTACTGAAGATTGTTAATTGCTCTGGTTGGAGTATATACCTGAACCGCTTATTAGTAGGGAATATAAATAAATAACCAGGAACCAGAAAGTTACACATTAGGTAGGATTTACTGTGGGTGGCAAAATGTTCCAAGCTATACAACACCAACAAACTAATGAAAATGAGAGGACTGCACTTTAGCACTTTAGAAGAATTAAAATTGAAAGCTTGGTGGAAATTAAAAACAAGCTCTCCTTGTTGAACACATTCCTGATGATTAATGTGTAAAGTAAGAATGTAATGTGTGTAATGTTCATAGTGTAATGTTCAAACACACACACCACACACACACACGACAAAAGTATAAATAAATCCTTAACTTTCAGAACTGAATAATAATACAAATTAATAAATTATGTGTGTATATATATATGTGTGCAGATACACAATTGACGTGAGCACTCTGAAAAGTGAAGAATAATTGAAAAAATATTCAAGAGGTGGCAAAAAACAAAACAATTGACAAGACACCAGGCATCTATTGCTAGGACAAGCCAGGGGCTGTTTTTGGGGGGTGCTTTATTCTACTTATTTATTTTTTTCCAGCAAGGAGGTCTGTAAAGCCATGACAGTGCCTACAGACTCTTAATCTTTGACATGTGCTGTTGCAGCATAGGTATGTTGAGGCTGCTAATAGGCTACAAACATGAATAGCAAAGCCAGGTGTATGCGCTTGCCTGGGCCCTTCATCTCTCTACTTTCAATTCCCCCTTCCCCATTGCCAGCTTTCTCCTGGCCTTGTCATAAAGAATAAATACTGACTGACTCCGCTTTATCAAATTCACCTCCCAGAGGATGTAATTAGGCAGGTGATTGACACCCTGTGTTTTTTATCATGTTGACTTCAATAATGTCAGAATTTTTAAAAGGCTAGAATATGAGAAAAAAAGGTTTATTTGAAAAAAAATCCAAGCTTTCTAACTCTCCCCCCCCTTCCCATTTATCCCCATGAAGGTTCAGAAACCCCACTGATACACTACGATCGTGACATAAATTGGCTGTTTTGTGTTAAACGTGTCGTTTAACCTCCTGTTTTTTTAAAAGGCTGCGCTGCTTTTTAGAAGCGTATTAGATGCATATCAAACACATCTTTCTACCTCCTTGTGCGGGCCTAAGAAAATATTGCTTTCCTTATTTGAAGTACATATATTTAAAAAAAATAACGGATGGCGGATAAATTAGGCATTTATCGAATGGTTTACAAGAGTACAGTATAGTCAAAAACATGGATTTGGATTCAATCAATACTTTGATCCACCCATTATAAACCTGAACTTCATATTTACAATCAGAAGGAGCATTTGACAAAAATATGAAGTCGCCACAGAGTACAGGATTGTAGTTTTCCCATTAGGGGGTGGTTCAAAGTTTTGATTTAATCCCAGCCTATATTTTATAGCATTACACAGAGTCAGATGTAGATCAATACTTGAGTATCGGAATAGCCTCAACTGGATCAAATGTGACAAACCAGGGCTTAGAGGAATACATTAAGATCAGGCTTTTCACGGTCTCCGCCATTACTCCTTGTGTCCATACCAACGCACCTGAGCAACATTGTGTAATGAGCACGGTTATAAATATTGTGCTGCATATTGATTAGATTGTACTCTTGTAATCCTTGTAAGTCACCTTGGATAAAGATGTCTGCCACATGAATACATCTTGTAATTATTCTGATTGTTATAAAGAGAAGCTCTGCATTTCCTGTCATTCTGTATTGAAGAAACTTCAATTGGAAGCCAGTCCAATTAATCTGGAAAATCATCTGATCTGACTCTTCAGAGTCTTCAACGCCATCAATAAGAAGAAAATCGGTTTGTTAAAAACCGTGTAGCAACCGGAGCCATTCGCTTCTTCTGAATGTCAGCACGTGTCAGTTATGAGCAACGCCTGCTGTTCAGACAGGTTTCGCCGGGAGAAGCCAATCAATGCCAGGACCTGATGATTCGCCAATGTACACAGGTTTTGTAAAAACCGATGTGGGGCCGTCAGCCCTGAGTGTGTGTATGTGTGTGTGTGTGTTATGTGTGTGCCTTAGCTCTTGTGTAAACAGCAAAACTGACAGGCCAATAATCAACATTATCGATGCCCAGCTTTACACCAGCAAAAGTCCTTGGGGTTTGAACTTTGTTTAGTCCAAGAGTTCTCTGGATCAATAAAGCAGCAAGGGATATCAAAGCCCCCCTTGCCACCAACAGCCCCCACCACCCACACACACACTTGATATCTCCAGTGCAGTTTAGAAGAATACAAACAACAGATCAATGAACTGATAGAGTAGATTCGCACAATACAGTACAGGGCACTAACACACATGTGATATGGGATCTCACTCATATCTTAATATATAAGTATTAGTAAAACACTAATTTGTTCTTTCAGCATAAATTTGATGTGGAATCAAATCAATTGTTAGGATCTCTGTAATGAAAGTGGGGAGAAAAACAAAACAAACAAAACACATTTTTGAAGCTGATTCCCTTGGATCTTTCAAGAAAAAACATTGTATGTGTAGCTTGAATCAATAAGCTACTCAAAACTAAACAGCAAAATATGGGCCTTCTCTCTTTGGTAACCTATCGTGTATTCTTGTTAAATAACTGCTAAAAGCACCTGCTGCATCTTGCTATGGTGCATGAAAGACCGACGTGGAAATGTTTGTGAAATGTTTGTGTGGAGAGCCTGTGGCGCTTCATATTTGCCGACATCTACACATTGTAAGAAAAAAGGGTGAAATTATGTAAATATGCCTCATTATTCTATTTTTTTGTATTTATAATTTTTTTTGCTGGTACAGGCTAAACTGGGTTAAAGACGTGAGAGACCAGCCTGCAGAAAGTGAATGCAATTCGCTTCTACAATAAAAAAATAAAAAAAGATTTTCCACTAAGAAAAACGAAGAAAAAAAAAAACGAAATTAAAGAACAAAAAAGCATCCCCCAAACTCCCCCGTCAGTGTTTAATCACAACTTCAAAGTGTAATTGGCCTTTTCATCTGTCCCTGTAGAAAATAATGGTAATGAGGGAAGACAGGTCTTAAGATTAATTGGGTTTCTTTAAAGTCTTGGCTTGTCCTTGGTAGAGAGATCGCCTGCACATCTGCGAGTCATTACCCAGAGCTGGGCTGAACCTGACTCTAGGGCTGGGAACACTTCCCTGGGCCTGACAACCAGAAGACTGGCATACTGTCTGGGTTTTGCCGATTGCCCACAGGGTCGTTTCGGAATACTGGTAAATAAAGTCGATCTAAGCCTGATAGAAAGAAAATACTAGAGATGGTACCCTCCATCCGCCACGTCAAAGCATTCCAGCTCGCTTTGTTCCTCATTTGTGCCACGTCCGAGGAAGGAACGGGTGTCTGAAATCCCTCTCAAAAACCAATACTATAACAGCTCGATCTTTGTGGGGTTTTGCCCCATTTGTGACGCTTGAAAGCAGTTCCAACACGCATACGTTTTTCTTTTTCCTATGGTGTACTTCCTTGCGTAACAATGTGATGAAAGCAGGGGGAGAACAGAATATGCCCTTATTAACCGAGTACAGAACCTTGGCTGTTTTAATGGAGTCAAAGCCTAATCAAAGTGCGTTTAATGAGCACGGCTGATGAAAGGACATTTTAGGACGGTGGGGTGGGGAGAAAGGGAGATGGAAAAAATAAAATGTTTCACGCTCTTTCCAAAATATCAGTAGAATACCTCCACTTTCAAAACTTCTAATTTAAGTTTCTTGTAGCCTATGCTTTTTCGCCTTCAGGAGTCTATTCTTAAGAAAGATTACCCTCTCCAGCTGTGGAACAGGAATAAAACCTCCAGGCCCAAAGCACTGCATACCTATTTAGTTCCTGCCATTGGGTTTGTCTTTCACCAAGGTTAGTTATCGGCCCATAACGACGTCTGTTCACGCTCTGTTAATCTCTTTATCACCCAGGGCTGCCAACTGCGGTAGGGTTTTTATCTCTCGAGCTTTCATCAGCTAACGTGACGGACAAAAATGACAAGAGCTGTTTTCTTGGGCTCAGTTACGGGGTATGCACACTTAACTGGGTGATGTCTGCATGAGTTTTTTAAGATGGTTCTCGTCCTGATTAGAATGGCAATCAGCACAATAGTAAACAGGCACCCTGAATCTCCCAGGTGTCGGTTTGCCAGAGATCGGTGATGGGAGATTTACCACATGGTCATAACCTCCCTCCCCCGTTCCTGATCAGCTTTATTAGATCGCAATGGTCAGACTGGAATTGAAATCCAGAGACTGTGGGGTTGTAGTCATAACACGTATTCATAAGTGAACGCCACTTGCCTTTCTAATGAGAAAACACAAAGTTGGAAAGCAATACAGACATCTTTTGGGATGCCCATTTAAAAGTTACTAAAGGTTTTTGAAAAAACTAAATAGTAACATTAGGAATTTTCATGGAAAAGGGAGTGAGATTAACAAGTTAAAGTTTTAGGAATACAGCCCGCTTAGAATATGGCTGTGATAGTGATTTTTTTAAGCAGGAACTGCGATACCTGGTCTGAAAGGATCGTCACACCTGATTTAATGCAAGGTTTTCCCAATTCTGAAAGGTGCAGACAAATTCTACAGCAAGCATAAAGAAGAGCAAATTCTTTACACAAAGGTTTGGGAGGGTCTGCAAAACAAACTGACAACCATGTAGTCAAAGCTGACTCTGTGTTCTTTTCGTTTAAATTGTGGTCTCCATTAGCTACTACAAACCCAACTAGCAAGATGGGATGCGCATCATCCTTTGTCTCTAACCTTTCCTCACATTATTTTGATGCCAACTCAGTGCCAACGGTTTGCTTTATGTGTGACATGCTACATTGGGTTGCATTCGTAGACAAAGCTCAACATGTATGGAATCGCTTATTGTTTTAGACCTCACATCAAACGACACTGGTGTCTTCTGCCGTTTTATCCAAAACCCAATGAATGCCTTCAGATTAGCTGCTAATCCTGTTTCCACTCAAAAACATCCCATTTTAAGGAAAGAACAATCCCAAAAAGGAATCCAGCCAATTGTTTGTTTGTTTAATTTGAAAGATATGCATTGAACTTTTAAGTTGCATTTCTCGTTCCTTCCTTCTTGGGGACCTATAGGCTACAATAATAGAAAAGCTACTCACGTCAACACAAGATTTTATATTTAGCCAACGCAAGGATTTCCAGAGACACATCAGAAGCAGACATTAATGTCACCGATATCTAAGCATGGATGTAGTGTACATTTAGAAACTGCTGAAGATGGCACAAAAAGTACTTGTACTATTGATTAATGCACACACCCCTGTAGACACAGCTAAACAAATGGAGCAATGATATCAGTAGATTAAACGCAGATCAGTCCCCCCCCCAACCTCCACACTTTCCGAAGAAGTAAATTGATTTCAAAATCATCATGTAAAGCATATGACCCCCAGTCTCCTTTTGCCCGAGGCCAGAGCGCTCCAGTTCTCCAGCTTATCTCCAGCTTCAAACACTCAATCATAGGATATTTAACATTACAGGAGACAAATGTCAAAACACTTGATACCAAAGACCTTTCTTTTTTTTTTTTCAGATGCTCGTTATAACTGATTGCACTCGTTAACTCACGTGATGTGTTCTTCGGCATACATCTGTCTGAGCAAAAATGTGAAACATATTCCTTTTGTATGGGCGTCTCCATAGAATACACTTGTGCTACTTTTTCGTAAAGAGATTGCAATCTTTTTTTTTTTTTTGCCAAACAGTACAGAGCAATTACAAAATTCCAAAGCCACTGTAATTACTGTAATAGGATTTTAAAGGGGGGAAAATAGACTAAGGCTTGCTAATGGTCCATTCCTGCCAGCTGCAGAAGATATGTACCTCATGAATTTCCGTAGGAACCTCAGACCAATTTGAATGTTATTAAGCTGGTAAAGGAATATAGATTTATGGGTTCAACTAGTGGTAATAAACACGTCATCAGAAGGGTTAAAAATAGTTTAGCGCAACTACATTTTTCCTGTTCCTTATTATAGGTTTGCTATGGGGTTTTGTTGCCACCTCATGCTCTGATTAAACGTACTGCAAAAATACCTCCTGGAATCAAAATAAAAAATAGAAATTAACATTGCACCTTTCCCTTACGGCCCTTCATTAGCAAATTATGAAGCAACAGATGTGCTTTCCTAGGATTATTCTCTCAATTTTACACATAAATTACTAAGTTTGCAATGAAAGTCTGACGTATCTGTAGCCATCAAGGATCAGAGATGGTAACTCCAGGCATAACTGCACCGTTGAATAATAAAACACTTTTGATCCAAGGAATTGTTACCCTAAAAACATACTTGGATGGTGGCTCTCAAGAACCATGATAGATTAGATCCAAACAGAAAAACAGAAGTCGAGGTGGGTTGTCCCCTGGCTTTGGCGGCTATACATGTTGAAAACATTTATCTAAATCCTACAGAAAGAATAAGAAAATGGATAGCTCAACATATAGCTCTTTAAAAGCCCAGCAGTTATGGGCAGATATACCTTCGGAAGATCTGGGAAGTTAAGCATGACCAAATTCAATGTCAAGTTAATCGTGTTTTCCCTCCAAAAATGTCCCCAACACTTTCCTAAAGGGGATGTTTGTGTCTGCGGCTGGCCTACCATCTCGGGATTCACACCAAAACGCTGTCGATTGATTTTGTGACATCTATACAGGAAGATTTCATAGGCATCAATTTTATGTGTGGATCCAATCATTGACTACCTCTGCACATGTGAAGTATAATCACTTCTATATTTTTTGTTTTTGTCAGACTTTTACATCCATAAAAGTAGACCGACTAGAATGTGTTTTAAATTATCCAATACATAAGTACATAAATGAATACAAAATGTGCACAACTAATTAATGTCCCCAGTATGGAATCTAGAATGAATGACATTATCATGGAGAGAAAGAGAAAGTCTCAGGGTGGCGCTGGCTGTGTAGGTCATTGAGATCATGATTTAGAAGAGATAGAAAAATGTTTGAACTGACCCTGCTCCTCAGACTTGTTCAACCACCAGAACTTCTCCCAAGAGGCAGCCATACCCTGGAACAGAATGTAAAAGGGAACAGATGCTTTCATCTCAAGGACAAGATGGTGGGGGGATAATGTCACTAGTAGTACATTTCATAGGATGGTAGGGACATATTAATGGGAATATACAACAAAGAGACTCTGATGGACAGAGTATTGTCGAAGCCCTCAAAACAGCAAATCTAGTCATTAGATCTCGGTGTGTGCCACGACGTTTCGTGTCCTGCCAAAACCTTTAATCGGATGACGGCTTAGGTGTGGCCTGGAGATGGGGCTTAAGAAATGTTTGAAATGAATTGGGTTTAGAAGTGGTTTTGAAGGGTGGGGCTGTCAACACCGGGCAGGCTGTGGCTGGCAAAATCTTTGTTTGGAGTAATTAAAAGAACTTCCTCACCTCGTCCCATCTCTGATGACGGAGTGGCTCAATCACGTGTGTGTTTGCCACCCCCGTTTGAATGACAGTGCACGTTAGCAGTGGAAGAAACTCCAAAGCGCATTTACAGTTTTGTGGTAATGAGATCCCCAACTACTTTCAACCGAGGTACACCCCCCATGGTTCATCCCAAATGGCAACAGGAAGTATCAGAATCTACTGTTGTCTGAACACACAAAACACAGAAAAGATTTGGAGTCCATAAACTACTTCCCAGCACCGTTGAAGCCTTTTAAAGATGTCCCTTCATTGCCCTGTAAAGCAGCTTGCCAGCAAAATCTAAACTATTCACATCCGTTGGAGCAATAAATAGCACACATAACAGATCTGCAGTACCACCCAAAGCACTACGGCTCTTGTTATTAACCTAAAAGTTACCAAAATATAGTTTGATAGACCTAAACAGGTATACATTTCTAAACATCATTCAAAAGGAAAGATAACAATCCTGTAAAAAACACAGCCAAGCTTGAATAATTGTAGTAGACATATAAATGACTATAAAACCCCGGAGTCAATTTGCCTTTGAAGTTTCTCGTTAACACAACAACATTGTCTCCGAACTTTTGAAAGTGTATATATTGCTTTTCAATCGTTTCGTTTCTTTTTTAATCTAATCCAAATCAGATGCAAATATTTGTTTTTCTGCATTTCCTCGATCAGCATCTATTTAAATGTAAATGAGTTTGTTTTTCTCACCCTTTCAATAAGGTCTACTTTCCTTTTTAATTTTTATTGTGACTGTTGATTTCCCTTGTACTCTATGCATGCCTGGATTCGGTATTTAACAGTTACCTGTTATGAAATCTAACACGCATCTAAACTCTTTAGTAATGCAGACCACTTTTGTTCAGCTTTATGCAGTACTTCAATATGTCAGTACCAAGGACAAGGCTACAGTCAATATACGATCAGGTCTTCTGCTTATTGACCCCATGTCTTTGAAACTCTGTATCTGGTTTTATTACCAAATCAGAATGCATCTCTGTACCTTGACTCATGATTACAACCCTGGTATTCTTCCATTTGTTTAATCAAACTTCAGCTTGTGAAGTACTTTAAGATCCATGTCCATGAAAATGCACAATGAAGATGCAGACCTAGATAATAATATTAATAAATACTAAAAAGGCAGACCTTTCCTCCAAGAGCTGAGACAAAGCCGCTGTCACTTCCAATGTGTTTTCTACGGCATGGATGAATAAGCAGAATGCATTTATGCACTCAGAGATAAATATGTTATCTAAACAATGAAACGCATATGTATACATCCTTATTAAGACATCATAGACAATAGTACCTGAATATATATAGTGCTTACTCGGTAGCATGTGTGAAACTACAAAACAAAAATAGTATTTTATAAAGACTATAAAGGAGGAGTTGTGCTTATTTCTTATAGGAAATATATCCTGTTGAAGAAAAACAACTAAAGAGAACATTAAACAAGAAAATGCAGCTTAAAAAAACTCGGCAAGCCCAGTATTTATTTATATAACATCAGAGTATTAAAGAAAAAAAAGACTCCCTCTCACTACATGTGTAGGGTTCATTTGAGGTTTGATTTTGGTCCCATTTATACCATGGTGACCAGCTAGGCCGTATTAAAATGTTCATCTTCACTATTCTAGCGATTGCTACTACTGCTCAAATGGTGTCTAGGATTCTTATTTCTTCCTTGTAATGCTCAGAACAGGACTCGGTTTGCAGGATTAAAGACCACGAAAGGAAATCCTGTTCCGGTTGAGATTCTGAACTCCTAGGTCAGGCATTGAAAGCTACTATATGAGTCTAATATAATTTGTCAGAATGTGACTGAATCCATCTGTATCACATGGTCTCCACAATACCTACTCACCTCCAGCGTTTGGTTAAAAAATAAAAAAGCACAAATGAAGACAATTTCTGGATATTGATTCTCTGATGTCTGAAATAAATAGGATATCAGCCAGGCAAAATAAATACTGCAGTAGGTTATAGTACTAGGTTTGCTCAACTGTAGTTTTATAATGTAGAAATGATGATAAAGGACTCACTATAAAATACAGTTTATAACTGACATGACTGTAAACATTGTAGCGATCTGGGACTGTTTTGTGGACTGCAGTGAGTTGTGTGTCAGTTGTGTGTTTAGGGATCTGATGTATGTAGTGGGGAATTATGGTGACTTCCCAGGTCAAAAACTGCCTCTGGGCAAAGGGGATCACAGGGGAAAGGATCAATAGGGTTGCCCCAGGCCCCATGGGCAGGAATAGTATTAGTATAGAATAGTACTACAAATTGATAATATTGCTTATTAAAAAGTATTTATAGTAGTTAATACAAGATACATTCAATGCATCACTAATGCAGGATAACACTTGTCTAGTTTCACTGAACTGTGTTTTCAGTTTTAAGGCTAGTGTAATTTCCCTAAATACAGTTTTATGTAGAACAAAAACTTAAAAGGAGAAATCATAATGCAAATGCATTTTCATCAGTTTTATTTTCAGTCAGTTGCATATTCTAGAGGGAAAGAAAACAGACAAAAAAGTACTTTGTGAACAGGCCTGTATATCATTTCAACACGGCTGACTTTGGAGTTCACAAGCAGCGTAGATCAGTTGCGCGTCTTTGTAAAGCGCTTTGGGCTGCCGAGTCGTTATAAGACAAACAACCACCCCGAATTCACAGTGCTGTATATTATACGTCTGTGTTGCTTGCTCTTGTGCATTGAAATGACTCCAGCTCATGTGGAAAATTGAGATGCACCTCTCTACATTAGTGAATTGATAAATAACTGGAGCCTATCCCCATCCTTACAAAGTATCCATTAATTTCAGAATTTAAATCTCAACCCCCCCCCCAAGACTTATTTCTAGAAGATGTCATTTATTTTTAACCTACAATAGCTCATGAAATTGATTTTCTTCCCCCCGCAGATTAATGACTTATTATACTAGTGCTATTAACGATGGGAGAAAGTACTTTTTCTGTATTGCTTGTATTAAGTTCGTTGCAGGGCAGTTACACAAATAGACTGTTGAAAGCGAGCCTATTACTAAATTACTTGGACACTAGTTTGGGAATAAACTCAACCTGTTGAATGTGTCCAGTGCCCAGGGTAAGGCAGTCTTGTATATCTATCTATATAGGGTTGGTTCTTGCAGCTAAACATTGCACGCATGCCTTGACGCTATTCTTTTAAATGTCAAGTGGGGCTTATTTGTAGTTTATTATGTGAAATATGCAAGCCCATTTTGTAAACATTCAACCCGGAGATCAAGTTGCGTCCCCTAAAGCGCGCACATTCATTTTAAGGGAGACATCTGCTTGCACTTACCAGGCTTCTTCAGTTCACAGATAAAGAAAAGTTCGGCGAGTTTTTTTTTTTTTTTTTCTCCCCCCTCCACTTTCTCTTAACAAAGAACAGGGGAGGTGAGAGAGAGAAATGTCAAAAAGAGAGCAACAGGAGTACCTTATCCAAGTCTCCTCCAACGCGCTTTGGGCACTTTTACGCACAGCCCCTGGTCTCAACACTTGACGGAGCTCTTCCACCTTTTCAGCACACGTTTTTTCCCCCTCTTCTCCCCCACCCCCCCACTTACCATGCCTCTCTCCCGCTTTCTCCTCTACATCGGCACAGATGGTCCTCATTAACAAAGAAAGCCAGCCCTTCACCCTCTTGTGTTCGAGTGAGAGAGGAAGAGAGGGAGAAAGCAGCGCCCGTGCATGCCAATCAGCTACCCGAACGCAGAATCAATTAGCAGCAGATTGTCTCGCTCCTGCTAATTATGCTAAAATATGTGTTTAAATGAAGGAAATTAACATTGCAAACAGAATGTATTGTAACTGTTTACCACTCGGGCGACGTGTCCTGCAGTTAAAGAAAGGGGGGATTTTGTTTTGTTTTGTTTGGATCAAGTATACAGGGGTTTGCGTTTCAGGGCATGTAGGAGCCCAGCAAAGGGGAGGATAGTTCAGAGAATAACAAGCTTTTGATTAGCCTCTCACTTCACCGGTGCCCAGGATCCTCCTCGAATGGAGTACTTCGGAATCCTTACAGTTGGGAATCCTTAACAAATCACTTCTTCTGTCTTGTCAGTGCGTTTCTGTTCCTTGTCCAAAGCAGGAGTGGGCACTTCTCAGCTGTGTGTGTGGTTGCCTTTCTTTCTTAGTCGGTCATGCGCAGTTGTGTTTAATTACGCCAATTAATACGCTTGTACATGCAGGGACCGATGTTTTTCCACCCTTTTCAAATAACGGATTTTTTTTTTTTGTGGGCATTGTGAACCCTTCTAGGTGAAAAAAAGGTCACTGGAGCGATTCTTGTAGACAAAATGTGCATATTAAACAAACAGTGTACAGCACTGTGAGTAAATGGAGTTAATTAAGGGATGGGTGGGGGGGTTATTCTTTGGATATATATTTTTTAAGAATGTCCCAATCTGACCATTCCATCTATATGCATGCCTATATGCTGGCATAGTCAAGTGTGTAGAAAATGTGGTTAAAAAAACAAGTCTCCATAAACACAACAGCACACACCTGCACCACAGGGAATGTTTCTGAACATTAAGCACTACAGGAAATGTATCCATGAGTTTAGCCTAAATACCTGGAAGTAACAGCCTTTGGGAGTCCCAATAAAATGTCCATTAAGCACCGGAGAAGTACAAGTATAAGAATATTAAGGATTTGACACATAATTGAGTGGAGAACAGGCTACTGAACATCAACTATCCACTGATGCTTGGCATGTTTATTGATTACTGAAGTAATGTGTCACAAACCAACAGCACAACTAGGAAAAAAAAAAGCTGTTTTTAAGGTATTACAAAGGAATTGTATTTATTGATATATTGATTTATAGTGGAGAGAGCACCAAAAACAATATGGAGATGTTATTTTCACTGTTTATTTGAAGGAAGAGCTGTTTGTTACATGCCATATAAATAGCACATTGTGGGTTTGTTGTAGCAGTGAGATGGTTGGGAATTTTGATGTTGTTAGCTGATATTCCCCTCCCCAAATCTACAATTGCAAATGCCCTTACAGGAGACCCATAAAGCATTGTTAAGGTAATAAACATTCAGTTGAATACAAAAAAAAAAAAAATGCAAACAGAGTAATAATAAAAAAATACATGCACTAAATAAATATATAATAAAACAACAGGACAATTAGTTGAATTATCTCTGGTTACAGACTCTTTTTTTATTTTCCATTGATTTATTTATGTTGTAATTTGTATTTATTTCATTTCCCATTTTTCATATCATAAAAAAATACAGAATTCCAAAGCTGATAGTCATTGGCAAACCACAAGTCACAAATGTCAGAAAACAGAATGGAAAGATGCAGACCTGGGCTAAATTACAGTGAATCCTGGCGGAGGCGGGGGAAACAAGCAGACTGCTTTAAAAAAATAAATGAATAAAATATTATGATAATAATGATTTTTATAATAATACTTATTATTATTACGACTAATAATAATACATTTAAGGCATGTCTGACAGTACACTTCCAAAATCCTGCGTTGCACATTGAATGCTATACAAAACTTATAGCACACATTCAATACAATACACAAGGTCTGTGGCTTTTTGGAGTTTATTTTCACTGGTGTTCACAAAACTCAATCATCTGTATCCTGATTGACCTGTGGGGGTATGTAATGTACTATCATGGTTGGCAGATGAAGGCGAAGCTGGGGGGGGTGGTTAGGGACTTGTGATTAAAAAACCTTTTCCACATACAAATACATATTCTGTTTACAATCTGCAAAGCTTCTAGTCTATTGAATTCCTACAAGGGGAACTGACACATTTCTATACAATTCTATAAAACATCTAGTCTTCTTTTCACCCTACTTGTGCCTCCTATAAAGATTTTCTTCTTCTGTAAACCCACAACCGAAAAAAACAACAAAAAAAGTCAGAATTACCAGCAGACCACATGAGCACAACATGCATATACTGTATATATATATATTGTTTTGGCCCAAACCGTTACTTGCCAATTCATTTACCTGCAACCAAGGCCTTTTGAATTTGTGTTTGCTATTCAAGGGAGCAAAAAAAAAAGGGGGTTCAATTTGCACCAAGTAGATTTGCTTTATTTCCACAGCCCTCGAATTCACACACTATCCATGCAATTTCCTGTGGAGCTGCAAAGATGTTTTCCTTCTCAGTTGTTGACCGAGCAAACCTGAAAAAACGCACGGTGACTGGAGTTACTAGTGTTTTGTTTTGACACCATTCATTTCCCAAAACTTATCATTACAGTTACAATACTTTTTCACTGTCATCATCTTGATTGTTCTCAGCTTAAGCATCTTTAACTGAACTAATTCTATTTCCATGATTTTTACCCCCTTTTTTTTTTTAAGACAGGGAGCAAAGCAAATAAGCCCCCTTATTGTTATAACATCATACCCACATATTAAGCATTCACGCCTTGTTTGTATCTTTGAATTTTGCACGTTACATTTTAATCAGTTACTAATTAGTACAGAGCGCATAATAAAGCACTTCATTTTGTTTCTCAAAGTGATTTAGTTACTGGGAGGCTTATTAGGGTGGCAATTAACGGCATATCTGGTCTTTCCATATTATGGTTTATATTAAAGTCTTTCTTTTTGAATTTGAAAAGTTCTGGAAAATACAAGAGAGAGGAAATTTGATTGGGGAGAATGAATTCTTTGAATTTTGGGCTGAATTTCTGACCTTCTGTGGTGAAAGACTGGGAATCAGATCAAAATGGCTGAATCTCTGAAAAACCCTTTTTGGGAACAACAGTAGGTCCTGTTTGTTTGAAGGGTAGAGGTGTGGATTTCAAGCTATGGACCCCTCACCCCTTAATAAGGCACCTGTTTCAAAACAACAGGTATTAATTGTGTGTTTCTCCACCTTGCAGTAGGTTGAACCAGCTATTCCTCATTTGCTTTGCAGATGATGGAGCTGCCCCTGAAATGGTCATCAAAGAATTGCCCTTCTCTTGTAATGGAAGAACAATGACACGAGAAACATAACTCTTAGAAGCATCACCACAACCAAGCACTCTCTCTCACTCTCTCTCACTCACTCACTCACACTCACTCTCTCTCTCTCTCTCTCTCTCTCTCTCTCTCTCTCTCTCTCTCTCTCTCTCTCTCTCTCTCTCTCTCTCTTCTATCTGGAGAAACTGGACACTTGGATTGAATTGCTATGTCTGTAGCAGGCCTGTGAACACTTTAAGAAACAGCTTTGGCAGGGAGGGTGTCGGTGTTGTAATTTTGGGTGCGGAGGAACACAATTGCAGGAAAACATTTAGCCAATAGTGATGTTCCCTCCCACTCTCCCCTGTGTTTACTATTTGCCACCCCCCAAATTACAGTACTTTCGAGAACCGAGAGGTCACCACTTTTGAGTGCTTTTCTGATACCCCATAGTTAAGAAGGAGATATGATAGCACTCCCACATTATCTTGTTAACCACCCCCTGGGATGCGGTTTTGCAGAAATATGATGGCGGAAACATACTTCACACAGGGAACCAGTAGGGCTCAACTGTTGCTCATTTTTATTTTGTTGTAGGGCCACGCTCTCTGGAAGGGATTTGTAGGGAGAAAGTAAAAGGTAACGTGACACAAAAGGACATCCCAGGGCTGGAGAAAAGCGCTCACCTGGACTTCTTGTTTTCAAATGCAGTGAAGTATTATTATGATGATGATGATGACGATAATTGCAGAAGCAACAAAAATGACTTATTTAACAGCAAGCCAAAGCTTTTAAGGTTTGAAAACAACACTAAAATTGAAAGACCTAGAGTTGACTGAGAACTTTTTGGAAGCTAAAACAAATCTATTAAAATCTAATATAAATTGTGGTGACTGACCAACTTTTAATACAGTTCTTAAAAGCCCTGTGTTATTTAATTATAGGCCAGATTAAACTAATGATATGCCCAAGTGACACAGCGTGATTGAGAGAAAGAGAAAGCGGTGAAGTTGTTAGTGCACAAAGAGGTCTAATTTTCCTTGTATCACCACGAGCAACCACACTAATGCTCAGTCTAGTAATTGAGAAAAAGTAGTGTTTTGTCGTCATTCAACCTTTCCGAATATTGGTTAAAGACCAGGAGAGAAATCAAAAATACGAACTGGAGATTAATACTCATCAAACCTTGTTTTTCATTAACCACTTTCTCAGGAATCGTCTGTGTTTAAAGCCACCTAGAGACCAACACAAATGTTGATTATGTTGTTGTTTTTTAACACACCAATCTGCATTCCTGTCACAGTGCCAGAATCGCGATGATGCATTAAAATTAAATTGAATAATTATAATCAATTACTGTTACCAGCATCCTCTTCACAATAAACGAAGAAACAAAGAAACAAACACTTCTATTATTACTTGGTGAATTTTTCATTTTTTGCTAGTTTGTAATTCCATTGAGGATCCAAGATAATGCCCATATACAGCTCTGGAAAAAATTAAGAGACCACTCCAAGTTCAGAAATCAATGTTAAATGGTCTCTTAATTTTTTCCAGAGCTGTATATCTATCTATCTATCTATCTATCTATCTATCTATCTATCTATATATATATATATATATATATATATATATATATTTTTTTTTTTTTTTTTCTGAGCACTCCCAGAGCACTAACAAAGAAAAGTAGCACACAACACAATATGGGTCCCTTTTTAACAGATGATGGATTTGCAGTATGAGGAAACTATATATATATATACATATATATACATATATGTATATACATATATATATATATATATGTATATACATGTATATATATACATATATGTATATACATGTATATATATATATATATATATATATGTATATATATACATATATATATCCTGTACGTGATTGAGCACTACCAGTCCTATAGGATTCTTCTTGACAACAGAGTGACAGTTGTCAATCAAGATACATTTCAGAAAATTCCTTTATTTTTTAAGCTGCTGCACTGACATTATGCCAACTTTCTATTTTATTGTGACTCGCATTCGAAAATCCGGATTTACTTTATTGTAAACTTCAAAGACACAACAGAAGAATTTGCTGGGAAACTTCTGCACATTGTTCCCTGAAAGGGAGTGCAAAGTTTTTGTTGATCTTTTCAATTACACAGAACTGTGCAAATGTGACTTTTGGTGGCTTTATCTAGATGTAAGCTTTGTTTTGTCATCTTATTTAATTCATCTCCACATTATATTTTGTATCTGTTGCTCCCAGTAATTCTAACGCCTTGAGTTTGTTGTCATTTATGGTAGCTTTGCCCATAATGACTACATCACAGTCCTTGTAATCTAGAGGGACTTTTGACTAGTACATTTATACTCTGAACTCTGGTGACTCTCACAACCTCGTTAAAGTTGACTGTGTGGATCTCTTATTGCACTGTAATTAGTCAAAGTGGCTCCCATTTGAAACATCATATTACCACAAATGCAGTGTATACCTTGTCATCTAGGTATATGTTGCACAAATCATTATACCATATTATATGCTTTTACAAAACTCTGAAATATGCTGAGCGTGACAGTGCTGTAGACAATATTATATACAAATATATATGACTTCAGATTCCATAGGGATGTGTGTTCTTTGTTATTGTTTTTCTAATCACTATAATACAGAGACTATAGTAAGCTGATCCAATGCAGACAATAACAGCTCCCCTCCCATGATAATATATCCATTTCAATAATAAATAACACAAGACATGGCTAAAAAGCCACATTGAATAGAATACTCTTACCTACTTCCTTTTGATCTCCCCAGAGAAATAGTACTTTGCCCTTGAATAAGGCTTTGGTTTATTTCATATAGGTGTATAAGGTAATTCACGTATCTAGATATAAATTTTTACCAAAAGGCAAGATTTCCCATTTCACTCTCATACCCTGGAGTAGATAATTTGTCTAGTTTGCCTACAGGTGAAATATAGATCTATGTCTTTTTGTGCCACACACACACACACACACACACACACACACACACACACAAAACTCCAACCTCTCAGGTATCAGGAAACTGAGAGAGAGAAAACAAATCTAACAAAGCACAATGTAACCTTCATTCTCCAATCCGCCATTGCTATACACACTTTCTCCACAAGAGGTGCTTGTGTTCTGCATCCCATACACAATCCCAAGTATAGCATATTGAACAGATGTGCAGTCATTGACTCCAGCAACACACAACAGCGCTCTCCGTCTGTGTGGGGTGCGTTCCATTTCACACAGACGATCTGGATGATTTTCCAAGCTTTTATTTCTGCCATACAAAATGTGCCGCGCCGTTTCCATCGCTACATAAAATACAGCTGTGTACATGCACATTGTCTGTTGATAGATCTGTGCCTTGCCAGCTCCTAGAAAACTGACAGCAAAATTCTGCTCCGGAGAAAAAACAAAAATCAAAAAACAGTCACTCTGGAAGCCCCCACCCCAAAGGCAATCAAAACTGAACACAGTTTGAGAATCGCAATTCCGGGCAGTTTCTCCCGGCAAACATCTCTGTCAATCATTTCTTACCTGTCTAGGCTTATTGTTTTCTAATGCAATCTCCAGATTATATGGGAGATATGTTACCTTCAACAGGAAATATAAGGAGTTGTATTGTACTTTCCACTGACATTTAAGACAAAGGCTGGGATTAAATCAAAACTTTGACCCACCCGCTAATAGAAAACTACTACTGTACTCAGTTGCAGTTTCATTTTTAGTTAGATGCCACTTTCTTCTAATCAGAAATGTAACCGCTATGATGTAAAGGTTTTTAGTTTGGTATTAGCGGGTGGGTCAAAGTTTTGATTTAATTCGGCCCAATATTCATAGGAAATGCACCTGTTTAGAGTCCACAATATTCTGACAATATTATCCATTAACCACAAATTAAAAAAAAAATATCAGTTGGTTAATCCAAATTTTCCAGAACAGCAACCTCAAAACAATCAATATAAGACAGCTAGTGTGATTACAGTATTTGGGACACTTGGCCTTTTTATCTCTCTCTCTATCTGACACGACTTCAAACCAAAGCCTGAACCCCAAAGAGCAATTTCACAGTAGATTTTCCTCACCCCCCCGACCCCTCCCCAATGTGACTCCTTATCAGCGATAATCTTTACAAAATGCCATAGAAAAATATTGATTGTTTTAAATCACTTCTACAAGCCAGCTTCCAACAGCTTGAACTGCTGACTGCTTGTTAATCTATTTTGAAAGTGGTTTATTTAGAATGGCTTGCACCGAAATTGAAGCAATTTCTAAATTATTTCAACGGAGCCAAGCCGAGAAGAGGTGGAGAGAGGTGTATCAGGTGTGAATCAGCAGTTTAAGTGAAATGAAAAACTGTCTGGGATGATTGGGAACTACTGTTGTGGTTGTGTTGGAGTTGTTTTTGTTGTACATTTAAATTCTTAAGGCCCACAATTATTGACAACTTGAGAAAAGTTGCACTTCCACTCTGAAGCAATGAGCAATTAGCCCAGATGGAAAGTCCATTCTTTAGTTGAAATTCTTAATTATACCAAACCAGACTCATACAGGGGAGTGTCAGAAAAACTGACATGTATCTAACTATTAGTAATTTGAAAGAAAAGTAGCATGATCCGTGTCTTTTGGCCAGGTGATGACATTGATTCCTGTCATTTTATTTGAGATTCTTACAGGCAGGATGAATAAAAATGAGCAAAGGTTTAGTGGATGCTGGATTTTCAACCTTCCAAAGAGGTGCGATTAGATGGGGATTTTCCGGGACCTTTCCGTGCAAACGCTTGAGATTATCATAGGATTTCCATAGGGTTCTGTTTGTGTGTAAAAAGTAAACTCAGGAAACTGATAATACTTATAAAGAGTAAACATTCCTTTAACTGTTATTCAGATACTACATCATGATAGCTAGAACCTCTTTATTTACGTATTTATTTATTTGTGTATTGCTACTGACAAAGCCTTTATTTGTAGATTTTATGTATTTATTTATTTGTATAACTTTCCTTCGTATAACATTTGATAAGAAATGAAAACGTCTGCACATTTGAAAACCAAAACCAACATGGAAAAAACAAAACAAAAGACAAATTGATCTGAAAATCACACCATGAGGTGCTCTGACCTTTTTTTCTTTTTTTTTCTCTCCTCGAAATCATTACAGGACTACGAGTATCAGAATGCATTGTGATTCAAGCAGGAAAACAACAACAACAATAGCAAAAAGCTGACTTGACTAAACTTGTCCAACTGTTGACACTGGTACCGTCATCACTCTACTCATTCAAGGGTCTACTTTATAATTTCAGATCACAGATTAATTGTTTTTCTTGCTGCTTTTTTTAACATCAAAAGTAAAAAATAACATGGAATAAAATAAAATAAAATAGAAAAGTATTTAGATAGCTTTTTCTTTTTCTTTTTTAAGGTCGACTTCCGTTAAAATCTTTTAATTTGAGATGCGTATATCGGAAAAAGAAATGTTATTCATTTTTACATCAGTCAAAACTTTACTCCCATTTTTAATCGTGTTATAAAATGGGATAGTCTGTATCGCTATGCAGAAGTGCTACGTAGTTTCCAAAAAAGATGAAGCCAATTTGCTGTGGGTAATTTTCTTTCCACCACGCGCACACGCGCGCAAAAAAAAGAAAAAGAAAAAAAATCAAGTTCTTCAGTGTTTCACCATTCTCTGTGAACACAAGGCATTTAGAGAGAGGCTACCTCCCAGAAGCGATCATCTTATAAGACAGGATGTCCATTGATGAGGGGTTGATTTCGTGAAGCACTGTGTCTTATACAAAACCCCACATTCATGAGAGAGACTTATTCACAAAAAGCACTTGAAAAGCAGTTTCTTCAATGTTGCAGTTTAGCAGGGAGAACAGATTCATTTCTGATCAGCACCAATAAAAAAAGGTGGGTTTACCAAACCTTTTTTTTCTTAATGTATTTTTTAAGATTTATTCATCCTTTATTTTTTTATTTCTCTTCCGGGGCCTTTTGCAAGTGACCCATGGTTGTCACCGCACAGCATTGTGATTGCTAATGCGGAAAATGTCAAAACCCATGACGACTCCCAAGAAATAATCACAAAAGAAGAAATGTAAGAAAAAAAAGGAAAAAAAGTTGTCTTTGGCAGATTTCCAGAAAATGCCTCTAGTACTCTGTGGGCATGCGGTGAGTCTGAACTTGTGGGGTTGTGGGAAGGCGTAGGGCACAAATGTTGAGAGCCGTTAAAGAGGTTCACCCGCCATTTTCTTCAGTCGCTACAAAAAAGAAAAATAAAGCATCTACAAAAACAACAGCAACAACATCTATGGAAAAAAAATTAAATCAGTGTCCGAGTTGTGAAGGTAGAGCAGTAAAAAAATAGTAGAAAAAGGAGGCAAAAGTAAGGCTCAGTTGAGCGCTGAAACACTGAGAAGAAGCACACCAGACAACAACCACCATAGAAGGAGATTTGTAAGGATCGGGGTGAGTGTATAAGTGTGTCTGAGGAGAGGGGGCGTTTAGGTTTGGTCTACAAAAAGAAGGGGCGAAGAAAAACAGAAACAATTTGCAAATCATATCTCCCCAGGTGTGTCTCATGTCATTCCAGATCAGAGGTCAGACACAGACTAAGACCAGAGCTGTCGTTCTGCAACTCTAGGCAGGTTCTGGAGGTCAAAGGCCCTCCATGCTCATTCAGTCCCGTAGCCGACCCGTTTGTGGCTGGGGTAGTGCGCAGGTGTGAAAGGCATGGGGTCAGTTTGTCTCCTTTGCCTCGATGTTGGGAGTTCCTCCATTCGGGTGTTGGGAAGATGGGAAGGGGCGGCAGGGTTAGGGGGCACGGGGGGCGATCGCTTGCCCGCTGTTTCCTGGCAGTGCTATGAGGTGGCCAGTAGCGTGAGGAGGGCAACCAGCATCAGGGAGAGCCGGGGACTGGCCAAGCCGCAGCCTGAGTTGTCATCGGTGAGGAATGGCTCCGGAGACTCGTACACAGAGTCGTCTGGGAATGGACAAAAACAAAAAGACAGAGGAACAGTGTTAGGACAAGACCAAAGCTTGAGGACACCATCCAGATGGGACCAGCCGAGGACTCATTCAAACCAGGTTCAGGAGCGTTCAGAACCAAAAATATTAGACCATTCATTCACAAGTATGCGTTTAGAAAAACCCCTCTAGCTATACAGTCGAAGCTGACTCCAGAATTGTACAAGAATACACTTGATAATTTGGCCAACAGTGTACCCTCACCAGTCATGGATTTCAAGAGTAAAGGCCTGTATATCCACCAACAGGATAGCGCAGTGCACCAAGGCCATCAGCACTGAAAATATTTCACAGCTTGCCCTCAGCTCCATAAAAGGTCTCTAGGATGAACCAGAATAGAGAAAACAGCTTCTCTCGCTGTAATAGAAACCACACTGCGCGAAGAATGGCACAGTATTCTGCACTATCAAAGAGACTGCAGCGGCCATTAGGCCTAAGGATGGGCCCACGCCTGATTAAATCCATTGTGAACAAATTGCGTTTTTTTCTGTTGTTGGCCTATTTTGTTTATATAATATAGTGGCGGTGGTCTCAAAGGAGGTCTGCTGTAGCTTTGGTTCCAAGCATCTCCCAGTGACTTAATTGGTCTGATTAGATGATTAACTGGATGAATTAAATGGATCTCTACAGACTGCAAGTTATATTAAAAGTAGTGTACCTTGACTCAAAATAACCTTTTAAGTCATGATCTGTAAGAAAAACCTTTAAATAATGTTGTGCAAGAGCTGAAATAACCAGGTCAATTAAGTAATTTAGAGCTTCTCTAAAGCACTTCCAGGTTGGAGAACTGTTATTGAGAATAAAGACATTTTTAGAAGCCACAAATACAAGTGAACAAACACAAATTATGATAAAAAGCAACATCCATTGTTTTATTGTGTTTTTCTAGCATTTTGCATAGAGACATATTTGATCTCTTCTGTTTATTGTAGCTTTTCCTTCTCATTCTGCAGCATGTCTTTTGTAGGTCATACGGGCTTATCTTGCATTACACGCATATAAGGGTCCCTGAATAAGAAATTGAATCCAGTTTCCCTACCCGTTAGACCAGACATATTCAAAAAAAGTGATTAAACAGGGGCTTGGGCAAGCCGAGGTTAACCCCTGTCTTGCAAACAAGATTAAGATTTGGGGTCACTCCCCGAGTGAGAAAATAAACAGGCACATTCCAGGCCTCAGTAAAGTGTAATACTAATGGATTGTCCTCAGAAAAGAAAGCAGACCTAAGGTATACTTTGGAAGAAACCATTTTGTAGAAACGCAAACAAAAAGACACTCCAATTCCAAAAAAGCATTGCAGGTTCAGAATAAATTTAGCATCTTTAACAAAGGCTAACCCAGAACATACTAAGAAAATAAATTAGGTGGTGGAATCCCTGCAGAAGGATTAATTAAACTTCTTTAAAAACAAAAGTCTTGATTCGTAATTTTCATCGCTTTAGAATCTGGTGCCAACTGCATAAAGCCACTTGTGCTGAATAACTGAAATATAGCACCTTTTCCATTACCTAGTGTATGGAGTTGAGGAAGTTTAAAGGGAAAAACTAAGGAGAAACTTAACTTAAATAGACTGTCTCCTTGGCGTCCATGTTTTAGGTAAATAATACTCATAGTGTCCTGCTTTTGCTCTAATAATGGTGGATATCAAGTTTGGACAGTTTGTATTGCAATCTGGGATGGAATAAATGGTCTGACAAACTGTACAGTTTATCTTACAGACAGTACACCACACAAGTACACTGTAATCACAAGCCACTTTAACTTGTTTCCTTCCATTTTAAAACTGATTTTAAACCACTCACTTGATTTAAAAGCAGATGAATCACACTAGTACAAAACCTAAATCATTTCAGAATGTCAAATCCTTTCGTTTTCACACACAAAAAACCCCACAAAGTTTCTTAATTTGTATTTTGCACTGGTAACTTAAAATACAGAAGTCTTTTTCTCAGTTCTCTACAGGATTTGTGCCATATTTTGAGGAAGTAGGAGAGTAGAAATGGGGCTTGCTTGACTTGCTTTAAGAAACCAAGTGTTTGTGGATGATCTCAGACGAGATAACACAATCAGACAATCGGATACTGTCTAAAGACAAAGATTGAGGAGATAATTTCCACACTTGACACTGTTAGCTTTAATTCTGCTGCTGAGATGTTTTACACCAATCACTAGAATCCAGACTTTTAAAGTTGTTTGCAATGGTTGATTAGCTATTTTTGACTGGAAGCAAACTACAGCAACATGTAATTCCACATTGATTTAAATTTATTTCTGACATATGGTGTGTCTGTGTTTACTGGGATGTTATACTTTCTTTCTTTATGTTTAAAGGAAAATCATCACCAGAAACACTTTAGGCCAGTTAAAAGAAATCTTAGGATTCCCCTCTGTCACATTCAATGATTAAATCAGCCACAGGGACTTCATAATATGTGAGGCCAGGTCAAGCTAGAAATTCAAAATACAATTTTGTCAAGGACAGACCTTATCCCAGTTAATGAGTAACATCCTTCTCAATCTGTTGGTGATATTCAATATCTTCAGGTCGTTTATTCTAGACCTAAATCTCTACATACTCAGAGGCACAAAAACACAAAAAACTGCTATTCTATGAAAAGCCCTTTTTAATGACTTACACCACTTAAATTCGTCAAAATCCAACAGGGCACAGAGGAGAAAAATAATGGAACTGCGATTTCCACTGTAGCGCAAGTCATACATCTATTTTTTGATTAGGTTGATGTTAGCAGCCCATGTTAGTGGTTTGATTGGTTGCATTTGTAAATCAGGGATTGCAATGGAGCTGGTTACTCTGAAACTTGCAAAAAAAAACATGCATGTTTGACTGAGCCAAGTCATCTGTGTAGGAGCGATGTGGGTTGACTTACTTGTTGGCTTCACGTACACCTTCAGTTTTAAGCAGGGCTTCCCCACAAGGTTAGGATGAGGGGAGGCTGCAGATGAGAGATAGAGAGAGAGAGAGAGAGAGAGAGAGAGAGAGGGGAACACGTTAATCAAACCATCACAATCTGAACTGTGAGCTGACCCTTTATAGATCATAACAAAAGCAGGTTTAAATCATTGCTGTGAAAAATACATCTAGATTCCATTTGCAATAAATACAGACACCGGAAAGTCACGATAGGAAAATAGTTATATCTATTGTCCAAATATGCAGAAATTCATCCTATTAAGGTATCTGACCACCTTTTCATTTGAAGAAGTTGAAAAGTAGAATGATTAATTTGGGAAATAAATACATATATACTTGTAAACTTACTAATTGATTCCACTGACACCTTTATTTAGTGTGGAGTGTTGTGATGTATGCGGTTGGAGTCTTCGGTTCAAATTCCAGAATGTACATTAATAACTCAACTACATTATTGGGTATAATTGTCCATCAACATGCTTCGGGTTGATGGACAATTACCCAACCACCACACCCCCTTTCCTGCCCTTGCCACCCCATCTCCATTGCCTGTAAACTCTGCCCTCAAGACCCCATGGGGTGGGCTGACAGCTACCATATTGGTAGGGACCAATCAATTCACTTTTCTCCCCCATGACCATAAATGACTTTTGAAAAGTGGAACAAACAGCTTCGCGGCATAGGTCCAATATCCAAGACACAAGGCAGACAAGGCCAGGACCAGGAATGTTGGGGGAGACTGGAGATGTGCCTGTTATAAACAGCTCAAGATTGGAAACCAAAAACGAAGCTGAGGACAGGGTAACTGAATACCTACTTTGATCTTTTTGCAGGCAGGAATGAAAACACTCGGCTAACCCATTTCATCCTGTTGTGAGATTGTAGTTTGGTTGCATTTTGGACCCGACAAAGACAGTGTGAGAAAAATGTTGCACAAATGTATTACCCCAACCATACCGAGGCGTTGATGTTCGATTGTTGAACAATAATGTTGCCCTCATCTATTGTAGGTCGCTCTCTGGAACAATATATATCAAACACAACTTAATACATACAGTATATTTTGTTAGAATAATTTTACATTTTACAGAAAGGGTTCATTCATAGATCTTTTTCTGGTTTGCAAGTATTTTTCTTTACAATGTAGTTATAGATGTCAATTTACAACAATGTTTAATAGTGTTTTGACAGCACCCCCTGGAGTCCACAATTTTCTTCACTTTGTTCTGTCTTCACTTTATTGCAATGTTGCCACAACGTTGGTAAGTTTGCCATCCAGTATTGAGACATTCTATTACCACCAGGTTACCACCATTCAAATATATACAGTCCAACTTTGACAAACCTTCCGTATAAAAAGCTCTCCTCTCTCTTGTTTGCAGCCCAGGGGGAGTGGGTGATTGGCACACCAGAAAGACTGGTTCAGGCGAAAAAAAGTTTTAATGTCTTGGTTTTAAATAGTGCTATGTGTATCTAAAACAACATTAGGCCAATGATGCTGATCACAGGGGTCCTTTTGTGTAACTGGGGAGAATTCAATGGACTAGTCAATCTTCTAAACTGGGTCTGCCCCTGGGTCAACTTTGCAACCCCCCAGTCAACTCTTTGTGTTGTGAGCCATAACAGAAACAGCCCAGCTTAAGTGGCAACTACGGGGGGAAAAAAGTGTAACAGTCAATTATTGTAAGTTGTAAGTTGTAACTTCAGTAAGTTGACCATCCCAAACTCAACAAATCAATCTGTTACTAAGTACTTCCTGGGATTCGTTGCACATGATCGAGGATGTGCATGGTTATTTCATACAAACTCACTGAAAACGCACCTACCCACAATGCACCTGTAGACCCACAATCCACCTCTTTGCTGTGCGTCTCATAAGCTGTCATCGCCACTACAGTACGGTCTTACTTCACTCTACCCAGCACTGAAAATCAAATTGCCTTGATTACTATCTCTGTATGCTAGCTCACTGTAGTTCTGTATCTAGTATTGTGTTTTGCTTTCACTGTATAATTTATTGCTCCATTTTTGGTTATTATTATTATTATTATTATTATTATTATTATTATTATTATTATTATTATTATTATTATTTATTCATTTGGCGTAGAGCTTTATCCAAGATTCACAAGAGTATAATATAATCAATTAAAAAATACTATATTTACCATCTATAATTTGCTATTTAGCACAATTGCCTGTAAAAGGATATAAAGGGTCATATTGAATTACAATGAATAAAATGCAAAGTAAAAAATCAAAGCGCAGACTAACAGTGTCCATAAACAACAGCAATTTAATAGGCATACAGGGTAATCCAGCAGTCTGTAGAAGCATAAGAGGCACAGAGGCAATCAAAGGCATAAGGGAAGATTTGCAGCATCTACAAATGCAATCCTTTTAACCCCTCTGTACACTATAACGTCTGCACTGTGTTGCATTTCAGAGTCCACTGTGAGTTCATATGGTGGTTGTGCTTTTGCAAGTGGAGGCAAGAACAAATAATACAAATATATAAACCCCACGCAATCACGAAGCTCACATGAACACTGTAATGAGATCCTAGATTAGCACTACAAATGCTAAAGGGGGGTTACTTGAATACAAAACTACTCCACCCCCTTATATGTCTGAAACTAGACTTCCATTAACTTGACAAATTGGTCCTTTCATTATTTACAATATCAGTCATTTCCAGACCTGGATCTCAAGGCCAATTGGTTCTGAGAGTTTTGTTGGTGTTGGTGGGGGTGGGGGAACATTCTTTTTGGGGCAGGGTTAACATAAAAGTGTCTGCTTTGCAACATGCACGAAAAATAAAAAAGGGCAACGAAATCACACGGCCAAGGTAACGAGCTGTTTTAATTAAAGATGAAAAACCCGATTAATTTCTTCCGCACTATTTTTTCCCCGTCCTGCTCTCTCTCTCAACTTTCCCAAAAAGCCGTTAAAACACAAGCTAAAATTGCCTCATTAATGCAGCTTGCATGGTGCCCCGAGCCCTTTTCGCTGATTCAGCCCAGTGGGGAAGCTTTTTAGCAGGGCCAAAGGACACCTACCACAATTTTTTGTCCGCTAAAAATGATTTCTCCAATCAGCATAATTTCAAAAACGTTCCGCTTGAGGGCCTTCCTAACTGATTCTTTTTTGTGGCCAGCTCACCCCTGTGTAGCTAAGCTTCCTGGTAATGACATGTTTGCCACTTGACAAATTGACATTTTCATCAAGGGGAAGAGACACAGCTTGTGCTGTCCCTGACACAAAGGACGAGCGCTTGCAGACAACAGCCTAGAGGAGGGCTTGAGCCGTAAGATAAGGATTTCTTGCTCCCTTTCCTCTCCTTCAGCATTTTGTAATTAGCTGCTTCCAAGACGCTCAAATGCTTGACCTGTCAGCTTTGCGGGAGAACAGTGGTGACGGAAATCACTCCTCTGAATATGGTAAGCTGTTCACGTTAGCCCAAAAGGAGCGAGGTTGACATGAAGGACTTTCGTGCGGTGTTACAGGCAGCCGTTCGCCTCCCGTACACGGTGTTCTACCTCACGGGGGTCGATATGTTTGTTTTTGGCTGCAATTTTCAAGTACATCCCAAAGTACGAGGCAGACATTAAAAGGCAATAAGCACTCAGCAGACGGAAAACATAACCCATTTAAAAGAACGGAGTGGGAGGCTGTGGGGTGGAAATGAAATTACAGCCTCCCCCCACCCTCCATATAAAGCTTTTTAAAAAGGTGAGCCTGGGTAGGATCGAAGTGTGAACGGAGAAAGGGGATTGAATTTCCATAGAGTGCCAAGGTCCAAAAGAGCATTTGTTTGGAGGGTGAAACAAGTAGGTCTAGATTCTCGGACCTTGAAGCGCTGCTGTCCAAGCCGATAACGCACGGGTTAAAGCCAGAGTTGTTGTCCCCTGGTGTCCTCACAAGGGTAAGTGGGGCAATTCAACTCCACCTCAGAATGTAATGTTTTCCAGTAAGCCTTAAGCCATAGAGAAAAGATGAAATGTTTTGTATGTTCATATATAACATCAAGACAAGTTACTGAGGTGTAATAGGGTCTGTGAACTTGTTCTCTTCTGTTTAGCTTCTTGTTTGACAGAGATACTATAACTTCTCTTCATAGTCAAGCTGATCCAGACAGCTTCTCACCAAAGTGCCCTTCATCACCCACAAAAAGGGTCAAAGGCTAGGAGGGTCTGCACATTGCTCACCCACCCCACACTTTGTTTGTTTTATGGCAGGTGATTTATTTGAGAACTTCAAGATCAGACGTAACATTCCGGGATTAACTTGTGTATAAACTCTAATTCTGAGCTTCCACAGGCCCTTTTCTATAAAGCCTAACCACAACTCAATATGCGTTAAATTACAAACCAATCAAAACTAAAGAAAACACAGAGATATATTTATAGATGGAAGAATACTTCTAGCAAAGGGAAATACATCATTCTTTTGTAGTACCAGAACATATTTCTTGATTTCTTCCGTTTAAAAGATATCTGAAAGGAAAGGTTGAATAATATCTAAGAAACATCTACCAATGAAAATGACCTCTGTAGCCAGTGTAGCACTGTATAGTAGCCTCTTTGTCCTACTTGAATCCAGTGAGATACTGGTATCTTTTATTGATACTTAATCTCCATTCCAGCATTTTGGGACTACCCCGTCTCCCCCCTGTATTCTAGAACACGGTGTCCTCAATCTGAGGAACTGAAAAAATATCTTCTCTCCCTCATAAAGGACTTTCACTCTGTAATTCAAAAGGATTTTTTTTTTCTTCAACAGTACAAGTTTTTCAAATTATTTTGGCTGTGGGCCTTGTTGACGTTTTTCAAAATATTTCCAGCAACTTCTTTGAAACCCACGCCTTTTCTCACATAAAGTCTTATCTAATAGTTACAAAGGGCACATGATATTTGCACTGCTAGTTCATTTTACTGTTGTTTCCTGCAGGGTAGCTCTTTTTCCTCCATAAACTTTAATGACAAAAGTGAAAAGAAATAGGAGGACATTTTCTAACTTGTGTGTGTGTGTGTGACAAATCTAGTTGGAGCCTTGAAACTAATTGGAAACTTGGATATGAAATACTATATATCAAATGGAAAACTGCACATCAGCAAAGTGAGAAAGTGACACATCACTTCTAGATGTTTAAATGACATCAGAGTTTCCTATTTGTTCTCATAATGTTTTATTATTTGATTTGGTGTAATAAACTAAGATACAATTAACAAAAAAGGAAATCTTAAAAAAAACAAAACATTTACAAGTATTTGTCTGAATAGGAACAACTCAGAACAAAGTCTTGTGGTCGAAATGTGCTTTAAAGTGACCAATTTGTAATCCTATATATATATATATATATATATATATATATATATATATATATATATATATATATATATATATATAATGTAAAATTATATATTTTTTTCAAGGCAATCTTATCCATAAAACCAAATACTAATAAAAGGAAGAATTAAAAATGTACCCAGTGCTTTTATTTTCCCCCACAGAAACCCAAAAGTCTCTTCAGCAAGATTTAAGTATTAAGTATTCTGGTTATACTCTGTATTGTTCTGGGGTGCTTTTACCTTGCCTTAACTGGGGCTCAACAAGTACAAGTGTTGTATACAAATACACATAAAAAATACATAAATACATCAAAAAAGGCAGACTAATTCAAATGGAAGGAAACAGTCACCAGAAAGGAAGTAAATTAATCAATTTAGGAAGATTTCTCCCAAACTACTTTCTGCTCCAGTAGCAAATGCTCTCTGTCTCTCCCTCTCTCTCTTTTTGTAGTTTTTATCTCTTTTCTTCTGCAAAGAGAGCTGGGCTGTTCATGCTCCGAATACCAACATGTAAGTGAAAAAGCGAAGCATATTAATTCAAGGCCCAGTCTCAAGTGCTGCTTAGTATAGTTTAGTTGTATTCTTTACAAAAGACAGAGGGATATTTTACACTGGAGAAAGTAACCATAACATAAAAAAACCTCTAAAGATTGTCCTGGAGGTTTATGGTAGGCTAGGAATTGGGATGGTGTGCGAAAGTTTAGTTGGCAATTACCTCACCTATAATAGCAGGACAATTATAAACGGTAGTAGGGATGGCGTTCTTATGACAGCTACCTACACTGATAGTCATGATTTTTTGGGAGACACATATAAGGCAGTAGAGGCCTAGACCAAATTAAACCATTTACCTGCCCCCTGGATAGTACATTTCAAACTTGTATCCCATCTTGTTTTCAAGTATTAGAAAGTGGCTTCTCACGATAAAATCAAACACAATTGGGCACAAGGGTGTAATTCACTAGAAGGTCAAATTTTGATTCAATCTGGGCCAGAATGGATACCAACGAACAGGCTGCAATTGTTCGGCTGTTACAGTAACATTTATCCATTTGCACTATCTAGGGTACCATATGGTCAATGTTTGATAGGTTACACTAAGGGTCAAGGAATGTGGTTTATTACTACAGAAGTGACCTGTCAGATTGATTTGAGAACTTTCTGATTCTTTCCTAACAGTAAGACACTAACAATCATACCCTGGGTTTTGTGGGACAACCTTCTTATAAGGTGTGTGTGTGTGTGTTGTTGTTGTTTGCTTTGCTGGCGTTTGTGGTGGTCGGTACTCACAGATATAGTAGTACTCGTGTCCCGGGCGGAATTCGAAGCCCAGCGAGAACGGGGTGAAGAGCTGGAACTTCTCAGAGAACTTGAGGGGTCCGTTGGGGCTCTGGGGCCGGTTGCACTCCCAGCGTTTGAAGCCCTTCATGCGGTGGTCGCAGGTGGTGTAGCCATCGTAGTTGACCATGAAGAGGATGTAGTGTTCCATCCTATCCTGGGGCAGCGGGTCCTCGTAGTGAGGGCAGTAGATGTCCAGGTAATCATTGATGCTCACCTCCACGGTGTACTCCCCTCTCTGGAACCTGCAATAGAAAAGCACCACACACAATAAGAAAGATGTCCACCACTAATTCAGCAAGGTGAGACCTTCCAATCACAGCTCTGCCCATTCAATTCAATCAACGCCAGCTTTTTGTGACCATCTCCACCTGTGGATGGGACCATGCCAAGCAGATCATGAAAAGTGGTCTGAGTTGATTGGGTGCCAACTGGTTGAACAATTATGAGGTCTACCCTGAGTGCAAACTCCAAAGCACCTGAAGGAAATGTGCAATTGCATTTGAATCCAAGTCTGACAGGTAGGGCAAATTGTGTCGTTGTTATCTCTACAACACATAGCATCGCCGAAATCATGACAAGCTTGTGTTCTGTTATTAAGTATGGCTGATGGACTGCTTTGGAGTAATGCAATCCAAGCTACGCTGTCCAGAACATTGTAACAGTGTTCTCTCTAGAGTTCACACTTTGAAGCATGAAACAGGATTCCCCACACACTACTGGTTGCATTATATGCCAAGTCAAACTGTTCCCATTTACCCTTTCTCTGCGAGGAAATCTACCATGATGTATTTGAAAAAAAAAATTCATTTGGAAGACGTGTTACAAGCAAACATTTGGGGCCATTAGTCTTATTTTTAATTATTTATTTCTTAGCAGACACCCTTAAACAGGTCTTGTTTGATAGCTGCTCATTAATTGATGCAAGGAGGCCTTTTTCAACAACTTTTTAAACTAAAGGACGCCTTTGATTTAGCTTCTGCAATATGATTGACGAGAGTGTTTGCAAACCCACCTGCTAACCTTTGCACGAAGAAGCTTAACAGTAAGGCTGAAATAAATACCAAGGGTGCCCTAAGTCTCAAATAATGTCAATTTCCCAATGGTGTATTTAGAAACAGTGGGATATGATTGGAAAGTGTTGCACAAATACAATCGCCAAAGGCCTGGGAAGGCTCAGTGTAGAAATGGAGGAGGACAGCTGAGATTGACAGTGAGTTCACAGAAAGAGAGCAGCTTTATTAAGTAGTTTCAGACGGCCTGGCACACACCCAGCTCTGATGAAATGAGTTTGGTGGTCAGAGCAATTGAGACACAAATTGAGCACCTGCTTAGTGGATAGATCTGTGCTGTGCTAAATTCCCTGAGTGTCACAGGTTTATTAAAGTTACTATGGCTATTAATTCATAACGCGGAGATCCTGAGAGAATTTCAATCCGTGATCAGGAGATAATTGCAAAGCAGAATGGAACTTAGAGTTCTTTCGAACTCATGATCTCGGCGTACACTTTTTCCTTTTTTCCTTTCTTTTTCATTCCCCCTCCCCCCTTCTCTCAAACATCCTCAATGAACCAGCACAAGTGACAAGCAGCGTTCTCCTCAGTTCATGATTCCAATTTCAACTTTTTAGCGGTCTACCTGCGTGCATTATTTATACCCATTCTGACAGCGACTGACTGAGATAATTAAAATGGTTCGTTACCGCTCCCATGCAAATCCCCGTTATCATGTAACGTGGCGAGATTGGCCTACTGTGTCACTGTATATATTTAAAACTGTTTAAGAGACAAAACAAAGAACATCTAAACGAGTTCAATTGCACAGATTTGAAGACCCAATGACACAATGAAAAAATAAATATCGCCACAGTATTATTATAAAACATTTGTTTACCTGAAACATGTTTAACTTGATATATATATATATATATATATATATATATATATATATATATATATATATATATATATATATATAAAAGTCTATCAAACAGGGAAAACCATGTTTATTTCCCTCTCAAGACTTACTTGAGGTCAAAATTCAAACCCTTATCCGCATATTGTTATTGGATAAAGTGCTAGGACTCTCTATGAATTGATTAATTCTCCCAAAGCAAGTTTGACAGATCTGAATGAAAAAGCGCCCACACAAACAAGCTCCTCAATATTACCGACAACAAGCACATACTCCTAAATATCACAGTCATATTATGGCATATTACAGCAAAATCCCAAAGAGTGTGTATTGAAACAAGTCCAAGAAGTAGAAGTGTTTCTGATTTGGAGATGCAGCACCGGCATACTAAATGCAAAAGGAAACTCATTGCAGCCTAGTTGAAGTCTTATTGACATCCTCTTCTGTATCATAACCAGAGAGAAGACAGATGTGCAGACTATGGCCAGGAAAGGGGGGAAACTGGCGTGACAAAGAAGCTTTGGCACAAAGTTTAAATGCTCTGAAAGGACATGGCAGGGAAACAGCAAATGGAAGCAGAAATTATGGATACAGGAGGAGCTACGGACACCAGAATCGGAAGACACAGAATGAAAAAAATTGTCATCAGATCACCAAGGGATTTTTCAGGACTGACTATTACATATTCCAGTACTCTAGTAGATCCAGAGTGTCAAGATATTTATTACATTCAGAGAGTGAAACAAACCCAAAAGAACAGACACACTCTCTCGCAAAAACTGTTACTCTACGTAAGCAGAGTGCAGATCCTTATAAATGTGACTCTTCTGCCGTACCTTCACGGTGCCTTATTGTGTTACCGCCTGCTATTGTAACATGACTTCCCATGTCACAGCTGGCTTAGTGTGCCATCAGCTCGATCTCATATTGTCAAACCGGACCCAAAGTCGATAATGTAACTAGGTATAGAGAGGCGAGATGTTTGGCTGCCGGGTAACAGGAAGTAGAAAAATGTGAGTGTCATTAACTTACTCCCCCTCCCCACAGTCAACTTTTATAAGGAAAAGCTATCCAACCAATATTAACAATAATGAAGACCCCACCGGCTATAGTTCAATTTTTAGAGAGTCCACAAGCAAATGATAACAGGAAGGAGGCTCTGCCCAAGAATGTGAACCAAAGGTGGACCGCAGTTAATATAAAAGCACACAAAAAATGGTCTGGGTGGCCTTGCAGGATTCTGATCCTCATAGCCAGTCCCAAAGCCCCCTTAAGTATTTAAACACTTTAGTATTAAACTCAGCAGCTTCTCTCTCTAAGTAGTGTATTGGCTTCCATGTGTCAAGGCACTTAAGGGGAAAACTAAGCAGAAAGTGCACTAAAGGTGATTTATGCAATTGGGCACACAGAACTGGATTCACCTGCACAAAGACTTTTCATTTTTCAGTTCAATATGCATTATTAGTATTTCTCATATATATTATTTGTTAAATCTCATATCTAAACACTTTACAAGACCCCTTAGGACAGGGGTAACCTGTACAGTGGAAAACTGGTTAAATATAAGTAGAGTGCAAAGAAACAAAGCAATCATCCAGGCTAGTGGTTCTCACACATTTTCACACATCTATTTGTGCAATTAAAGTACCGTGGACCACCACAGTGTGAACTATACAGCCCACATATATTGTATTACAAATAAAACACACACCTGCACTTGTACGGAAAAATGTAATTGCCAATACAATATGCAATATCAATAGAGAACACTTGAAGCATATTTAATTATTTTTTAAATGTGGATTTGAGATGAAAATAAAGCTACATTGTGATTTTAGTTCAAGTATATTTTAGATTTAGTTGCAGACTGTTTTATAAGTCAGCAGTATATAAAGAAGAGTAATTCATGAACATAATGATTTGAAATATGATTATAATTATTGTTCACAATAGTAATATTACAAATGTTTGAAACTGCACAAACCTACAATCTGTCAGGGGATGCAGAAGGTTACACAACACTGGATTCCAAGGAGCGGATGAGGGAGGAGGTTTCGAGGATTAAGAAGTAATCTCAAGGTACGAGTGGAGAAGAACACACCGAAAAAAAAAGATATGAAATGAGTCAGAAATGAAATAACACACTAAACAAAACAAAAACTAAAATTGCAACACCCCTCCAAAACCTTTTAACGCAGAGAGCTGACTAAGGTTTTATACACCTAAGGGTGATATTGTATATTCTTTATCATATTAAGGCACACACAGAGGAATATCTATTACACACTGAGCTATTATAAATGGGCAGGAGCTGAGGATCAGGGGTGGATGGGGAAGGCAGGGGAGGCGGAGGGGGTAGGCAATCCTAATGTCAAGCTAGCATGGCATCAGATGACAGCTAATCTGAGTTTGGGATTACTGTCAGATCGGTTTTGAGAGCCAGTTTTCTCTGCCACTCGAGGAAGCACTCCAGACATTTCTCTGTTATCGCAACAACCCAGAGATCAATCCCCCCTTTTTTTTTTGTCAGCCGTGCGACTGCATCCCAAGCAAACTCCAGCCAGTAAAACTAGTCAACTGAATATATGAACAGACCCCCTTACCCACCTCCACACATACACACACACAAAATCCTGACCCAAGTGTAGAGGATAATCCGCATTAGACAAACAGTTCATCCAAATTAGTCAAGGGAACATCTTCTATTATTTCAGTGGGAAACTCTGGAAAAGCCCATTTCCTAGGCTGGTGTTGGTTACAGAAACAGTAAGCAAGATTGGGAATCTTATTTAAACACACACACACACACACACACACACACACACACACATATATATATATATATATATATATATATAAGTTTGCATGCAATTTCAGTTTAACAAGAACCACCCTGCCCATAACTCCCTTGAAATCAGAAGCCCCCAACAAACAGAAACCTGCCTATTCAAAACATGGCCTCCAACCCAAAGAAAAAAGTCGAAATCAGCATCTACATACGGCATTATCTACCCCCAGGAAAGCATGAATATACTGTTAGTGGTAAATCAATACTGTGAATCATAACATGCATTTTGTTTCTTTTTTGGCGGAATCACATTTCACATTCAGACCATTCAGACCAGCTTGATACTCCATTCTGAAGAGGTGAAATCCATTTGGGAGTCATAAAAAAAGCTGACTGCACTCTGTAGACCTTTTTAATTTTACAAGGAAGAAAATATCATATATTGTAGGGGCTGGTGGCTCTGTGTTTTCTGGACTGGACAAAGAGAGGAAAGGGGGTACGGTTCTCTAACGGAGCCCTGCTTTGCCTTGACATTTGTTTAGTTTCTTTTTTTTTATTGGTTTCACCATTCCACGCCCCATTCCCAATGAAAACACAAGCCACTTGCGAGAAGAGAAATAACCCTCATTCCTCACTCTGTGGCCGGCTGTCAGAGATGAGACTATTGCTGCCTGAAGGTTTCAGTCTGACAGCATCAAGGCCCAACTCCACCGCTGTGAGGCTAGATGTGTGCTCTGTTTTATTATCTGGAATTGACAGACAGGGCAAGGGGTTTACTGGGAAAGGAAGAAAAAAAGAGAAAAAATAACCTGAATAGTTTGGGCCCCATCGCTCAATCTTTCTTCCCTTCTTTTATTTCTTCTTTCGTTCTTTTATTTTCCCCTGTTTGTTTAGTTTGTTTATGTTAGCAGTCAAAGAAATGCTGCCACACACTATATAGAACTGCCTCTGTCCATGTGCTGTCCATGTCATGCTCTGTTTGGTGCTTCATGTTGTGTCCTATTTTAGATTCATTTCAGTATTTTATTGGGGGCAGGTCTTGATATTTTTTGCATAAATATCCAAAGTTGTGAGTGAGTTGGGCAGCCAAATGCAAGCTCATATGGAGAGCCAATACGGTCAATTTCATCATACCTAAACAGAGTAGTTAAGACTCAAATAAAGACATCACAACCACCAAAACAAATATCGACAAATTGTAATTAATCTCTTAGAAATATGAATGAAAACAATTTTTCCAGATTGATCACACTGTCAAGAACCAAAAGTTGTGTCTTTATTACCATCACCCACTGTTTTCCTTTTGATAATTCCCTTGCCGGGGTCTGGAAGAACAACACACACGATCATTGTTTGCATCACGGACAAGCCCCTCAAGCACTGGCTTTTGCCCTTTAAGTGGACCAAGCGGATTCTGGAAAAGTGCTCCATAATTTCTACTGCAAGCACTTGTTGGCATTTTCCACGAGTATTTCTATTCGAGTCCTCCATTCCCCAACAACGTCCAACCCCCCCGGTTGAAACTGGCCCTGTGGACTATTACAATTGATCCAATAAAGCCTTCCCCTCTTGATGAGTAGGTCAAAGTTGCCTAAAACAATCGCTCAGCTTCATAAACAACCAGGGACTTCATCTGTTCCCTTCAGGATCAGATACCTGCTTCATATATCATCTTGAAGAGATGGAGCATTACAAAAACTCCTTCTCTTTCTCTTCTTTTCACCATACCCCACCACCCCTCCTCTTCTCTCCCCTCTTCAGAACAGCACTCGGCACAGCCTGGCTCTCTGTGCGTTTCAGGACCCCAGCTGCTTATTTATCTGAGGAGCGTACTTTAACAGGAAAACCCCACTGAGATGAAATAAATCACTTTAGTCTCATCCATGGGGAACATTACACACCAAGTGGTTTCCATAAAAGGAGCACCTTGTAAGCTCCAAGACAGCATATGTTTGGATGGCTCAGACAGCGGTACACTTATGGTTTAATACTTGTCCCACACCCCTCACCCCCCCGCCCGCTTTTCCCTACCAGATGATCTTAAAACACCTTCTTAACTGCCCTGTCATGAAGCTGGCTGTGTACATGACATAATAATTACATTACATTCAATTTGCGGGGGAAACAGGCGGACATACAATTCTGCCTCGCCAATAAATATTTACCTTTACATTCAATTTGTTTTTTCAATCTCTGAAGAACAACATTGCAGAAGGATGGCCGTTCTGTAGGTGCTATCGAAGTGAAATACATTGTAATCTGCGCTGGACACTGTTTTATTATTGTAGCTGTTGGATTAGGTCTACTGCAAGCGGCCTTTTTGCTGGTTTATTTTGGTTTGAACATGCGTTAGTGTGATTGGAATTGGGAATGATGGAAAGCTGGCGAACTGCTTTCAAAAACAGCAGGAACACACACACACACTCAAAAAACCGTCCAGATGCTTTACGGTTGTTCAGCGTGTAACATCTGAAGGTTTTCAGACCATCACACAGTCGATCTGTGTCATTTAATAGAAACCGACTAATGTTCCTCTGCAGCTAAGCGGTCAGGGAGTGTAAATCTAATGTCTGATAGAACAAGCATTATGATAAAAGTATTAACTAACAGGAGTACCATCTGTTTAAATAATTCACAGAGTTCCTGTTAATTATTCGGGGTATATGTTTTTGGTGTGTAAGGTGCAACTAAACTAAATGAAGGACACTCCAAAAACCCATGAAAGTTAGTTGTTTATAGTTGCACACTCTGGGCAACATTATGCAGTACTTCAGAAACATTAAAAACACTTGCCTATTTTTCTTTTTGGGCAACAAGCAAGGCCGTGCTATTTTTGTTATAAATGATAAGCATTTATTTTTATTAGCATGCATTCTGGATAGCGTTCTCAAGGAGATAAATGTAGGAAACTTGTTACTTGGTGACCTGAAGGACATAACAACGCTGTCTGAAAGTTTTGTTGAATAATATTGATGTTTGGACAAATTACAAGACCTTGTTTCACCTTGCAAAGTGATGCCATAGGACAACTAAAAACCACCATTAAACCCAACAACAAAACAAACAAAAGTATGGGGATGTGGAATTCAGTCTCTCCCATGTCAGATGAGAAGGGTTTCGAATCTCATCTGGGAGGTATAGGAGTAATGCGAGTCAGTAAAAGGAAGTGTGATTTGTATCATGTTTACATGACAGGGGTCCCAGAAGCCTACTTCATAATGTTGTGTTAACACAATACTGATCCTCAAAGGGTAGTGCAAACGGAACTTCATACAGGCTGAAATGATATATTTATCACAGTTACTTTAGTTATTGTAATGTAAAGGATTTCCCATACACATTAAGTGTCTATCCACTTTGTCAATTCTTCAAATCTGAAGTGAATTCTATTATTATTATTATTATTATTATTATTATTATTATTATTATTATTATTATTATTATTATTATTAACAAGAAACACATGCTGCTTTCTTATATTTGTGTTCCACCTTTGACTTTCTCATCAGTGTTAAAGTGCTGGAAGGTCAACAAAGGGGTGCTATATTTTTTTTTGAGCCGAGGACTAACAGCACACACATCACAAACTAGACCTCTGTGTCAAAAGAGCTCCTGCTAGGAAAGTGTAACACAAATTCCTTACGTTTAAATTCCAAACCCACTCCTACATAGGCTACAAGGTCCTTTACAAGGTTTAAGCTTAGCTGTGATACATTGTAGAGTGTTTTTTTGACAATTCCTGGGCATTTGAACCTTCTAGATTGTGGAATAAATGAATGTGACACCAAGGACAAGCTACCAGAGGCCTGTGTCATAATACACCATTGTGCAACTCCCCTTGTCTGGAAGCCATTTCCATGTATTCATCCAGTAACCTCATCTGGAAACCTCCTACACGTGTTTATTATTGTTCTGCGTCAAACAGACACAGACTCAGTTTGCAACATACCCTCGTCCTCCCCCTAATTCCACTTGTTATTTCAACTCCATGTGAGCAATTTTCCTATCCCAGCATTTACACGAACTTAACCCCCGAACTGATGTGCACAGTATTAAAAAAATTAAATAAATACGAACAAAACATGGAATTTGGAAACGATCTCGGGCGAGGCCGCCAAGAGAACTGGGACGATAAAAGGACTGGATTGCTCTCCTGCTCTCCCACATCAGGACAAAGGCAGATTAGCAGGGAATTACCATTGGCGATTGCTTACTCCATGCCAGCTCTGGGTATCGAAGCATAGACCCCTGCCTTTTTAAAACAGGCCCCCAGAAACACTGCCAATGAGACCAATTGTCACCCAAACAAGTCTGCCCCCTTGGAAAACATTTTTCTGCATGAGCATCAGCATCCAAACCATGCATACAAAATTGTACTACATGCTGAGGAAGGTGTTCAAATTCATAGTTCATCTTTGGGCAGGCAACTCCTAACATGTCTCTGCTTTCAGATTTTGAAACTCTTAAGGCACCTCCATTTTATGTAGCTTTTTGTGTTGAAAATGAAGATAAAAAAACAAAATTTTGTTTTCTGCAATGAGAGGAGTAATAAGCTGACACTGTGGGGCCTCAAACTGACACCCTTTGCCTCCAGGGCTAACCATCTTCATAACACTCTGGAATTAGTTTGTTTAGTTTTACCTACAGTAGCACAGATGTGGGCGGATTGTTTCTTTTCAAGCACACGCTCCCCCTTGCTGTCTGATTACGTCCCAATCTAATAGTCATGTCTACCACTGCACCCTTCCCCCAAAACTGTACTTTCGCCTAGTACAAACTCACACTCATTCTTCAGTCTCTGTGGGGCAGTGAAAGAATCCAGCACTTCTCTCGTCTTATCTTGTGTGCCAAGGTTCAAATAAATAAATAAATACATCAAATCTACAAATCAGATGTCAGAAACACTAACTCGATCTCAATCAATGTGAAAGAGACGCATTAAGTGGCTGGCGCTTTCTTCACGTAGAGCAGGACACACGTTTACACAACAGCACTACATTTCAAACCCCAGATGGGCCAAGACTATTTTTGGGCGGTGAGAAGACATTAATCAAAGTGACTTTGCAAGATCCTAGTTATGAGAAACACACACAGGTTCTGGGTTCTCAGATATCCCACCCGAGAAGCTGAACACCCTTTTTTTTTTGTGCGTGTGGGGGGGGTTGTTGTTTTTGGGACAGTGACAAGATTGCTCTGCTAATCAGTAAGGCACCTACCTGTGAGAAGAACATCTTTCATTGAGGGAGGTTCTTCAATTGGGAAAGCTGGGAAATTGAGATTAGCATTCGCGGTACCTCAATCCAGGGGGAGATATCCTATTTGGATAGTTTGATCTACTTTAGGATTGTACACGCTGCAGGCTTCTGTACAAAGTGCATGAGAAATACCTGTTTTTTAGTACAATTTCAGTCTATGTAAATACATTCAACTCAAGGATCTCAGCATTCATCTTTTAAAACCCGCAGTGGTGGCAATGGCAGACTTATTTCCAATCTCTTGATAGAACCAAAGCAAAGACTCCTCTCCCCCCATGAACAAAATAATTGCACACAAAAACCAAGAGCAACATTCAATATCATATCACCTCATAGTACATCATGGTCCCCTAAAGCAGATCCTGCAAGGAGTTTCAAGCTTTGCACCACTGATGGGTTGGTGCCTGATCCGTTTTGTGCTCTGTGTAGCTCTTATTTAAAAAACAAAACAAAAAACATACACAGAAAAAAAAAACAAAAAAAAAAACAAGGAGACTTTTTAGCCACCTAAACACGGAAGGAATAATTACGCCACTCTGATGTTTGAACTATACATTTTCTTCCAACTTCCACTCTGAAAGCCACTGCCACCATTTTAAGGCCAAGAAGTGGGGTATAAAATAACTGTGCAACCACAGTCTAATCTTGAATGCTTGATCACACACCCTCCGAGACACATAATCCGAAACGAACCCCCTACCCACCTCTCGCATTCGAAAATGCAAAATGCACCCGATTGACTGCTAAACACTGTTAAAAAGCCATTTAAAATCCTTGCTCTTCAAGGCGTCATGTTTCAACCCTCTCACGCTGTGAAAAAGAGTAGAAGAAACCAACAAGTGTGCAATTCAAAACTACTTAATTTTTTACACCCAGTTCTCCAATGCTCCCATCATCCTCAAACTGACTTAAAAAAAACAAAAACTTAAATTCTAATGAGTTTTGTGCTTTTTCCCATGTGCTGGATTATTAAAAAGTGTAATATTGAGAGTAAATGTCATTTTTTATTGTAAATGCTTTTGGTTCTCTTTACTTTTTTGATGCACACATAATACTTTTTTAAGCTATTAAGTTATGAAGTTAATTTCTGAATCTCCAGTTTGAGCTGAGTAATTATGCGATATTTGCCTGTAACCCTTGTAAGTACAAATATGACAACAGTAACAATCAGGCAAAAACGGGGGGGACCTCATAGTGTTAAACATTTGTGTGATTCTTCAGTTTTCACTCAGTTTACAGCTGTACACCCTCCTAAGGAAATACCCCCATTTTCACTGGCATAGCAGGGCGTTACACTGCTGAAATATGTCCCCACATAAGTTGCAAAACTGAAATAAATGCACATGACTTTCCACTCTTCAATGGTTTTCATTTTGGCCCAGTGCAATTTTGATTAGGAATGTCGGGGGAAGCAAAATTTCGTGTCACCCCAAACCTCCGCTGTGTTTATAAATCTGTCTCTGGTATAGCGTACATGGCGAGGGAGGAACTCTGTCACTACAGTGTAAACATTGGCTGCAGCTAAATTACAGTGAACTATTGTGCTGGTGGTTGACCCAACTGACTGACAGCTGGCTAAACTGTTAAATTCACTGAAGTTATTAATTGTACAGCGTGCCACTTAATTTCCCCAGGGGCATATTAAAGGCTGCAGTTTTCGCAAATGTGTAAATATATAAACCAGTGTATATAGCCATATATATATACACATGTCATATGCTGATATCTTAATGGCAGGGGATGGGTTCACAAAAAGAAAGAAATAAAATAAATGAAAATTATGATTATCATTTATTTAACTTTTAAGACTTTTAATTCGACATACTGAAAATTGAATTATAAAAAAAGTTTTCTATAAGCCTCCCCTCACAAACACAAAACCCACAGACAGCAAGACCAATGCAGTGCTGTGGGGAATCTAGCTGCATTATCATTTACCACACAAAACAAGATTCCCCTACAGTATCTTATTCCTTTTTTTCTTGTTTTGTTTGGTCTTGTCTGTTCTTGTTTTTTTGCTCTCTAGTCTCACCTCTATTCTGTGGGTGCTTTGCTACTTTATAGATACAAAATAAATAAATAAAAATGCTAATGACTGCCACGTGCTCAGGAGCTAAGTGAATTTCTCCTCTCAGAAGCAGAAGAGCACTGGGCTTTTTGTGTTTTTTGTGTTGTTGTTTCTTGAACATTATTAGCAGAGTGACGCAGCAAGCAGGAGGTTAGAGTACACGCGCTGTGATTTGATTCACAACACAGACTTCTGCATTTATTCCTATCCAGTCTCATCTTGTTTCCTCCTCTTTGTATTCCCCTTGACCCTGTCACACGACACCATGTGGTCTCACAGCCCCCCTTGGTGTTATTATGATTTTGTTTTCTACATTTTTCATGAAGATGCTTCATTTGAAGTGCAGAGTATGAATTCAAGGAAAGGGTCCAAGTCTCCTGTTGTTTTCACAGAAATATATTTCGGCTGAGGCTCCATGAATGTTGACTTTTTTGGGCCACCTACGGTAGGTTTGTTCCTAGTGCTGAATACCAAATCAAAAGGCGATGATGTTATAACTATCTAATGTCCTACTGAAAACTGTAGCCATGCCTTATGGAGTGGGTTGGGGGACAAAACCTGACTTCGTACAGGGAGAGTCTGCGTCATAGTGTGTCGTAGATTTGGAAAACTGTCCTAGAGACACGCTGCATAAAATCCGCCCTAATCTGAAGCGATTTCCTCTCATTCCTCTCAATATCGGTTAACAGGTAACTGTTCACACGCTTGCTCTACGTTGCAATCCGACCGCACTCTTGAACGTTATCGATCAATATCCATTTCGTTTAAGTGGGGATGCTTTTGTGCCTTTAGTCGATTTACTATATGGATCACATGCTGAGATTTTGGTTAAATATGTTTTGATTAATTGCCGGCGATGCTTGTTTTCGGGGCATTATCAATGGAAACGAGTCTATATCGAGCCTACAATAGCTGGTGTGTTATTTTTGCTTGGTGCTCAGACAGGACACATATGGGTCAACCAAATATTGAAAATGAGGGAGTAAAATCAATGGAAATATTACAGCAACCCAGTTGCAGGTCAAGAGTAGACTTTAATGTGATTCAAGAAGGCATGCAGCCTGTGGCATAAGAAAGGAAACCAATCTATATAACCACCAACTTTCCCTATCCTTATTGGGTTTAGTGTTATGTGCCAGGGAGTCAATTCTGAATGATTAAGAATCAGAAAGGGTCAAATTCCTTGCATTTAATACTAAGAGAAACTCAATGAAAACATTGAATTGCACTTTATATTGCTCTTATTTTGTTAGTCACCCTGGACAAGAAATGAATAATAATAATTTCAGATGTTGGACACTATAATTATTAATCATTTAGATTGGAGCTGCAGAAAAAATAGCGCAAACAACCCACAAATAATCCTAACATCAATAAAGCGATAGTGGGTATTATATGTATTATTATTATTATTTTATTACAATACTGCTCACTAGAGCTTTAAAATGAGACAGGTGAGTAGAACAGACCCAAAGTACTAAGTAAGGGGAAGTACTAAGGGAAAGTTGGACCCCATTTTTTGGGGGGCACCCATTTTGGCTCTGTATTTCTGTGACGTTACAGAGGGAAGAGCAGTAGAAGAGAGCTTGCCCTTCATTGATGGCAGGTGGGCGTCACCTCATAGCACCCGGGGACAGGGGACTGGGGACTGTGGGGGGGAAGCTCCCATTGTGGCCGCAGTCCGCCCGAAACCCAATCTGTGTCACGACAACTCCGAGACAATCGGAGCACTGTTGTCCCCGCGCGGCTCCCAGGCACAACTCCCAGATGTGAGATAAAAGATACAAGCCCGGCGACAAAGTTATCTGCTCCCTGGATCAGCCGGTGGGGGCCTGGAAACCAGATCCTATTATTAGGAAAACCAGTGCATCTCAAAAGCCCACAGGGGTAGCAGACAGTGGCGGCCTATTATAGTGGCCCCCGGGGCTGTCAAGGTACAAGACAGTGGTAACCGAAGCTCCTGAAGTTGCTGATTCCCAGGCTCACCCCCCTACCACCCGCCACCTCACGTGTCTGTCTGTACAGGTCTGCCTCTCTGGCATAAAATAGGAATCACAACAGCCTTTAACCATGCAGTACCTTACTCTACTAACTTGCACCATTTCTGCAATGTAGTCACCATTCAAAAATATCGTGTTATATCCTGTCAGCTTATTTGTTGGAGTTGATGCTGAATTTTTTGCTTCTCGGTTCTCTTTTGCACTGTATTCCGCATATGCCACATACGCAACTTTTTTAGTTTCGGTTCCCTGGAAGTCTGGTGCTGAAAGTCAATCGCTTTGGGTAAAGTTGTGTCAGACAAGTACATAACGACCCATAATCATAATTATTCCCATGACGATGGTCTATTTCATCATATATGTTTGCGAAACAGAACTGACAGTAAATTGTAGCTGAATACGTTTGCCTCCAGGTGTAGGTCTACATGTAGAATGTGCCCAGAAAAAAAAAAACTGAATTGAAAAGGAAAAGAAAATTGATGGTCCAAAAAAGAGGAATTCATTGCTTTGGAAACAGTCTCTTTGCTTCCGATCCAGACTGTTCATATGTCAGGAGAGCGGATATAAGGGTCATTTTTACAGATACAAGTCAAATTCGTTTATACACAGGCTGGCATTTGGCAATAGTTAATTGCTCTGCTGCTGCACTGTGATCAGTTAGGGGTGCTTGTATTGACTGTCTCTCCCCTGCAGGAAAGCTGAAGGGTACGTTCAGGCCTACTTCCCTACACGGCGTGCGTCTGAGACTCTCCTGTCACACTCGCCAGACTCCTCACGCTGTTCCAAGGCCTCCCCGCGGTTCTCTGCTTGAAATCGAGAGCTCTGGCGTTTCGGATGTGGTCCGCGTCTCTGCCGTGTTTCTGATCAAAGCAGCACTTTTGTACCGCACCGTGCAGAGGGACAGGTGCTGCTGACAGGACACACCACGGAATGAAAAGAGAGAGAGAAAGAGAACAAGCATCTGCCAGCTAACGGCAGTCATTCTACCTGACCTGGAGAACAATCGGGAAGACATGGTAACAACCCTTCTCTCTCTCTGATCTATCATTCTTAACACTCTGCAGGTTGTGCTTGGCAAACTACACAATGTAGCACCCTTTCTGAGCCAAGGATTTTTTTCTCAGTCAGTCTCTCTCTCTCTCTCTCTCTCTCTCATTTTCACCAAGCTCAGATATACTCTGTTCTCATCCTTACTACTACTGGCTGGCATATGGCCACGCTGAAAGGATTCAGAGGGAATATGAGGGCCGCACACAACACAAAGCCTGAAATGGATCCAACACAAAACGCTTCAGGAGACCGTAGCTTGAAATATGTTTACAATCGGATGTTAACTGCTCTTAACCATAAGTTAATACAAATGCTAACTGTTAATAAATATGTAACAAAGTTTGTATAACCGTTAATTGAACTCTTAGAAGATAACATTAATAAATACTAATATTTGTTACATATATATAGTTTGTAATAATGTTAACAATTGACTTTAATATACAGTGTGACCCTTTAATGAAGATGAAGCAGATCTGTCCCTCTCAAAACATCAATCAATGAAAGCCTACACAGTGGAGTAATGGGTGAACAAATGTAGCCTCTCACTGATGGGCCACTTCAACTTCTAAACGGCCTGCCAAAAACTTGTCCTGAAGATGGGCTCCATGTGTACTGTTATTCCGGAGATCAATAGGAGGTTGCTGACCCACAACCTTTGCAGAGTGAGTTGAGGAATGACAGCTGTCCCTCTCTCTCACAAACACACAAACACGCACACACACACACACACACGCACACACGCACACATGCACACACGCACACACACACACACACATATTGATTAGTGTTGGGGGCAGGGCTGGAGACAGATCTCTGAGGGCCCTGCTGATGGAGTGAAGAACCCAAGGGAGGTAGGGACAGGAGGGGGGTATTTAACCACTGTGTTAATCAGGGAGGGACTAGACACCAAGCAAGAGGCCTAGGGTCACAATCAGCCAAGCTTTCCATCTCCCACTTTATTACCAAGACACAAGCCCTCTCTGTTCTCCGGCCTAGCGATTTCCACCTGCATTGAACGACAAGGCTTTCAACACTTGGGACACTACACCCTCTATCCAGAATAAAGTACAATATACTGCTTCTATTGTACTCTCATAGTCACATCTACCAAGTCTTTTAAAAAATAATAATAATTATAATAATAAGAGTTTACAAAGAGTACTCACAGCATCAGCAATTAAGAATTTTACTCAGCAACAAGTCAATATTGAGCAACATAAGGCACTTCACCAGAACTAAACAGTTAACACACGGCACTCTCTACTCTCTCCAGGATTCAAAGACTAAAAATAAAGACTCTTGTGACTGCCAAAACACAACAAAGCTATACAGTGAGCGATGCTGATTGACCACAGGACAAAAAGAGGACAAATCTTTAAAAATCTTTTTAGCAGTAAGGCCTAATAGGGAGGCTAACAAGATAAGGACTACATATATAAATAAATAAACAAACAAACAAACAAAACAAAATTACACAAAATGACAAGAGGATCATCAGAGGCGCTCTCACTTAAAGCTTCTCTCTCTCTCTCTCTCTCTCTCTCTCTCTCTCTCTCTCTCTCTCTCTCTGTCACTCTCCCCCTGGTCTTGATTGGATTTAATCAAGTGCCTCATCTTGCCGAACAAGACAGTTGCTATTAGGCATCTTGCTTCATTTTTGTAAAGCCCTGCTGGCCCACAGTTGGATGCAGACGGTGCAGTCTGGATAGCTCAATCTTCTTAGTGGCTAATGGGCCATAGCAATGCCAGGGCAGGAGGAGGGCGGGGGGGGGGTACCCAGCGATGCTGTCAGCGCACATCAAGGGAGATAAACATGTCATACTTAGATGGTGGTTTCATACAAAAAACCTTTAATAAAACATTATTATTATTATATTAATTATATTATTATTAAATATAACCCAGTCTGTCATCCATCACTACCCAGGAAAAAATAAATAGCCTAAATACTGCAGTATGTTGCTGTATTCCTAAAACTGTATCACAAATGTATTTATTTTAAGGGTTATATGAAACATTTTGTTATGAACTTGTAAATTACAATCAACTGTATATTGCAATGCCTATTTTGCAGTGAATACTGTAAATATAAAACTCTAGTTTCTGCACAAACGCTATAGTTTGATAGTATAGTTTTGGTTTGTTTTTCCTGGGTCGGGCATGCTGAGCCAAATAAACAATTTTATAGCTCAAATCTATTCTGTAAATAAACACATAATGCCTTCGGAGAGAATTCTGGTTCACAGTGATAAGTGAAAAAGTTCTCCGAGCTCCAATACATACATCACTTTTGTCTGATTTAGAAGCCACCAAATAACAGAGTCCATTTGTCTCCTGCGATGATACTTGCTGCAGGTTTGGGAGAGTTCCTGCAGCCTTTAAATGGAAAATCCTCCACAGCTAAAAACTGGGAAACAGAGGTGATTTAAGCCAATTAAGCCAATAATTGATTTGGTTAAGTCTTAGAGAGCTCAGGTGGAATGACAAACAGGCAGACACTGTGGTGTGTATTACTGGTCTAGAATATTTCAAGTACCAGTATGCCAATGGGAAGGAATACGTTTTATAGGTATGGCCCACATATATGTAGATATGTGCATTAATATGTTATTTTACATGTTATGTATGCACAGCTGGAGTCTAAAGTATTCCTACCCTCCTTTGGAAACAATGTTGTGAAATCTCTGAAAAGATACTATTGATCAATAAGTATAGGTTTACTGGACAAACCCTTTAAGGCACAAACACAAATATGTATCATTACATGACTTCCAAAAAAACAATATTGGGTTTACCAAGCACACCGCACCCCTCCACCCACTGCTACCAGACACTTGCCTCTTGGGTTAATTGGTCACATTGTTACAGGCCATTTTAACACCACAGGAGCAGATAGCCTTATGGTCAAGCTTACCCTGCCAAGAACAGCTCTATTTGGGTACTGATGAGGCAGAACTTTTTTATTGTTTTTATTATTATTTGAAAGCCTTCACCGTTCAGAGAACCTCTCGTATCATAAAGCAGACACGTAGCAAAACAGTCCAAAAGCCGTAGCTCTCAGCCTGGTGAAAGCAAGTTGCCGCAAATTCGAACAGTCAGACAAAGGCCTCTGTTTAGGCAGGCTGCAGGCCAACAAAAAGAGTTCATATCGAATGATCTGAAAAAGTCTAAGGAGAAAAGAATTTGGCGATATAATATATAATCCAAAAAAATTGTCCTTGCAAAATGTGTCACAGGAATCGACTGCAACTTTGACATATTCCCGGTAACTTCTGTTAAAAAGATGCCCTTTTCTCCCCCCTTTTAAAAAAAAATCTTGTTCTCAGAGAAGGTTTCTTTTTCATCTGAACAGGAAGCGGCTCCCTGCTCTGAAACAAGGCCGCTTTTTTCTGCCTCAGACCGAACCGTGACCCTTAAATAGATCTGGAAATAGTCACCCCGGGGGAATTGCCACACACCGGTACCCTAATTTTCAGGGGGGGAAAAATAAAATAAAATAAAACACAGCCAGACTCCAATTCCAGACGTGTCTCTTCCTTTTTTCCCATCATTTGTCACATGAAATAAGCTTGGGGAGAAGAGAACCTGCGCTCAGACACCTGCGGCCTGGCCTCTAAAAATCCCATCCTTCCTTCCATCCACCTAACGGCAGCTCTCCTCTCCAGACACTTAACTCTTCACAGCCTCTCACAGGAACATCTCAGAGGGGGCAGAAACACACAAAACATTTCCCACCGAGCACAATCTCCATCATCATTGACAAAAGAAACAAAAAAAAAACCACAATGAACTTGCAAATCCTTAGTTGCATCTTCCAGGATGCGAGTTTTACAGTTGTGGTGGGTTTAAATCTTTGGCGACAGTAAGAGTTTGTTTTCAAGCCAGGACACTTTTACAGATATGTTCCCGAGGATTTTAATACTTAAAGGTGCTGAAGTTGGAGGAAGTCTTGGGGTCCTGAGAGATTAACCAAGGAGGTCCGTTAAAAAATAAGGGGAATGTATTTCCTTAATCTACTGTTTCTCAGTGTATTATTAATCCATGAAAGCTATAATAATAGACACTTTTCTATTCAATAGCAACTTTTTCTGACAGTTCGTATTTTTCACTGTGAGCTTCTCCCAAAAAATGTTGCTCATCTTGAAAAGAAAGAGCGAAAGGAACTTGGATGATGTGGAAATCAATACAACTCCTTTTATAAAAATAAAGTGCAGTTTTTTTTATTTGTATATTTATTTTAAGTGAGGTAAAAAGCTACCTGGGCAAATAATATTCAGATTCACAAGATATGTCATTTATTATTATTATATTTCTAAGCAGACACCCATATCCAGGGCAACTTATGATTGTTACAATATATCACATTATTGTCACATACAATTACCCATTTATACAGCTGGGTATGTACTGGAGCATTCTGGGTAAAGTACCTTGTTCAAGGGCACAACCACAGTGTCCCCCACCTGGGATCGAAGTCACGACCCTCCACTCCAGACCCCAGAGCCCTAACCTGGGTTGTCTTTGTCACTATGAGGTTTATCAGGGTGCGAGAGGGAGGAGGAGAGAGAGAGAGAATGAGAGAGCGATATAAAGAACCAGAGTAGAGGGTTAGGTAACAGTGCGTTGTTTGTCTGGCAGGGAAGGTAAACTCTTGCTGCTCTAATGAGGCGCGGATCGAAGGAACAGAGGAGGGAGATTAAAGATGAGCGTTTTATTGATTTTTAATTGACTGGAGCGGAGTGGCAGGGCGAGGGGAATGTGGCCCATGAGATTGTAAAATGAGCTGGAGCTGTCAATCACAAAGGGTTATAGGAGGTAAGACGGTGGGGGGCTTGGGGGGCTACCAGATTTGTGGGGGCGAGGGGTTGAGAGGGAAAGGAGTTAATGCCAAGACGAGACACTTGAGGGCCTCCCTGTAGTCAGAAATAAAATACAAATACAACCAACTGGCTTCTACTACGCAGGGAAATTCCTCCTCTTTCATTTCCTCAAAGAGGAGCAGATTCCAGCGAGAAATACTGGAATGCCAACCTCTAACCCCACCGATGCTCGGAAAAAGCGCCCAGCTGTGAGGAAGGGAACAAAAGGGACTTCAATCTGAGGGGGGTAAGGCAAGAAATAACAGGAGGGACCCCCGCCCCTGCCACCACACTCCCTTCCTAGGCATCTTATACTCATCTTCTCCCCTACTCTTTTCCCATTTTTTTCACTGCCACATTCCACAACCGCCCCAGCTCCCTTTCTTGTACTCTGCCCAGTTATATTTCCCTATTCCTTCGATTTCCCCCCTCCTCAAATTGCTCTCCCCAGCAACAACCCCCTTTTTCTCTTCTGCTTTCCTTTTCTCTTTCTCCCCTCACTCTCTCCACTCCCATCCTTCCATCTCCTGCTCTCTCTCTCTCTCTCTCTCTCGTGCTTTCTTTCTTTCTGCCCTCCCTCTCTCTCTCTCTTGCTCGCTCTTCATTTTCCTGAGGGAAAGCATCAAGCCTTTGATCTGGTCTTGCTTTTTTAGAGGGTTGAGGAATCTTGAAACGGAAAGTGCTCTCCAATTAGTCTGGGTTAAATATTTCAGAGGGTTCGATGTACTTTTTCTTTTTTTTTTTCTCTTCATTCTTTTTTTTTAACGTTTTGATACAGCACAGCTTCAGTCTGCTCCCTGGCTGACACTACAGAAGATTACGAGAAATGTATACTGAGAGGGGGGGGGAAATATAAAAATAAAAATCCTGGTATATTTTTTTCTATATGGGCCTTGACAGCCTGGCTCAAACCAATCATTGTTAAACGAGGGGATGTGTGGATCACAAATACAGTCAGAGAGGCAAAGTGGAAGTTGAATACACAGAAATCATGGGAATCTACCAGATTACAGATCACGAGCGAGACCTACCCCCTATTTCTGGCACTTCCACACTCACAAAGCAAAATAAAGTGTTTAGCCCGAGACCGGATTGACTGTAGCTGCCTGACCGACCCTTAAGTGTGTAACAGGAAACCCTGGGGGCCCTCAGGGACGGCAATGAATAACACAACAGCTTAACACCAAGACACAAAAACAACTGATACTTGCTGACCCCTACTAATGTCCACAGCCCGAGTCACAATCAGTCCAGTTAATAAAGTAACCGAAACCATAGTAAATCTGATGTATTGTGTGCGACCCAGGAAGAGTCTTCTCAGCAGAGTATAAGTAGTGTGAGCTCCATTAAGAGTATTAGACAAATGTAAAGTTCAGCCAGCGAAAACACAGCTTCCCAGAACTTCCTGTACAAATACAAACAGTCAGTTTTCCATTTAATTCACTGTGTTTGAATTATCTGAGCTGTCCCAGGTTTTTCCCCACATATTTCTAAACCCAGTGCTAATACACTTCTAAAATGAGCCTTTACTGAATGTATTTTTCATATAAAATTGCTGGGCTCCCACTGTTTCTGCATAAAGAAAGCAGGAACTTACAAAAGTTGGGTTTTCACCCCAATTCAAACCTGCCATACCTCCTTAACTGTCACAATAGTGACAAAGAGGGATTGCAAGTCACTGCAAGTCTGTCAAAAATCCATCAACCCTGGGAGTATTGGAGCAGCCAGCCCCTTTGCCCTGGTCTTTGCACTCTCACCAATAGGGCCCTTTGTAGGGGCGCTAAACTGTGGTATCAGGGGGGCGTGAGGGGTTCATGCTATACAGAAAAATCCCCTCCTGCTTTGCCCTCTGCCGCCCGCCCACCACTACCCCTTCCCCTGACCTCACACAATCAATTTGCTCATTAACATCAATCAAGAAACCTTATCTTTTTTTTTTCCAGCGCTGTTTTCTTTTTTTTTTTGGCCCAGGCTTCCTCCGGGGTCCCGTAAAATCTGCGGGAAAAATGCCCCCCCGTCAATCAAACTGTCAGGGCTCCGGCTCAGTGGGTCTCGCTGCCTCCCTGTCAGCCCCCTCGCCCGTCTCTCTCCACTAGGCCTTGACTGGCAAAATCCCAGCCCCTTCTCTCCCAGGCCCAACTGTATGGCTAACAAACAAAAAAATCCACCTGACTGCCTCTTTAAAATGAGCTTCCCTCCCCCACGCCACTTGAAAAGTGCACCAATTTTTAAAAGGAAACTTTCGTAGCTCCACTTTTCCGACATCTGTGTCAACTCCCGCTGACTTACTCAAACTCCTCTCGAAGCACAACCAAATAATAACTGAAATCTTCTGTTTTCACCTGCGTTGAGACCTCATTAACAACTCACAGAAAAGGGGGACCAAAAACAGGAACCATTTATAAATCTGACTGTGGTTTAGATAAAACTCTAGAAAAGAGTTTCCAACAAACATAGACAACAGACTGGGATATCTTAAGTAGAGTTCATAATGCCAACAGAAACGAAGTTGATTATTTTATTAATATTAAAATATTGTGTTTATTTGACTGATCTTTTTATCCAAAGTTATGTTGATGGGTACTCATTTGTCCAGTTGGTTTGTTACTGGTGCACCCTGGGTAAAGGACCTTGCTCAAGGGCATAACAGCAGCGTCTCACCCAAGACTTGTAACCCAAACTCCATGCTGCTGCCCTAAATCAAATCTATTCAATCAGGTCACTTATGGACCAATTAGAAGAAAGACATTCAAGTTGCAAAGCACGCAGGGTGATTAGACACATATAATGCTTTTAGTCTCCTAGAGAGAAGTGTGACTTGTCCCCATGATTGCATTACATCTGATTGAATTTGGAAAACACATCCCTCACATTAGGACAGTTCTCACAAACTTCCAGATGTTTTTTAATGCTGCCACAGGTGGCCAATCATCCACAACCATTTTCTAACGGCTTTAAAATGTACAGGTACTGCATACCAAATCTTTAACTTGAAGCCGGCATTGTTTCAAAGGAACCTTAAATGGGATATTAATTTATAATGACAATACAATGTGTTGTAGGCTCAAACATTTTGAGTGAATTAAAGCCCAGTTAGCTCTCATGAGGAGCCAATGAAGCATCAACACTTGAATATCTGAACAGGTAGAGTGGCTCTGATAGGTGTATTTTATTGGATGTATTCGAGCCTGTTAATGTTCATGGATTAAGAAATGGAGTGCCTACTGCTTTTTAAAAGGTGTTGCTGACTTGGGGAATGGAGGAGGGGAGTGGGGGATCGATAACATTAAAGCCAACATGTGTGAACTACCATTTGTGGGAAAGGTAGAAAATAAGATTTTTTTTTTCTTCTCATTCCCCCTCTCCAAGAATCTTGCTTTACGGTTCCTAATAGAATCTTGTGGGACTGGAGATAAGCACACCATCTGAATTATTTAATTTACCCAAACTGTTGCGCCCTTATTAATTTTTAATATTTCCTTTTGATGTGTGTTAATGAGGTTTGCAAGCACTGCGTTTTTAAAAAAGCTGCCCCCCCACCCCCTTTTCCTTTCCTTTCCACTCTCGTCTAATGTGGAATTATCTAATTAAAATAAAAGAAGGGGAAAACCTGGCTAATCAAAGACATTCAGATGAGGACGAGGCTCTGACACAGTGATTTGGAAGGTAGGAGGTTAATGTGAATGAAAGCCAAATTATGGAGATCTAGGTGTGCCAATCCACATTAGAGATACCAGTACAGCAAAATATACGATTTGGTATTTCTATTTGCAGCTATTTTATTATTAAAAAAACAAATCTTTATCAACCTGTTTTTTCTTACATGTATTTGATATTTTATTATTCATATTTTTTTACAGATGCCATCTCTGCAGTTCAGTTTAGGAGAACACTTAATGGGGCGTGCTTTAAAGTCACCCAATGGTGCAAGTCAAAAGTAGACTGGATAGGATCCTTGGATCACTTGGTTATTAATGGACACCAAACGAGCATGATGGGTCGAATGGCCTCCTGGTGTTTGTAAAATTTCTGATGTTTCTAATTGATTAATTGGACACATTCAAATATAATGGAATTATTTTGTTAAACACCTGCAACACAAATAGCAAAAATGCAAGCAACAAAAACAACCTTTACAATTAGTATACACTGTGTGTTAGATAGAGAGGATCTAATACAATCTAAACTAACTTTGACTTACTGAAAGTGCCTCTTTTGTACCTCCTCCATTTATAATGCACATTTTGTCATTAAAACAGTGTTAAGTTCTCTCTCTCTACACCCCAATTTCAAAGCCTGTCCCAGACTTGGCGGTATAATGAGGGAGAACTATACCCTGAAGCCTTTTGGGTCCTTATCTCACAAAACTGTAAGAAAAACAAAATCCAAAATACATTACTCCCCACCAGATTTCACACCTAGCTACCAGGAAGAAACAGAAACGAAGATAGACTGGGACTCGACCGAACTACAGGGGAATCAAATGCAATTCCTGATTTGGTGGGGTTGATCCAAGACACATGAGAAAAAATCATTCCTTTCTGGAAAGGGTTGTACTTGGCCGGAGGGTTCGGGAAGGTGATTAAATCTGGTGGTGGTTGAGGAATGGGGGGTGGGGGGTGGAGAAACGAGCATCAGATTATTAATTATTTGTCCTAAATGATCTCTGGACAACAAACAAGGAGAATTATTCATGACAGTAGGAAGAAATTGGGGGATTTTGTGTTTTTTCTTCCATCAGGAATGGCAGATGAGAAGAAACAGAAAGGGAAGGGAGGGAGAGAAAGCTCGGAAAGACACAACAGCCACAGCTGCCGCATCGGTGGGCTAGTCAGCCCAGGGTAAACGCATTCATTTGCTGTACTTCGTTAATGGCTGTATTGATTGGTCTCAGTGGCCGGTCTAACGAGCCAGTAATGTTGATGAGGGTGGAAGGTTGTGCTCAATGAAGAGGCTGGATGTGCGGTGACGGGATTAGAGGAGGGGGTGGTGTGTGTGTGTGTGTGTGTGTGTGTGTGTGTGTGTGTGGGGGGGGATTGTAAAACAGACAGCTAATGATGGCTGCACCGAGACCAGCTGCAAGCTCAATTACTATCTCGTTTGGTGCCGTGATGGATCCGCCCCCCCAACACACACACACACACACACACACACACACACACACACTTTCTCTTTCTCCCCCCCCATCTCCCCACCTTGTATCCCACTGTCAGCTGCAGGGGCCACGCACCCCATGAGCTCCCCCAATTTCACATAAGCCTCGCTGGGGCCCCGACACGTTTCCTGCCTGACGTGTTTTTAAAAGCTCTGGGGAGTGAGAAAAAGAGAAACCTCCCTGCATCCAGCGTACCGGCTGAACTCAGGAAATCACACAGGCGGCAGTGTCTTAGACCTGACAGGCAGCGAAAGAAAAGCGAAGAAATGTATGTTTAAAAAGAAAAAGGAGCATTCCATCATCAGCGCGAGATCTACAGGGTTGCACAAGGACATTTTAGCAGGTTTAGCAGTTTGTAAAGTATTAAAAGCACAGTCTAAACTGGTTGGGAATGAGCCAAATTATGAAAGAAATGCAGGCCACAATTTGCAGTTGGCCTCAGGTCAACATACAGTCTTAATTGGCTAACTTGATAGTGATGTAAGAAGATAAGCGTCGGAATTTGTTTTAAAGGGGCAGCTAGCGACCGCACTGGATTTCTATTTGAGCATAGATCCCAATGTAGCAGTCGACAGCCATGTGCAATTCCAATGATTAAAGTTAAAAGTCTATGCCTGTGGTCTGTGAGAAAAGCAGATTCCTGGGTACGATGGCATACATTGTATCACTGTACTGTGTGTGTAGTTTTGTGTCACGTAAATTGACAGGACTGACAGGAATTCACTTAAAACAAATAAACTCCCCTAACCCTTCCTTAAATCCAATTTATTCTTGATGTTTTCCCCCGATTTCCACACAAGGTCTGAAACTTTGTGTGGTTGTTGTTGTTGCTGTAAGAGAGAGGGGGCCTGATAGGGGATACGGGATTAAAGAGGCCATTTCCTACAGGATCATGAATTTACAAAAGCATAGCGATGCGAAAGCTACATGCATAACACTTAACACCCCAGAACAAAAGAGAGGGCTTCTCAATTGAGCACAAACACAGAATGCAGATAAAGGCTTCTCCCATCCAGGGTGGAATCACAAACAGCAGAAGAAAAAAAAAAAAAAAAAAAAAAAGGCTGAGGAACAAATAAACAGCAGCCCGCCTCACAAAAGAATGCATCCCAATTTGAATTGCTTGAATTTTCAGTAATCCTTTCCAGTCCTTTGTGTTTATTTCTGGTATACATTAAAAAGCCTGGGAGAGTTGAAGTCTGTTGCCACGTTGGTAGTCAAAGGTAATCAATCCTTGGAAAATCAGTTCTCCAATTGTAGGATTCATGTGCGTCGCATTATCAATACACTGACAGCGAAACGGCAGGATGTTTTGAATTCTGTGGCTCCACAAATTCCTGCCTTGGTCTGATCTTTTTTGTGGATATTCACCCACCCTGAATCTTTTAAATTCTCCCTGCAAACTTCACCCACATCATCTGTCACATTAAGACAGATTCCTCATGAGAGACTGTCTCATTGCTTTCTCCTTTGCAGTATTTCCTCATAACTTACCACGCTTTCATTAATACATTCGTACGTTTTTGAAGAACCCTTTTATGAAAGCATCGCAGGTTTTTTTGTCTTATTAAAAAGATTTGGAAATTTCAAACCCAGACAGAAAAATCGGATTTCAAAAGCTGGCAGTTTCTCATCAGATAAAAGCCTCCAATTAGACATCTGATTTGGCGTAATAAGTGAAGATCCTAGCCAATCAAAGTGCAGCAATGCCAGGAACTGAATCTATAATCTTACTCTCTAATTCTTCTCTCCATCCCTATTTATTTTTGGGGGGGCTTAATTACAAATTGGACACCCTAAGAAGGAAGTAATCAATTGCTCAGGGTGAAGATTTAAAAAGTAAAATCAGTGACGATGTGTTAATGAATCGCAAATAAAACTGGTTTTGAAAAAAAAAAAAGCGAAAAACCTGTGATTCCACATGGATTGAACCAAAAAACAAAGTCAAGTTTATTTACTCTTTGGAATAAAGAAAGTGATGGATAATTAAATACAAGATGTCTGGGCATAAGCTTCTTTTGACATCAGAATCCAACAAGCTAGAGAGTTTCAGAACAGAATATGGACAATGGGAAGATGGGCCAAAGCCTACTTCTAAAGAAGGATATTGGAATAATTTCTAAAGGGATCTGGAAGCTAATGCAATGATTGCAGTCCCTGAGTGATGTGCTCTTGAACTTTAAAGTGATACAGATGCAGCATACTGCATTATGCATTAGCTCCCATTACTGTGGCCGTCCCAGCTACTGCAGTACTAATAATATCTGCCACGGAATTAACTTCGATCGATGCGGGTTCAGGGCTCGCGTTTCAGTCAGGAACCTCTTTCCTATGGCAGAATGATGTACAGTGTATCATTACAATTAACTCCAAGACACTTCCCCAGCAGGGAAGGAAGAGGGGGCCATGGGCGTCCAGCCGTTCGTTGCAAACTCCGGTACCAACCGCCGGCGAGGAACAGAGGGGAGGTATTGGCAGAACAAGCAAGCAAACACACACAACAAACAGGGTTTTCGGTCTCCGCTTCCCGACAATCTCCCTGTCAGAAATGAAATCCCGAACAGCATGGGCCGTGTAATCGTTTTGTTGATGAATTGAGAAAGATTGTTTATCAGCTGCTGAAGGCAGAATTGACGGCACCAGGCAAAATCAGGGAGAGACTGGTTGTGTTTTTGTCAGAGATCGATTCTGTGCTCTCTATTGGGAAGGCTATTGCTTTTATTAAGAGGTCATTTAGTCCCTCAACTGTGTGCCGCTCTCCCTGAGCTCTTATCATTAGAACTTTTCCTGTACATGCTTATTTTCTGATTTGCAAAGAATGTGTCACACTTGATTCATCCTTTCTGTGTTATGATGTTGTTATTTCCTTTCCTTGCTTAATGTCTGGCTGTCTGGCCTTCAAATCTCATCTTCAATAGAAAAGAAAATGGGGTGAAGTTTATTTTCCATGTGGGGTGGCAATGGTGTGGGAGGTGGGAGATCACAATTTTGTTATTAAATTTATTATTAATTCTTAAAGCACTTCAAGAAGAAACAAACCACTTTCAACTCAGTAATATAGGGAATCTCCATAAGATAGATTCCACTGTAAGCATTCACTTTCACACTATATTTAAGTACATTATATGTTCAATGAAAAGTTGAGATTTGTTTGCTATTTTTACAGTTTGAAAGAACTGAAACAAGAATGATAGTATGGAAATGAAATATGTTTTACAAATATTTTCTCAATTATAAAATATATGTTTTTGGGATTATGTGATTGACTTTCTTTAGGAGTTGTTTAACAAAAAAATGCTAGTTTTCGTGACACCTTTAAATGCACAAACAAGCCAGATATTCCCTAAATAACACTCAATGTTAAAAAGCACACCTTGACGTGTTATTGCTTGTGCTTTTTCGGGAAACAAAAATTATATTAGACAGTCCTAGTGGGAGAAAAACAAAGCACCGACCATTTTGTGCATTTGACCTTGTTGTCAGTAACTTTTCTCAAGTTTTAACTTTGAGTCGAATCCATGGCTCATCTGAGTCAACTGATAATGGACTCCTTAAGGACAGGAAGAACCACAAAGAAAAATGAAAAACGAAAAAACTAGTGCAGTTACCCCTTCAGCATTTTAAACACCGTTGCACGCTCGTCACAAATCCGTATTCTGACACACGCCGCGATCCTGACTGCTTCGTGGAAGCTGCGATCGTCTCTGGGAATCTTTTTTGTCTATTCCTCTCTCTCTCTCTCTCTCTCTCTCTCTCCCACCTCCCTCTCTCCGTCTCTCTCTCTCTCTCACTCTCTCTCTCTCTTTCTCTCCACCTCTTTCAAAAGCGGCGAGTCGATAATGTATTCAGAGATGCCTCTCCCCACTGCCTCCCAGCGCCTGTGGCTAAGCACGGATCAGACGGTGAGATCTATCAGGCCTCTCCTGGTAGCGCTGGAAAGCCGTTGCTCTCGTGGGTCCCAGCGCTCTGTGTTATGTAAACACCCAACTCGCGCTGTCAAAGAATAATAATAAAAAATAAAAAAACACACTCATTTCCACATCAAAGAAGCCCACTCTAGTCCTCGCTAGGAAAGTGGCATGTTAAGTGTTGTGTAGGTTAAACTTGCCGATGAGAGAGATATTGAAAGGATTTCTTCTTCTTTAAAAAAAAAAAAAAAAAATTGGCGTATTTAAAATATTTTTTTTTAATGTTAAAAGCAGATATGGTACTCTGCTATCTCAGGTTCAACTCTCAGAGGAGCCACTTGACTTGGGAGTTGGTGACCTTTAGGAAGTCCATTGACCTTCTGTTGTTTTTTATTTTTGCACCCACCCAACCCCAGCCGCCCAACACTTTTTCCCTGCCAGTCGCTGTCATCACAGCAACGTTTTACTTTGGGCAACACCTCCAGCCATGTTCCACTGACTTGTCAGATTGTGAAACCTAGACCTGGAGTCTGGAGAGGCTCACACTCTATGAACGGCAGAAAGATCTTCACAGAGCAATTCAAGACCAGCCCAGACTGGGAACGGGCAGAGGCTTGGGAGGGCAGGTGTGCTTGATCTAGCAAATCTTGAACAAATATTGAGAAAACGAAGGGAACGACCATGGGTTTGTCGTCTCTATTTAGCCGTGCAATACACTGTGACCTTGCCGTACAATGGAAAAACAGCCCAAACACACAACACAGCCTCCAGCATCTGAGCATAAGATCTGTTTCGAAATGAATTCGGCTGAAGCTCACACCTCGCATCCTTGTTATTGTGAATCCTGAGGGGATTTTAAAATACACACTCTTACCGCACTGTCAAATGCATTTATATATTATGTGCTTTGTGCTCTGTCCCTCTTCGGCAGACTACTACCACCACAGCAGGGACCGACTGCCTTCCCTCTCCCACACTATCCTATAACCTTCTGCCACCGAACATCTGGACATTAAATCAGCACAATCTCTGCCTCTCTACTCATGACCACATCATAGTCTTGACCTCCTCGACTGAATGGCAAACTGTTCAGAAATTCATCCCCCAGTTCTCCCCCAACACAGCCGATCCAAGAGAGCACTACTGGGCCACAATTTAAATCACTAATTGATCCACAAATGACGCCCCCCAAAAACAGCTTTATTGTTGAAAAGAGTTGACTTAAAATGAGTAAACAAACACCTTTTGGGAAAATGAAGCAAAAAAATCCTTCTATGGTCATGACCATCAAATGGAAAAGAAAAATGGATTGATCGATTGATTTAAACATGCACAGAGCCCGGCAAAACATGACCTTTAAATAAAAATAAATAAAAATGAAACCAAGTTATACCAGGAAGCTCTGAGAACAGTACTGTGGGCACAATGCTGTGGACAGAATCAATCATTCGTTTACAAAATATCCTGTACCGCATAAGAGACCCTGTTCTCCCGTAGTGACAGCGAGGAGCCGCACAGTAGGTAGAGCCAAGCAAGGTGCATCGATTGATGGATGGGACCGTGAAATGTGACGGACTGACAGCCTGTGGGGGTGACGGTTGATGCCCTCTCCTGGATTGAGTAAAGGAGCTGGGGGGGGGGGGTGCAGGATGGCATGGCGTGGACAGTCTGCCGTGGTCCTGCATGCTCTTCTGACTCGAGACGGATTGACAGTGCGGAGGGAAGGGAACGCCGGTGCCCAGGCTTTTGCGGGGCAACCAAGAGTGGCACACCTGGAGGAGGTTGACAAGCAGAGTGACAGGACTCAGGGTCTGCCTCGCTTCTCCGTATCTGAGTGAGCAGGTGTAGCTGTCAATCCGGAAGCAACAGAGAGAAAGAGGGAGAGAGAGAGAGAGAGAGAGAGAGAGAGAGAGACGACTTCTCTCTCTGACAGCGGAAGAGATTGAAGCCCTATAGTGTATATACCGCTCCTTGATTTGACTCGTGGTGCGTTTCCAGCGATCACTGTCATACGTGGGATTTGGAGCATGTCTCCGTTCCCCCTGTAATAGAAAGCTGTCCGATCTGATCTGTCTTGTATGTCGCTGTTTTGGGAGCCTGCCGTCTCATTAGAATCACGGGGGTGTAATTGGCACGGATCGATCGATGGGTGCTAATTTTGGGGCTATTTTTGGGGCCGAATGTATTTATTTTTGGTCGCAAGAGCAGGAAAGCTACTGACACAGAACAGGACAAGACCCAAGGTGCCCCCAAATAAATCCCCTGGGTGACTCAGATCTCAGGAGAAAATTCTTCACTGGATCCTGTCATAAAGATACGAAAGACCATTTTTAGCTTCTAACTAGAAAAGTTTTTTATTATTATTATTTAACATTTATTTTAAAATGGCACTCTTCAACTACAGACCCATATTTAAAGATATTTGTATTTATCACCTGTTCTAGTGATTTATCTAAAACAGGAGGTAGCCAGGTAGAAAAATAAAGAGACATTTAAAGAGAGGGCAAATTTGCCATTCAATGTGCCTCCCTTTCATTTGTAAATGGCAGAAGTATTAGGCATGCATGGCTCATGCTAGCTTCCATCTTTAGTATAGCCGCAGCACATTTACCTTGAGGGAAGACAAGGCCTGGGAAGCTGGAAAGTGTACCTCCCTCGAGATGAAAATTGTGTGTGTGTGTGTGTGTGTGTGTGTGGAGCGGGTGATAGGAACTGCCTATAGGAAACTCTGATTGACAGCACAGTGCACTCAAAAGTCCCGATCAATCACAAATCGGAGAGGAAGATGTGAGGAAAGGGAGGCTGAGGAGAGTGTGTCAAGAGCTGACTGGTTAACCTCTGACACCCGGGGCTGCACCGGGGACCGTAGCCGTCGGCCTAACCGTGGGGCACGGCGCACCAGACACCGGTCTTGGCCGCCGTTTCTCTGGCTCAATCCCCAACTCTGTAATTCCAGGAGACGGCGCTCTGGTCCCAGGCCTTGGCAGTGTGGCAGGGGTCAGGTGTAGAACACACAGATCAGCATCCCCCCCAAAGCCTTCTGCTTTGAGGACAGGAAAAGCATTTTGAATAGTGTCAGAATCTATCTACCAATAGGAGTCATTTGAGTTTATATGAGTGTTAGGTTTAAGTTTGTACTTATCTACTTTCCTGCAAAGGATGTATCCACATCATTGTAGCATTCACAAGTGGTTTTGTTTGGTTTTGAACTGACTTGGTATAGGTTCTCCTTTTGATCTGTAGGAAGGACAAATGTGGGGACTTCACGGTCACAATGCAAATTCACATAAAATATCAGAAAACGCTTTAAATTACACATGCTTGCAAATTGTTGTAAAACATTTTGGTATTTTAGCAAATAGGAACATGGGGAACTTTCTCACTTAGGCACCAACTATGTCATATGTAGATTGTTAAGTAATATGAACTGTTAACTATGAAATAGTTTGAAAACATTTTGGAGATGGGAGTTTGTTTTTTATAAGTTTTATAGACATTGATAAAATGGTAAAATCCTTTTTTTGGTGTTTGGTTTGGTTTGGTGCAATGAAGATCAGAGTGAAAGTTTAAAAATGCTGTAAATGTGCTCTGCTTTGTGTTTTTGTGTTTTGACTTTCAAAACCATTTTTGCTTAATTGCGTTATATCTGAATTTGCGAATTTGTCGAATGGGCTGGCGTTATGTTGGGGTAGAGGTGTACCTGTATCCATCCCAGCAAAAAGTCCTATTAATAACAATTGCAATAGGAATAAAACAACACTTTCTGACCGACCTTCACAATAGCTCTTTGAGCGTGACCTGCAAACTTCAGGTGAATACTAATTTGGAAGTGACTAAACAATCCAAAAGCGGCAGCAAAAATCTAAATAAGTACAATTCCAATATAAATTGAAGTTTGATATGAGTTGGGCTCACTGTCACGAGCCTTTTCAGGTCTTCTGTTTGGGTGTAAAGATCAAAAATCTATATTCCAATGCAAACTCATTTACTCAGCCCTGTTGAAAAGTGAAAAGTGCTGGCCAGATGATACTTGGATAGAAAGTCTTCTGGGCACAGAGAGTCTACCCAAACCAGAAAAAAAAATCCTCTCTAGGATTTGCGGTTATAGTCGATGCAGATAATATACAAAACCTTGGGTTCTATGGCAACTCTGCACCGAAAGAGAAGAGCATGGAGTAGGGAAGAAAAGTTTTTCAGTCAAGTAGATGGAGGTGGCGGTGGGGGGGGGTCTGTAATTTTCAATTCAATATCCTAATAGCAACCACGCTGCTTTTAATGCATATTTCATTTGGATTCCCTGTGGTATGTCAAGCCGCGCTCTGTTTTGCTATGAAAGGGCTTCAAAAGGGAAGTCTTTAATATTCCTGGAACTGATGCCATTCTTAAGCATATCTAAAGATCCTCAGTGTTAAAAGCCAAGTGCGTCTTTGAAAAGAAGCACCAGCCAGCCAGCAGGGAGCAGTGTATGAACCAATGAAAGACGCCATCAGGAGCACAGACCTCAGACCCTCTTCAGAAGATGGGCCAAGGCCAAGAGAAAGACGCAGAAAATTACTGCTATAGAAAAACAGGGGGGGAAAAAAATCTTGGCAGGCACATTGGTACCCTGAATAACACGAGACAGAAAGGTTATTTTTATTAGCCTCCTTTCCTTTAATCTAAGCAGCATTTGACACATAATGGATAAACTGCAGATCGTTCATGGCTTTCCAGCAATGTCAATATTGGCACGACAAACAAACCGCTTCAGTCCAGGGGGATTGTAAAATCTAGTAGAAAATGCAAAGAAGCTTTCACTCTTGTTCTTCCTGTTCTCACTCCAATTTGGAATCCAATAGCAGTGAGAACCTACATCAAGTGTCTCCAACTCTGAACCTGAAGAACCTGAACTGGATGAGCCACTCAAGAAATCCTGTTAAAAAACCACACTAAAAGAGCTCCAACGGTTTGAAAAAGCTGAACCCTGAAACGAATCCCCAATGGAGCCAGGGATGACTTTCAATATTAAAAGTGGGGTGGTAGACATGTAAAGGATTGCCTGGGAGATTCTCTTTTGGAGCACAGATCTGGGAGCACGCTCACAAATCCATGGCCCACTTGCATAATAATATCGCATTGAATCTGAATTCGATGTGATGATATGTGTTGTACAGGTGGCAAAAAATTACTTTTAAACAAATCACCGGGCCTTCTTGGAAAGCTGTAACCTTTTTTCATCCCCCCCCCGCCTCTGCCAGTTCTCTGCTTTAATTATCCTCCCTGCATCTCCCACATGCAGACGGGTTTGACATATCTAATCACGCGTGGCCAATTAGAGTAACCCAAGGTACCTCACCCCCCCACCAAACACACACTGTATTCCACCCTACACACACACACACACACACACACACACACACACACACACACACACACACACACACACTCGTGGGATTTTCACCAACACCGGGGGCCGTGCAGAGTAACCAAAACATGGCTTAGATCCACGTTCCTCTGCCTGCTGAGCTACAGAAACAGCTCAATCTCCGAACCTGGGATCTGTGTTGAAGGCAGCTGAGATAGTGGCCAGACCATCATTCAAAAAGCACGCTGCCCCACGGGGTTAATAAGAGGAGCATGTTGCATCTTAAAAAACCCAGCAACCTCTATAATTCATTCCCCTGTTGTTCAAAGACAGACTGCAACAGAACAGGATGCACTACAGAAACAGAACAGGATGCATTACAATAATTACAGATTCCAAGTGCTCCTAGGAATTGAGATGCCACAATAGGCAATTTGTTACATACATACATACATGTATATTATTTCAATAAGTGAATAAAATAAAAGTAAATATAAAATCAGTTTATTTTTGCTCCAGAGTGAAATCTGTATATATTTATTTTTAAAATACTTATTTATATATTCCCACATCTCGTATAAGGAAAGCATTAAGAAATAAATACATTAAAACTTTCTACTCTGAAAATGGGCCTTAGAAATGAACGGAGATACAAGCAGCAAGACAATAATTCTCTCTGAAGTCACTTTGTGGTCCCACAGACTTTACATTTCAATGGCACGCCGCTTTCACAAAGTAACAGCAAGAGTTTGGGAAATGAGAAATCGGTGAAACCTGTGAAAACTTAGCTGTTCCTTGTGAAGAGCTTTCGAGGGGATCAAACGGAGTAAACAGCTCGTTTAAGTCATTTCTGTTGCGTTTCTTTCCGCGGACACTTTCTGTTTATTTGCCACGAGATTCCAAGCAAAGCACATTTTCCAACTGCAGCCAATTTATCAATTGTCTACATAGTATCTGACACGTATTTACAGATCTGCTGCCAGTGATAACAGTCTGAGCCACAGTTTCACAACAAACCTAATAGCCAGCCATTGCATGATTACCCCCAGCTTTTCTACACACAATAGCAACACGCAAACGCTAACAATTTAGAAGAAAAACTGCATAAAGTGAATGCCGAGTCGTCTTGATTTAACCCTCCGAGACGTTAACACTGTGCTTATAATGAAACCCTTCTGTTAAGTGTTCGTTTCCGAAACCCCAGCAACTGATAAACATATCCCCGACATCTACATTTTCCCAGCGATGTCTGTTTGTTTCTGTCTGAACGGTCTTTGTTTGGAGATGAATAAATGTGGCCTGAATCATCGAGTATGCGTTGAGTTATTTACAACATGCATAATGTGATTTATGGGCCGGGTTTATCAAGGATTCTGCACAGGTGCAGGTTTGACATGTTTTTATGAAGCTATAGGCAGGTATTTCATCAGTCTAAGCACAGAACTGGGTATCTTTAAAGCTCAAATGATGAGTTGCTTGCTCCTTACAGGGCAAAGGCCTTGACACAAGAGACCTTTGATTCTTATGTCACGTACTACTTGATGGATAACAATGACATTTTTGCTGGTTATGAGAAATTGGAAGAACAGAAGTCAGTCTGTCATCGCTTACTTTCTCCCATGATTCCCTTTTTTTATTATTATTTTAGTTTACAATGAAGTATTATTAATCTGTCTAGCTCAATCAGATCTGAACAATCCGATGCCTCCCTGTGCCTCTTTTCGAGCTCTGCTGTTTGACGGAGTGGAACAAAATGGCCGCCTGGTTCCGTTACTATGATGGCTTGACCTCAGTGTTCAACTGCTGTTTTTGTGGCTCACTGGAGAGGAAAAACACAATATAAATTAAAGCTTTTGCTGTTGGAAGTTATTATTTAGCTTCCTGCATGGGTCCACCTCAGGGGCTATGCTCTGACCAACAGGAAACCAGACACTAACTCTTGATTACAGCATCCCAGACTGGTCCCTAAGTGTCTTCTGTCTTCCACCCCATGGTCATACTACCCCAGTCTGGCTTGTTACACCTCCGCTCTTAATGAAACCTTAATGAAAACTAGTTATCTTGGGAAACCAGTCAAACAGAACAGAAAGAAACAGCCACAGACAGCCAGATCCACCTTGTGCCAGACTGATGGACTCTCGATTGGCTCCGTTAGTGCAAACACCCATCTCTTGGGTTTCTCCGTTAGCCAGAGATGAAAGCAAGAGCTGAAACATGCTATAGTGATTCCCAAAGCGCTCGCTTCCCCTGAGCCAGAGCTCCGTCAATACTACCTTCAGCAGAACTAACACAGGGGGAAATCTGGTTCCTGATACAACAAAAATGCACTAAAAGAAAAAAAGGAAGGAAAATAAAAACAAACCATGTGCTATATATATATATTTCTAGCGCTCCTCTACTCACTCAAGCAAAACAAACACGTGTAACATTCCCTAAGAGATGAAATGAATAAAAGATTCCAACACCAGAAGAACAAGTTAGGGTTTCGGTTCATTAGTTTTTGGCGCAGTCATTTTCCATCAAGGAAGCCATCTGGTGATGCTGGGGAATTTTAATCTGACTAATTCGCCCAGTCGTCCCAAAGCACAGATTAATCTGGTCCCAGCTTCGGAGAGAACGTGAGGCAAGGAGTATCAGACAATGTCCACTTTTGGAAAATGAAGAATTCAAGGAAAGGAGAACCATTGAAGGATGACATGGGAGATGAAGTAATCTAATGGCAAGACATAAGTGAATGTGGTAACACTTTAATTTAAGGTTCACCTACTATGCATTAATTCACCATTACCTGTTCACTAACAATCATATGATTGGCATTTATTGGCACAGGATAAGGCTTTTCAAGGACCTTATTACACCCGTGTCTTATTAATTGTTAATTGTGTGTTTATAAAGTATTTGCAACCCCTATTCTGAAGTGAAGACAATTTTTGCCCAAAGAAACAGTTTATAAGCTGCTTGTTAATCATTAATACTGTATTAATTATACAACCAATCACAGTGATCTGAGAAACTGTCCCCGAGGCATGCATACATAGGTTGTTGGTCACCAATAAAGTGTTTGGCAGACCCTATTCTGAAGTGAATATTATTTTAGTTAATATTAATTCAAATCTTATTACGAAGTTATTTGTCGCAAATAAAAAGTGATTTGTTTTGTATTGAAAAGAGAAAGTTTTGTTGACAACACTTGGATTGATGGTAAGAGAAGTAAAGGAAAAAAGGTCAGTTATTAATGCAAGTTATATCATAATGTATTGCATTTTATTCCTTAGTATTTGAATGAAGCTTTTTGTATTTATAGTTAATAGTCTAACAATAATAGTTTAAATTGGTTTCACTTCATTAGCAACCAATAATCTTCACTTTTAGAATAGTGTCTGCAAAAATGTTAAATCCAGGATATTATCTAAGATTACTGTAATTGGTTGTTTAATTATTACAGTATTGATGATTAACAAGCAGTTTAAACTGTTAATGGATAACACATGCATAATACGTGAACCCTAAAATAAAGCATTACCGTGATGATAAACAAGCAAACTTAGGGACGTTGGGTATACAGACCCATAAACTTGCTTAAACATTTTTATATCTGGTATAACTGACACCGCACATTGCTCACAATTGAACTGGATGGATAGGAAAAAGCAATATCTAGTGTTTTCAAAGACAAACAAAGACTACACACATATTAACTGATACTTCCCTTCAATATGTACAAGAGAAAATGTGCACCTTTCTGAAGGCAGATGTCAAGACAATTATTAAAATTGTACATCACTATAGATGGGAGGTAAGAGTCTTAGAGAAGACTCAGCTTTGAGGATCAAACAGTGGTTCTTTCAATCAGTTACAGGTTCCACTGCATCTATAATAGCGCCTTTCTGAGGGCCAAAAGATGTGGCATAGCTACGGCAACCATATGGCTCTCAAGTCACTGAGACATGTTGACACTGAATGGGATTTAAAAATTGCTTTCAAAGGAAAGACATTACCATTTAAATTGCGCATTACACCTCCATTTAATTGAGTATGGTTGCTTAACTACCCTTCACAATCACAAAAATAACAAAGAAAGGCTTAGTATATATTTGTTGTGTTTAGCATTGATTGGTATTCATTTGGAGTTGTGTGCAGTTATTAATACGATGTATCATCTCTTTGTTTAGAATAAATTGCATTTCACACGAGGCACGATTTTTCCCGCTCAAAGTGATAAAGTGGATCGCGCCACTTGGTGTGGTATGTGTGTGTGGTGGGGGGGGGTAGTGAGCACCTGATCACACATTAATGCATTGGCAGAAGTGTCATGCTTTACTTACATGTCACCCTCTTTCAGTCTGAGGTCAATTTCAGAAGCCCATTTGCTTTGGTGTCTACGGAGCCATATGGTCATTCTAGTCTTAGCCTGCGAGAGCTTAAGATCACTCACTCATGATAGGGGGGTAATGAGGCCTTCGTTTGTACTGCAGCCTGCAGTCATAGATCAACCCTGACCCTTTCTTGCAACATGCCGGCAGACTGCCTGGTTCATGTGATCGCCTGTCTGGGAGTGCAGGACTGTGTTTCTCCACAGAAGCTCCATCTGCACTGGGATTGCCTGCCGTCCCTGGACTCATGTCAAAGAACAATACAGCTAAAGAGCCCGGTGAGTCACTCCATCTGCCGATTACAGCACCCAGCATGGCCTCGTTTCCTGTAATTAACGCTGCTGTGATAAATCCCAACTTCCAACCTCGCTCGTTAAGAAGCGCATTTTCACCAACTAATAGGTAATCATTAGACGGCTTCTGCCACGGCACGAATGTAACGGAGAGGCCTTCTAAACTGGAGGGTGGTTGTCTCGATTGTATTCAACTAGGACCTTCCGTGTATTTCAAAAAAGGGAAAAACTGAAAAAGACCAACCCTCCTGTTCATACGGATAATAAAATTTGAGGACAGTGAAGGTAACAGATCTTTAGTCAATGCAGCTAAGGCAGTTTGGGTCACGAGAAAAGCTGATTATAAAGTGAGAGTACTGTTTCAGTCGGCACAGCTTGGGGGTGGTATATTATTAGGACTGGGATTTAGCCACTGTATTGCATACAATTTTGGCAGATATGTAAAAGTATATAGACGACACTGATCAAATTTTATAGTGCGTCTACCAACACAATATTGTCCAATGTAATAAAGCTGGTAGTAGACCACAGTGACTCAAGGAGAGTGCTGACCTCAGTCCCATAAAAATAAAAAATAAAAAATAAAAACCAACTTTGGGATGAAATGGAATGGCAAATCCGGAAGAGAGTGTGAGATTTTTCTTGCTGGACTATAGAAATCGCACAGTATTCTCCTGGATGTCCATCAACAGGTTTGTGGCCACCATAAAGGCCAAGGGTGGAGGCCAGCATCCTATGAACTGCTGTCTGTCGAATGCTCTCTTGAGCTCCCACTCATGACACTGTTGGCGAGATGGGGTAGTGTCATGCGTAGGAGGCACATTTCGTTTTGGCTTTTTGTGTCAATGATGAATGTGCAAATCTGATTCTTTAGTCGGTTCCTAATAAACATGGTGCTGCAGTGACCCTGACAGTCCTTTGATTTACAAGGTGCTCCAGCATGAGGAGTCCAACAATGGGGAAGGGGGAGGGGGGTAAGAGGGGTCCTAGAGGGCCAAGAGCTGTCCTTTGTCAGCCTGACAATTAATTACCCTCCTGCTAATGATAAACTGTCACCTGCCGTGCAGAGGGCCTTTTGCCCATCTGAAAGCTGGCTCAGTAGGGGGGGTTTCCAACACTACAAACATTAAACAGGTGTCATGGTAACTGCCCTGACTGCACAACTCGACAAAAGTGTCTGCTATCACTACAGCGAACAGCAGTAGGCCCCCCAATAATGGCTTGAATTGTTTTGGTCCACCCGGGGATTGACAAATGCAGTGTCGGAAAAATACCTCAGGAAATTCTGTTCGGTAATGAGGTTGATTCGAACTCTTGTACAATTTTGCGTATTTTTATGTCAATTTGGAAAGGGAACAAAAAAAAAAAAAACTCACAACAATTGCCCAAGACGTTTAGAAGGGGCCGTTTTAGTGTTCGTTCCGTTGAGCCAGGGAGATGAAATTTGATTTATATGTCAACACTTTTCTTTCAGCTAGGCATTTTTTTTTTCATCACTGCAATATATTTACCACCTCAGGTTTCATAAACTTATTCACATTAAATCAGACACTGTTTCAGAAATGGGTAAAGGGGGAGGCGGACAGGGGACATTTGATTTGAGAGATGTTTGGCCAAAGGAAAAAGAAAGTTCTAACCACAACCAGCTTTTCCCAATTACTGGTTTCACTCAAAAGCCAGTCGGGTGCCAAAATAGCGAGACTAGACCAAATGATTTGCACTTCATACCGACAGTTTAAGTAAGTTCACAATTAATCTCTTCAGAAAAAAATTATGGGGCCTCCACATCTGCGAAACACCCAGAAAAAGAAACCAGAATTATAAATAAATGTGAGCGGTGGAGACAGACACAGTGGAACTAAACTGTACATTTGTCCAAGGTTTTACAGACCCCGAGAGAGAGAACGGAGTCTGATCGTCTATTGCAGCGCAGAACACAAAGACCACCTCTTGTGTTTTATACTGTCTTAATATTGGAATTACCATGGTCATCATTTCTGGTGTAATATATCTTAATAAGGTATGCAAATTTTGTTCCAAAACAAAAATAATCCCCTACAAAACCTACAGAGATGCCTGGATCCATTCAAATATTAGACAGGAGCGAAAGTGTTGCCCAGTGTTTACTACATATAAAATGGCAGGTCCATTAACTTTAACTGGTTAAATTGTTGCTATTAAGCAATTAAAGATGGTATTATATCTTGACAAACCTTCTTAAATATAGATCTTCTTTTAGCAAACCATTTTTTTGGAACCTTCTTGGTTGTCCTCCCTGTACATGTCAAAGGGCTACATCAACTGAACAATTACCACCCATGCTAACGTTATATCAGGATTTTATTTCCTAAGAAAACAACATCACATGAGCATCACTGAGTGTGCTATTGCTATTTTAAAAGTCTCTGCGGGTCACTGTTTTGAAACAACAGGAGTTTGTCATATTTCTCAGAAAAGACTGGCGAGTGTAGCTGTATAACACACTCATGAATACGGCGGTCAAAGGTCACACCATACACACCAGAATAACATTACAAGCCACATTACAGACATTACAATCTCCAACTCCTACTAGTAGGTGTATAGCTTGGTAATTGTCCCCCACCCTCCCTCAAACAACACATCAAACACACACACAAATACAGATGACATATTTATCCCTTAATTACACTGTCCTGACAGACAGAAAACAGCCTCATCAATACGCTTCAATTCCTGAAAAAACAAGCAAAAAGCTTCAGCTGTCTCGCACCTTGTATTATCTTGTATTTAAGATCTATAAATAGCTCAGGGAAAGAAAAGGAAAAAAAATAAGGCTGTGCTCATTCAAAATGCAAGAGCTTTACTAGGTCAGTTTCCTTGTCCTACTCATCTCCAGCTATTTCACTCGTCCTCCCACTCTCTGCACGATGACTGCCAGGCCACACAGCTTCCTACAATTTCACAACAGAGTCAGACTACCTTCAGGGTACTGTAATTTGACCACCAAGTTATACCTTGACTGCCAAGGCCTCACTGCTTTCTGTTTTTTAAGTGCCAAATGTGAGCCGTCCCTTTTAACCACTTGTCTATCCCACCGTGTTTCCTCCCAGCTCTACATGCTAGTTCACACTTCCTGCTCTTCTACCCTTTGCTCCTCAGGGGTGCTTCTCCAAACCACCAGACCAGTGAGGCTTAATCCTGGACCTGAAGAGCTATTGCCAAGCAAGCGGATATAAAGGGAATTCAAAATCATCCAAGGCTATAGATCTGAAAACAAGGAGCAGAATGTGGACCGGTTAGGTCAGTAATTGGTCTAATGACATCTTCTGGAACTACAACATCAAGCAGAACTATCCCGATGGCCCACCAGGATTGGCTAAGACTAGAGGGAGTACAACTCTGATCCTTGAGGGACACAATCTGATGGGTTTTATAGGTCTTCCTGAATCACCAGCACCTGTGGGGGAAAGTCCATTTTATAGTGCTACTGGACTAAGTAAGGATATCAAACAGAAGGATTTACAAGTTGACATAGACAGACACAGGACAGTCATCTGGAATACTGTGTACAGTTCTGGGCTGCACACTTCAAGAAAGATATCGCTGCTCTAGAGGCAGTTCAGAGGAGAGCAACCAGACTTATACTAGGTCTGAAGGGAATACCCTACTGAGAGACTGAGGAACTGAATCTTTTCACCCTGGAACAGATGAGACTACGTGGGGACTTGATCCAAGTCTTCAAAATCATGAAAGGCATCGACCACATCAAAACAGAGGAGCTTTTCCAGATCTGCAGGGACACACGCACCACGGGGACACAAATGGAAATTGGGCTTCAAGGCATTCAAGATGGAAAACAGGAGACACTTCTTCACACAGAGAGCACGATGGGTCGAATGTCCTCCTCTCGTTTGTACACATTCTTATGTTCTTATGTTCTTAGTTTCAAAAGATAAAAATAAACTGACTTTCTGAGTAACTAAGCTCATGAATATCTTACTTACGTAAATCACCAAAGATATAGTGGCTACACAGCACTGCAGTAGGTGTTAGACACATTAATGTTGGACACACAGCAGCAGTAATATGTACATAATAGTATTATGTTTGATTTTGTGACGACCTAAATTCAACACTGTAGGACCCAAAATGACCTTGTCTAACCAACCAGGATAGCAGGTAACAAACAGAGTTTTTCCGGCCTCTTAGCTTCAGCTGCACTGCCAGGGCTGTCAGCAACTTTCCTGAAACAAATTGCCAGTAACTTATCAGGCCGAAACTCAACCCTCTCGTCCTCCTTCGTCGTCCCTCCGCACCCTCACAGCCCACTCCTCACAGATTCCCAGACATCTGCAGCAGGGAAACGCACCGCCGTTTAACCCACCCGGGGGCCATGACCAATGGATTTGCGTGGACCACAGCTCCCTGTCTCTCCCACACGGAGGGGGGGGGAGTTTATGTGGAGGACAAGTAGCTTTCAACAGCCCAGTGTGAGGCTAAAAGATTGCCTCTCCTTGAATTGCGATCCCCTTCTGTGCTGCCTTAAAGGTTTGCCAGAGTTCAATTTCGTTCCTTTTTACTTCCCCTCCCCTCCCCGGCCCTCCTCTCTTCTCCATTTGTAAATGGAGTAAATAAATGGAAGGCCCTGACAAGAACGATCCAAACTCCGTTCTGTGTTATTTTTCATCCTGTTTTGAATAGCTGAATGTGATGGTGTGGGGTGGAGGGAGGGGGTCGCAAATATGTGTTGGGAACTGATAAGAAAGTGGAAAGCGTTTTCTTTTTTTTTGGAGGGTGGGAGGGGGTGGATTATTAAGTGGTGCTCAGAGTAGGGGGATTGGGGGTGGGGGTATGAGTTTGTGAATCCTACTCACAACTGGCATCTGTCATTTCTACAGAAAAAAATCTGAAACAGCCACACTATAAAATAATAAAGTTTAGATCGTTGTGTGAGGGAATCTTTTTCTGTGGCAGTCCTTAGCTCAACTGACCTTCACACTTTTTTAAAGCAATCTCTGCTTAATGCCACACTTAAAATTTGATATCCATTATTTTCAATGCATACCCTAGATGAATATTGCGAACCTGTAATTGCACTGCTCCCCTACACAGGTACACAGCCTAAGAGGAAAACCAGTGATGCTCCACTAAAGAGCAAAACAAAAAAATGCAAAAATGTGTAACATGGCACAATGTGGCTCCTCTCCTCAGATAAAACCATTTCACATTTGTTCTTTTGCCAAGCATTTGGTTTCAGGAAGGGAGAATCTTCGGTCAACTGCTTTTCAGACAGGAGGGCTAAGCAGAGCCTGACAGACCTAATTTCTGGATAACGATGGAAATCAAGTTTCTTGATACCCTCAAGCCATTTTTCTTTGAACTATTTTGTGTGAGAACACTTATAGGTTTCTTCAGAGAAAGCCAGATAGACAGTAGCTGCCTTGCAAAAAAAGGGAGGAAAAGAAGTTACCTTATATATATTTTTAAAGTGTGTGTGTATATCACTGAATGAGTGAAAATGTTAACATGGCAATGGGCCGGACACATTACAAGAAGAACAGACCAAATATGGACTAAAGAAGCTATGGAATGGATCCCAAGATATGAAAAAGGACCTAGAAGATGACAACATAAAAGATGGGAAGATGAAATAAGAAGATTTGCTGGTGTGACCTGGAAAAGGGATGCTGTACCTCGATACAAGTGGAAACATCTTGGGGAGGCCTTCATCCAGGAATGGACTGATAAATATATAGAGATTTTTGTTTTTCAGATTAATTTTAAGTGAATCCTCATATAGCATAAGAAGTCTTTCAATTTCTGAAATCAAATGTTCATACAAACCCTAAACTGTGTCCTAGTTGCAGAACTTCCTACTTATTAAAAACTACAGAAAATGCTCCATGAAGTGTTGCTGAGATTGTATATATATATAAAAAATAAAAAGAATAAAAAAAAAAATCATTGAAAAGTTACGAGGAGGGGAAAGAGAAGATTCAGGCCACTGATGCTCCTCCAGTTTCTTGCTGCATTTAACAGCGAATGATTGGAAGTGATTTATGACACCTTGTGTAAAACTTGTCCATTAGTGTAGCTCAGCTGGTAATAAAAGGCATGGGTCAGCTACAATGCTCTGTAATGCTTCCGAGAGGAAAATTCAATGCTTGTTTTTTTTTTTTCTCTTGCCTACAAGATTTTAGGTGTGAGAAACTAGTGTCAGATCCAGTCCCTTAACCAGCCGAGCTCGGATTGTGTTGTTTGTTTGGCTTGTGAAAGGTAAGGGTAAAGGTGCTGGCAAATACAGCAGGGTCAATGCATGACCAAAACGCCTGCCAATTGAATCTGGCTTTCCCCCATAACAAGACCTTTGCCAACAATTGTGAAGTGTCTTTCTTAATGTTTTAATTAACAACCAGAGGTGGGCTATAGATTAAAGTATCTTAAAAAGAACTTCATCCACATCCACCTTCTTCCTTGCTTGAGTTTTACCTGGATCATATTATTTTGCTGTTCCATTTCTTTTTAGTTCATTCAGTCGGTCAGTCCTTCAAAATGCCTCGGACAAGGTACTCAAAAACACTTGCTGCTCATCCGGGCAGATCATGTCTCGTAATTCGCATTTGTGTTCGGTGGGCAGATGAGCTTTCTGTGCAATACAGTGTGAAGTGAGATAGAAAACTGGAAAAATTGCTCTTTGTTTAGCGTTCAGCCCTAAACGGACAAATGTTTTCTGTAATGGGCAATTTTTATTTTCTCCCTTCCTTTGTTCCAATCACAGAATGTGTGATTGTCAGATTTCTTTTTTCAAAGCTTAACTTGCCGTGTCTACCCCAAGTTTAGTGATAATAGTTTTAAAATATTTCGGTCTCTGTGTGGCAGGAAATGCTTAGGATTTCAGGTTAACCCAGAAGGTGCCCCAAGGTGTGTCAAGTTACACGTTGGAAGCGTCTGCTTGAATGAAGAGAACACTCAACTGTCTTGAGCTGGGATAGAAAATTAGGCTGAAACCAGAGTTGTGGAAACCACGATTATCATGAAACACGCAACTCTAATGTAACGCCTAGCTGGGGTTTCCTTCACAGCCAAGACTTCAAGGAAACATCTGACATTCTGGCAGCGTATGTATATCTTTTAAATAAATACAAGTTTTTAGAAGCGGAATATTCTAGACTACTGCAGGTAACCCAAAGCCGCAAAGGTCTTTCGTGAGGATAACTCATGGCACCAAGTGATATTCACACTGGCGTAGGTTAGTACATTCATGCTGGTGAACTTTATTAAATTTTGGATTTCTGGAATGGAAGTGTTTTATGGCTTTAATATACAGCTATCATATGGCACTGTTTTTTTTTCTTTCACCCACACTTAATAGGAAACTCTAGCCCCTATAGCCCTTAATGAGAGGTAAAAGGTGCCAAAACACATGGCTTTAAAAAGGACTAGAACCATACATTTATTGAGACCAATAGAGAAGTAGCACTAAAATATAACATTAAGAGCATTAACACATAAATTAAAAACTTTGACACTTTTTCCAACCAAATTCAAAACATTACATGTTCACTGCAAAAATGTCCTATATAAGAGGTTGTTTTCTGATGTTTCCCAAATAAATATACTAATTTGTTAACGTTAGAACAACAACATGTAATTGTAAATGTTTTCGAGGAACTTTAATATACCAATTTAAACTAATGTTAGTAATTTACACATACCTTGGCTTAGCTCTGTCCAATCTATTACAATCCTTTTAGTTTATTCTCTATGCTGAATCAACCCTAACCAAACTCTAAAAAGATGATAAGTGTAATTGAATCAGTAGTATTCATTAATGAGTTGCATTACTTCAAAGGAATGGTGCGAATCCTATCAACTACATCTGTATATGTACATATCCATAGATATATACATATTTTTTTACACAGGAGTCAGTAAGTGGCCAATGCCATCTCGACTCAAACTGTTTCTAACTCTCGATTCTTTAAGAAAAAAAAGGGGGGTGGGGGTATCTCTCTAAACAGCAGGCGTAGGGGATTTGTTCTGCTTGGACGCACCCCTGCTTTGTTCACGTAACCCCTGAGGTGGCTGGCTGTCAATGTTGGATATGGAAGAAAAATCAAAGAGGCTGGTCAACAATAAAACTTCCCTGAGAGTGAGCCAAGGATTTTCCCAAGGAGAATTTGCATAGTGTAGCAGAATGATGGTGCCGTACCCTAGAGAGTCAGACAAATTTTTCATTATTTTTTTTTTGTCTGTGCAGCAGGCGTTTCATCATTACGAATACCCCAAAAGTTACCTAGATTTAGAAAAAAAGATACACAGCTGCTACTGGGAAAATTGATGTTTACTGTCAAAGCTGGGCATCTTTAGTTTGAAGTCAACTGAAAAAACATTTGAAAATTATGATTTTTCTCTCTGCATTTTATCTGTAAAACTTTCTGAAGAATACAAAGTAAAATAAGTATTGGGAAGATAATGAGTTGAAAATAATCCAAATCCAAATGTGTATTTTTTCTCTTCTCCTGTGCAATAAGATTTTTTCCCCTAAAGAAAAAACACTTATTATTACAGATATAGACATAAGCAACTTTGAGATATCTGACATTCACAATAAAATGTTCCCCCTAAATACAGTAGAAGAGAATTTCATTCTCCTTTTAGGAAGAAACGCCATTAAATAATTTTGTCAAGTAAGAGGCTGGGTGATTTTCCCCAACCATTTTCGTTCTTTCATTTGAGCTATTTGAAAATGTTCCTATTAAAAGGCACAAAGGAAAAGAACATTTTTCACAACGGTATTCAACTCCTATAGCTTGATTACGTGATGCTCAATTCTTACCAGCCAATTTCTCTCCTCATAGCAATCCCATTGCTTCAAATAAGGCCAAAATGAAAATCTGAACCATTACAGATGCTCTTCTGAATCACTTAAATTTACTTCAGAATTAACATTTGACTGCTTTTTCAGCCACACATATGTACGCGGAAGAAACAAAAAACACCCAAGCAGAAACAAATAATTAATATAAAATCTAAAAGGATACATTTCCCACCAGTTCACTTTTGGGATCTCGAAATTAAATCCAGTAACAAATTCTGAAACTGTTGAATAATGATATTTTTTTAATAATATAAAATGTGAATGTTATACTCAATCCATTTAATGACAAAATAAAATGTAACATGATTTCAATCAAAATGGCTGCTTGTAGGACTACTAACAATTTACTAATACACTACATTTTCACTTCAGCAGGATGTTACCTACAGTAGGCCCAACATTTTCCCCTTATCCCAGCCCTGACATGATGTGGATTAGACTCCACAAGTTGTTTCCTACACTGTTAATCTCATTCAGTCATTAATATTTCATTCCAATCCTGTAGAGAGACAGATAGTGGCAGAGAGAGAGAGAGAAAAGCAGGAGATGACTAATATGTGGCTTAAAACTGGATTGTGCCATTGTTCATACCTACTAATGTCATAACACAATCTATTTTCAAAAGCTTCCTCCAGCTCCTAGTCTTCCATTTGAGATTAGAACTCTACTCTTTCTGACACATCTTTTACAGACATCCAGCATATTAAAACGAGAAGTCTTTGTTATTATGGGAGGGCTTTGCACAACCGCTATCCAAGTCGGATACGGCAAAATCCACTATGACATTAAAATAATCCTAATGAAGTAGTCAGGCAGCACACATAGTTATATCGTTTGTACTGATGTGTACTTTAAATGTTGCTTGGAAAAGGGAAAGTTGGCACAGTGCAGGCATCACTTGTTACCTGTTAAAGATGTCTAAAAGCAGACCTTTGCCCATTAATTGTAACTCCTGGCCCATGTACATCAATCAGTATAGGTAAAGCAATAAAAACTGAGAGAGAAATAATACAAAAAAACTCTTAGTGTAATGCTTCTTAAAGGGCAAAAATAATATGATAGAAATTGACTCGCAAGCACTTGCTTTTTCCCACAACCCTGATATCAAAGTAGGGTTTCGGGTGACCTCAACGTCTGCAACCTTCCATCCTTGCGGTTGCTGTCTTTTCAGATGCACATTTATGAAACCCACATAATGGGCTCCGGTGATATCGTCTGCGCGTTCGAGAAAAAAGCAGAACTGAAATAAAGAAATGGATGTAGGGGGGGTTGGCGCAGAGTGCTCGGTTAAGTGAGATCGACGAAGGGGAGGGTGTGCAGCTGAAACCAGGAGAGTCACCATATTCTAGCAACAGCTGTGCGCTTCTAATGAAAGGTTAACAATCCATTTTAAGGGGAAGTGATTTTAGCCACAGCAACATGGGAATTGTTGGAGGCATCTGTTCCACTCCGGTTCCAGTTGAGCGCTCTTGCTTCGTAGCAACTGACAGGGACAAGTAAGTTAGGTGTCCTATTCCAGGCCAGAAAGAGGAAAATAAAATAAAAAAATTGGACACTGCCCACTGATCTCCAAAGAGACGAGGGCTGTGTTTGGAGGAGGGCAGAGGTGGGATCTTTGAGTGTCAGAGGGATGCTTGGGGTTGCTGATGACCTCTGATCAGCTTATGGAGGGCCTACAGTCTTCTAGGCCCTAATCCTCCTCACAATGACACCAGATACTTCCCCAGCCTCTAGCAGACTGTGGGCCTCTATGCTTGTGTAACTTTTGGGAACTTAGCTAGAAAGGGTAGCATCAGGAAGAGATTTCTCGATGTCTACCTCTTGGAAGTGCAAGACTCCCATTCGTAAAATAATCTTTTGAGCTAAGTGATGAAACGAAAAGAAAAAAAACAAGAATGTGCTACATTCTGTTCCGCTGCAACCAAAACTAGGAGACACTTCTGTCCACAGGTGAGTTGAGTCTAAAACAAACTACCCAGCACTGGTGCCTCCCCTGGGATCCTTCCAAAGAATGCTGGATGAGAGTTTTGGATCAATAAGCAAACGACGGAGCAAATGAAGGCCAGAACCGTGAACAGAATCTCCCCTCCTTTGGAACCGTTTTTGTACTGATACTCTAAGCAAGCACCCAAACTGAAGCATGGCTCTGAGACATCGAGAAGCAGAAATCCATTTAGTTGCCCCAAGCCAAGAAGGAAGAGATAACCTGAGAGGAAATCTAATTTCCAAGGTCTCAAAACTCAGACAACGTCTCTGAGGTGGACCCACATGGAAAGATTAGACCTGGCTAGTGTGCGTAAATCATATGAGAACCGCAATGGTAAGGGAGAGGAAAAAGTGAACACCGAATACAAAAAATGATGAAGGCATGCCAGGACATGTACAGCTAAACACATAAAAGGAAATGAACCCATTCATACACGTAACAATCAATATATGACCCATGCTGGGGTAGTGAAAGTCCTCATAAAAAAATCCCAAAGCAGACAGAGAGACAGATATATTCCTTTTGGAAAAAAAACACACACACACACCAAAAATATCCACCACCATAAATTACAGTATGCCTATTCCCAGATACACTGACGTCTTTAACTAAATTAACATTAATTGAATCTTTGGATATTACTGTCAAGAGGGCTTTTCACAAAGGTTACATTAATATGAAGACCTGTTCTTATGCTATTGGGAGCCGGCAATTATTTTATAGAACGACAGACAGAATAGAGAATGAAGGCTACTGACTTCCTTAAACAATTCTACACCTGACCCTCATTTGATTATCTTATCACAGGAGAATATTATATTCATGCAATCAGGATACAGGGCTCTATTAAACCGTGTATTAATCTAGATGCTGGTTGTCTCTCCTGAGAGATTCATTGCTGCCATATTAACATAACTAAATATAACAAAACATATCAGCCTGAATATATTCTTTTCAGATGTACCATGTGCCAATGCATACAAACACGCGGTTTTCGTTAAAAGTATTCACACCCTTAATTGGAAACCGTGCTGTTGTGTGATCCGTTTGGTTTGATAAATAGTTTGTGTTTAAATAGTTTTCATGGGAGCACATTTTTGTGGAACATTTTTGGGTGTACATACTGAGTGCATTTAAATCATAGTTACACATTGTTCCAAAGTAGGTAGTATGTAATTATGTATGCGGTTGTGTCATGATTTAACAACATAAGTACACATTCCCTACTTTTTTGTGTTACCAGACCAATGTCAGGTTAAATTTACAATCTGTTTTCGAAAATGCCAACGTGCGATGGTAAAATAAATATATAAATAATAATAATAATTAAACAAATATACAAAGTTATCTTTTTCTATATTTGTAATCTTAAATTAGCACTCTGAATCCTGCATGTGATGCTTCCCCACTTTTTTGTGGTGTCGTAGTGTGACGTAGTGTACGTTTTACGAATATGACCCCAAACCTTTAATTTCCAATATGGCTCTTTCATCATTTTTCTAGAGGTATGTCTGAGGGGTGGCTCACAGTTTCACAAATAAACACCCTAAAGACACTTTGGTTTCAATAAAATAAAACTGTGTATCTGTGGGGGGGGTTGGGTACAGAGAGACCCTCCTCCCTTCCCACTGTCAAACTTTCCCTTAAGCCTCCTTAGCATCTCTAGAGAGCTTCTCCATTACCCTTAGTCTGTGTCTGAGCATCTGTGACCACATGCCACAATCAGAAAGAAAGATACACAAGAGGGAGACTGAGTAGAACCCACCGAAGCAAAAGGGTCCAAGCCACAAACTTGGAAAAACAAATGGGCTGAAATAAACGCCGAATGCTTTCCTCAATGCTTATTTTTTTTTCCTCTCAGTTTGCGAGCCAGCAATGAAAAATGGAAGCGTTCTCATTAAAGGCAGTCAACGTCAGCCCACTGCCTTCATCCCAGTGTGCCCCTGCTAAGCTGTTGATTACTTGTGGCGGTTAGAGCTGAGTAAATATTAAATCATACTGCCTTCTGCGGCCCATTCTCCGCGATGGAGCCAAAATTAAACACTCTGACAGGAAGAGGTGCCTGTCACAGGAGTCAAAACAGTCCAACCTACAGTGCGATGGCCCCTTCAACAGCAATCATTTTCAAGTCCCTGCAGGATCCGACAATATCGAAAAGCTGGCAGCCCAGGCAAAGAAGACGACAACAAAACAGATGCGAAGTGGAGACGAACACAATATCCGTATCCGAAAGCGTGAACTCTTGTGGTTCGCACAGGGTCGTAGACTGATGGTCATAGAGAAGGCATGAATAATTCTGTAACGTTTGGCTGTGCGGCTATATGCTTTATTTAAATGGGTTCCAGTCATTGCTTTAAAAGGAACCGGTTTCCAGAAAGTTTGTGCTTTCATTTTGGGATGGGGGAGGTTCAACCAAGCAAATATCGAGAATGAAGTTTCTAAGGCACAACGTTTTTGCGATACTTCTGGGTGCTTGCGTGTGCGTCAAAAGTGAAATTAAAGGCTTAAAGGAAAGCTTAAAAGCGCTGTCTGTGAGCTTCTAAATTAGTATTCTCAATGGTGTTTGCAACTTCATTGCATTGTTTCCTTTTTAAGAGGGGACCAAAAAAAAAGGCACATGTAAATCTAAAGTGGTTGTTAATGTTTTATGTAATCAACAGCAGGAACACACATTGTACAAACTGGGTGTACGTTTAACTCCAGTTCCACCGAGATTCTCCTACACTACAATGTCCTGGTTTCCTACACGACAGAACTGGTAATCCAACCCACTAACAGAATCCTCTATCCCCTTTTCTCCCTCTCTCCTTTTCTCTCTCCCTGCTCGTTTTGAAGAGATCAATTACTGGAATTGTTAAAGCCTTTCTGAGAAGCACGCCCTCGTGGTTGCCCCCCCCCACTTCCTTCTCCCCCTTCCTCCATAATGACACATCGATCCCAGCAGATCACCGTGACAGGGAACAGTTACACAGAGCATGCATGGCTTCACAAAACTTCAGCTCTCTCCTCTATCTGCCACCTCCAACATGGGCCAAACTGGGACAAAGCTGGTTAGGAAGCAGGGGGTAAGGCAATTAGAAAGTGGAACCGCAGCAGGAGAAAAACAAGAAAACAGAGCTAAAAAAAAAGCACAACAAAACACGTGCAAAACACTGCAAGGTGATTTAAATGTCTGCGTCCAGTTTATTCCGATTACCGGACTTCCCACTGATAAACAAACCAGGGGGGACAGACCGTGTTTGTGCTACCAGGTGAAACAAAAGCCGAGAGCCGAGATTCTGAGGATGTAAATGCGTTGGGTTGCAGATGAAAACTATGGATGATTTTTGCTGTGGTAGCCTTCCAAAATGCACTACTGCTCTCTGTTCATGTCTTCGGGCACCAGTGTTTTGGAAAGCATGCAATTGCAAAAGGCCATCCTGTCTACATTTGCATGTCTGTTGCCATTTCTGTAACATACACTGCTGATGCAATGACAGAGAGTGACTCTATGCAAAGATTACATACATGCAAAAATATATACAGAAATGTGCAAATGTGTTAATAATAATTTAAATTTAAAAAAAGATAACAGTACCATGCAGCCACAATAAAACTCAAATCTAAATCTAAATCTCCTCCCCCAGTTGCATTAACAGATGTGACCAATAATGCTTAATGTAGCTCCGGTCCTTTGTTTATTTTTTTCATACACTTTCCTATTATTCCACATGCTTCTTTCACTCAAGGGCCAGAGTGACTGTATTTTATGAAAGAGGGCTGGCGTAGTGAAAGCCTATATAAGGACATATTCAGAAGAAAAACAAGCTTCCCCTTACCCCCCCCCCTTTGTTTCCTCCTGAAAGCTCTGACCAATAAAACACTAATTAGTCACAGCGCCCGTCTCCTCTAGACAAAGCCGAGGGATCCCCCAGACAGAACCTCTTCATTCCCTGAGTGTTCCCATTGTTTCCTGGAGATGCAAGATTACTTGAAATATGGTCGTATGAGTGGGAGGCAAGTCAGGGAGAAAGAAGGAGTTTGTTTTTAATCTTCTATGAAAAGGAAGAGGTAAAAAAAAAAATGTGAAAAAAAAATAGGCCTGGGTACTACTAACAGCGCTTGATGCTTAAAATAGTAGTTGACAACACACACTATTCTGTTATGGTCTGATTTCTTATTTGCCACTATTAAAAGTAGCCTGTGATTTATGTCTTATACTGCCATTGTCTACGGATGTTTGTACCATTAAATTATGTCTGGCTTTGACACTGAAATAATGCAGACCCTAACAAAATGCCAAGCACAAAACTGAGTAGGATCAATCACAGCAGCACACAATACAACACTTGGATATTGGGAAGTGGAAATAAGATTCTATTAAAACTACAGATCACATTATAGGTTACTTATCGTAACTTACTTACTTAAGCGTCCATTTCTTCCCTGTATTTGTGTTCATTATGAAAAGTTGTAATTACCTTTCTTATTATAGAAGAAATTATTAATATTGAATCGTTAGTTATGGTTTAACTTATAATAAACTACAGTAAAAATCAGTACGCATCCTGATAATCACTTCCAATAAATGATAGTACCTATCAGAGGTTTACTAAAACTATTATGACCATAGTGAATGAAACAGCATCTGCAATTGACACTGTTTTTTGTATGTTCAACAGGTTGTAACTTATATTTTGTCGGGTAAAAACTGAAGCATAGTTTCTCCTCCCCTCAAAATACTACAGCAAACTACTATAGGACTCATCTTCCTGGGAAAATAGTCTTGGAACTTGCATTCATTTTCAATGGTTTCAAGATTATTACTTGGCGAGTTGTCAGACAGCATCCGTGTCTGTGAGAGTGTTAGCTATGGGCAGAGAGACAAGCGCAAAGAGGCAGTTGCACACAGACATGTTCTGTAGCCGGCCTTTCACTCTTTCTCTCTCTCTCTTTCTCTCTCTGGCCCCCTCTGGTCTTGAAAGGCGAGCATGTGGGTCAACAGGGGTAAATACAAACACGGACACCCCCTCCCACCCCCTGAAACTACCTAAATAAATAAATTCATTAATTAATTTAGAAGAAAAAAACCGCCTAATTTGCCGTGATACATTGAAGGCTCCACTCAGCTGGTCACAAAAAGCCCCCCCCCATCTCCGTTTTCTACCCTCCCATCCTCTGCTCAAAGGCTAATCAGATTAAAAAAAAAGATTTCCAAAGGATGACCCCCCCCCCCACAACCTTCCCCCCTCCATGCCCCTCTTTCAGTCTTTCACAACAACAACAAAAAAGGGGGGAGGACAAAAAAAAAATCTCTTGTGAGGCCTAGCTTGCTCTCCCCCAACCTCCGATGACCTCATCGCTGCTGGCTTTGTCAGTGTTGCTAGGGCAATAGGACTACTCCTGAGTGGCAGTTGGCGCAGTGGATTGTTGACCCCCCTTTTGAGAGGAACATGCCCCTGGACTCCCTCCCTGAGCCTCGAAGACAACCTCCCCGACGGCGCACCACTCAATGAACAGGGGGATGGGGCAAGGCATTCTGGGAGCTCTTCTCAAACTTGCACGTGCCCAGTTCCCTACATGACAGGTGCCTGCTTGCTCCATCCTCAGAACTAGCAACATTAAACCAAAAAAGAGTGTTCGGCAACTCAAGGCCCAACTCCCGCCAAATTCAGAGACGTAAACATACAACAATTGACTGATATATGTGTTACAAGTTGTGTAACACGTAACAAAGAACATTTTCTTCATTGATAGACTGGGAAATTCTGATGCAGGAATACCTTTGGGTCTTTCAATTAAAATAAATGTTGTACAATACCTTTCTGAGGAAGGTAATATTTTCATGGCATTTGACTGATTTGGCTAGACATCTTCTCCCTCCCCTATTCACCCATCTACTTGAACAAAACCGGATTTTTCTCATTAGTGTGTAGAAGTGTTTTCTACTATGGAACTCTGGGAGTGTGCAATGAAATAGTCAATTATAAGTCTAAAAGAAAGAGAGAAACATTCAAAGGAATAGGAAACTAATGCCAATGAAACTACCATCTAAAAAGATGCAGACACTATAGGAACTGAACTGGGTTTGAAATGTTCCCTCTGAATGAGTGGGCAAAGCTTGTTCGCAATGTCATGTCCATTTATTGCTCCAAGCTGGTGTGGGTCTCCAGAAGGTGGTAATATTGGGGTGATGGATGGCATGTTTGGGATCATACGTCCCCATCTCCCTATCCCCCTCCCTCTCTCTCTCTCTCTCACTCACTCTCTCCTTCCATCCTTGCCTTGCATCATGCACACACGCTCCATCATGGGGACAGCTCTTTTTATCCAAGTGTGTAACAAATAAATACATCCCCCACACTTTGGCACCAGGTGGCATAAAAATGAGAAACTGCACACAGTAAGGTCTACCACACAGCACAACAAAACAGGGAGTGTTTTGTTTGGAGATGTCTTTTTTTTTTTTTTTAATGCTTTTAGAGTTACCAAATTGCTTCACCGCACCATAAAAAAAAAGAAGAAAAAAAAAACTATTAATGACTAGGGGCTTTTAGCCGATTAATCACTCGGGGCACTTTAATCGATGGAGGTGTCTGTGTTTTATTAAATATGATAAACGCTAAAAACGCAGTCAGCACTTTTGCTCCGAAACACCTTGAAGTGGAATTTTATTAGCTTTGCTTATTGAGAGAAACAGCGTCCATCTGTGTCCCTGGACCACTTTACCCTTCAAAGCAAAGAAGCTGCTAAAAGAATTTGCATGGATATGTCAATATTTATCAGCATGAAAGGGGGACTTCGGCTCATTTGCATTTCTGAATTTTCCTCAGCTCTCCTGGTGTTGTTTTCTCATTTCTATCTGTCCTGCCGGGGTGCGGACTGTTTCTCAGCGGTTAAAGTGCCACACTGTCTAACATACATGGCTTAAAAGTTGACTCCCATAATGCATTGCTCCCATTCCACTTTAAATTGAAGCAATTCTTGTTGGAATACTTCCCATGAAATGGAATTTAGGCCAGTGCCCAGGGAACCATGTTTTATTTTTTCCTTCTCTGCCAATGCATTCCAAAGCATGGCACTGTCCCCCCTCCATCACCCCCCAGTTAATGCTTAATTAAATGAGTGATCTGTTGCAGGGTCAATGCAGTGAATAAAGTGCTATTTGAATGGAGATTCAGAAGGGAACACAGTGCAAAGGTTGATCTAGGAAGGCATTTCTCTCACACTATGCAGAGAATACAGTCATTAAAGAACATGCATTAGCTACTTCTATTTCCTTTTAACAATCATAAACATCAGACCACAGACCACAACACCAGTTGCTAAAAGCTTACCAAAGTATAAGTTTCAAATGGACTCTTTCCTAGTGCGCCATATACAGTTACAGCATCCTACAGCTTCCATGACTCAACTTCACACACAACCTTCGGTTAAACCAGTAAAGTTGCACAACGCTACAGAAGTTCAGAAGCTGTAGAAAGTCTGTGCTCCAAATGCGGACACTGATGATGCTACAGCCCACCTCCTGGACCACGGTGGTCAGCTATTTTGCAAAGGTTTGAGCACGCTTGTCGATACAAACCACTGTGTTCCCAAAGCATTACAGGAACATTTGCAAACCATAAAGACGAGGTAGGAAAAATAAAGGCTATGGTGGAAGGGGCGTCCATTCAGTCCATTATCATGCGGTCGTTAGTGGCGTATCGATTGGAGAACCGCATTAGGGCTCTTCTTGACAGCTTCCAATGAATCAGCATCCAAGATTGTTTCGTAATTTGTTCCATCCTACACCCCCTCTGCTTGGGCAGCTGAAGGATTGGGATGAAGCAAGGAATGGATTGATGAAAGAGTGAGAGAGAAGGAAAAACAAAAACTTGTTATACTCATTAAAATTGCACTTCTAAACTCTTAATGGGCCTTAATTGTTATCCAGTTACATTGGGGGTGGTTGGTTTTGTTCTAACAACTTCGTAGAATCCTTACAAATTTCAGTATGGAACACATGTAAATAAATGTTTATACCTAATTCAAAGCTTGCAGTGATTAAAACCTGGCATGATCACATAACGTGTTCAGCTCTTTCAACAAATCTGAACTTTATGTCACTTCATGGTTTCAGGATTTATGTGTTGGGCTGAGGGTTGAGTTTCGATTTTAATCTGTGCAACCAAATCCCAATGGAGACAAATACTAGGGTGCCCATTTCAAGAGGATTTTGAGGCAATAATATGTGTCAAACCTCTTAAGAATGATGTGACTAGCTAGTCCTTGTATTAAAGAGACTAGGACCATATATCAGTGGATATTGACTTGAGTCAGACTGAGAAATTAAAATATTAAGGATTAAACTGAGAGGGGTTGGCTGTCTAGCACAAATTGTCTAGTCTTCTGTTTTTTGTGAATGCTGATTTATTAGGATACTAGGTCTCCAGATGAAAATTGTGGTAGCAAAATCGCAAGATCACTGCACGAAGGCTATATGTGTGGGAGGCAAGTCCGTGAGAAATGGGAGTTTGTTTTAATCTTTGATGAAATGGAATAGACGGCGAGAAACAAGAGTTGGCAACGCGCACTAGCCTGAACGAGCACCAAGGGACCAATACGCTCCTCTTGTTTGGTAACTTTTCCTTATTTTCTTATGTTCTTAATTAAACACCCCCCGCCCCTCTCTCCCCTCTATCCCACTGCTTCGAGAAAAGGCCAATGTGGTAATGGAGTAGAATCCAGTTTATTTCCATCAAATTAAAAAAGAAAAGACAGTGCGTACTGGATCATAAAAAAAGGCCCATTCTTCCCAGGCGCTAATTTACAGCAGGATTCTGAGACTGACTAGTAAAGCACTTTATACCCTATGGAGAGCGAACCTATGAAACGTGATGGATTTGGTCACTTGCAACTACTCATCCATATCTTTGAGCACTCATAAAACCTGCAGGCCACCTAGAGAAACAGGGGGGCCCCTTTTATTAGAGCGTTTAATAGGCCCGGAAAAAGCCTCCTCGGGGTTAAAGAAGGCTCCTTTTTATAGCTGATCCTGCTGGAAAAACATCAGGCAGCTGAAGTCATTTTCGAGACACCCTGACACAAGCCAGCAGCAATCACTGAGCAGGTTCAGCTTGAGTAAGAGTCATGTTATTAGAGTAGGGTGGAGAGAAGCTTTGAAGAAGAAGCAGAAGGAGGAGGAGAAGAAGAAGAAGAAAAAAGCAAATACAGTCAACTATGAGACACAACGTTAACTCACAAATGATCATGTGCACAGAGAGTTAAAGTTCATAGGAGATGCAAGTACGTAAATGCAAAGCACGGCCAAAAGAGACGTGTGCAAAAATTAAATAAATATATAATGATTCGGTATCAAGGTTGCAGCAAGATGATACTTTTTTCTCCACACTGTAATTGAGATTCCAAAATCAATATTTTTTTACCAAAGCATGCAAAACAACAACAAAAAGACATGGTGGTCGATTACAGAAGCTGCTGCATTGTTATTTCCTTTAATTTTTTTGCTTCTTCTTCTGTTTTATTTTTTTATTTTTTGTTGACACTGTTGCAGCCTGCTCTTCTACCCCCCCACCCCACGTCTGTCTGGATCAAATGAAAAAGATGCTAATGTTATTAGCGAATTCACTTTAAGGGATTATGTTAAAATTAAAGCCATGTAATCCCCGCAGACCTTACACTACATCATATTTCGGCTTTTCTATAGGATTAGACAGCACTCCGGTGTACAGATCACAGCGTATGCGGCATTATTCGACTACTTGGGGAAGTTGTAGACTTTGTCAAAGGGGGGGGGATATTAAAAAGACACTCAATGCAAAATTGGTGGGATCCATCCCAGCTACTTTACGAACTGCAGCCTCCAGTACAAACTGTACACACAATAAAGGAATATATACAATTTACTGGTCTACTGAGCTGTATTTCCTCAAACATAAATACAATAATATTAACACTAACCAATCAATTTCCTCATCAATAATTGGATTATGTACTGCTTGTTTGTTGGAGCTCTAATTTTAGTCATTAATACCAATAAAGTGTCAGTTAAATTCAGTGGCTTCTGGTGGTCTATATAGCTCACACACTATCGAGGGTTGCTAAGAGGGAAGTCAGACTCCGCTTGTAACCACTTAAGATGTCAGAAAGCAATTTCAGACATCAGACGTGTGATACTTCTTAATCTTCGAAAAGTTCAGCTCGGGAACATAATAAAGCAAACAAATGCTAATAAGGAGAGAAAGTGGTTCACGATAGCATTAAAGTTTGTCATGGAAAGCTGTTCGGCAGACCTTTAACTCAGTGGAAATGTTGGCAAAAGAAGAGGCCTGAAATACCCAGCACATTATTTATAGACATGCTTCTTGGAAAATCTGAAGTTGGTCAAAGCTGCTTTACAGTGGGAATCTAATGTAAAGTCCGGCTTCTGTGTGTGATGTGAAGAATCCAGCTCTAAGGCCTCAGATGTTTGTGGCGCACATGGCGCTAACCTGAAGTACTGACACCAGACGCAACAATGCACAGAGGCATGGGGCGTTTTTCAAGCCTGCTTCTTCAAACGGACTTCACAGATGCAGCGTTCAATGCTTGGAAACACATAATCCACCCCTATGGACAGCGAGGAGCTAACTTGCTGACCTGGCCTCTTTTCTTTCACTCCCGAGCTGTCGATACTCCCTTTTAGCAAACGAGAAGGGCGATGAAAGCAGAGGATTGATTTGGTTTTGTTCGCACCACACAAAGAAAAAACAACAACAGCCAGCCAAAAAGGATGGCAAAACAAAGCCTTGAACCTGACAGAGTGCATGATGCCTCGTGCGCTGGCTTCTTGTTAGCGAGTCTCACGGCTTGACAGACACCGCAAGGCTGAACATGCTGATCTCCCCACTGATTCCTTCAGGACAGTGTTTCCCCAAGTATGGGGGTCATGAAAGCATATGGGGAGGCATTGTGGAATAGCGTGGACACTGGTTTGGAGGCTAGTTGTGAGGGCAATATACCCAAAATTACTACTTCTAACCATTTTACGTTGCTTTGGATGAAAGTATTGACCACAAATTCTTAATAGTTACCCCTAGGTAAGAGGAAGTCTGAGAAGTCTGCCAGATTTTTGCTTGCAACTTTGTTGCATTTGCATTTTCTTTTTATGTTCCTATAACTTTATCTGTGTAAAAGAGTCATGTGATTAGAGGGTAATATCTTTTACACTATGCTTGGCCTAGTAAACATTAATTACCTGGTTTACAGAGCCTATGCTTGTTTGTGTCACATATACTAAATATCTTTGTCGTTATTTAACAACTGTCACTCTGCTAGAATAAGCCTCACATTTATTGATCAATTAACATGAATTTGAATGCACACTGCAGACTGTGTATATAAAAAACATGTTTACAGGGTCCTCTAAGAAGCACTAATGATTTAGGTATTTGTGGCACAATCGTTCTATTGAATTTCTAAAGAAATTTTGCCTGATTGGATCCATGTGAATCTATATACAGAATGATATCCTTCCTAAGAGACCAAAGTTATCCAAAAGTGTCCAAAGTTGTGATATTGGGAGGATTACATTATTTCAACCAATATTAATAATACATTCCTGATACTTAAACAGAATTTTTCACCCACTGGCACTGAACTAATAAGGTGGAAAAGAGAAGCACAAAAGTAATCTTTTTCTCATTTGCATAACCTTTTACTTGATTTCTGCACAATTCTCTGTGGCTCAGAATGTGATTTGGTTTTGCCGGAAAAAAAACAGAACACCAAAACAATCCAAACTAAAAAAACGCTCATTTGATTCCCCTGTACACATCTTGGCCATCGTTCGCAGAAGCCTTTTCCACAGGCTCTTTTCTCACTGAAGGAGTTTGTAAGCATGACGAATCTTGAGAACCCAGAACAGAAAAGTCACGCAGAACACACAAAATCTGATATATGCGGCGGAAATGAAACAAACAGCAAAACACAGAAAGATACGAGATCCCTATTTTAAAAAGTCCCTATGCTTTTTCTAACACGGCTTTCCCACACACTGACTTCTGCTTCTCATAACCTCATTGTACTGACTGTACATATTTGAACACACTCAACAGTGAGAATGGGTACCCAAAGTGCAAACTAAAACAAACCTTCTTAGCCATTATTTGGACACCACTGCTGCGGGGAAAAAAAGATGAGTCAACTATTGCAGTGGTGCCTTCTGGGAGGAGAATAGAATGAGACTGTCTGAGGTGGTTGACACGTACAAATGAAGAACAAGTTGCAATATTTTTTTTAGCATTTATATCGTTATGAGAATCAGTTTCCCTCATTTCTTCCCACTTTGCTGATTAATACACACTCTTCGACTGCCAGCGTTGAGAATTACGGTCAGTGTCGTTCTGTACTCCTCCCAGAAAACAACATCCGATTAGTCGGATAATCGCTTTTTGTGGAAACCTTGTGTAGACTGAGATTAGACCCATTCAACTGACCACAGATCTTTCATCATTGAGTAGTCCTTAGAAGACATTGTGGTTGGATTTCCAGCCACCCCAACAGAATTACAAGCCTGGTTTTAATGCTCATACTCAGCTGTCATCAGATACAGATTTGCGATTCCATAAGTCTTTCAACAGAGCTTCTTTGCTAACCATAGCCCGGCTGAAACGAGTTACCACAAAAGATCCAGGGGCTCCGTGACACCTCCACACGCTCAACTGACGCCTTGTTTCACCTCCTCTGCTAACGACTGTACCCTTGGGGCCTGCGGTGAGGCCAAGAAACAAAAATCGAAGAAAGAACGGGGGAAAAAAATAAGAAAAGAAGAAAGAAATCCATCTGGGACTGTATTTGCCGTGCCCTTGAAGTCACTGCAGTGAGTCATTTTTAACAATAAAATCAGAGAAGTCTTCTCTGGGTGAAACACAGTACTCTGAGCCAGTCATGTAATTGCAGGAACTTGGACCTTGTTCCAAAACAACATTTATTTTCTTCTTTTTTGTGAGAACTCGCCAATGACTGGGCACAATTAAACCTATATGCTTAATGCTTCTCCTGGGAGGCAGCTAATGCACTCCTAATCACTGGTAGCTGTTCCTGGAGTGGTTGAGCAAGGGAGTTTTAAAGGACATTTCCAAACCACCCCCCCCCCCCCAAAAAAAAAATACAAGGCTACAAGGACAGCTTTAAGGTAAGGTAGCAGTGGCAGACTGGGTCACGGTGAGTATGAAATCGACTCCCTCCAGCCCCTGCTAAAACAACTGCAGAGTCAATTTCAGGGCTTGACATACTAATCGCTGTGTGGCATCAGCCAACAGACTTCAACCCTGGCTTTATCCTTGCAATCAAACTCTCAAATCTTGGGCTTCCCACAGTGTAAACAGAATCGCCCGGTGAGCCTCCGTGCAGCTCTGGCCTTCTCCCATTCTGCATGGAAAGCACAGCTGTACCACGGTACCGTACTGCTTTGGAGACCAGCACACTGGTCTGAAGTGACCTGAAGTACAGATTACGGCCCAGCTAGGTTGGCAGGAGCTCTGTGTATTTTAATGCTGGGCTGCAGTTTGGATGGCAGTGTTATGTTTGCGATAATATTCAATATATTTGAATATGCATGAACTAGTACGGAACCCCTAAAAGGACATATATATAAATACAAAATATATATAAATATCCTCTTGTGCGAATGCAAAACTATCATGTGCACACAATTAACGTATCTTGTGCGAATGAGAAACTATCTTGTGGGCATGAGAAACTTATGATATTAGTGTAGTCTAGTCTAAAGGGTTTGTCCCTTTAGGAGTTCTGTAGACTACACTACTCTGATTAGTTTTTTAAGAAGCTACTTTTAATGTATCATGCACAAAAAGGTTAATCACTAAGCTACTGAACACACTGCAGCCTAAGACGGTAACATTGTACTATTGAACACACCACAAACCCAGCACTGTAATGGTGAACTTGTGACCAAACTACAACTTAGCATTCGAACCACCAAACTAAAGCAAGTAATTGCAGCCCAGTTTCCACACCAACGCATTATTAAAAACAGATCTCTATCATATCCCAAACTGAGAAACTTACATCTCCAGGCTATTCAATTATATATATATTTATATTTTGTGCAGTCTTTCCGCTATGGGGAATACCTAGTTCCATTCTAAATGAAGCTGAAGTCTCGGTATTATTGCCCAATGATCCATTACAGTTTAGTTCTGTCCCCTACTTTTCTCGTCCACAAGGGACATGGTGTCACCCTAGCACGCATGCTAGGTGAACTCGAAAATCCTCCTATCTATTTTTACATTACATTAGACAAAAGCGGCCTCTCTGATCCACACTGGAACTCAAAAAAATAGTTGGGGAATTCGATAGGAATGAGAAATAAAAAGGGATCCAAAGAAATACAAAGCCCTTCCCAACGTGGAAAGATGTGATCCAGGTGACTTCAATTAAACTTGATATTTTCCATGCCATTGAGAAAATGTACTCTTTCGGGAGAGTGTAATTGCTGTGATGGCCATTGCTACACCCTGCTGTGATACAGAGACGCTATGAATTATACTTAACTGGGACACACCACCAATCACAAAACGAATACATATCACTAACTATTCAAATGTTTTAATTTTTTTGTTTCTCGCAAGCTGAGTAACTGTGATTCACTCCCAGACAAAGAGAGCCACAATAGTTTGATATTGTAGTGTTCACTGTATGTCAAAATAAGATTGTGATGCTTTGAAGCAGGTTGTTGAGAAATGTAAATGCAATCTATTATATCACCAAATATGAGATTTAAACTCCCCCACAAGTTCATTCTTGAAGGAAGAGTACTTATAAACAAAGATGGCCGTCACTTCAAAAGCTAGCACAGGTTTTAAATAAATAAATAAGCACACAAACAAATACGCAATAATCCGACTTGACTCCCAAACTAAAACAAAAGAAAAAGGAAACCATGATCCCGGAGTTGATGTTAAATCACAAATCACAAATCACAAAAACCCGACGGAATAAACAAGTCCGGTCATTCCACTTACTAAGGGGCATTATCCGTTGTAAGCGTTATTTATTCAGGGGGAAAGATCACTCACTCCTGGGTCGATACACTTCAAACGAGGCTGTCTGGATGGTATGTAGTGATCAGTGGCAACACAGAAAATTATCACCCCTCACACCCCCATCTCTTCAACACCCCAACCTCCCAAACACCCCCCCGAGCATGCCAACCCCTATTTCAGCCCTAGAAGTCTTTGATTTGAGCCCCCTTCCCATCTCCTCGACCCTCCAGAGGTCTCGAGGACATCTACAATGCTAAACAGCCAGCCTGCTCTCACTCTGTGTGCCTTTGTAGCCTGCTTACAATTCTCTCCCTCCACTCCCCCGGCCGGCGCTATCACTCGTACAGTATGCAGAAAGGAGGCTGGCGGAAAAAGGAGGAATGAATTATTTATAACGGTCTGTCTTTCAGAATTAAACCGTGGAAGCTGAAGGTCTTGCGTCACACAATATAAACACGGCGGCTGAAGTTCTGAGGTGAGAGAGAGAGAGCTGAGAAATGGGGGGGGTGGGGGTCGCAGAGGTTAGGTACTGACAAGAGCAGGTTGTTGGGGGGTGATCTGATTTGGTAGGGCCACAATTAGAAAAACTCAGGTCCTGCTTTTATTGGGTGATTTATTTATTTGTTTTTATTTTTCACACAGGAATCTGTTTCAAATTTAGTTTGACCCTGACCCAACCCCGGTCCCTGGTGCTTAAAGAGAGAGAGAGAGAGAGAGAGAAAGAGAGAGAGAGAGAATGTAATGTATTCATGTGTTCATATGTGTTCATTCATATGTTTCTGTTCACTCCTTTCTTCTGCATTGCTTCACCCCAAGTGGTTTCGAAAGTTTGCCCTAAATTAACTTTCAAACTACAGTATGTTTCTCTTCCTTGAAAGGCACACTGCAGCTGACATAATACTGTTTAGGTCTTCCTTTCTTTGTTAGCAAGACAGATTTAGACCTTGACAGATCGGCAAATACTGCACTGTGGCCCCCTGACCTTGGCATCTACATTTCAAGAGTTTTAAACTTTCAAGAGAAGCAGCTACTGCATTTTGCAATAAGCGTAACCCAGCTATATATTTGTCCCTACTGCTAAAGCTTAGAAATCTGGCCTCTGTTTCTTGAAAATATGAAAATATGTGTGACAAAATGAAAATATGTATCAGTTTACAAGTGGATGACTTAATTGAACAGACATTTCATATCATCATCAGTATAAACAGACAAACAAGTGTATGGAAATAAAGGTCATAGGAATGTGTTTTAAAAAGATGAACCGAACCAATACCTAGGAACAGCACCACAGGGATTTGAAACACGGCACTACGAAATATAAGCAACTTTATTATTTTCCGAAACACCTCAAGGCGTTCCATTAAAATCGCATCCCTAATCTCCTATGGTATCATGTAGATAAAAAAGGGGGGAAGAGAGAACAGGCTGACACTAACGAGCCTAAGAAAAAAGGGAGGAAAACAAAAACAACGAACAGAAATTGAGGATGAACATATTGAAATGGGCAAAGCAAATAAAATAAAAAAATACCCTTTTAAATTACAGCAAAATGCACACACACACACACACACACAAAATGAATAAAGTGATTCAGTGGTTTAGTGGGGATTCAAATCCCCAGCTTAGTTTAAAATGGTCACCACAGGCCCCGACTCAATTGAAATAGCCTTTTGAGGAAAACGAGTAGGGGGAGAAGGGGAAAAAAAAAAGACATACAAAATAAACTAAAAGCATCCTCGGAATGCTAGCAGGAGAAAAGCTGGGCCATTAGGCAGTCACTCGGTGCGGAAGCTTGGCCGAGGTAGGGGGGGCGGCGGGTGGGAGGAGGAGAGGGGGCCACCTTCGAGCCTGGTCACTGTGGAGACAGACAGGGTGGGGGGGTGGGGGGGTGGGGGGGGGCAGCTGGGACAGACAGGGAGCCTGCTTATGTATGCATTAAATAAAAATGATTTCTGCAGCCAGCTGGTCCTCAAGAGAGCAGAACACCTCGCACACTGGGAGCAGGAAGATGGATGACTGCTGAGGAAAAAACAACATCCCCAACAACAGAAAAAACAACAACGAAAAAAACATCAGACACCAAAACCAACTGTGAAGCTGAAAGTTTAAAGGAGAGGGACAGTTCAACCTCAAGAAAGTCCAAAGACCTGCTGAAAAGTGTTGGATTTGACGGTAAAAAAATTCCGCTGTAAACCGTGTAACATGACAACTCCCTGCATTTACTGCTGCTTTGTAGCCAATAAGTACGTAACCGTAGAGTTATTTTATAAAAAAAAAATGCTGGCGGGGCCGTGGGGTTTAATTTTTCTTGTTTTCTTTTTCATTCTAAAATACTAGTCCTCACAACGTTTTGCCAGACCATTGAAATTAATTTATGTTCCGCGAAGCCCAAAAAAGAAAAATTCTTCTCGGAGTTGTTTTCAGTCTGCCAAGTTCCCATTACTCGGCCGTGCGCACAGATTTGCTTCCACTCTCCAACAACAGGAGATTTGCTCAAAGGCTACTGTAGGTTTAGTCTCACAAAAGCAAGGCTGCTGCTTGTCAAGCAGATACTTAAATATAAGCCACCCTCCTTTCTAAAAAAAACTCCCCCTAATGTATTGAGACCCTGCTTTCAAATTCTCAAAATTCTAGAAAAGCGTGAAAAAGCTTGAAATTTTAAATCACTCCAACGGAGTCGAAAAAAGCTAAATTGTAGGGTTTAAAGTTATGAATTTCATTGTACGTACTGTGCCTTACTTTGTGAAATGCTCTGAGGTGTTGCTAATACCTAAAATAAAATAAAACTGGAAAAATACAAAAAGAAACATCACAAAGGAGTGAATATTATTTACATAATTATAGCTATTTATAATTTGCTCCTGTTTTGTCCTTTCTTCAAGTGGTTTGAAGTACAAGAGGAGGGGCCCAATAGACTGCTAGTTGAAAAGGACCCAATTAAAGCTTTTATTGCATTTTGGGTTCATAAAGAAAAACTGACTACTACTACTACTACTACAGCACCACTACCACTAATAATAATCATTGTATCAAGAAGAAGAGGCTTCTCCCGCAGTACCTATTTGAATAAACCCCCTGCATTTTCCCACGTTTTCCCAGCAAGGATGGAAAATCTGTCGATACCTTCTGTGGATTCAACTGCTGAGTTTGCTTTCAAAATCCCATTTCTCAGCACGGAGGCAGGTAACATGACACAGTCTTGTATTCTTCCTTGTAGCTCTCTGTTCTGATCGCTGTTTTGCAGAAAGCCCAATTCTTGCCATCTGCATTTTTATGCTCCGGCGAATGAAAACACAGTTGCGGGGAAAAAATGTGTGATACGAGATAGAAATGACAGCAGTCCGGCTCAGTTCAGACAAAATAATAAAATGTGAAAAAAAATAATTTGGTTGCTATATTTTTAAAATGGGAATGCGAATGGATATTCTATGCTATGTTTAACAACTATTATTGCCTTCCTAATATGTACAAATGTTTTTGGGTTTTCCCCCCTAAAACCACTGTCACTGTCAACTCTTTAAATTTCCCTTGGAGACCCAAATGATCTGCCTTTTAAATATAATTTGTCACAACATTTTCCTATGTGCTTTTTTAATTTACCCCAAACAAGCCCATTAGCTTCAAGATGTGTTCAGTTCAGGGATTTGAAAGAATCTCCAATCTAAATGAATTGCTTTGTATCCTTCCCACCCCCCTCTTTTAAACGGCACCCTTTGACACGTTTCCAGAATTAATTTCGCTCGACCATGTTTAGTATTTGACAGTGTCGGATCCTTTGAAAACCAGGGTCATCTTCACTTCAAACAAAGAAAAAGTGCCTGTGTTTCCCTCTGCAGAGCAACAAGGTGACCATATCCTCTGTACACAGCATGCAAAAAGAGATAACTGCTCTTGGTTGAGTTTTCGTTGGCAAAACATTTTTGCTTGTTTTGTCATTAAGCTATCTGGGATGTTAATTATGTAAAGACAATTGCACAAAGAGAACTATAACTTAAGTGGCAAATAGGAGGGGAATCTGAGGTCAACACCCTCTCTCTCTCTCTCTCTCTTTCTATCTATCTTTTAGTTTTCCTTTTTGTCATTTTAAGCACCGACGGAATGATTTGGGCTGTCTCAGAGTGTCAAGCAACGCAATGATTACACGTCCTGTTTAGAGTGAGGCATTGGCACAAGCCAGACCTGTCATTTTTCTTACGACGACAATTAAGGTGCAATTTAAGCAGCTACCATGCCAAACAACCCTCCACCGAACCCCCACCCATGCCCAGCCAGCCAAGAAGAAATCCTGGAAAATTTTAGCCTCAGTCGAATGATCCTTGATCCATCTCCACTCACTCCTCGAGGAGTCAAGGGCCCTATAGCCATCAGACCTGCGGGTCCCAGTCATGGGCTACAATGAATCGAAACACAGGTGCTCCTCAAATTTTTATTCCGTTGAGGACCACACGTCACAAACATGTGGTCGCTGTAGCGTGTAAAGGGCAAGGTTGACAAAGAAACCAAACACCGTGTCTTGTTTTGATGAAAATATATAAATAAAAAACCTAGAGATCTGCTATGAAGTGCAGACAGAAAAGCTTAATTACTACTGCAGTAACACAACACAACAACAGTGCTTTTGCTCCCCCCCCTGAGAGCTACACTGTCCAGACAGACCAAACAATAAGAAGATGCTCTCAGACTTTACTAAAAGGAAATCTGATGCAATTATGTTCTGCGTGGGGCTTTTTAGCAACCAAGCGTTTTGCTCTCTTTCGGCACTTAGCCTCCCATTGGATTTTTTTTTTCGTCTTCAAAGTCTCTCCTAAGTGATGCCAAATTCAAACGTAAATTATGACACAGCAATACATCGAGGGGTGAGAGATTGACCGGTGGAATGGTTACAGACTGACAGCTCTAAATTAATTTGACCTGAAGACAACACTGTTGGAAGTTTGGTTTCTTTCATGTGCATAAACTTGCTCTTTTAGAAAGGATAGGGGAATGACTCACTGCCGCCCCCCTTCTCCCTCCCCCCCACCCTGTGAGTAAAGTTCTCTTTATCCATCCATCAAAACGAGAAAATAGTGCGATCCTAAAAAATGTAGCTTTCTAAATCACCACACATTGCTATAATTAAGTAATACTCCTGTCATCTGTTTCTCATTGTTCACAGCCTGACAAGGTTTTAAACTCAGGGTTCTAGCAAGACTCACTTTCAAGATGTCCTCAAGACTGAAAAGACCAGGCATTGTTTCAGCAAAGTGAAAAAAAAGGCAGGCGATCAAAATTGTGAGGTAGAACACTTTAAGAAACCACCCCTAGTTTGCTCATATCTCATCTGTCCCCTAATCTGAACGGTAGTTTCTACTAGAAACCCAAGGGTAGATCCAGAAATCCAGGGGTAGAACTGCATAGGGAATAGAGAAGAGAGTTCCTAATGAGACCCAACCTGGGCTTCAGGGACTGTAGATGTATCTTGATGATAATAATAATAATAAAATAATAATAATAAATATAATAGGGGCCTCGTTAAAAAAAGAAAAGCTACATATCAATATCAGTAAACTGTTTTAAAATACTATTCACAATACAAAGCTGACAAACATGTAAAGGGGTTTGGAAAAATAACAGAATTCTCCGCAATGGCATATTAGGAAACAAAATGAAGGTAAAAGTGTTGTTTCTGGACTTCAAAATGAGGTGTCTGTGCACTGGGTAAACTTAAGTGAGAGTGGACCCAAAGTGCTTCCCTCTCTCTGAAGAACACTCCTTTCATTTTCTTTCTTTCGTTTTCTTTCTGGTTTGCTCCCCTTCCTGCAGGGGATAGCATCCAATAAGGCATCCTCCAGTGAGTACGGTGACGCAGACACTGCTCTCTCGCGGGGGCTGATCATATTAAAGAGCATATACAGTTTCACTTACCTCCAAGAGAGAGCAACAGACCCACTTTTGGCAGCTGCAGCAGAAGGCATTATTCAATTGAAAGCGAGACGGGGGGCTCCGCTCAGCGTTTGGCGAACCTGGGGTGCGAATACTAATTGGACTTGCTGTGTCTTCCCCGCCACCCAAAAAAAAAGAAAACCAAATTTGCAGCACATTTCAGGCAATTATTCTCATTAACGAGTTGAAAAGAACCCCCTCACGCCAAAACCCCTAATTTGCTCGAGAATAAACTTCTTCTCTACTTCTCACAGTGCCAACCGACATCTCATTTTTGGAAATTTCCTGAAGTATTAAGTTACACTTGAAAATAAAAATTAAGAATGAAACAGATTCCTATTTTCTTTTCTCTTTCCAATCTAACGCACACACACACACACACTAAATCAAGGGGTTAAAATATTTTATCTGGCTCTCCTTAAATGACTGGACAGCTTGGCCCTATGGCTATCATTACCCACGTTTCAAAATATGGGGAAAGTCTCAAAAACGGAGAGCCCGCTGTTCAAATGGATCTTTCTTTAGCCCTGCAGCGCCTCACAAATGCTGAACAGCAAACCAACACACTGATGTGCAGTCAAAACAGATTTCCCACAAGTGTATTGGCATTACCAGCACAATCGGAGATCCTAAAATAAAGGTAACGTCAGCAAGCAAGACGGGAAGCTTCAGCTGTCACCGCCAACCAGCCCCGGCTGCCACCCCGGTGTTATCACCACGGCAGCGATGGGGAAAATCGCCATAGCAACCCCCACCTGGGAGTGGTTGTTAACAAGAAGTCGGAGAGCTCTCCATGGAACAGCGTGCTCACAACAGGAGAGAGGGTGAGGGTGAGACAGTTCTGCTATCTTCTTGAAAACTGTTGTCTTATCAGTTACCTCGAGGCATGTCAAATAAATAAATTAAAGCGATCGCTTCAAATTGCACAGAAATTTGATCCATTTCAGTACATGAACATGAAATTCCCTGACAAAAGGCACTCAAAATGAAATAGCTTGTGTTGGGGCACCCAATGGATTTGGCTTATGTTAAGTTTTTTGGTGAAAGACTTCTGTTTTTGCCGTTAGTGTTCGGGATGGGCGACCAGTATGGAAAAGAAGCTACACAGTAGAAACTTTAGGATCTCATTACAACATGCCCGTGGCGAGCCAGGAGAGAGCTGTACTCCTAGAGAAAGGTCTCCATAGAATAAGCATGATCCTGGGGACTTCCTTACTGTTGACAGGGCCATGCTGAAGGTAGCTTTGCCAAACTCCACTCCTGCGGTCTGTCTGAGCTACTTTAAATGGCGTTACTAACCCTTCCATATGCTCAGACCTCTGGAAACTGTGGATATCATTCATTGTCCGTCATCAAGTTCTTTCCAAACTTTTTTTTCTTGGAGAAAAAAGGCCAATTCAATTCTAATTCAATAAATACATAATCAGACGTACAACGCACATTCTCCAGCAGGCTACGAAGAACTGGTTAACATCAGGTCTCAGAAGACTAGCCCAGTCTGTCCTGAATTATGGATTTGTGAATTTCCATGGTGCATGGACATTATACCATTTCTATATGTATTTCGCAGTGATATTTGGGAGACAGCTGTTCTAAAGCAAGTTACAACCATGTTTAATGCTAAATGGATTTCTCATTTGGACCAGACTAAGGGTTATATACTATGATCAAAAAGAGGTCTACTGCAGAGGTTGGCAGATTTCTGTAACGGCACACAAATCCATCGGTGAGGATTGCATGAGCACGATTCGAGTCTAGTATTAGCTCAGTACAAATACGATCCCAGAGTCTGTGTTGGCTTTCTTTATTCACCTGCATGAATAAAACTCCAGGATTTGAAAGCCCCCCCCAACCCTCAATTATTTGTCGAAGATGAGGGTGGTGGGGACTCTCTGTTGGCCACTTGCCTAGTCACCAGCATTCACTATTAATTAGAAAATTAACAAGGTGGGGGTCTCCTGAGAGAAAAGTAGTCTTATTAAGTGCTAGGATGTTGCAAGGACAGGATCGCTATTCCCCCCCCTCGCTAATCCCATTGGAGACACACGGAGCAGTGTCTTCTGCCATTGGGAGGAGAGATGTTACAGTAATTGACAGGAAGGTGACAGCTGTGCAAGGAAGTGGGCTAAATTAAACCCAAATAAGCGCGGAGGAGATTTTCTTTTCATTAGTATTATTTTTTCAGTTATACCCCGAATGATCCCTTTAGTTTGACTCGAGCACAAATGAGGGTGACAGAAAAGAGCCACCTATGGTTGATTTGTCCTTATTTCTTTTCTTTTTTTTTACTATTATTATTTATTAATATTTAAGCCGTCAATCATTTCTGCCACAGGTATAGAAATGCACTGGCATCATCAGTTCCTTTGTGTTGCGCTTTCCAAAATCCATGGCTCGCGGTTAGAAAAACAGTTTTTAGAAGGTTATTGTCAAAATCCTCACAGAATCAATTGTATTTATCCCACCTATGTTACGGTTATTCCCTTTGAAGTGAAACCAACGGAGCAGCAATCTCTGTCTTGGGTGCATCAACCCTCATTTGAGTATTTAAGAACATATAATTCCCTTTCCCAGTGTTATACCACCCACAGATATTATTTTAAGATAGTTAAACTTTAATTTAACATAGTTTACATAAACCTTCAGGTAATATCCCCCCAACTGTAATGTGGATTTAATAGTAGTTATTTATTCGCACACGGCTCACTAGAAATGCTTTCAGACAAAATTTATCAAGGTATTTGCGATGATGGTAAATTCGCTTTGCGGATTTCAAACAAATATCCTGAAGAATACCATAACAGACAAAAAAAAATCCCGATATGGATGCATAAGTGCTTTATATGCATTCATTACAGGTACGCAACCTCTCTGGATCTCTAGACCACCTTCAAGATACAACGCAAGAACCACATCGACGATAAGATTGAAAGTAAAGAAATTGCATGGGTGACTTGCCAAAGAAACAGGGCGCAGGGCACGGGCTCGCAAAGGCTTGTGGGATAGGAAGACATGTAAACTGTCACTTTAAAAAGGCGTATGCAGATGACCTGTACCTTACCAAGGCTTTGGCTTGGAATTAATTATCGACACTTTTGTAGAGCAGTCCGAAGTGGAAAAGACAACATGAACAGCAGACATTTCTGAAAACTGAAATTGCTGTGGTCATTTCAAAGAATAAAAAGCCTGTTTTAAATCATGTATTCCCATTTTGCTTCCTTTTTATATAATTCATCTGTTTTTTACACAAAAATGTAATCTGCTATTTCGAAAGTTCGGCACTAACTGACAGAGTGAGGTTTTCTTTCTCCGTATTACTCACACATACAATTTCCAGTAGGCCCTCCTCGGACTTAAATTTCAACTTACAAGCTTGTAATTTAAAACCACAACTTTCCTTCCCTCATAAAAAAAGTGGAAAATCCTTGATTAATGCTGCAGAATTGACTGATATTGGTATCCCCTTTTTCTCTTAAAAAAATAAATTAAATAAAAACAAACTGTCCCTTAAAGTGAAGCAGATGTTAATACTTTTTTGGGTGAAAAATCTTGTAAAATTGGTCCGAAGGGAAGAGAAGGATATGATCTGATATGCCCCTTTGCTTAGAAAACCCCCCCAAAGTCACTGGTATATGGTTTTATGATTTCTAAAATTGGGCGCTTGATTTGCCAAAGAAAATTTTATTGTCTGAAATAGGGGGAAAAAATCGGCAACAGATTAGCCTCCAACTGTTCTCCGGTGACCAATTTCGGTTCACTCCAGTAAAAGTCAGAATTGAGTCTTAAGTTGCATACAAGTTCGAAATCAGGGAAACAGAAGGGTGCAAGAACACCCTGCATTTAGAGGCTGAAAATGCAAAGATTAGGTATTGTGCTACAGCCCAAATGGAACAGCACATCTCAAAAGATAATAACCGTGAAATACGAAATCCAGAGACTGATTTTTACAGACGATTTTTGCGATTTAAAAAAGCAAAATCAAAGCAAACCAAAACAAGACCAAAAACAAAAGAAGAAGAACAAGACGCAGCGGTCACGTCTCTCCTCTCTGAAGCAAAAAAATCCCGGCTCTCGGCCAGAGAGAGTGAGACAGAGGTAGAGTGTGCCAACGGAGAGTCGATAAGGTAATATCTGTCTTTTTCATCACAGCGGCAAACCGTGACTAGCCAAAGTGCTTCCCTGGGCCCGGCTAACCCCGGCCAATTAAGAGGTTTGACACTCTTCAAGGGAGAAAAAAGGAGGAGAAAAAAAAAAGTGACTGAGGTACTGCTGCCAGGGCTGCCAGAATTGCGCCTCAGGTTAGGTCACAGTCCAGACAGCTTTGTGCAAACCCTGCACTCACTAACAGCACAGAAACAATTTGGGATGAGCGCTGCCAAACTACAGTGCATGCAAATGTTTGTCTAACAGTGAAGAGAGTGAGAGAGAAAGAAAGAGAAACTTATGCCTTGCCATTTTGTTCCAGCGCTGCAGTACTTCTATTAGTTCTACCTCATTCGGATCACTTTTTTTTTTCTATTACGGAGACTTTGTTTTTTTGTGTCCAAAGCTGTAGCTCTATACATAAATAAATACTGACTGTGATATATATATATATATATATATAAATAAAAAATATAAAAATATATATTTAATAATAAAAGGAATATATGAATTGACTTCACTGTATGTGTCTTGGCAAAAATGAAGGGATTTCACGTTGTTTTAATTGGAAGGTGAAACAGTTATCATAATACGTAAAAAAAAAGAATGTGGTATCAGACATCCTATCGTGCTTTTCTGGCTTTAGTTTTCTGAAGAGTAAGCATTCTCTGTAATGAACAAGGCGCCGGTGCTGTTTTGCATGGTTTTAAAACAGGTATACCTTGGCAATCTGAAACAATCTCTGGGCGCATTATGTTTTTGTATATATATATTAGTATTTATGAGTCAGCTGTAAAGGAATGCCTTGACACATAACATGTCTCAACAACATCCACTGTAATTACCAGGTAAAAACTCAAGTTGATACTATATGACAGTTGTCTACTGATATCATGTCGGTCACAATCCATCTTCTATCATGTTTGCACATTCAAAGCCTTCATAATATATCTTTTTAAATTGTGAAAATCTATTATTTCAGTTAAATACTGTTTGTAATTTTGGCAATTCTTTTTGAGCCATTCAAAGTTCTTGAAGGTCTATACACCCATTGCAAGCCATGTTTGCAAAACTTTGTAATTGATCACATTAAAAACAAAATACTTGACAGTTATTGTACTAAATCCCAATATCTCACCGCCCTGTCCCAAACTGTATGTGAAGAATATAAAAATAGTGAGACTGGGGCATGAAAAGATATACCTTATCTGTACGCTTCTTGTTTTCAAACAGACATCTCCATGATCAAATATTCAAGTAAATAGAAAATCATTACACTCCATTACATGTTAAACCCTACTTCCTCGATGTCGAAAAAAACTGAGAAAAGCAAAAGCATGCAGGTGTCAATTTCCTCTTCAGCGGTCCTCTTTTTCTGGTTTCATCGATTTCGAGACTCATTCTCTCCCTCCACGAACACAGAAGGCAGGATTAATTGACCAATGTTAATAATCACCGGCTGGCCTTTTCCAGAGCACTTGCCTGTAATTTTCATATACTATATCACAAGCAGCTTTTTCGAAAGGCAACTGAGCGGCAATAAAGCAAGGTCATAGGATGGTGTTTATTTTATCGTCTGTAATATTATAGCTCACATTACAGGCATCGTGCAGATGATTTATCATTAAAGCCGCCTGTATTAGATGTGTGCATAAAATGTATTCCACACTAAAATATAACTTGGTACGTTAGATATCCACTTACATTACCAGACTAATATGCAAAATCTCTCTATATATGAAATAAAATAAAATAAAAAGGGTATTCTAACCATTCAGATCTTTGCCCCTTTTTGAAAAAGTTAAATGTTAAAACTCAAACTAAAATACAGAAACGTATATTCACTACTGAATTCAAGGGGTCGGTTTGCATGATTTGAATCACAGAGCACAAATCATTCCTTTGTGAGTTGAAAACTACATTTCCTTAACTACATTTCATGGAAATGATTCTCATTTTAGGTAAACATTAAGACATGTGTATTATATATATAATATTTATACTTTTTTAGTATACCCAGTATATATATATATAGCCTAGTTCACAATAAAGGCTGACAATCTTCTCAATCCCAGTTGCCGAGCTTTAAAAAATATGATTCCAAGAGAGAAAATATGTTTGAGAGTCTATGTAACTGACCCATGAATTTGCAGGTCGATGCACAAACACTTCTGGCTTTCACATTTCATCCTCGTTTAAGGTTTTACTTTAACCAGAACCCCAATTTTGTCATGTTTCCCCCCCATGTACCACTATTGGACCCATTGAAAGACCAAACACCTGGAGGGAATTAAATGTTGGAGAGAAAAGTTGCCCGAGAGGGTTGCAATGTTACAGCCATAAACGGCACGGTCCATTTCCATATGTTTTTTTTTTTTCTTCCGTCAAGTCTTGCTTCCCTGTATGTGTGTTTTAGTGCTGGTGGTTTCTTTAATTAAACTTTAAAAGAAAGCTTTTAACCATGCAACATGTTCAATTGTTTTTGCTCCTTCACTTGAATGATCATCCATCCCGTCTGCCGAATGATGATGAGATGAGAGAAGATGGACGTGTTTAACTTGCTTCATTGTTTCTCCCGGATTCTGTTTTAAAGGACGCCGTTACCTCTGATTAGGGCTCCCAATTATGAGATTGTGATTTTTTAAAAATCTATCACTTCAAGAAAGTTAATAAGGAAAATAAGCCATTTCTGTTAGTGATGTATCTAAACTGCACATCTGGACAGCGGTTATCTGATCTTAAAGATGCATAGATCTGGCAATGTCCGTCTCTAATGTACTGTTGTGTATTGTCCACTCGGGACATTACTACTGAAGAAAGACATGGATCTCACTGTGCTACAAGTTGGGTTGATGTTGATAGAGGTCTCGTTCTCCACCTGACCAAAGAGGCACATGCATTAGGTTTTCATTTTATGCTAGATCCTCTTATTCCAGCCTTTCATTACTAAAATGTATGAGAAAAAAATAAGTAGAGATAGACATATAATCAAATATAGATTGCAGTAGAGAGAAGAACAAAGGATCAATGCCTGGATATCGATGGAGAAATTAGGCTTTATCCATAAAACTAAGTCTGACTTCCAAGTCATTCGCAATATACAATGGTTCATCCAACACTATTATTGTAAATTATGAATTTGGTGGTGAGGGGGGAAGGTCCTAAAGGAATTCTTACTTTCCAAAGTAGAAGGGTTATCCAGGGAATTATGAGTTTTTATATGTTCAGTGTCCTCAATACTGTTCATTCAATGGATTCGTTCTTTGTTTCATTGATAGCCTGTATACCAGAGACTGAAAGGAGTCTTTTTTTCCCTGAAAGGACCCGAGACAAGTCTTGATTGGAAGACAGCATGTGCAGTAGGACACTGACAGACTACAGGTGTCCTTCACACTGATCTGTGCAGGAATGTTTGCAAAAAAAATATTGTTTTAAAAATAGCAAAGAGCAGCAGTTTAAAAGTCAAAGAAACGGCTGCAGACGCACGGACAGCTCCCCCAAATGTAAACCTCATTAGGGATGTGCTTATTTTCTTGGGCCCAATTAAACAAGAAGCGGTTTATTTTGGAAACGGCAAGTGGCAATCAGCAACGACACAAATCGGATGTTATTTCTACTCAGAAGTCTGATTAAAACCCCAACACGTGCTCCCTCCCCAAATCCATTTATAGGTTTTCCGAATGCCTCTGCTCTTCTTTTTGCAATAAAACCAAAGAAGGAAGAGAAAGCCGAAAAACCTGCAGGTGAAAGGGTGCAATCTGGAGATGTCGTGACGATGTGAATTGTGGGATTGTTTTAAAGATGGAAGGGTTTAAGAGCCTAATCTGGTGAACACAGTTTGTTTGTAATCGCATCCATGAACGTATTACACAAACAGTGTCTAGGTTATAACCCAACAAACAGCGCCAACATCAATGTCAGGCACTTTCCTTTGGTACAGAAGGCGTCAGAATAAAACCAGTTGCAAGGATCAACACATCAGGGAATCTACAGTACACTACAACTAACGCCCCCCCACCGAACAACCTTGCTGACAGACTCGGACAGCCCCCTCTCCTCTCTCCTCCTTCGATCACTGACAAGTTTACCCTTTTTCTTTCCCTTTCTTTATTCCCCCCCTTTCGCCTTTCATTTCCACTCCAAGCGTCTTAGCCAATGGACCATTTCCATAATCTCCATTAACCACTTCAAATGGGCCCTTTAAGAGTGCTCCAATTTGCATAATCCCATTAACTCTCCAGTTATTGCTATGCCTTTACTACAATCCTCTGCTCAGCTCTCTGAGAAGAAGGAAAAAAAAAAAGAAGGAGAAGAAGAAAAATCTAGGCGGGTCTGAGAAAGAAAGAAAGGAGACGAGGACAACAAGGAAGTGAAAAAAAAAGAAACTGTTTGGATGTGTGTGTGTGTGTGTGTGTGTGAAGCATATGTTTATGTGATATAGAGAGGAATTTGAAGAGGGGTATAGAAAATAGGTACAATTTTCATTGATATTTACAATTAGACTGCCCCCCCCACCCCGTATTTTAGTTTTTTTGTGCAAGTGACATAAATAGGTCCTTTTCATTGGCTCTCCCCTGCTTTCAATTGCTCATTCATAAATTTGGAATGGGATCTGTGTCAAAGTAGGTCACATGCATTCTAAAATATGGCCACATGTATGTATACATCTAAATAGCAAATTTAAAATCAGAGCGAAATGTATGACACAAATGGATTGCTCTCTCATATCGAGAGATTAAAAAACTCAATGGAAACACTAATATTGTGTTGGGAAAACAAAACTTAAAAACACAGATAGAAGGAAAAACCTGTGGCTCAAATGAGGAATAATGACCTGACAGACAACAGACACCAACAGCCCGATGTAATTTATGATTATAATTATCATTACAACTGATCCGTTTTCATAGCTGTTCAGTGTAAGTCAATGTATATTATGTAGATGAAATATGTTTCCTAGAGGAGAACAGTGTGGGAAAGCGATCAAACATAGATACCTTTCTTTTTATGTCTTCCTGTAGACTACTTTATATTGGGTATTGTGTGCTTCCAAACAGAGAGCTCCTCTTTCCTTGTTGGACATTTGTCATGCACAGCAACCGGAGATTCAATTTGTGAAGATTATTTACTGCAGAAAGGAAGAAACTTGAGCTAAAATTACAAGGTACAGCTGTTCAGATTCGGAGCTATTCCTTCTAGTGCTCAGACTCAAAAACATTTCTGTTGTTTTACCCCATATTGTGTGACTTTTTCTTCATTCCTCTGTGAATCTCAAAGGTACAACCTTGATGAGAGAATCTACTTCCTTATTGTATAACGGACCTGCTCTCAATCCCGTCTGGTGTAAAAAAAATAATGTAATGCTTGGAAACATCCACATACCAATGCCCAAATGAAGTTTTTTTTGTGTTCCAAAAAGCCCTATCAATAACACTGAACGGAGATTAAACCTTTGGCAAAGATGGATTCCTGCATCAATGATTTTATTTCAAACCTAGAGGAGAGTCGAGTCATGTTTTTCAAGTGGGTGTAAAGGGAAAACCGTAAGCAACAGCCTAAGTAGTCTCGCAAGCACATTACAGATAACCAATACGGCCATCGCATCTCCGAGATAAGTGCCCCTCTCTCCGATGTAGTAATCACAGAATTTTCTTAGAAGCCAAATGTAATCCAATACGATGCAATAGGTCTGTGGGAAACCAACCTGAGTGACTCACTGTACATTAAAATCTAAAAATACACCTTCAAAAGGTTTAATCAAATATTTATCATAGGAAGAACATGTTGTGCTTATACATATGTGTACACAGACACTCATATACACAGAGAAAGAAAAACAGAGAAAGGAAAAGGAGGAAGAGACAATATTGATATATTATATGTACAGTGAATATTAAGCTCACTTTGAGGCCTATAGCTAAACAGAAAGACACAAAAAAGAAGCCAATGAACCTTTAAGAGAAAATTTGATTAGAAGGAGATTCTAAATGTAACCTGTACATACAATACATAGAAAGACTAACTCATAAACCAACGATACAGAAATAAAACGTAGCCGACAAGTAGGAAAAACAAGAGCATTGAGCTGGCAGGAAAACATTACAATAATAAAACCTGCACACTTGCTAAATACCTTTGAGAGCAAGGTTGGGTATCAATTACACGATCGCAGCCAATATTTAACAGATCATCTCGAGTTTGAACTGGTTTGCTTACCCTTTCCATCACCCATTTAACGGGAACATTTGGGCATATTAATTTCGCCCGGGTCCTGTCCAAACTAAGCAAGAAACGAACAAACGGCAAACAGGTTTTTTGTATTTATTTTGTTAATGGTGCTCGGAGAATACAGCCGACCATGTTTCTGCATCTGGTAAGTGTTGTACCCGAAAGCCCTAGTCACAGTAAATTGTTGTGGGGCCTTGAGTCAGAGCCTTGAACATTATAAGCTTTTTTTTTCCTATCCTTTTTTTTCTTTTTGTATTTCAAGGAAGGGTCCCTTTCCTTTCTGACATAAGCAATAAGTGTGTAGAGCAGGGCATCTCTTTAAATGACACCAGGCTGCCACCGAATTCGACAAGATGTAAGTGATTTTAGGAGGTGTGTAAAAATGTCCTCTCTGAGAAATATCACTGGAGGGGGGGTGGGGGGTAAAATGTTATGCACCTGAAAGTAGCATTTTCTCGCTCGCTTATAACTTTTGGATAGCAATACTAATCTATAGTCTATGATACAAGCGACATTTCATAACCGAAGTGCACAGATGAATAGAAATGAAGGGGATTAGGTGCTTGCAGTTGCAGAGGTCCAAGTGATAGACTTTGGCATGATATAACTAAGGTCTGCTTCAGGGAGAGGTGGCTGTTTTTTTTTTTTTGCAGTTTGGCTCCAGCGTGGATCAATAAGCAATCTGTTAAGGTTTTATTCTGTGAAAATGTTCCTAATAAAGACTCCTCTGGGCGCCAGCTCCACTACCACAGAAACAAGGAATAACAGGCCTACAACATTTGAAACCTCTACCTATGTAATGCATGTTTAAGACTTTCATTCTAGCTTTACGTTATCAAGGTGGGAGTTCACGATTGTTGCCTGTGGTCCTCCCCCAAAAATGACAAAAACAATCATCGCGCCTTTCTTTATTTATGCTGGATTACAAGCACCCAGCATGGATTTTCTCGATTCGATGTTTAAACACAGAGATGATACACTGTACTGCGCACACGTATGTGGTAAATTAACTGTGAGATCCATCATGATCAATCTGCGCTTTCGGTCGCACGACTTAAATGTACTCAATACAACTAGAATATATAAAATAAAAATGGATTTTATTTTATTTTTACCCCCAACTTCCATTCATATTTGTGGAAACAGTAGGGAGGAAGGGGGATAAATACATTTTAAAAATAGTGATTGCTATAAGGAAGAAATAACAATCAAAATGTAAATGTTCAGTAGGAGACTGTGACTGAATGCCCTAAAGTGTTTAATTTTTTTTTTAAATATGAAAATAAAATAAAAAAGCAAAAATTATAGGAAGTCCTTATGACTGGGTCCCCAAGAGATAAGCTTACGATATGAACAACTGTTACTCTGCCCGTTCTCAATGATTTATGAAAACGGCTACACACAATGATTTGAAGTCATCAATAATGAATATCACAAGACGTGCATAAAAAATCTGTTATTTTTGTGCGTGTGTGTGGGTGTGTGTGGGGGGGTTAAATACATTTTGCAGTCTGCACAGTTGATTTAAACAGAGGCAAATCAGACCATGTTGGTATCTAAGATAATTTATTTAAGGCCCTCTTGTGCTTTCAGTAACACAAAAGGCGACAGAAGTCTCGAACACTTTTACCCATTTGTTTGTTTAAGGATTTGATGTCTGAGAATTTGAGGTTATAGTCAAGGACTTTTGTGCTACCAGACAGTTGAATGCAAGGGCCTGGATTTGACTAGCAAGATGACTTTCAAAAGCTATGTTCTCCAAATCATTTAAAAATGGAAAAAAGAAAAAGAAAAAAAGACTACACGTTTCCTAATTCCAAAATAAACTCCACACTTCACTTAAGTGAAAAGAAGAATCACCCACCATTATTTGTTTTTCCACACATTTGAAAAAGGTGGGGTAAATTTGAGGAAAATCAATCAATAAATATATAACAATAATAATATCCCTGTTCTTGTAGTAAACATTTTTTCATACTAATTTTCTTAGTAATTAATCTGTTTACTATAGCTTAACAAGTGACTACTCAATGAATCAATGAATCAATATATATATATATATATATATATATATATATAATATTTTAAGATGTCTACATAGCTCTGGAAAAGCACAATGAAAGTGAGTATAGCAGAGCACTGCCATTGGAATGAGGCTCACTAATAGGGGGCCCAGTGTTAAAAAGGAGGAGGGCCACAGGGACCCTTAATGCCTTCAGACAATGTGTTCCAGCTCAGATTGGGGTGACCTTGCACGAACGGCCCAGTCTGTAGTCGGCCCGTCCTCTGTGACACAGGCTGCCTGGCCAGGAGGCTGGGGCTGTAGATTTGGCTATCAGCAGGCGAGGAGTCAGGGCAGGATTTCTCCAGAGAGGCCGGGATTAGGGGCAGCATTAAAAAGCCAAAATGCTGGGCTCTGCTGTGATCTATCGTGGACTCCAGCGAGGCCAGACGCTCTGTAACACATTTCACACTCCCCTGCAGCAGAACGCCGGGACGTCAGTGACTTTTCAAAGACCTCCACCTCCAAACTCTGAAACTAGTGCTGGGCAAGAAGGGGTGGGGAAATAAACAGACACACAAACACACCAATAAAATATACAAACAAGTGTTTTGCATGTGTGTTTGTTTTCATTTTCTCTGGTGTGTGGGTGTGCATTTCATTTTGGGCACTAACGATTCAATGCCTTTGAAAACAGGCAGGTTCCAACCATATTAAAATGAGCAGTCTTAACAAAGGGGTGATATGACACACACATCCTCCGCACAACTAATGCAGAGTCTGATACAGATGATAAGACAGGTGACTGAAATCTATTAAGCAGGTGATGAATTATGATGCCGGAAAACAGGCCAATTGGAATGCATTATCATTAAAACAAAGCTCTGTATTTTAGCACATTGCAAACGTTGTCCAATGGTCATACCTTCCCTGTTAGCTCTCACAACCAGACTAATCTGGTGACCATTGGAGAACAAAACACTGGACGTCAAATTATTTAATTTTTGAAGACTGTCCAACATGTTTTGGGAAACAAAAATCTATCTAGCTTTAAACAGGACAAAACTCACACCACCTTAAAATGTGCATTAACCTTGACCAGAACTATGAAGTCATTCGTTTAATAAAGCATGAACAATTACATTTCAGTTTCAGACATGCTAACAACTTTAAAATGATGGAATGTTTAGGAAAGTCTCAAACAAAAACTTGCCGAGAGGCAATCATTCCGTAGACCCTCCTCACAAATCAACCCCTTTTCATCTAAAATTAAAACATTATGTTCGCCTTGCAGATCAGCCTCAATTGTGTTTGATTTCATATCACATTTTGGTTGCAGTTATTTGGCAAAGATTGTGACGTCAGCAGACAATTTAGGGTGAAGGCCTTTACCACAATAGTATTTTAGGTTTTTTTCCAGAAATTGTATTTATGCTAAGAATTTGCAAGGTTAAGAATATAATTATGATCGCAAAGAAAGATTTTTTATTTTAATTTCTTGCTGAAAAAGTAAAATCCAACTAAAACCTCCTTTTATATTAGAAAATGTCACACAGTTGCATTTCGCTGGTCTTAAGTTAACTTTCCACCGGCGAATGTAATTGGCGTTTTTCACGATTACTCACACATCAATGCCGCTGCAAAGGAAGTATTGTAAAGCAATTTCTAGTCCAGCAATCGAGACCGTCACAGTCACAAGCCCCGCTGGTACACAGCCCTCTTTACATGGACTGGGCTGTTCATGAAAGCATTGGGATTGTGCCTTAGCCCCAGCAGTATCGAGATTTCAGTCCCCCGAATAGACTCCACGGCCTATTCAACCACCGAAATCCATATAATAGCCACCTATTCTCTTTCGGGCATATTAGATACAGTCTGATCATCAAGTGTGGGCCTTCACATTCAAGTCCACTGAAGTGATCACGGCATCTCATTGCGATCACCCCCCCAACCCCGCACTTCCCGCCCCCACCATCCTCCATACATCCCCGGCTGTTCAAATTGATCAGCCAAGCTAGGTCGAGCAATAGACAAGCCTTAATTTCCTCCAAGACCGGAACAAAGCCCCCTTACCCTCCTGCCCCCCTCACCTTCTAATTAAACCTCTGTTTGGTGTGTGTGCGCGCCTTGGGGGGGACATATACCTAAGCCAACTGACCCTTCCGAATCCTTGAAACTGGCAGTTAATTGCAGTCGGGTTTGGGGCTGGTATTAGGGGAAGGGTTGGTTGGGAGGAAAGGGGGGGGGTTCCTACACGGTAATCCTTTTTGTCAAAGCTAATGTGGCGGAAAAGACCCGTCGAATGGAGTCCCTCCTGGCTAGTTTAATCCCCGTGTGCTGAGAGGCCCCAGAATACAAAAGGCTTCGCCGGTCCACTGTTTCAGAGAATTCCAAAAAACCCGGTCGGTAGAAAGGATTATCAGTCAGACCATCAAGGCTCATTTACCGCCAGGCCCTCGGATAAAGGTCTGAAGAGTTGACTCTTACCTGAGGACACTGCTTTCATGGGCTCGGGGGCCGAGACCGTGCTGTACCTCACAAAAAAGAAGCCAAATCTCAGCAAGGGGGGCGGCGAACCAAAAGAACCGCTGAATAGCACATCGAGCAAGAGCACCCTGATACGTTTCGGTTCTTATAGACTCTTGCGGATTGTTCTAGATCTCTGCATGGCTGTCTGGAAAACGGCACGGGACGAGGGGTTAAGCTTTATTTAATTTTATTGACGGGTCGTGACTGCAGAGAGACAGAGAAAGCTCCAAGATTGGCGAGGTGTTTGCTAGCCGATTTTTGGTTTGGTTTTTGTATTGTATTCCTTTTTTCAAACAGACGATATCAGGGAGGTACAAGCACTAGGAGAATGTCCTCTGTTTATTTGACCATCAACAGACAGCTTTAAGTATATACAATATTCAAGATGTTTTTTGTTCATTGGAGATGCATAATCTTTGAACGGGTCAGCATGGATATTAATAAAAACAATTGTTACAAAACAGACAATAAAATGATTAAGTGCTGGTTACATTATGCTTGAGACTTGGCCTTTGAGTAATATATAAAATGAGTAAAGATAGCTGCATCCCCCTAAGGCACATTCATGGCCATCCGTCACCTAGGAAAAAAAAAACAGAGGCTAAAGTGTCTATTGATTGAGGTAAAGGACCTGTTACCAATAGGCCCCTACTACAAACTTCAGCTCTGCCACAGACTCGCTATGTGTTACCCGGAACAGACACACAACTGAGGGCCTACTGCAAGGGTTTTGGGCTGTTCTCAATAAAATCCTTTATGATAAAAATGTCTGCTGAAGGTAGAAGATAGATGAAAATAAGATAAAAACCAAACCGGAAAGTCAACAACTCAACCAGATTTATTACACTAGTTTTCATGGCAAAATCAACTGGACTACTAACATTTCCACCATACCTTAACAGCTCATAGACTTCAGTTTTCAGTCCTATCCCAAGTCAAATTTCTGTTAAATGTTCTGTTAAATCTGTTAGTGAAATACTTCCATACTTATACATAAAAGCTTTTTTTTTTTTAACTGTGTTTCAATATTAAGAGCATTAGATTCACTCCATCTCCCTGTGTTTAATCAGTCATGCTTTAGACTAAAACATCCACTTGGGGCATCTCAAATACGTAGAAAAAAAGAACATGTATTAGTATACACAAGAGCAGTTAGACAATAGTATGACCTCCAATACAAAGCAATGGCATAATGTGGGCAGCAGGATTTAATATTACTGAAGCCATGTGAAGTGTCATGTTTCTTGCATATATATATATATATATATATATATATATATATATATATATACAAATACAGAATGTTATGTGTACAAAAAAGACAATCTGTACCATTTTACATTGTTAGTACAATAATAATAAAATCCATTCAGGGAAACAATTCTAGAAACCTTCTAGAAACGTCCATAAAAATAAAAATAAACGAGGGGGGGTTCTGATATAGGGGGGGTTCTGGTATTTTTGATCAATATCCTGTGGCTGAAAATGTTAAATTCCAGTATGAATATGAAAAAGTACAAAATTGTAATCAAAAATACACCTTTCCTCCAAAACATGCTTTCTACTGTGCAGTACAAGCCTATTAAACTGCATAATTATGATGCAAATTTATCATGTTAAATTTTAATAGGAAAGATTTTAACCGAGCCAGTCAATAATTGGTATTAATTCCCTCTCTGTTGCCAGTGTGTTCTATTTGTACAATACTCGATTCATCTTCGTCAACATGGCTGGATGCGATTTTAATGCTTGTGTGTCATGTTTCTTTAATGAAATCGTATCCTAATGACGCATTTCAGCAATAATAATGACAGCAGGATGGTGGTTATAGGAGTACTACAAGGAAATTGGGCTCAACAAAAGTTAAATAAAATAAGGGAAACAAATGTTCACATATGCAGCACGCACTGTAGACTGCCAAACAACGAGAACAAAACATCCATCGCAAAATAAACAGATACATACAAATTCGAAAAGAAAAAAATGGGCATAATGGGCTCCGCGTGTAAATTTGTGGGACAGATGTACTTCAAATTCCGCCTGCCAATACTTTTTAGTTATTTACAGCTCTAAGTATAACAAGTCCACCATATGGAACCTATTACATGGCTTTGTTTTAGGGTGTGAGTAAATGTTTCCCTTCATCAGTGTTAAACTACATATTTTTTTCCCAGTGATGATGAAGTTTATATACTGGAGTTTACCAAAGGAAAGAAAGAAAAAAATGTAGACGAAAACCAAGAACAAAGTCAAGGCAGGCTGTGAAATGTTGAAATTACAGATCATGTTGGTGAGATGGTTAAAACACTCCCACACTACTTTTGCTAATGGGATTTAGTAGCTTGTTTTACCTGACTATCTCTCTAGCTCCTCCCTGGCTATTATACTGCTCTCTCAAACCTTCTATAATAAGGTACTGCAGTCCAAAACCGTTCTCCAAAAACCCAATGCTCGTGTTTGTGTCCAATACAGATTACCGCAAATGATATCATACTATGTAAGTACAATCAAATCTATCAAAGAATGCTTGTATATTTTCGAATTTAGTCTGTATCGTGGCAAATGCAGTTGAAAAAGTAGGATACACTGCCGTAAACACAGATGGAACTATAATATACAAAAAAAAGAACATTTTTAAATATGCAACTTCAACTGACACTGATACATTCATTTGTACATTTGTGTTACTCGTACACGGTGTATTTTGTAATACATATCTCATTGGTTTCCACAAAAATGCCTTATTAAGTCACTACAGTATTTTTATATTTTGTTCATGTCTATATTTCTGTATTGAACTTCAGCTCAGCTTGTTCGTCTCCCATACGGCCTCAGAATTTGTATTAGTTCTGAACCAGGCGCTGCTGTAAGTTAATTTGTTTACCAATGGAATGAATCCAGAATAAACAGTCACACACTCAGGGACTAGACTGCAACCCCATTTGGTCACAAATTAAATAAACAAATTAATTAATTAATAAATAGTGAAGTGATGTGAAACATTTGCAACGTTGTGTTTGTTTTGAGGCCGGTCAGTGTTCAACCTACGGCAGAAATTAGCATATTTGTCATTAGCATTAGATATTTCAGCTGTTTTTTTAGGCCCCTAAGATGAAGGAAAAAGCTTGGTGATTTATGGGACTGCTGGGATTGTTTGGAGCTGTTTAATTCAATTTGTTTTGATGGCCACAGGGGGGAAAAATAATTGTCATGCCCTGGGCGGGAAAAAAAACGCAGGTTGTAAGATCTTGTCTTTAAACTGGGGCTATTTCAACATTCCTGTAATTATGATGTTACGACAGTAAACCTTGCAATGAAATAAGCCGACCAGGCCAAAGTTATGCCAGTACTGACAACCAGCAGCATGCCTAGTGCATGGGTCTCATTGAAGTCCCTTTGCCATAATCATAAATTGTACTTTTAGGTTGATTGATCTGTAGGGCAAAAAGTCATACGCAGTCGTAGGTGTTCCAGAAGTTTCTCCAAGCTGTGATTACTTAAATGCCATGCATATTATGACGCACGTTCAAAGTGCATTTCTTTATCAGGGAAAACACACACACACACACACACACACACACACAAAGCTACACTTGTGCACGTTGAAGCATGTAGTTGTGTTTTTGTTTTGAGAGGAGATTTGATGTAAGTACACAAAGACCAAGCATAAATCTGAGTTTGCACAAACTGGTAGCTCAGCCTTGCGCGCCGTGCAGGGCTGTACACAGAAGCTCAAGGGTGTCAGTTGTGACCACACAAGCCTGCCAATATGGACGGAGCGTATGAGCAGAGGTTCTCTACTTCATACAGCTGGACACTGACACATGAAGTACATTACAATGTTAAGGCAGCCATAGCCATTACAGCTGCAGAACACTATTTTGGGGGGTTGTTCGGGTTAAAAAGGAAATATAATTCTGCAATTTTAAGTAAACTGCAAGCATCTGGTAGATCCACGGCATGTCTGCCCCATGAAATGCTTTGAATACTTCTGGGGGGGTTACACTTATAATGAACTATCTAGGGATAGCAGGTCACACAACAGATGAGGCTATGGTCTTCCTACATTGTGAACTGCTTCAATCAGCTCCGATAATGAATGGTGCTCTTGGGGAAATGAATGGGATTGGTAACCTGTATTTCAGCACTTGTTTTCAGCATAAAAAATCAGACTAACTATGAAACTGTTCTTACCACATTTCAAAAAAGTTTTACCCGATGCTAAAATGTAAGTTAAATTACAGGTTATTCAACAAAAAACCCTGGGGTGGTAGAATCTTGCTAGTTTGTCTGAGCTATTCTTTTTTCTTTTGGAGAAACAATTAAAATAAAACTCCTCTTCACTTGAGTTAACATCACAGCAGAGAAGGAGAGCTAATGATTACGAAGGCAATCGTGTGTCCTTAGATCCTGAAGTCTTCATAAACAAAAGCGGATTTGGAAATCTTTGCAGCAGAAAATGTATTCTGAAAATATTGGTTTCTTATCCAAGCAAAGTATTAGTCGTTGATAGTTTGCAAATTATTCCATGGCCGTTTTGAAGAATTTGCTTGTATCTGGATGCATATCGACTGGAGTCGCAAGTAATAATGGAAACTATCAAGCTAAGATAATCTAGGGAGACCGCAGTGATTGACAATGTTAAGGTTAAAGCGAAACGCTCCATCACTTTCGGAGCTGCTGCTGAAACACTGTGTCAGGGTCTTTAGCTTTGTGCTGGTGTGTTTTTCTCTCTCTTTTTTGGCTTGGGAATTGAGCCAGAATTGTCTTGCTCCAAGGTAGACACAATCAACATAGCTACAACAAACACAGATTTCAGATTCATGGGTACAAACACACCTATATAGAGAGCTGTACAGTCTAATGTAGAGAGATCTATCTTATCCAGAATGAGATGAGAAATGATGAGAAATATGCAAATGCAATTTACATTGTGTCTGAAACACAAGTGTGACTTTACAAGAGACCCAAAAATACAGTAACACTCTATAATAACAAGGTCACATGAACAACAGGTAATAAGCAGTCTATAAACTATTAATAGACCATGAACAGCAACCTACAAAAGCTATATAGTTACAAAACCCTTTAACTATGTTGTTTCTTAAAAAAAGCAAGAACACTCCATGGCAGCGTGTTTTGACATTCAATAACATCAACTCAAACACAGCATTTACATGTTATAGCAGACATATTATAATCAGGTTGCTATTCAATCGCTATTATTAGTATATAGGCTGTTTACTGTTGGCAGTTTATGTAATATTATTCCATAGTGTGAATAAGAAAACTGCAAAAACATTGCTGTAAAATACTGGGTGCGTGGTATGGACTCAATTCACTGGGGGGCACTGCAGTTTGCTGCGAAAAACTCCACATTCCACAATGTTTTGTTTCGCAGGGGCTTTTGAAGATCGTAAGTAAGCCAAGTCGTTGCTTTTCCCTGCAACAACCCCCCCACCTTCCTGTAAACACACACACACCGTCCCGCACCTCTCTCCAATAAAACCCCACTATTAGGAAGGGCTGAAGACCACAGAGCTCTATGAAGAACCTCAAAGCCTTTGTGAAGAGGCTGGCTTTTGAAGGATAAACCCAGGATTAGGCGCAGATCCCCTTGGGTTAGAGAGCAAGGCGCTTTTTCCGTGGGCCCACAAACCAAACCGGACTGGCACTGCGGAGATAGCTTACCTCTTTACACAGCTGAGTGCAGGAACCAGGCCAGAGGCCAGCGATGGGACGCATTAAAGAGAGGTTTCATGGAACTGACTTAGCAAGTGTACTTCCACTGTCGTAATAACAGACATCAAGGTAAGAGCTATGGTGTACTAATTATATATATATAATATACCTTTGTGTTTTACCACACAACTGGCCCACCGTGATTTCAAATGCTATAGCAGCAATTTTGTGAGAAAAAAACTAAAACAAAATTAAAACCTGTGAATGGATTACTAAAATGAAGGATGTCCAACAAAATATTTTGCCAATACAAAGAATGTGTCCTGTTCATATGGACTGGATATAGCAAAAACATATTTATTGATTTTTTTTGATAGGAATGTTTACTGGTCTGCATACATATAAAACAAGATACAGTAAAATAGTAAAATCACCAGTTTTCCAACTACTTACTACATGAACAGTCTAATCCACTTTTTCCATTAAAATATAAATTAAAAAGATTTTTCACCTAATCCTTCCTATAGGTTTTCCAGGATCTTCTCAATTTCTGCTTATGTTTTATTTTGTTTGTTGGTTGATTTAAACACATAATAAACTCCATTACAGTTTGCCCATAAATGTAAATTCTAATAATGACTCCCACACCTGCACTCAAGGCCATGTACAGCCAGACACTATAGCACCTCTACACAAAAAGCCACATTCAACCACAATAATATCAGTTCCACATTGCAATCATTTTTTTTAAACTCAAGAGGCCTGTGTTTGACTTATCTTGAACCTGGACTTCAATTTGTAATCAGCACTACTTACAAGCCCTTTATTTAGATATATATTGCTAGGCTAAGGCGTCCCAAGCAAAATAATTATGCAATGCTAATTTTACTACTTTGTTTCTTTCTTTTTAATTATTTAATAATAATTATAACCGAAACAACTTTCATTAATTTCCATTGCTTCCTAGTGGTCTTGCGAATACCAGTGGAGAGATCTCCACGCTGAAGACCGAGAGACCCAGCAAGGCAACTAGGGGCCAAATTCGTCAGCGGTATGAATGGCACTGATTAAAATTGGATCGGGGCTTAGCAATGACCTTGTTAACATAGGGATTTGGCTGCCTTTTCTCTGGTCAGTCTGATCTGCAGGAAAGAGTCTCGTTACCAGTTACAGAGTGAAAAACAACCAATTGTGACCCACAATTAATAGCTTTCTCCCGAGTTTAATTAAGAAAGCATGCCAACTGCAAAGTTGTCAAAAAACGGAATAATGGGACACCTGATAATAATGGCCATTGATACAGCATCTAAATCACAATCGTGGAAGCACTATACTCGAGTGAACACGAAGCTTGAATTAATTTACAGCAGTGTGAGTGCGTTTTTTTTCTCTGGAAACAACCCAAAAGGGCATCTCATGTGAGTTGCTGCACATGGAAGGTGTTATGCACACAGGCACATATGTATAAAGATAACTTGGCAGCTACTCATTTCTGAAACACTAACAAGCAAATAAGACGAACCAATTAGATGTTTCATACCGTACTGTTGATTGCTTTTAATTCGTGATTGTTGTAAGTGGGAACTGCAAACCTAAATATTTTCCAGTGTCCTTTAGTTAGGAGTGCATACTTTTTGGCTTAGATAGATAGATAGATAGATAGATAGAGAGAAAGAGTGACAGATATGGAAAATGTGCATCAAATTAATAAAGGATACTGAGTAAAATGTGAGTAACCTCTCTCAATCTCACAAAATAGCTGCATCACAGGATCAATACTGGACATTCACCTCTCCTGACAACGTGGACTTCGGACACGGAAAACATGGACATTCATGAAGTGTGTATGTGCAGAAGGAGGTACATGTTTGCATTTTGTATATTGATCTTTTAAACTGTGAAGTGCTCTGTGGCAAACCTTGCAAAGGGCGCTATACCAAATAAAAAATTATTGATTGATTGATAAAATAGATTACATAAAACCTGTAAAGTATATTAGATGTAGCTTTATTCTCTGGACTCCAGAGCCCTCTGTATGGAATACACCAGCTCAACTGAAGTTCTCCTGTCTCCTTGTTCTTCTTTGTTAAATATTTTCAGTCTACAATAGATAAATAAGTAAATGTTGTCCTATGCTGGCCTGAAATATCTATATCTATGAATCTTTAGGAAATAGTACTGAGTTTGCCTCCATTCTTTTCCAGCTACTCCAAGTTTACAGCCTGGAGGTATGCGTCAGAAGCAAGTTGCCGTATGTATATATAGTAATTTTTTTCCACCTTGGCTCCTGTACGCCGTTCTCTCTTGCGAGGATGTTCCCCTGTGCCTGTCATGCTCAGCACTGTCTTTGTTTTCCCCCGTAATTCGGCTTAACGGGATGAACAAGAAAAGGGAGTCCCTAATCCTATTACTGTAACACCTGAGTTGAAATCGCTAATCCTGTTTAAACTCGCAGACAGCCCTGTAATCTCCCCTATCCCCAATGTTTGACTCACTGTACGCAGTGCTCCAAGGTGAGGCAGGGAGTATATCAGACAAGCAACAGGGGACAACCTGAACAAAAAAAAACATACCGGCACCTGAAATGCTCCCACAGTCCAAATACATAGATATCGACATTATCCCTGCCTCTCTTAAAAAAATAAAGTAAAAAATAAAGAGCATGATTCAGCATAGAAGGACACATGCTTCCTGTTTGTGCCTGAGTTTTGCAAGACATAAGAGCTTAAATAAAGAAATCTAATCCTCCTTATTCAGATTGTTACCTCCATGTGTAATCTTTTATTTATCACACTCCCTGTCCATGAGTAACCCGTTTCCGATCCAGTGCGTGCAAGTACACGACAGACTAATTTACAGCCCCTCCCACTGGGCCAAGTTCTACCATTACATGTGGAATTTTTTTGGTGTGCAAGCTTTCCGTGTACATTAATGCAGAAAACTGAAGATCCACCACCCCAACGCTCCCTTTTAAGAAGCAGGAATTGATAAGTTACTATCAATTTGACATTGGAAAGCAAACTGCGGTGGCTGGACAAAATTGCAGCAAGGAAATCCAACTAGTGGACAGACACCGTGCAGATTTCCACGGAGAAAAATGCATGGAGCAATTTCTCTTGATGGTGGAAAATGCTTTCATTTGAAAAGCCCTGCTTGAAATGCAAAGCCCAGGGTAATCATGAGGCTCAAAATCCAGAAAATGTATGAAGTGGGGGTGGAAGCAACCAAATCAACATTTTGATTTAGTTTAATTTGTATCAATACATGATAGGTAAGAACCTATTCTTACCTACTAGTTTTCTAGTGATAATACAAAAAAGGACAAGAACACAAGTTTCCTGTATTCAATTGTCACTCCTGTCATGTATTTTTTTTTTCTGCCTCTGTCGCCCCATTTTTTCAGTGCTGCATTATTCCCCTCCTTTGTAACAAAATAAAGCCCACTAACATGCTTGCCAGTCGAGAGGTCACTTCCATTAGTCTCCCTGTGATTCAGAACTTCAGTGTCAGAAGTACTCCGAAATGTCAAGTTTTCCTAGATGCTACGTGATTGCCTTTGTGAGAGAAGAATTAAGGCGCCAAACCAAGTGCTGTCAACTGAGAAAGCGAAGAGGCAGAAAAAAAAGCATCATAAACAGTCATTTAATGCAGAACATGTCAAATGAAATGGCCAGCTTGGCCATGGCCTTTAGACAAGACATTTCTGGGAAAAGAAAATCTAAAAACATGCGTTTGCACAGAGCCAGCAAGTACAATGCTAATTTCTCTGAGTTTGAGCTACAGCTACTTCACACTGCAAATGCCCGCTGAGGTAAATATAGAGATTTGTGCAATATCAGAATATATTTATGTGATATTTTATCCTTCTAAATGCAATTACAGTAAGGGAGATGGCTTTAAAACAGTAAATAAAATTGCCAAATTCCTACATCTCGGAATTCCCATTTTTTTATCAGAATGGTGGTATGTTTTGTAAGTTTACACTTATATTCCTTATTACAGTGTAAATCTACACTACACTACACTACACAAATCCATAAACTGGAACCGGTTTACTTATACACATCCATATTCAAAAATCTAAAATCAATAAGCCTGGATCAAATTCTTTATTGAAGAACGTCATTTTCATGTTCTTTCTTCAAAGCTCAGAGGAAATTGACAATTAGCAGCAGGTTTTATTTCCCCCTGAAGATGTGAAACAGAGGTGTTTATCTTTAATGACACAGTACTTACTGGAGTTCCGTTATAACAGCATCACACTGTTAGACTTGACTGCAACAATTTTAGTAAAGTGACGGTCATTTGGTCCATTGTTCCCACTTTTGGAATAATTCCAGTACTTTCCAGATGTCATCTTGGATTTACACCCAGGGCATGACCTGTCATTCACAGCTCCTGGAGAAATGCCCTTCAGCAAACTATGATGTAAGAAAGGTGCATGAAATTTGCCCTCCCCCAGCAGCTGAGAGTGATATCATTTAGAAAGCCGCCTTGAAGACCCACCCCCTGCACAAAACACAAGCTGACATCTTGGAAGGATGCGCTGGGCTCATAAAAATGTCAAGTGAACAAAGAAACAGGAAAAACACAGGCCCATTCGCCAGGCAGCTGTAGCAAGTCTTGATGATCATATTTGTAATGTATTATTCTGTGCTTCACAACCACATTATGTACTTTCTTTGAACTGTAGTCGAAGCACGTTGGGTGGTTTGCTTAATGATCTGACCACATAATGCAGTGATAGGGAGAGTCTCCTGCCTTCACATGCTTTTTGCAGCACTTAAGTTTGCCGCACTAAAACCACATGCTTGGAGATGGTGTCTACAGTGTGAAAAAAAGCGTTAATGAATCTCTTAACGTGTAGTAGGACTAGATAAGGACACATCAAAGGTCACCAAACCCACATTCCAGTTTAAAACATCAGGACAACCGTGTGTGATTAAAGTATTATTAACATTGTGTTGATACAAAGAATGAACCGGCAACTTTTGTGAATAGAATACAGAACTAGACAAGGAATCACTAGCTATTTTGTTTAAACTTGTAAAAAAAAAAAAGTGAGATTTACTTATTTCTTTCAGCAATTCTAATTGATAATGGCCTGTATTTCTCGACTTCCCAAGCAAAAAGCCATTTTAAATCGGCAGAGCACAGTTCACATATTTTCCAAGTACGCATCCAGTAAAGATTGGAGTGCAAGTGCATATAATAATCTGCTTGCGTAAGTGCAGCAATCTTGTATGAAGGAAACAACTTCTGTAAAATATGCTAAATGAGAATCCTGAGCTTGAAAGGGAGAAAATGTAGGTTTTTTTCTGCTATCAAGGGTTAAAGCAAGAAATAGGATCAGAAGATTGGAAACGCAATGGAGATCGCACGGTCCGTTTTGATAGCAGGCGAAGTCTGATCATGTGCTGAGCCATTGTGTAGCCTCTATTCCTGCAGTTTAAATGACATTTGATGTACCATTTTCTGCAAATTTTGAAATTTCAGTGCCAGTTAATTACACCTTGTCAATCCCCCCCCCACCATCACCATTTCTAGTCTAGGAAAGTGGCCAGCTTGTATGTATTACTGAATAATCTGCATACAGTAGGACAGAGCGAGAGGGCTGGTGGTGGGTATGGGGTGCAGGCATGAATCCCATTTCAAAGGCTTGTGCCTAACCTCAACCAACCCCCCCCACCCCACCCCGCAACCCTCTAGACAAAATACTTCTTTTTTCCGCTGTGAAAAGAATGACAGATCTGACACTTCTGCAACTCAGGAAAAGAAAGCTCCCAGCTGACTCTGCGAGGCTGCAGTTTTTCACAAGCTTCTCATTTTTTTTTTTTTTTCTTTTTTAAATCTCAAGTTATTTGAAGGTCAGAGCTGACTGCAAGCTGTGGAACAGGAATTCTCGGACTCCTCTCTAGAAGGAGAACCCTGGGTAGGCCCCATCAGTCGGGGGCCACGGGAAGCTTCTGACCTGACTCCAGCAAACACCTGAAGCACCGTGTCCAAGCGGTTTATGATGAGGGAGGACTGCCAACTTCTGACAAGGAATAAGGGCAGTTGGGATTCAGTCACTTAAAGTAACAAAGACCTCAGTGTGAAAATAAAATAAAAAAGATTAAGGAAAAATGAATATCGTGTCTTTTCATTCCATTTACTTTTACGATGCATTTTTGAGCAGGCTGTGTTTGAAGTGTGTTGCAAGTAGTTCATATTTAAACTACCAGCTGTACAATTGAAATGGTTGGCTACCTGAGTCTTCTACACACAAGTACAATTATTTTACTTATTTTTTAGCAGGTTGCAGATAATTGATTAAAAAATCTAACGAGGTAAAAACTTCTATGTATTCGGCATATGCATCGATCATAAGGATAATATCAGATCGGGTTTAAAGTCTCCACTGCATACGATATAATTAAAAGTCTCCCTAACTTTTCATGGATAACGATAACGTGAGGAACTAAAGAGCGATTTTTGATATTTTCATACTGCAAAATCACAACATTTTACACAGTGGAGGGAACTCATTATTCAAAATGCAAAACATTAAAACATTAAAAGAAAATCATAAAAAATATAGTCCAACAGATAGAGAGCAGGGAATTGATGTGAATTGTTATGACCATACGTTCAACACAAAGAGTTTTAGTTTCCAATTTTTCTTTTAAAATGTACTAGGGAGTATTTAATAACCACAACAACACCGATTTATATCAATATTTATTATTATTATTACTATTGACATTAATTTCTGTATGTCTTTCCAACCGACAAATTAATCTGTGCCGTTAATTCTTTGTTAGCTTATCTCAAGTAAATTTACCTTTAAAAGCAATACACTGCAATCTGAAAGATTATAGTAATTAAAAAAAAGTTGTTTAATAAATACAGACTGCTATATAACACAAAATATAGAAAAATATGTGCGTATAAATAACGACAAAAACTAACTAAAATTAAAATTCTGTTATTTGGAATTTTAGAACTTCCGAATACACAACCATGCTGCCATTTAAAAACAATAGCACAGAAATTTGTAGCAATCCTGTTTAGATTGTAAATGTCCAATTTATTTCCGTTTGCAAAAATTCCATTTTGCGGCTGTTATCGGAATATCGGGAAGCTAGTTAAGGCAAAATGTATCATCGGTCGCAAATGTGGTTTAAAATCATTTTCATTTAATCTCCAATTCTGTTCTGGTTGAGTGAATAATTATGCACTTTTAAAAGGTCACTTTAAAACTAAAATCAGTCCATTTCAACATTCAAATCTATTTTAATTTACTTAATCTACAGTCATTTCGCCATCTTACATTAGCGTATTGTACAATGCTCTATCCCACATTTCTGGTACATCAGACTTAACATTATAGCTAAGTGTTTTTTTCTTACACACCAACAAACCTAAAAACAACTCATGACTTTTTTATTGTAAACGAGCACAGGAATGTTTATTTGCGTGAATTGTGAATTTGTACCCTGTTCTTTAAAGGGGTTTGAATTGAGTCTCTTATCAGTGTTCGGTTAGCTTCATATAATTTATATTTTCAAACTTGTTGATTGCTCGATAGTCCATCTCATACAAGTATGTTAGTCTTTAACTGAACCAGTACCATGCCCTATTGTAACATGACTCATCATAAAGTGCTTGGCCATTTTGCTCCCCATAAAAACCCGCTCTATAAAATAAAAACTGATTGATTGATTGATATAGTGCGTTTAGAAATGAAAAACTGCAATAAGAGAGAAGAAAAAATGTTTTATCAAGATTGAGCTGGAGGTAGCTGGAGTGAAAGACTGGTTAAGAAAGAAATACCTGAAGTGAAATGAACATCGAAAGTTAAAGCTGTATGAAAAACCAATCCATTACCAAAAGGATATTAGAATTTTACCAAGGTGCACTTCAATGCAATTACAGTATCTGGATTAGTATAGAGATGTGACTTGAAAAGAATTTCTGAGATGCACAATAGAAATGTCAGGGACACTCATTGCAAACCCCAATTTCAAATGTACTTGACATTCAAAATCTAAGGGAAGAATACAATACAAGACCCAAGAATAATATTTAGAAGATGATGCTTATATATATATTCCTTAAAAAAGTGGATATGAGTTTATATTTTGTTCACTAGTATTGTGTGACACACCTCAAAATATCTATCATGACATTCTAATTTTTGCAAGTTGTTAAACAATATCATAATCATTTTCAAACCCGGTTTCATAACATAGAACAAAATACCTCTACAACAAAGAAAACAAAATATGCCATCATCAAGTAAACTAAAATATGTTCTAAGCCGATAGAATATGAAAAAAAAAACAGTCAGTCAGTACAAGTTAGAAAAGGTGGCAACTATTACAATTATTTTGTCGTCGTTTTCCTTTGTTTATATAACAATAAAAAATGAAAGTCAAAGCTAATAACATTTTGTATTTCCATTCTGAAGACAGACTAGAACCATGTCATTAAAACATTTCTTTTTTCTTAAGCAGCAATATTTAACTTCACTTGACTTTCTGCCCCTTGTAGAGATGGCCAATTATTGTATTCTATTTTAAAGCGCGGTATTATCGTCATCGAGTGTAGTAAATTACAGTGAAATAATTTCCTCCAATAACAAAAAACAAGAAAATCTACTGCTAAATACAGCGGACATGTCCTTTTCTTAAAAGGAAAAAATATATATGTTCTATAAATAAGATAGCAATTTAATGTGCACCCTTATTAGTTTTCCCATTACATTTATATATAACGATTTTTTTTATATCTGAATGAACCGAAATATAATTGTCCAATGTTAAAAGTGGTTATTTTTCCTCAGTGACAAAAACTATATAATATATAAGTGATTATTGAGGAGGTGCTTAGAATATTCATAAAACTGAAATTGAAATGCTATTATTTTCAAATTTACCATGTAGGTGCTGCAAATGTAAAATAAATTTTAAGATGCATTTCAATTTAAAAGTTGACTACCATCATCTTACGAACATGAACAGCAAGCGTTTTTTTAATAATTTGGTTCAGATCATTAAAAGTTGACGTATTTTTCCACATTTTTAATATCAAAAACGATATAGACAATATGACTATCCACCATGTAAATATATGTAGGATGTTTTTATATATGGCTTTCACCTATCTTTGTAATCGGTGTGTACAATGTGTGCTAAACATACTAAGTAAAAAATAAAAAGGATAATTAGATTTTTTGCAAACTGCAAGAAAACTTTTTCTAAAAAAGATCTTTTCATTTATACATTGCGGGGTTCAGGTAGTAACCAAGATTAGTTCTCCCTGTACCTTTCCTATAGAAGAAATCCGCAGAAACCACAATTTTCTCTCCAGCTTCACTGTGTAGACTTCTCACCTTCATAATTATTATTACAATACCTTGAGCCCAGCCAGACTCATTCAGTTGCAGTGTATTTGGTTTCGTTACCTTTTCTCTTGGCAGTTCCCATTTGCTGTCCTCGGGAAGATTAGTAAAGGCACTGGGGAACAGAGGCGCAAACAAGAGCCTTCCCAAGAACAACAGAAACAATCTCAAAAACACTGCAAAGGCACTACAAGGGTTAATTACAATGTTATAAAGGGTTTTCTGTGGGGGGGGGGGAACACCCCACCAGTTATAGGGGTTATCAGGGGACATAATAATGTAACTTGTCTCTATTATCCTAGGCAAGCCTGCAAAATACAATACTGGAAACAGGACTCCTCTCACTCTCTCTGTACATATATTTTACTACAAGACCAAAACAAAATCAAACAGGAGACCTACAAGTTCTACAATGAGTTATTTTGCCAGTTAGTTTCCAAGCAGTTGTTTGCAAAGTGGATTAAATGTTGGCCTTCAAATGTAATGCGGGTATTGCAACATTAACAACGACATCTGAGATCAAATATCTTGGCTCCTCCAGGTCCTTTAATAATAAGTCCCACCGAAGGATACAGCTTCTAATATGGTGCTCGGGTCATTTCAACACTAATGAAGGCTGATAGATGCAAACATTAGCTGGCAAATTATGTTGCTGTTGTTTTTTTTTGGTTCGCTTTTTTTTTTCCCAGTAGTGTTTCTCGCACTCCGGAGTGAGTGATAGGATTCTCATTACTCGAGAATGGCCCAACAACCAGCAACTCCCCTTTGAGAGGCAGTCTGTCAATATCTTCAGGGAGAGAAAAAAGAAAATAACAAATATATAATAATACACACACCAACAAAAAAAAAAAACGAAACTAAAGAAAAATGAGTAGATTGTGTTCTGTGCCGATCGCACATACCCAATTCACAAAACATCACACAGTGTCTTCTCTGGGGAACACCAACCCCCGACACATGACACTCATTTTCATGCCAGGGAACAATGTGGTGGGGTTTCTGTAGTCGAAGAGTGGAGGGATACAATGTCTCACTGTACCGGGTCATTTGTCCACACCAACACATATGTACTAACCCGTGTTTTAACGTTATCTTATAGTAGACATTCTGGTAAACAGTCACGCATTGGTAATAGTAGACGGTATAGAAACATGTAGAAACGGGGTATGTTGAGGTGTTTTTGGGATTGCTTGTGCTTGCAGCCTACAGAATACTGAACACAATACAGGCAAATTTGATTATGCAATTTATATACCATTAGAGTCTTAGGCTGGGATTAAATAAAAAACTTTGACACCACCATCTAATAGAATAGTGCAAACCTATACTCAGCAGCAGCTTCATTCTGTGTAAGACGCTTCTTTCTTCTGCTCATACATGTAACCACTCTGAAGTGGGGCATTGTAGTTTGCTATTAGTGTGTAGGTCAATGTTTTGATTTAATCCATCTGCTTAGTGGAAACTGTACTGAGTGTTTGAAGTTGTATGCTTAAGACTGATATGAATGTATTGAACGGATGTACAAGACAAATAAATAATTTAAAATACAGGGCACGATGATGATAGGAGAATTTCTGGGTTTTGGAAAATTATCAGTCTTTGTGTTTGAATGGGGGAATTATGTTTCTCCAATTCAAAATTTGTGATTTTAAATTTATTTTTGTAATCAACGCCAGTGTATTGGATAACATATAAATCCTAGTTTTGCAGAATAGGTACTGGGGAAGGTCTAAACAGCACAGGAGAGACTAGTTTTTAATAGGGAACAACATTTTAAAAATGCATGTCTTATCCACAGCAGAAGTACGTCTACATTTTTAAGTCAGTTATAAAATTAAAGGACAATAAATAAAAATCAACACACTACCTCTACCAGTATGCATAACATGCTATGCTTTTGTCCACATGATAATATTACACGATTATAAATAATATGTTTTAAAAGTGTCAATTCACTCAGTTTTATAAAAAAGAAAATACCAAAGACTGCTGAAAGTGAAATATAATTCACACTAACACAATGAAAACAAAACAAACAAAAAAATAATAAAAAATGATAATCTTTAACCAAATTTCCACAATCGCATAAATTATACACAGTTATTATGTGTCATGAATATACACACATTGCATTTAATGAAACTATTCATTTTCTAGAAAATTTCATGGGAAACCATCTTGAAACTATTTACAATTTGGGTTTTTTAATTATTTGTTCTTTCACAAAATTTAAGTTAAGCATTTCTGCACAATGTAAGGCAATGCGACAGGATTTACATGTCCGTACACTATAATTTCCCTTTTCCACCTTTAATTGCTATCCCCTTTCTATTACATGAACAGAATGCTTGCTAAGTTATGTAGTATATCTCCTAAATCTACTGTAAGTTTCTTAACCGATCTACTATTGCTGTAGATGGCGTTTAATACATAGCAGTGTCTGAAGTATGCTGTTTATGTAACAAAAGACTTAAAGGGTGTAAACAAAACAGAGCCCTCTCAGTCTCCTTCGAAGAAATCAAATAAACAGAAGTTGTAAAAATATGATTTCAGCAGAAATATAAAATAACTCTGTGAAGGTTGTACTTAAAGTATACAAGTGTGAAAAAATAATGCATTACATATACCGAATTGATTTGTTTCTTTAAAAAATTGACAGATCCGATTTCATACAGCTTTCAAGACTAAAATACAAGTTTCAATTACTCTCCTCAGAGACGTGTACTTTTTCCTAACTATAATATAAAGACCCTCATATATACACAAAGACTCACACACAAGCGCAGACACACGTGTGTATATATATGGAAACGCAGCCTTTGAAATTATTTTAGTTTTAATGTTGGTGCACTACTGCTGTGTGTAAAAGTAAAGCAGTTGTTACAGCATATTAAATCAGTATTCACACGTATGACTATTATTTCCAAATATAAACTAAACTGACTGTATGTGTCTATTTGTTTCATAGCCCCCTTCTTCCCTCCGTACACGACGGTATGCGGTACATTATTGTGCCGTAACCTTGGTAGACGCTAAAAAAATAATTTTCCCCCAAATGACATTTAACTCTTTGTATTCGACATAGGTTCTCTCTTTTTGCTCAACCAAATCCACAGTAAGGCAGAGAAAAAACCCTAACTAGAGTCTGTCACACTCTTTTGCCATTTCAACATTATCGCAAGCTTTGATTTTCTCTAATTTCATTAAAAACTGAAAATGACCTAAACAAACATAGGCAATTAAGGCGCGGCACGGTCTTTCAGAGATATTAGTGTAAAAGCAGATAACCACATAGAACTTCTGGCTTCGGTCTTTTTTAAATATGTGTATCCCCAGCAGGCAACTGATGCACTTTAACCCATACCAGCTTTAATGTGGTCAACCCAGTTGTGAGTCTGATTTTATAAATCCAGGCAGCAAACCAGAAGAAAACATGCCACGATATCAAAAGAAATTGCACAGACAGCCCCTCTGTCGCTAATGAAATGTACCAGAGGTCATGAGCTATGGAGAAGTTGTTTTTTCTTTGTAGGGGCCCTATGACTTCAAGTATGCATCCTGATACTGTGGACAACAGTGCACCAGTACTGATGGAATTTTATGGTGAGGGGCTGGATATCTGCCGACACAATAAGAGCATGTCACAAGGGTACTCGGGTTCAAGGAGAACAACACTGGAAAATAAAAATGTCATTGCATGTCCACAGTCTCACAGAACACCTATGGGATGACGTGCAATGGATAAGTAAGAGACCAAAGAGAACCGTTTATTTTGTTGCAACTGTAAATGAAATGGCAGTCTTACTTTCGACTATATCAAAGTCAGACCCAGACCAATTAAAAACATTGTGAACAGGTGTTTTTTCATACTTGTGTGTCGTCTCTACAGTTTTGATTAGAACGTGAATTGAGTAGACTTTCTGTAAGCAATCCTTCTTTACAGACTATCTACAATCTACAAATCTAATTCTAATTCCCTCCCTATAATGTTCTTAGATGGAAATGTGTCCATCTGTATTTATTTTTATTTTTTGTATTTCTTGGCAGACGCCCTTATCCAGGGCAACTTACAAAATATAAGTGCAATGAAGATAGCTTATTCTTCCATCTGCTTTTAAAACTAAATATTTTTCTGTTGTATTAAATATAGCCAAATGGTATTTTGAAGGCCCTATCAGTGTCTGAACTGTATAGATAGATATGGGTGTGTTCACAGGAGTGTTTCATTTTAGAGAATTGTGCACTTAAAAAGTGTAATTATTATCTTTTTATATTCAATAACACAACACTTGTGAGACTGAGTGAGGTGGTGTAGGCGTCCTTCACTTCATAAATATACCATGGATGAATTTAGAAAAATAAAAAAAAAGAATTGCCACTCATAAAAAGTGCTGAGATGCAAGAACAAAAATCTGCACTGTTATTGTAATTTGATTAATGTTTAGATGCCTATAAAAGCCACATGAGGGCCCAGTGAAGCAGCAGGGAACACAGAAACAATGATTTAATGTAGCGTGTGGGCCCATCAATAAAATAAAAATAAAAATATTGCTCAGGATCAATTAATGATAGGCCACAGTTACTTTTTTATGAGAGATCATCCAAATAGACCTCGGCGCATTAAAATGTGTCTGGCGCGGCTGTAGCCGTTTATAGACATCAGGCTATTAGGATGTTTAGGCAATTACTGAGCGACACTTTGAGTTTTATAGCCTTACAAGTCAGTGCCGCATGCTTCCTGCTTCCGATTAAAGTTCCTTCACATTTCCCCTTTCCCCTCTCAATCCCATGCTAGAAAAGTGCCGTTAAACCCTCATTTTGAAAGCCTCTCTCTCTTATTTTATTGCTCCATTCCAATTGTAACCGAAGGAGACAACACTTGTCAGGGCTTAAACACTCGCATTGGGAAGGTCTTAGAGGCCATTTAGGCCTGCGGGCTGCTATTTTTTCCGTCTGTTTAGGAACCAGCGAACTGAGGCTACTTTTAATCAGCCCGACTCCAGGACAGAGTAAGGGAAAGACACGTCTCCCTTTATTCGTAATGTACGGCGTATCACGGACTGCCTCTCAAATTTATAAGCCAACCTTCGAGAGAGAGAGAGAGAGAGAGAGAGAGAGAGCGCATTAAAAAACTCTGGACAACACTAAACCCTTCCCACACACCCCTGCATTTTAAGTCACGCAGAAGTGGAAGATTGAGACCAAATTTTACACCGAGCCAGGCATGTTGACTATAGCACAATTTCAGTATGTGAGGCCTGCTCGACTCAATGCGACCACTGCAAATGTTTCAGTCAGATGCTTCTCCATGTTGCCCAACCCCGTTTTTGGGGAAAGGAAGTTTTCATTGTTTTCATGCCTCTCTCCTGCTCTCTATTTCTTACGTTCTCCACAAGTTGTGACGAGCGTCGCACGCATGAAGGCCTACATGCGGCAGACACGAATGTGGGTCACGCATTAAAATTTATAAACGGCACATGCAAGTAAATAATGTAATGCTTGAATAGGTGTGTGGGGGTGGGGTTGGTTTGGTGTGTGTGGAGGGGGTCACTGGCAGATGGCTTTCTAAATTCAGATACAGTTCTTACAAGATCAACTGAAATAAGAACACATACATACATACATACATACATACATACATACATAAATAAAGGCCCCCTTCATCAATATTTGAAATTCCTGACAGTCAGAACGGGTTGTTCTGCGCAATGCGGAATACAGAGTCCTCACACAAAAACAGACTCAAGTCTGCGTCACTGATACGTAGATGGTATCTATGGGAAGGTGGGAAGAATAGAAGGGCTTTTAAAAGTTGGTAATAGACAGGTTGACTCATCTTGACTGATCTTTGACTTTTAATACCCATCAGCGTGGAAAGAGAATATTTATTTATTTATTTATTTTAAACGGGGGGGAAAATATTTGAACATGAGAAGAAATAACTGAAATATAATTTGCTAACATACAAGTATTTTAAGAAGACTTTTAATGACTATATAATTTGGCATATTAGTATTTAATTATAAAATCGCCTTAGATGCCATTCTTTTGTAAATTTCCTGCACATTCCAGTTTTAGGCTACCATGGAAAATGATCTACATTATTATACTCCTTGTGTTTTTCATTAAGGCAAAGCATGAGGACTAATAAACATATCAATTTGTACAATATAAAAGACAACAACAAAGTAGCTTGTACAACCCTACACCATATACAAGACGAATAAGAAAAATTGTCAAACGGAATTCTTTAAACAATTTCTTGATTAAAAAACAATGGTACAATGATATCAGTTTCTCGGTTAATCATCTTGTTAGATTAGTTCAACGGTGAATGTTTGAATGATTCAAGTTTTAAAAAATATATTTGAATGCTATTCGTTGCTCAATTTTAAATTAGTGAAAATAATATATAAAATGTGTCCAATTCTAGGTGGTCTGTTATGAATTGTATGTTAAAATACTAATTGTTTTTTGGGAGGGGGTAATTTTTTTAGACAATCCTAGTTTCTATTCTCCTGTGTTTAGCCGTTATACTCGCTGAACTATTTATTGAAAACCAAGAGATTATTTAAATTTCATTCAACTACAGTGGCACACAAGCAGTGAAATAGTAGAAGTTTATGGAAAGGAGGAGTGATTAACTTATTGCTTGAGCTATTCATTTGTTTTAAGGGGGGGTGCCATATTTTTTGCTAATACAACAAAATCAAAACTACACTTCTTGTCCGTCGCATTAAAATGTGCTGGGGATGCAACTTTCTTCTCCTTTTACAAAAAATTCTGGGGAGAGAAAGAAGAGAAAGAAGCACAAGTCCCCATTTACATAGCTTAGCATAAGCATAGCCTTGATTAACATTGGGAATGAAATGTGGTGTCCTGCCATACAAAACTGGCTCATGGCACATACACACTCCAGGTCATTTTATTTAATGAAGCTTTGAACCTAGATTACTGATTAGCACAGTTTTCTTTCATACCAGCTGCTTCTGTAGATACCAGGCCCTGACTTTAATCTTTAATTAGATGTAAGAACTCTTTAATGCTACACTGTTTAAGATGATATTAACAGGAAATTCAATGTTTAAGAGATGTTTTTATGTATTTATTTATTTATTTATTTATTTATTTTCCAGCTAAAGGATGGAAACTTTCAAGGCAAACAGAAAGATGCAATAGCTTAAGAGCGAACACTTTCGTGCCAGTGAGAAATATATCTACATGGTTTAGAACAATTTGCCTTTCATTTGAAGGAAAAAAAAATGCCATTTTGTTTTATTTGGCCATTCTCAAGCTCTCTCTCTCTCCAAAAAAGTTTTGGTGTTCCAAAAGATACAATTGAAATTCCCGAAGATACGTCCATCCACTGTTAAAAACAAATACTTTTTTTTCCAATTCGTTTTTTTAAATGAAGTTTCAATCTTCTCAGTTTGCTTATACTTAAACGTTGGACAGTATTAGTCCATTTTAAGGTTGGAGTACTGGAGTAACTATGTATTTTTATTAGCTTTTCTTAAATTAAAAAGCATTTTAATTCAAAAACAAGTGAAGGTCTGACAATCAGAGCCAGCATTATTTTTTTATGAAATTCAAATGTCAAATGTAAAATTTAGCTGACTAAAAACAAGGGATTGCTTTATAAAATAAAATACTTCACTCTAACACTCACACTATTCTGCTAAATCGGCTGTAGGTTCTGATAATAAAAGTCATGTTATTGTTTATATGGAGACCAGAACTTTTTCCGTAATGCTTATTTTCGCAGAGATAGATACATTAAATAGAGAAGAAAGATTCTAAGCTTTTGCAAATTGACAAACTTCAATACAAAAATTATAGAAGATAAAATGAGGGATTTTATAAAACTAAGCAAACCACCCTCTTAACCTTAGGATCTGAAGATCCAGCAGGGAAAAGAATACGATAATTAACACATTGTCCTGCTCCTATCAAGGTCGGTTTTACACACGGGCACAAAAAAAAAGTCACCGTTCTCATGATACTGTAAATTAATTACAGGCCTGCATATGGAGACACTTGATTTGTACACACTGAGGAAAAGTGACCCCCAATGTGTTGCCCACTTGGATTTGAAAAAATTAATTAACGTCACGCGTCTGGCTAGATTAACATGTTGCCGATTAACAACAGTTTGCTGCGTCTGAACCCAGAGGCCAGCTCTGGTACATAAAACACTCCATTAGCAGTAGCGTTATAGAAATGTAATAAAGTGCCTTTTGTGCAAGAACCATAATCCAGTGCTTCCCCAATGTTAGTTCTCTACCACTCGAGGACAAATACAGAAAGTGCATTGGCAAATCCTGATACATACATGTACGGAACAAAAAAGTGCTTTTTAAATGTCACAGCAATTATAATATTTATGAATGTATTTATTTTTAACAAAATTGATTTTTTGATGTGACATGTTGGTAAAACCATCTATAACCTGTATGACCTGAAATAAAATACAGAAAATTGATGGCCTTTGTTGTTGAAGACATTATTGAATATTATTATTTGAATTGAATTGAATAAATATTATTATTTATTATTGAAAACAATAATTATTGAAGACATTATTGAACGATTATGAATTATACAGCCGCAAAACATACAATAAAGTTTGTACTTTTGCTTCACAGAAAAGCTTAAGAAGGAACAAAAGCAGTTTGTAGATGTATATGAATAAATAAAAATATATATTTGTCTATTTATTTACTTATTTAAATGTTAAGACATTTTCTTCAGGTCCTCTAGGGGTTTTACATAATTATCCAAAAAAGCAGCCTGTAAGCTGAATTAAGTAAAAGGAAATACATTTTTTCTTAGAATAAAAACTGGGAAAAGAATGATCCTTACCCTAATGGAAAAAGTTAGTTTCACCAAAGCCTATCTCTGTTTTCACAACAGCTCAGTAAGTTACTCTGCAATTAACTCAAACTTTTCTAGACGTGTGTGGTGTACATGTGTGGTGTGCTCATTTGCCATGAGTTGGGATCAACTCTGAGTATGTGGCAAGCGGCATTAACATAAATGTGGAAAATCCTCATTTAAAAAATCATGGAGTAAAATTAGGTGACAGAGTTACAATGCTACATTATATTACACTAAATGTATCACTAAGAATTATATATTTATTTAAGTTCTGTTTAATCATAATTATATGAGCTTCCAGACTTTAGACAGAGAACTTAAATGGTATTTTGACGCAATTAAATTTAAAAGGTTTACGGTTTTGTTTTAATTCCTCCGTGGCTATACAACCCATCTATGACTGCAGACGATAAAGGAAAATGGCAGACCCTCGCACAAAATGTATTTTAAAAATGAAATAGATTTTTTGTGGACAACTTTCCGAATGCACAACCAAATTTAAAACATGGTTTCCGTCCAAAACCCAGAAACGATGTAACGTCAGACCACTTGCATCTAAATCAATTGCCTCCATGTCACCCTTCCATGCTTGAACATTCCACCCTTATCCTGAAACAGAAAATGGCGGAACAGCTAGATTATATTCTCGTGACAATAAAAAATAAGAAAATAGGGAAACTGGAACACATCTCCATCTAGTGGGCAGAAAAATATGTAACGTACGGTCGCCATTTTGTACTCATCCACAACTGCAAGGTCACACTTCCCAGGCCAAGGTATGATTTCAACAAGAACTGACTGCAGAATCCATGCAGAACTACTCACAATAGCGCAATACAATTCTGACTGTCCTGACCCTTCTTCTCTCTTTCCATTTCTCAAGTTTATTGCTTCGGTCTCCTCTGCGAAAAGAATGTATTTTCTTGTTGTCCGAGCTGATTGAAAGAAGAACCAACTTCATTTCACCAGGAAAAGTGCCCATTGAGAATGAAGCCTATTTTACAAGTATGGAACAAGAACTAAATGATATAAAACATCAATCAACACAAAAGAACATGTGGAGTTCAATAATTAAAAATAACAATGGGGGGAACTAAAGAAAGAGTAAAACAAAAGAATAGACCGAATTCTTTGTATGGCCATTTGCATAGCATTGGCAAACACATTTTAAATAACTCCCCAATACTGAGTGTAAAACCATTCCAATCCTCTGTAGATTGAGGTGAAATACCAGCCATGTATTTTAGGACTTGAAATTTAAGAGTCATCCCACATCACAATGCACCATTGGAGGTGTCCAACAAATAGTATCAATGGATGGCAAATTATAACCTACTCATATCCTTACGATTAGGACACACAAATACTTAGGAACTGAAGCTTAAAATCAAAACAATATCAATAAAACCCTCAACAATTAGAAAATAGCAATTCTGCAGAAATAAATAAAGACAGGCATGTACATTGGAAAGCACTGAGCAAAACAAACGCGGACATAAAAAGTAGCAAATGCAAAAATTGATTATATGTGGCAAAAGTGGGTAATTACTGGGCAAAGCAGGTAAGTGTTGATGGGTATGGTATGGGGTATTTGTACTGGGGATTTTTCTGCTTCATTGTGAAATAAATGATGTGGCATTTGAAAAGCCACCAGCCACTACATTGCAGAATACGAGACCCCTGTAAAATAAATCACCACACAAAGGAGAGCCCTGCTGTCAGACTTGGGGTATTCACACATTCAAAACGAATGTAAAAAAACACAGAAGAAGGATAGCCAAGTAAAGCCAAGCCACTGCCCTGTGGCAAAAAAAAAATGGATTGAAACGTACATATTTAACGATATTGTACTTTTCCAGGATTCTAATGCAACCCATATACTGCGAGGAAAAGACTGTTAATTAGATTTGAGACTTGAGCTACACTGGATGGTCAGATTTCAAATATATAAAAACCAAATATATCTCTTAATAAGGCTGCCAGCATGTTGCAAACCATGTCTAGAAATAGAAAGGACATTACTTTTACTGATTTAACTTTAGTATGTTTCGTAGTATCTTAGGCTTGGATTTTAGGGACTGTATTGCCATCAGTCCAAGCCGGACCTACAATGCAACCAAAATTATAAACACAGTCATCACTCATGAACACTTTAAAAAAAATACGTTGCACCAATTTTTGGACAAAAAGATTGATAATATTTAGATTGCGCATTCAACGTAAATATAACCGTTTATCTTTTGTGCGCCATAAGTCTTGAAATAATATATATTTTTGTTTTAATGGTCAAATTAGCAAAACATGAAATAGTAAATTTAAAGTAAGTGGTTGACTTGAGATAAAACTGTAAAATGGGCGTTCTCCATTTAAATCTCTGTTTTTTACAGGGTCGCTGGATCGGGGCTGCAGCAGCATTAATGAAAACAGAGGCCAAAGTTCTACTGCAATACTGCAGTCGCCTATTTCATTGACCATCGAAATGCATTCCTCTACTCAGTCTGTGGTTCGCAAAAGCATAAAAACGTATGCGGAGAATTATGGAGCAATTTTATTTCAAATCACGCAGAGCCCCAGTCAAACATCCTAATAAAATAAGTCCAAGATACAATTTAGTCACGGAAAACAAATGTCTCTATCCAAAACATTCCAAAACACATAAACGAGTCTTTGAAACCTAAGCATCCTAAAATGTAATCAAGTAGCTTTTACATTGATTCAATTAGGTATTGAAAAATGAGATTATAAGACTAAATGAATGTAGAAAAAAACCTTTGGTACCACATTTGCTTTAAAAGATACTTTGTGATGTTATTTTACTTAAAAAACTAATTCTATACACAAAATATATGGGCATTCATTACACAATCTAATTAGTATATTGATAGTGCTTTTCTTCTCTTAAAATACTCTTTAAATAGAAAATTGACCCTAGAATTAGCGCTTCCCAAACCAATCAGTTTAATCTGAAGCTGAAGTATTGTGGCAGAGTGCTTGGTTTTCTTTACGGGAAGCTGCTTTCCTCCCAATCATTTGTATTACGATATTAAATAACTAAATTTCATGCATAATAGCTCAGAAATGTGCGTTGTGATCATGTTCATCCAATTAACCCTCTAATTAACCTAGAATAGACAGGGCAACGAAACAAAGCAAAACGTGAACTTGTTTGAAAAACGAATATAGTTGCCCAAGTTTTATCATGTGTGTGGAATACTGAAATTCAGGCATAAGCAGTACAGATAAGGACTTATCTTCAGAGATGTTCTAACAATAGGTGTCGCCTATTTTAAAAAGAAAAAGAAAAATAACACTGCATTTTTCATTTTATAAAAGCAGAAGTCTACATCACATTCTCCCTACGTGTATTTTATCCTTAAATTTCACCATTGTAAGGAAACGATGGCTTATTGTTTATAAAAGGTGCTTTGGACTCTAAAAACAATTATCCACCAAACAATAGTACCAAGTGAACAAATGAAACCAGAACTTCAGATTTATAAAAGTTAGTTGGCAACTAAATCCAGTGATATCGTTTAAAGTAAAGTATATGAATAAAATAAAATGGAAACAAAATAGAAAGTAAAAATAGAATAATCTCTTTTTTCTTTATCCTCAAGCTCATTTTAAACCAGGGTTTTGGTAGCGGTGTCACACTGGTGCAGTCCTACTGTGTCGCACCTGGTGTTTATAAGGGCACAAGAAACTGGCTGATCATTAAAAATAGATTTTTTTTGTCTCCACAGCTGTAACCAGATGGAAGCCTCCCTTTCTTGCCCACCCCCCCAACATAAAAAAACTAAAAAAACGACATGCTCTCCATAACCTATGCCTTTTTCCCTTCATTCAGCCTGCTATCCCCATCTTCCTATTTCACTTTTCTTCTCTGGGGCTCCACTCATTCCTATGCTGTGCACTTCTACCCTTTATTCAGACCATCTTGGGGCTGAATTCACTCTCTCAGCTCTTTACTCCTAAGTGTCAATAGCAACACTCAAAAAAAGGACATAAAAGAAAAGGAAAAATATCTCTTAGACAAAAAAAGAAAGGGAACAGCCATGTAGACATGAGGAATATTTCAAGGAGCCATAATTGAAATCCCTCAATTGTCTGTGCAGTTTAACAGTTTCCATTTTTTTTTGTGTTATAATCTGGGTTACTCTGTATAACAAGTATTATAATAAGTATTGCTCTATATATCATTTTGGAGAAAAACATTAGTCAAATTTTGGTTTACTGTCAGCACCAAGATAGACATGAATGCAGTCATAGATTTTTCTCTTATCTCTCTCTCTCTCTCTCTCTCTCTCTCTCTCTCTCTCTATCTATCTCTCTCTCTCTCTCTCTCGCTCTCTCTCTCTCTCTCTCTATATATATATATATATATATATATATATATATATATATAAATATGCAAACACATTTTATTATTTTAATTTTTTAGTTTGTATCAACTTAAACTCTGGAGTGTAATGTATACCATATTTATATCAGGATGGATCAGACAAGGCTTGTTAATTTTCCAGGACTTTTGATTTATTTTTCCAGTTAAGGTTGATAGTACAATATTGTGTAGAGTAGTGAATATCCCTGCTGTTTCAGTTAACCCAACTTCATGCAGGCCAGCTAATTCTGTAATCTTGTCCTCATATATAAAACAATGTAGCCATCATTACCAATGTAGACTGTATGACAAGCAAAAATAGAAAGCAGAAACATATTGACTGTACATATTACAAATTACTCCAAGGTCTATGAACTTTTGCCATTTGTTTTTTTTATTTCTGGTCTCTAGCTGCCTTATTGTTAGCTCTAGTATGCATACAACTCAAAAGGAGAGTTTGCAATTGCACTTTTCTCTTGTTTATTCTTCTGTAGGATTCCAACCACAGATTCTTTAAGACGCAAAGAGAACTGTGACATGACTTAGGAGTACAAGGCTGTAGTGTTTTTCCCCCCAAGAAGCTAAATTGCACATTTAAATTAACCTTAATAGCAAATGTCAACTACAGATATCATTATACTTAAACCGGGGAAGAAAAAGCAAAGTATTTGAAGCCATATGCTTGAAATAAAGTAATAGGGGCTCTTGGCTTTATCCAGGGGAAAAAAGCATTTATTCTATGACCCACGGTAACTTGCAGACTAAGTTGGGGCTTGCAGGATTTTACGATTAAGCTCAAAGGAGAATGGCAACTAAATATTACTCATATGAATAAAAAGAAACATGTACCTCATTTCCAAATGTAAATGGTTGCATAAGCTTCAGAAGTGGACTTATTTCCTCCTAATATTATTTGGGAGTTGTCTAAAACACTTTATATATAACAAATTAGATGCAAATATAATTTTGTAGGGCCCAACAGCAGGGTGAAGATAGTTTACCCTAAACAAACAAATAAGGACAGTTGAATTGATCACTTCTGCTTGAAAACAGTCAGATATTTGTTATCTAAAAGAAAAATAATTTTGAAAAGACAGGCTTTTGACCCTAAATACCGCTATTACCAACTAAGTTATGAAAGCCTGGACACTAGATTGTAAGGAATTTGTAAATTTCAGATTACTAATGAGTTTGTAAAATGCAAAATGGGTCAGTGTAGTGAACATACATAACAACAGTAATTGTAAATACTTTTTCACTGTGGAACCTAGTGACCAAAACTAAACTGCTCATACAGGTTGGCCTAATATCTTGGGTGGATCCACCACTTACGAATGAAAAAAATGAATGCCAGACATATCCTGTTGTTCTAATGGCTTAACTAACAGTCCAGTCAAAATAAGTCTATAGCATGGAATGGCATTCCTGACTTCTATCATGGGAAAGTAGAACACTATATATGAGTCCAGGTACTTGTGAAGAACGTTATTGGGCAATGTTACAATTTCAGATTCACTGTTAGGTTTTTTTTTGTTTTTTTTTTAATTATGATTTAATAAAACTATGAATTAATAAATACATTAAAAATCAAACTTGTACATATTCTGTTTGTTTGTTATTTGTCAGAATAAAATACCCAAAATAATAATAAGCCAAATATGTACACAAGCATTCAGTTAATATATATATATTGTGTTTAAATATATTATTTCATAATAATTGACTACATCGAATGCCATTTAACAAAAACATGTCGGTGTTTTTGATGCTTTAAAAAGCAGCATTCTTTCAATAAATATTGTGATACGCATGATTGAAATATGTTAAGGATGTGTTAAAACATTAAAACCCAAATAAAACCATCCACAAATGGACGAATTCCCAGTTAACTTGTGTCTCGTTTGCACGTACTGACCGGTGGATTGGGAAACTTTTTCCCACAAACCCGTTCAACTTTAAATGTCTTTTAGGTGTTTAGTGTAACCCAGTCCTGTTATCTCGTCCTGTGTTATATCGCCCCGTGTAATGCCAGGGCAGCCACAGCTCACTGGGTACATGTTGCGGGAAACCGCGCAGCAGCTGCCAACCCAAGGGGGTGGCGGGTGGGGGGGGGCATGCAAGCAGAGCTGCTGTCATACACAACGGGCATTTGCGTTGGGCAGGGGGTCTCCTTGTTGCATGGTCTGTTAAGTATATTGTTGGACGTGTTTAAAAACACCTGTATATGCTAGGCGACTCAAACCGCTTTCCATTTCCCCCATCTTGCAAACTTGGCCTGATCATCTCCCCAGTCCTGTGCAGTGAAATAAATAACCCCCCAAATCCTGCCCACGGGGGCTCATGGCTTTGACAGGCAGCGGGGAGCTGTGGCTGCAGGGCACATGAAAAGTTTGGGATTTAATTCAGAACAAATGGCGGAACAGCGAAAGTATGCTTTCCTGAAAAGGAGCAGGTCGAGGCCAGCCCGACCCTGGATGATATGAGATGCTGGAGAGTTGATGGACCAGACCTGAGGTGAAACTTGCAGACGAGAAGTTCACTCGGGCTAAATTAATTAAATTGCTGCCCTGGAGCACCAGAGCAGAACCTGGAAAAAATTATCCACTCCAAAAAAAAAAAAAAAAAGTTTCCTCAAAGCTGGAAAAAAATAGATTAGATGTTTTAAATGAAGTAATGCATGCATTTCCATTTTCGACTTGGCCTCACTATATCTAAAACCCAGTTCTTGTCTTTATAGTATCTGTTGTGGGTTTTCTGTGTGGTTCAGAGGTGTCGTGTGTGCTGTGCTGTGTGTTTGCCTTACCTGGGGTTTGTGCTGTTCCAGTAGACTGCGTATCTGTCTGAAATCACCTTGCTGTCGTCCGCCCAAACACAGACCCAAGATAGCAGGGTTAAAACCAAGAGTGACAACTCCATTGGGTACGTTAGGTACAGTTCTTACCGGTGGCCAAAGTAAGGAAAGGGGATGGGGGATTGCTTTCTCGTTTTTTCTTTCAATAATAACCTGTCACCAGCTTAATATATCATGTGTCGGAGTTTCGCTTTCCACATGTGTATACAGCTTAGCAGGTCGAAAAGGTGAGAAATCCCAGTCCACACTCATTTGCGCGTAAAATGTAGATGGTGTCATTGGAACCGAGTCTCTTGGGGTTTTGCAGGGGTGGGAAAGTGTGTTTCTAAATGTTGCATTGATCATGCATTCATTCCTCGTTGATCTCTCTCTCTCTCTCTCTCTCTCTCTCTCTCTCTCTCTCCCCCTCTCTCTCTCTCTTTCACTCTCTCCAGCGAACAAAATAATCAGGACATGGAAACAGACGTCTTTAAAAATACGCGGCTCCGTGCCTGCCTACCCAATACAAGTACGCATCAATCCCGCTGGCACGCAAATGGCTTTTTTTTTTCATCCAGTCTCCTCTTATCAGAAGCACTGTATCAAAACCTTAAAATCCAGGCATCCCCGTAGAAGAAGAAGAAAAATCCCCCAAAAACATGCATTCAAGACGTTTCTCGTGTCCTTCTTCAAATCCCGAAATGGTCCACAAACACACTGCGCTTTGCCTGCCCAATTCCAGCCCGGTGTCGCATAACTTGCTCAAACTTTGGTTGTCTTGGATTGCGGACAACTAGCATCCATCCGCTCCGTCGGCGTGAAAACCCAGAGCAGCAGCTTTCTCAGCCACAGCACAGCGTATCCCAGACCTTCACAGCGTTCAATGTTTCATTAGAAAGCGCACACGTTGCAATCAGAGGCTTGAGCCAGGTATCTGAAACATGTATGCCTTCAAAACGCGTTTGATCCCCGTCTGCCGTCCTCTCTGCTGTAAACTGCAACCCCAAGCAGCGCTGCCGGCGGACCGCAGCCCGACATCCAAGCCCGGTTGGAAATCCTTCAACTGGGAATCCAGAAGTCCGTCTTTTTCTCTGGTTTCGGATGTGTCAGTGCGATCGCAGCGGACCAAAAAACCCTTTCCTCAAAAGTTCCGTGATTTCTTGTGTCTTTTTTTGGTTTCTGTCCTTTTTCAAGCGCTCCTTTGCAAACCCTCCTGCTACCAGTCGCAAAGCCCACAGTGGAGCAAAGATGCCGCATCAGTTGGAAAGTTGCTGTGGAGAAAAGGCAAGTTGCGCTCCATGCCTACCCGCTTCCCCCTTCCCTGTGTGTGGTGTGCAGCCCAGTGGAGCTGACATGATTTTCACTCACTCAGTCTCTCTCTCTCTCTCTCTCTCTCTCTCTCTCTCTCTCTCTCTCTCTCTCCCCCTGGCTGCGCAGGCTTTCCATTCACAGTCAATGCTCCTCACCAGGGCGGGGCTGTGCGTCGGAGTGATTGTCAATTCTTTCTTCTCCTCCTGCGCATTTCCAGCTTTTTCCTAATTCCTTATAATAAATTGAAGCTATTTTTGGATTTGTGCTAGGCACACAAATAAACACAAAAAATATACACTCCCCAGATAATGCGAACATCCGGGGGGACTGTTCCCCATGTACACTTGGCTCAAATTCAGGGGTGCCAACAACTTGAAACAAGAGGATAATAAAGGACTCCCCAGAGCTGGGTTGAAAAGAAGTGCCTTCATTAAGACTGATTGTTTATTTGTTTCTTAGACACATTACCCTGAGCGTATGATAATAGTTTTGTGCAGCCGAACATTGTTGACACTACATTTGTGAACTCTTTCAGCCCAAGAAAGTTTTTGTTTGCTCAAATGACTGCAAAGAGTAAAAGGGTTTGTTTAAGGGTCTCGATAATGTTGCCCCATTATTGTTGCCAAGACAAGGCCAACAAAAGGTGGGCGATCAGGGGGTGAAGCCTTATTGGAGGCTGCAAAACGAAATAAACTTAGTTTTTGCGGAATTCGAAGCCCCAGAGTCTCACGTTAGGAAGCCAAGTGAAAAAGACTGACTAGACCTTTCAAGTTTCTCTCTCACGACTGACGTGTCGCCAGGTATGTTTAGAAATCCCAGTTTTTCTCGAGCGCTGTGAGAACATAAGTGTACCAGAAAGGTAACAAACAAGAGGAGTCAATTCAGCCCATCTTTTCTCATCCGGTTGCAAGCAGCGTATTGATCCCAGAATCTCATCAGACTGCATCTTAAAGGCCGCCGGAGAAGCAGCCTCCACAAACATGTTTGTCAAATTGCCCCAGACAACCACAACTCTTTTTTTAAAAGAAAGTAGCCCTCTAGCTCTCAGACTTGAATCTACTTACTCCGATTTTCTATTTGCGGCCTCCATTTCTGGTCTGTGAGTTCCACTAATAATAGCAATGGTAGTGGCAACAATAATACTAATAATAAGAGTCTAAATAGGTTTAAAGACACATAATACAATTAGAGGGCTAAAAATCTGCTCTCACAGAACCTGAATGAGGTTTTCCTGTAACTGGATCTTATTATGCACAGTCTGCCTGAGCTAATTCCAGCCCCATACAGGTTATACCCTCTACCCTATTCCTCCTCAGGCTTCTCCCAGCTGGAAGCAGAAAACAAAAGCAGATGTGCGGGGAAGTGAGCACGAGAGATGGCTCTGTGATCTGTGATTCAATAGTGATAAATATTTAACTTTAGCAGCAGTGTGTGTGTGTGTGTGTGTGTGTGTGTGTGTTGGGAAAGAGGGGGGTAGAAAAAATACAAATGAAATTTTAATTCTGCCTTTAAAAATGGCACATAGATTAATGGTCCAGTGTTATTAAAGTTTCAGTGGGTTTCATGCATAAATGTATGCGTTATAGAGGCAGTACACAAGTCTGATGTGTGCCGAGGCAATGAGAATCATTAGCTTCTGACAGTTCGCTTGGCTTGGCTAAAGAGATACTGAAGAATTTGTTAGACAACGGGGGCCGCACGACGATTTAACCATTGGACTGCAGAAGAGAACAAACTGGGAAAGGTAATGAAACGGATGAAATAACAACTTGGATCCACTAGCCAGTATCAATATGATCTCATCCTGTACTAATCTATTCTGCATTCCAGTTCAATCTGTTTTCCGGGACTTGGACACAATAGCTTGTTAATTGTCCAAATTAGGCACTCTTTAATTCACTTAAAGATTGAGGTTGCTTATACCAAAGAACTTGCTCTAGGAATGGATTAGAAGATTCAGTTTTTTGTTGTTATGATTTGTTTATTTGCCTATAAAAAAACACAGACATTATGCGCTTACTGGTACCTGCAACAAATATACATGTGAGAGGACAGTGGAACAGAATGTTACATAACTGAATATGTTAAAAAAAAAGACAGTACAAGGTATAACAATTGCAGGTGAAGGATTACAATACGATACGGTTGAGTAGCAAGCATGTAGTTGAACCAAGAATGAAACAAAAGCAGCCTGTGATCTTCCACAGTGCTGTACAGTGCTGGCATTAAAAGTGTTTGGGTTACTGTACAAATAGACACACATAAGTATTGTACTACCTTTGTGTAAACTCCTGTAGTATTGTGCTAAGTTTAGCTTTGTGTGACACGAGACATTCCAGTTCTGTGATGTCATTTTATGTTTCTATATATATAAAACCCTGTTGCATGCTAAATATTTATAAGCTGCAAATGCTATCTTGGACAGAGGCATCATCCAAACGAATGAATAATAGAAGTAATCATACTAGAAGTAATCATAATTAACAATACTGAATCCACACTAAAATAGGGTAACTTAAGTATGTAAGAACATGACAAAAGGAATGGGGTAGAGGGGAAAACATTGAGACCTTGATCAATCTCGATATGAACAGAAAGGATGTCGTCTTTTTTTTCCCTCTTCGTTTCCTGCATGGACGCATTACAAGCCGGGAGCGCAGGCTACCGTGGCAGGAGTTCAGCCAAGACGGAGGGCAGGCCTTCTGTGCCCTGGCTCGTATTTCTCTCGACAGCTTCCCTGAACCTGAAGGCTTTACGAGACCAATTACATCGGTTCTGAAGTGACACAAGCCGAAAGGAGCAGCACTTTGTAAATTATTGCCCGGCGAGGGGCCCCAGAGCCGATATATGCCAGAGACCACTCTTTCCCGAGCTGGCCTGGGTGCACTGCGATAGGCCGAGTCCACGCAGCCACCTATTGAGGAAGACAGGAAGTGCGCTGGTAGAGAATGGCCCTTGCATTTCGGGCTGCCTTAGGTCACCTTTGTCAATACCAATAAAGGGAGGTTAATATCCCTTCCGAAGAGAGTGGGAGTACAGTCCTCTGTAGAGAAATCGCACAGCCTTACTTAATGGGAGACTGCATAAATCAAATAGGGGAAGAGTTGCACAAAACACTACAAAGCTGAGGCGTAGCTCTGAAAATCCACAACAAATGTATACAACACACCTAATTCACTGAAAGTGTATTAATGTATGCTTTACTCATCTACACTAGCACTAAAAGGAATCATAGAACCAATTAGGGGGAAAAACTATTACAGTGCACAAAGAGGAGTTTATAAGGCAGTATTTTAAATAGCACAGTGTAAGAGAATGAAAAGAGAGTGTTTTGCTATTCCCTCTAGACCTGGTAGAGCATGTAACACCCTCCTGTGTCAGGAGATCAGTCTTTCGGTATGGCACAATTGTCACTCTGTTCGGGCAGTGTGGATCAGGCACTCAGAGGTGTGCCTGATATGGCAGTTCGAATCCAAGCGAGATCTGACTGCCCACGGTACACTTCAATGAAAGTTGAGGGTGAAATAAACGACTCCGGTAAAGCACCGCCTAATCAACCGCAGTCTGTTTTGCTAAACATCACTGTCATCCGAGAGGTGACCCAGCTTTGTTGACGATGGTTTTCCATATTCTTGACAATGGGCAAGCTGAGATGACACAAAAGCTTGCAATCTTGGACTTCTTAAAAGAGCCGTTAAACAGTTGTAAACATCCAAAAAAACTAAAATCTCCCATGCATCTTGCCCAGCATCTGCTGACATTTTCGAATAATGGAAGGAAAAGAATGAAGAAAAAAACAAAACGGTTTGACAGCTTAATAGGTCATTTTCTCAACACTCGTCAGGAGAAATGTAAATAGCCTCGCAGAAGAAGGGGTGTGGGTAGCAAGATAGGCAGGAGGCCACATCTGGTTTTCTTTTTCAGAGACCGATCTCCAAATACACCAGCGCTGCTTTAGCCCTGGCGCGGAGGATAAAACAATTCCGGAGCACATACCTTTTCAATAAAGCTGGGGGAACAAAAGGTTGTCATTGTTTTTCGTTTTGTTGCAGGGGGAGGTTGGGCTCCTGGAGCAGATAAAGTGTCAGCCGAAAATGAACAGTGTACACACTCCACGAGAGGGATACTTTGATGTTACAACACATGTCTCAGAGAAGGCAAGCATTGTAAACCCATCATCCCCAAAGGCGAGCGCAGTGAACAATTTTATCGCAGTAGTAGTCAGTCCTTCACCTGTGCTGAGCAGTTCTAGCTGCTGTTGATGTTTATATACAGACAGGTGACAAATTAAAAGAAAAACCTGAACAAATTAGTGGAGGAACATAATGAATACAAATGCCTCCAAACAGGTGTACTGCATGATACAATTAAGCAATTAACATCCTATCATGCTCTGTGGCATGTATAAAAATGGTGAGCAGGCCCAATTCACCTTGATTTTGGATCAAGATGGCAAGAGAAAAGGATCTAAGTGACTTTGAAAGAGGGGTCATTATTAGGTACGAATGGCAGGAGCTTCAGTCACGCTCAACTGGCTAGTGTTCTCGACAAGTGGGCGAGTGCATGTGTGGAGACATCAAGAGAACGGGACAGGCCTGACTGCTTGACCCCTACAAGTTCTGTTATGTTGTGGGGGCCATTTTCCTGGCATGGTTTAGGTCCACTTGTCCCCTTAGAGGGAAGGTTCACTGCAAATCATTACAAAGATATTCTGAGTGATGACCTTTATCATGTGGTGAAACATTTCTATGCTGATGGGAGTGGTCTCTTCTGGGATGACAATGCCCCATCCACAGGGCACGAGGGGTCACTGAATGGTTTGATGAATATGAAAATGATGTGAATCATATGCTATGGCCTTCGCAGTCACCAGATCTCAACCCAATTGAACACCTGTGAGAGATTTTGGACCAACGTGTTAGACAGCGCTCTCCACCACCATCATCAAAACACCAAACGAGGGAATATCTTTTGGAAGAATGGTATCATCCCTCCAGTAGAGTTCAGAGACTCGTAGTATCTGTGCCCAGAGCATTGAAGCTGTTCTGGTGGCTTGTGACACTTACTGAGACACTTTATGTTGTTTTTTACTTTAATTTGTCACCTGTCTGTATATAGTAGGCAATAATGAACACCAATTCTTAATGAAGTCATGTATGAATCCCACAATAACATATAAATCCCACATGCACTTCCACAGATTGCTGATGTTGATTGCATGCACAAGCCGCAACCCCAAACCTAGTCTGTAACCCTATCCCTAACCCTGACCCTAACCTTGCTATACACTCAGATGAAATGCATAAGATATTCATGTGTTATTCATACATCAATCAATGTGTGACTAATATGTGTGACATGTGTGTATGTTTTTAAAAGGTGGTGTTTAGTATGTGTTGCAGCTGGAGCCTGGGTCACAGGTGCCACTGCCTCTGCCAAAATAAATTAAAGTTACTATGAGCCAGCGTTCCGGTGCGTCAAAATCTCACCCCCTCAAGGGGGGGAAATGAGTGACTAGGGGGATGGGTTAATGGAGTGGTACATGAAAACAAAAGCAATTATTTAATTTAGTTTTACTATTATTAATAGGAATCTGCTCCCACAGTGTTGCCTGTGCAAACGTGTCATTGGGCCATAAACAGTTCTTAAGATCTAATACGAATCAACCCCTATGGGAAAGGGAATACTCCGTCCTACAATGAACGTTATCCACATTCATCTTAAGTCATTGCCAATTTATGTCGGCACTACCGCTTAGAGCAATCTGAACCCAAGACATCACTAATGAAAGTGCTGCCAATAAGAGGCACGATAAATGGGAGATTCACGAGCAATAAACTGGAGCATCCTGACCATGTACAACGGTGCTATTCCAAACCATTCTCCTTCTGTATTGGAGCCTTACATAATCCAAAATGATGTGAGGGTTTAGGTTTACCACACAATAGATACAGGGCATCCTACAGAATTCAAAAGATTTATGAGAGAGAGAGAGAGAGAGAGAGAGAGAGAGAGAGAGAGAGAGAGAGAGAAGCTTAAACTAATTGAACGCTTTAGCAATAATAATGTGTAAAGTAGCCCAGCAAAGAACAATTTGTTAATGTAGTTCTGCTTTTTATTTTCACATGGGGTCATGAGCATGAAGCAATACTAATTAATGTCATCTGTTTATCATTCGTTTAACATAATTAAAGCATTTACAGCAGTTAAAGCTGGATTATGAAGGTAGTAATTATTTCGTTTTACAATCCTTCCTCAACCCTTATGTCTATTTCTTTATCCCCCGTTTCGCTGTCTTTGGTGCAAGCAGATGTGACTGAGTAACCTCTGTGAGTGAACTGCACTTTAAACTCAATTCACCTGTGAATGCCGTGTTAATAATTTTAAAGACTTTGCTCCCCCTGGTGACCAATTTTGAGATTGCAGGGAAGGAACAGACGCTTAGGGGAAAAAATTAATACTTTGAAATTATAACCTATTGCTTACAGTAATTTATATTAAATTTATATTAAACAAATGTTGAGAATATTTTCAACGTGGAGACTTATGTCAAGTATATACACATTCAGTGCAAATTCAAAATAAACTATAACATGGGTTTTGTAAATAAATAAGTACAGATACAAATAAAACAAACACATTACTACTGATAATACTAATATCAATAATAATACATATTGAACTTGAACATTAATTACAGTACAACAACAGAGCTGAGGTAAAAGTGTATGTGCACATAAAGTACTGTTTATCCAATTTTGAGCGTGGCATGGTTGTTGGTGTCAGACGGGCCGGTCTGAGTATTTCACAATCAGCTCAGTTACTGGGATTTTCACGCACAACCATTTCTAGGGTTTACAAAGAATGGTGTGAAAAGGGAAAAACATCCAGTATGCGGCAGTCCTGTGGGCGAAAATGCCTTGTTGATGCTAGAGGTCAGAGGAGAATGGGCCGACTGATTCAAGCTGATAGAAGAGCAACTTTGACTGAAATAACCACTCGTTACAACCGAGGTATGCAGCAAAGCATTTGTGAAGCCACAACACGTACAACCTTGTGGCGGATGGGCTACAACAGCAGAAGACCCCACCGGGTACCACTCATCTCCACTACAAATAGGAAAAAGAGGCTACAATTTGCACAAGCTCACCAAAATTGGACAGTTGAAGACTGGAAAAATGTTGCCTGGTCTGATGAGTCTCGATTTCTGTTGAGACATTCAGATGGTAGAGTCAGAATTTGGCGTAAACAGATTGAGAACATGGATCCATCATGCCTTGTTACCACTGTGCAGGCTGGTGGTGGTCGTGTAATGGTGTGGGGGATGTTTTCTTGGCACACTTTAGGCCCCTTAGTGCCAATTGGGCATCGTTTAAATGCCACGGCCTACCTGAGCATTGTTTCTGACCATGTCCATCCCTTTATGACCACCATGTACCCATCCTCTGATGGCTACTTCCAGCAGGATAATGCACCATGTCACAAAGGTCGAATCATTTCAAATTGGTTTCTTGAACATGACAATGAGTTCACTGTATTAAACTGGCCCCCACAGTCACCAGATCTCAACCCAATAGAGCATCTTTGGGATGTGGTGGAACGGGAGCTTCATGCCCTGGATGTGCATCCCACAAATCTCCATCAACTGCAAGATGCTATCCTATCAATATGGGCCAACATTTCTAAAGAATGCTTTCAGCACCTTGTTGAATCAATGCCACGTAGAATTAAGGCAGTTCTGAAGGCGAAAGGGGGTCAAACACAGTATTAGTATGGTGTTCCTAATAATCCTTTAGGTGAGTGTATATAAATATATTAGAACAAACAAGAAACAGTTTCCATTTTTGTGAAGTTTCTGATGTATAGATCTCCCATTAAAAACAAAATAAAGAAAAAGCTTAGTGAATAATGTATTTGTGTGACGAGCTTGGCATCACTTTGCAATTTATAACCAGTGAGCTGTCAGGTAGACAAAGAAAGCAATTGTTTACTAGCATAACCATTGCAATCTGTTTACCGTCCCCCCTGCCTCCCGGTCCCTGAAAAGGAAGGGGTTAATTCCGCCTATTCCAGCACAGTTTAATTCTGAGGAATGAGTCGGTCTGGTGTGCATCAGGACAGCCCAATCTAATTACTTTCTTATTCCAGGGGCTCCCATAGATTGCATTAGTCCTCCTCATATAAGCTCGAGCTGAGGCACAATTGTTACACCATTAGATTAGGCAGCTTTGACTGGGGGACTGCGCTCAGTAGCTACCAGAGGGACAACTGCCAGAGGCAACTCTAAGTAATGAGTATCATTGTCAGCTCAATCGAATTTGCGGGGCTCAATACTTCTGCCGCATTTAGTCCAGTTTGTTTGGCTCTCCTGAAGATTTAATCGTCTGAAAACTGGCAGGCCCGGAATCTGTCTGCCTGTGTGGGGCCGACAGTGGAAAAGTGTGTGTGTGTGTTTATCATTCGTGTACTAACAAAATCCACCACCCAACCCCTCTGCCCACTTATTCAGTGTCTAACCCATTCAGGATGAAACCCTAACAAGACAACTTTCTATGAAATCCTAAACTGAAGAAAGGAGTGTGGGTAACTATGGGAGCAGAACGGGTTAAAAGAAACAACAACGAAATAGCAAAGCCAATAATTATGTAGCTGGACTGCGTTTCTCTAAAACTGACAGGAAGATGCCATTAATCAGGTTCTATGGCATGATTTTTCCCCATCTCTGTTCCAGATGATTCGATGTGCCAGTTTAACCCTGAAAAGCAATGAAAACCCAATCTTAAAGTGAGACATATATATATTTATTATTTTTTGATGCATTTGAATCAACGCTAGGAGTAAATGTGTATTTTGCCAGCTTGATTGGGCACAGGGTGTGGCACAGTTGGGGAAATAAAATACAACAACCTAACTAAAAAAAAAAAAAAAAAAACGCTTTCCTGCAAATGAACAGACAACATCTTTCCGTTCATGATTCAGAGGAGGACAGCCAATTTTCCCCTGCCTGCTGCATCCAAAACCACAATCTGCAACACTTCACGGAAGGAAAGCTTCTTCTTTGGCAGGGACAAGCCTCCCAGTTTCACTCCATAGATATTTTCTAAACTTACCAGTTTGTTTCTTGTACTCGTATCAGGAGACACTTCTTCACACAGAGAGGCGTCACAATCTGAACAAACTCCCCAGCGATGTGGATGAAGCTGAAAATTTGGGAACATTCAAAAATAGACTGGATAGGATCCTTGGATCACTTAGTTATTAATGGACACCAAATGAGCACGATTGGTCAAATGGCCTCCTCTCCTTTGTAAACTTTCTTATGTTCTTATGTTCTTATGTTCTTATCAGTGAAAATTGTGGTGCACTCCCAATATATTAATACCCAGTATCCTACAATACCATCTCTAAATGCAAACAGTGCTGCCTCTAGTACCCTAGTGCAAAACCTCTTTGCTCTCCCCTGTAGTCAGTTTCCAAGGAATGGGTTTAACTGTCTTTGGAAATGCTTTTCAGACTGTCTTCAACCCTTTTCACAAAGGCGAAACATTGGAATTCCCACCTCAAGTCAGTCAAACACCACTAGAGCGTCAAACCTGCGTCGCCAAAAGACCGGTCCACAGATTTTGCGTTGGGGGGCGTTGTACACTCTACCAAGCTCAGAGAGGGGGTGGCTTCACTGGCCTTTTCAGAAAGCATTTGTACCCAGGTTTGGGGTTTGGGAATGACCTCTTCATGAACAAAAGTTTGGGTGCCTTACCTGAGTTGGATTTCCAGTGAGTCAGATGAGGGGGCAGTCAGTTTCCAGCCAGGGTGGGGGTGGAGATCTTTCAGCAAATGTCACTGTCTGCTGTGTCCTCTGCTGCCAATCTGGTTGCAGATTCCCCATATTAGAACATAAGAAAGTTTACAAACGAGAGGAGGCCGTTTGACCCATTATGTTAATTTGGTGTTCATCAATAACTAAGTGATCTAAGGATCCTATCCAGTCTATTTTTGAATGTCCCCAAATTTTCAGCTTCAACCACATCGCTGGGGAGTTTGTTCAGATTGTGATGCCTCTCTGTGTGAAGAAGTGTCTCCTGTTTTCTGTCTTGAATGCCTTGAAGCCCAATTTCCATTTGTGTCCCTGGGTGCGTGTGTCCCTGCTGATCTGGAAAAGCTCCTCTGGTTTGATGTGGTCGATGCCTTTCATGATTTTGAAGACTTGAATCAAGTCCCCACGTAGTCTCCTCTGTTCCAGGGTGAAAAGGTTCAGTTCCCTCAGTCTCTCAGTAGGACATTCCCTTCAGACCTGGAATAAGTCTGGTTGCTCTCCTCTGAACTGCCTCTAGAGCAGCAATATCTTTCTTGAGCCCACATTTTAAATAATATCTAAGAAAGGATGCATTGTTTTTTTTTATTCACTATGTGATACAGCAGTGATTAGGCACTGAATCATTCACTCTCATGGCAGATGCGCTGGCTACACAGCCGAAAGCCTTTGAGAGCCAGGCGACAGACACACCGATACAATGAACACCTGCTAGGGAGCTCATTGCCCTATCAAGCAATGTTTTGCATGGCTGGCTATTGTTTGTTCTGCTCAAATTGTCATTTGTCATGCTAACTAACTATTTGGGATAAAACAACTTGTGAAAGGAGAGAGAGGGGAGGTGGGGGGAAGGCTTCTCCAAGTGCATGGAGCAGACTGGGGATTGGCGACAGGCTGGGAAGCCAATTAGTACCGATACACTGTTTCAGAGTCGACTATAGGAACTGGGTAAGATCGCCTGGTTGCTTTTTCACCACGTCAGTTTGGAACGGGTCCTTGTCAGCAATCCGAAAAGACTGAACTGGATCTCGAGAGAAAACCCAACCAAAACAAATACACCAAATACCAAGAGGAGGACTTACTGAAATCCATCAAAGGCTCAACAAAAGCTTGTGGAAGGTGATAATGGAGCAGTGTATTTACCTTGGTTTCACAGCAGTGGATCTCTGGCACTGTCCTAGTTTTCTCTGCAGCTATGAAGAGGGGGCTGTCTGGTCTGTCTTATTAGCTGAATGGGACTGGGAGATCTTAAGGAAGTTTGGCTGAGGGCCACCTGGGCAGTGTGAGGGCCAGGGTTCTGTTGGCTGAGAGCCTGGAGTTTTATCAGCCTTAACCCTGATGTTTGCCCTGTAGACTCGCCGTGTGGAAGAAGGATTCAGAGGACAAGAGGATGGCGATTTTCCATCTCCCATGCCAGTTTGAGGGTTATCACAGTGAGGTGATTAACCACAGACAAACTATTCGTTAAAAAAAAGAAAACCAAGTGATTATATTAAGAAAAGCATGTGCTCAGCCAGGACTCTCCTTGTTGTGTATGCTCTCACCCAACACCGCCTCCTCCTATCACACACGCACACACATACTCGAACAGACACCCTCACAAGCTATTTTCTGATAGCTTGGAAAGTTCAATGCTTTGTCCTATTTGGCCTTTTAATTCCTCCATTTGTCAGTGTTAGACACACAGACAGAGCCCAACACCACTTATCTGCCCGTGGATCTATTTTCCTGGAGGAGATCCAAGGCACTAATCTGATACGATGATTAGAAAGTGTGTTGAATGTTATTGTCGACAAGAGGGAAAGACAGAGAGAAGGAGACGGAGAGAAAGGGAGAAAAATGGAGCCTAACGTTGGAGTTATTTTTAGATGACGTGGAACAGGCGGGGGAGGGGGGGTGGGAAGAGAGAAATGGAGAAAAAGAGACAGAAAAGAATATGCTTGATGTTTTATTTACAGTGGCACCAGGTGTATATATATTTATTACACAGTCTGGAAACTGTACAGTTCAGCCTTCCATAGAAGCTGGGGGAAAAAATCCAGTTTGCAGTTATTTTTAGAGTTCATCTGCAGGGTCATGTTTTTTCAATTCTCTTCTTTAGATCTCATTTACAATGGCTGCACTACATATTGTTACACCTGGATGTTTTAGACGTCACCTCAAATGTTCTTTGGCAGGTGTCTTATATCAAGTGACTTATGCATTTATAGGGGGATTTACAATTTTTTTTTCTTTCATGTGCAGTCTTGTGAAATTGAGTCTCCAACTTCAAGTTCTTATGCAAAAGCTGAAAGGATACAAACCTAGAGAGTGGCAAAGTGAAAAATTCACATTATCACTTACATCAGAATGTGTGTACATTGTTTATTAGATTAAGATTTGTGAAATATATTAAGTTAGAGGATAACGCTGTAGTATTGATAGGAATTATAACCTATTTTTGAAAAAGTGTCCACTCCTCTGCTTTTGTTTAAAATTGTTGTAAAAGTATAAAGCTACAAAAAACTGATTTAAAAAACAATAACTGGTGTTTAATTGGATGTGGTAAAATAGTTGATCAGAAGTGTCCAGTTGAAGTACTTTCTTCTTGCACCAAGATAAGTCCATTGCCAAGAAATTGAGACCTTTGCTAAGTGCAACATTATTTCCCAGTGTCACTTCTGGTTTAGACATGAGCATTTGCACAATTTTTTTTATTCTTGGTTCTACCATTACACGGATTAGCGATCCTCTTTGAAAATTGTGTTTCAGTATGCTTTTCTGGAACTTGTTAACACGGGAAAGAATCATTCAACTACAATAAAGACATTAAAAAACGGGGGCGGGAGACGCGGCATGCAAGGGATTCGATAACAGTTAAGTGCAAGCGATATCTAATACGCCTTAAACGAACACAGCCTTGATCAACACACACTCACCAGAAGTGTGCGCGCTCTTAAGTATGACTGGCAGAAGACAGGGTTCAGTCTCATCATTAAGGTGTGGATGTATAGAAATCTGTGAGGAACCACCAACTGCCTTATTTTAGAGTGTGGATGGAAAATGGCTAAGGAAGTGGATTATGGGACCTGCTGACAGTGTCATACAGGTGATCTACCCTGTGCAGACATCCAAATAGCTGTTCAACTTAATAGAAGTCACAGACGCAGATCCAGAAGTAAGAAATAAGGCCGTAAAAAAATGGAAGACTTTCATTGAGATATGAGACAAGTAATCATGTTTGTGTTTATGTTTCTGTCAACATCAACTTGCTCCTGTCTTTTGTGCCAACTGAGATCTTAACTATCAATGTAAAGCTATTATTAGCTTAAATCTCCCTGTTTTTTCAGCAGGTTTAAGAGTCCTATAAAAGCTTCAGGAGTTGGTGCCCCAGAACTAGATTTGAGCTCGCACTTATAAACATACAACAACAATAAAACACACTTGCTCTTGAATTTAGTTGCTAGGCTCAAGTTTCATGCTCCTACAGCCTAAGATTTTTTTTTTTTTCTCACTTTCTATTTTTTTTTTTTTTAAGTGGTAATTTGAAGCATTATTGGAATAATCTTGTGATCGGCAGATGTCAACATTTCCCTGTGAGGAAAACTACAACCACCCAAAACAAACAAAATCTAATTCCGCGTTAGGTACTTTGTGGCTGCCAAGATCTCCTCTGGCACTTGAACTTGCAGCGCGATGATGGTTTTTGCTGAGTAGACAAAAGCTGCTCTGACACAGAACTGTCTACAGCGATAGTTTGCCTTCAAAGAGACTTTTCAGCACACTTGGCTTCACACACTGCTCTTACCCAGACCCTGTGTGTAGAATGAGGATCACAGGAAAAGAAAACAGCTGCAAAATGCCCGTGGCAACTCAAGACAGACATAACCAGGAGATTGACCATATGGCACTGGGGTCACCAAGCCATTTTGCGATGGGATGGGAGTTGAAAATGGCCTTTAAACAGGAGGACAATCATATTTAAATGAAGCCTCCCACCTTTGCTAAATGAATTCTGATGAATTACCCAGAGTCAAGGCAGAAAATTACTAATTATTAATTTCGATTATTAATTTTGTGTTGTTCTGAAGTTATTAATACCCTCAAGTTACATCTGTTAATTAATAGAAAATAGTATAAAAAAGCTCATTCCCTCACAATGAGATTAATTAAATGAGGTCGAGTATTACAGCCTGGAGCTCACAGGTTCCACTCCAGGTTACGTTTCATTTCCCAATCAATTCTGGAAACCTACTGAGTTATCTCCAAATTGGACTCCTGTTTCTGTATACTATGGCTTCTGGGCTAGTTGGTGCCAGTCAGAGCTACACCTGCCCTCCAGCTCAAAGTTAATCTGTCCTGTTTCCACTTCAAAGCATCAACATAAGCTTTTTGTTATCCGACGCTTCTCTCAAAGGATATCTGGCGTGACCACAAATTGGATTCGCAGTTATTTCAGGTCTATGAGTATTTAATCTCGGCTGACTCTTACATTTGTAAACGTGGAACCTTTCTCATTTGATAACCATGTATTACAACTATTACAACTGTATTGGCCCATACCTACAAACTCCCAGTCAGCTCTGGGAAGGACAAGGCAACACCCACACGGCCTCCAGGTGAAGCGTTGCAGACCAAAGCCTGCACAACACAGAAATGCACCCCCTCCACCTCACTACTCCATATGCAGCCGCAAGATCCATTCAATATTCCTTGGACATACCTTTCCATTGCAAATGAGTGTGAGAAGAGCAACAAAGACCTGCCCAAACCACACAGGAAGGGTCTGTAAAACAAATACAAAACCTAATCGCAGAGGGGGTTGCAGAATAAAGCTTGCTAAAGTACTCTAATATATGCACAAAAAAGTATAATATATGCACAATCAGCTATGAGTGTTTATATTTGAGATGAACTTGAACTCATTTTAATGAAGACTACTAATAGTATTCAAAGCTCCAGAAGATCAAGGGTAATTACAATGCAAAACTCTGAGACAAGCAAACAGTTTTAATCTGTGAAGGGTCTGTTGTGAACTGAAAACATGGGATTTGGACATGCACTTTATCACATCTGAGCTGTCTTGATGCGTACCCTACTTTATTGTGTGTGAGGGTCAGGCACTATGAGTGCTAAAGATCGCATGCACACCAGTAAAGACTGATTGGGATACAACGAAAAATGTTCTTCCTCCATATTGAACTGTTAAAGTAGCCTATTGTTCTGAGAGAATAAATGTTCCTGTTATTGCAGACTATTGCACTTCTGTCGCTAATGGGCTCAAGGACTCAGGAAAGACTTCAAGGAGATGACATCATCCCATTTGGATCATGTTGATCTGGGTGGCATAGTCTTTTGGCACCGGCGAAGGAATTAAACACAATTGCTACCAGACAGGAACATGACCACAGACTGTGTGATTAGAGCCAGTTACATATGTTGGCACGAAACCCAGCCAATCGCAAGACAAGTTTAAAACAAGTCAGGTTGGCAAACAACTGGATTTCAACTGCAGCAAGAAGGGGGGCTTTTCAGTTAGCCAATGGTGTTATCCTCACATGTTAATCATGTTGATCAAGGTTGGATGAACAGGTTTTGATGTACGCCTGTGTCTCTGTCAAGCTCTCTCTGCCTTAGTCTTATCACCAGTACTGCAATACTGTGCTATGTTCTCAGTTCTTATCCATTCTTGCGGATCATATGGCAGTCCTTCCCCTCATTTGTTTGTAGCTGATGTAGGTTGTGGTGTATAGCTTAAGTGTGCAACCAAGGTTAACTATGTGGCTGTTTTCCCTGTAACTTAATAACGCAATCATGATGTTGACTGTGGTTGACTGTGGTCAAAGACATCAGCCAAATAAATACATAAAATGATGATATTAAGTTGAAGTCATACACCAGTGATTCGACGTGATTCCTTCTAGTGCTGTTGAACGTACGCACAGTGGCTGTTGTGCCAAATGGTCTACTATAGCTGTCCTATTCCTAACGCGGTTGATCGTGGTGTATTTTCTCATCAAACATCGCAAGAAACTGGCATGGAAGCCACACCACCTATCATCCTGTCAAATTAGGGATTTCTGCAATCCAAAAGTGAAGGCAAGTAGGAGTTTCCTTCTCTGGCATTGATATTTTTTTTTTCTAAAGAAAATGTTGAGACGTAGAAACAATTGGACTTTGCTTGGCGATTCCATTTTTTTTTTTTTGACAACTGCTAATCTCTACTTCAGCTCTCCAATGACAAGCTTCCAAATGTCACACTGCATTTATATCCAACTTTTGGAAACAGAACAGAATGGGGGAGGGAGAAGTCAGTAAGGCTTTATTTTGAGGGTGATAAATAAGGGTTTTAGTGGACTTTCAAAGAAAGTGTCACATAAATCAAAAGCCCGTGTGACTTCTAATGCGTTATATCTGTGGGCTGCTCAGAATATGGTCTAATACCATATTATGTGTATTAGATGGATTGTGTGGGAATAAAGTGCACCTACATTGTATTTTGACTTGCACAGTATAGAACATTTGGTTCACAGGTTACCATGACATCATTTACGGGCTTATTTATGACGGTAACTGAAAAACCGAGAGGCACTCTGGAAAACTGTCAAGGTCCTTCTGGATTTCACGTCAATGGAAGCCGTCTGGAAGTCCTCCTGTACTTCAGTAGAAAGCATGTTGTACATGAAAATGCACCTTTCCTCTCTGCTCCAACACACAAGTGCACCCAATTATTGTGATCGAAAACAGAAGAGGGGTCCAATTAATATGTAAAAAAACGAGAAAAAGGGAAGTGGTGCCGAGAAGCGGTCGGAAGAGGTAGACAGGAGATGGGTGTGTGTGTGTGGGGGGGGGCTGGTGAGGGTTGATTGTGCATTATTTACATGTGGCATGCCAGACCAATTATCTATCAGGACGCACGGAGGGGGGGTTCTTGTAAATAAACAACGAGACAGGGAAAGAGGGCCGAGAGATTCAAATTGGCTGTCAGTAGCCGTGTTTGTGATGGAAAGCGTTGAACCAAAGCCTGGTATAATACCACTTTTAGGAAACCCATTGAGTGGAGCTGTCAGAGAAATCAAAACTGCAGTCCTGGTTAAATAGATGCTATACCTGACAGGGAGGCAGTTACATTTGTTTATATCTTCCCCTCTCTTTTTTGTCCCCCCTCCCTCCCTTTTTTTTTCCTTCTTCCCACGTCAAACCGTGCAAGACCACTCATTCCCTCTCGCCAAGACAAACACATCAAAATGTCTTTTCTCTCTCTCTCGCCAGCGCGGTTCTGGACTACAATTTATTTTAATACTTCTGACAGCCGTTGTGTGTCTGTGATCATTCAACAGAGCAGCGTGATGCGAACAACATTTAGTGTTTTGTAAGTCTTATAGATAGAATGTTGCATAAGTAGTTAGCACTGGTATACAGGCAAGGCGGGGGGAAGAAAATTAGCATTTAAACTACCTGCCCACCAGGCATTACCTCACCTCACAAAGTCAATCTACTCCCTGCTGCCCTTTAAAAACTTATACACAACCTCTCTCCATACTATGCTCTCTCCTAAGCAAGTTTGAGACACTTCCATGTAAAACACAACTCTTTTATTTCCATTTTAATCCCTTTATCCTTTTGGGTGGGCGTTACTTCCATCCCGTACCATCACAGCTGCATACAGACTTGCTTTAAACACATTTTCCAAAAGCTACCATAAACCCCTACCAACCACTAGGGATTCAACCAGAAAACTGTCATGGCCTACAGCATTTTCGCAAACTAGAATGAAACCTCACACCCTTAACTAGAGGATACGTCTCCCTCCCCAGCGCCATGTCCTGTCTCCCCCAGTCCCACCACACTACAAGTCTAACCTGCCAAAGAGAAAGCTTCCTGAACCAAGCTCGATACTTCTAGGCCTCCAGTCCAAGCTTGTTTAAGTGGTTGCAGATCTCCCCAAAATGTCTGGTGCACGTGTTGGCAGATCCCCCAAAGCATGCAAACCATATACAGGCACGTGGGTAACCTTCACAGATGAGAACTGCAGCTGCCCTGCAAGGTGCCAGTCAAGGCAAGGCCCTGCTTTGAAGAGGTGGAGGCAGATTTACAGTCAGAGCCGACCGTTTGGGCTGGGATGGCCATTTGCATGAACTTGTATGCACTTTTGTGCTTTTGACAAGATGGTAATTGAGCAGGCTGAGAGTGGGTCACAGTGGGAGATGAGTACAGAAAGAATCCACGCCAGCAAACCCCCACCTCATCCTCTGCCTGGTTCCATATGACACTGCATTAGCGTGCTTATTTTGGGGAAATGTTGCAAATTTAAGGATATAATTGACATAAAGGGTCTTGGGGCTTTTATCCCTCTGTACGGAATTAGACATCCTAATTCCTGGAGCTCCCTCTCATAACTCAGATGTTCTTAAATGAAGGCAGATTCCCCCTTTGATGTGAAATGTCCCCCCTCCAACGCCAGCCCCTTCAATTCCTGAAGAAGAACTCAGCCCAACGCCACTGTGGCAATAGTGGCATAAAAACCACAGAGGGTATTGCTTTCAAAGGGATCAAGACCATCTCATTCCCAGACCCTAATTTTGAGATTATATATGTTTTTCTTTTTCCCCTGTTATGTGTCATCTGTGATTCCCCTGTCTCCCACACCTCCATCTTTCTCTAAACCACAGACTGAATTCCTTTCTCAAAACGAATAATGTTTTCAACTCCCCCTCTACAGTTTAAATCTAGGGTTATATCGCCTTGCAAATATGTTTTCCGCTTGCAGAATTTAAAGTAGAAGTGTGTCTTGTCTTCATTCCCCTTTTATTTTGTTTGCTTTCTGGTTGTTTATTTCCTCATTTGTTCGGTGAGCTTATCCACGGTCACATCTTTATGCATAGCAGTTTTCAATGTTATCTTTTTCAGCACCATACTATCTTGAAAAATATTTGAAAGCCAGTGGCCAGGAAATGTCAAAGGGGAAAACCTTTTTTTCCTTGCACAAGAGGATTGGTTAAAGCATTAGTCTTTGAAATATTTTAGTTTACATCTGACAAGCAGGCCAAACAAGGAGCTGTAAAATCTGCATGAAGTAGTTTACGTCTTTTGCAATAACAAAAACTAAAAAATAGAACTTTTTTGGTCTATTAATGCTCTCAATCTTCCCTTTTGATCTTTAAATGAAAATTGAACAAGGTTTGCTACATAATATTACATAAGCATGGCCTTCACTTCAACATTGTTACAGTTTTGGAATAGAAATATTTGAATAGGAATATTAAATTATATGTGGGACCTTTGAATGCTTAGAAAACAGTACCCAAGCAATAATTCAAGCTAGTTTGAGGCTGCCTCCACCCCATCCCTCCTTTGACTGGATTTTCATTTTTATTCATGTAGTCTAGGGGGGAGGGGGATAAAACTCCCTGTGATTTTTAAGCAAATCGTCACACAAACTTTAATTACCGCAACTTCACAGGGAATCACAAATAGTAAGCCAGCAGAATTGTCAGCCGCTTATCATTATTATAACTTAAAGGAAAACTAAGCCAATTCATTACATTTCCCACAGAGTCTGTGCAAACTACAGGAGAGGGAAACAAATGATACAATTATGAAGTATCTATATTTCTGAATTAAGTATAGGCTACCTTTGAACAGATACAGGATACAAACAATGTCCTCTTTTAAAGCCCACCCAAAAGGCTTCAAAGCTGACTTTTATTTTTATTATTTTTCATTTTTCATAGTTTTGAAAAAATCACGATCTGTACATTACCAAAAGATTAGTAGCTTTACTTGATATCTCTGACAGATGATGTATTCCCTCACTGGCATCAAGTTTATAATACCGGTCTTACCAAACAGTCAATCACTGATGAAGAGGCTCCAATAATTTTCCCCCCATTCACTGCTACAAGAAAACTATGGTGGCTTGTTAGGGCCATGACCATACACAAAGAAAAAGTGGTAACACTTATATTACAGCATCATTAATACATGATTAGAAAATAGTTTATTAAACATTTAGGAACCATTAATAATTCAATTTATAAAATATCAATAAACCTTTATACAATATAATGTATAATTTATATTAAAGATTTGAAACAAAATAGTGTTTTTTTAAATGATAACTCATATATTTATAAATTCAATTATTAATGGTTCCTAACTGTTTTATAAACTGTTTACTAATAATTTATTAATAACCGTGATATAAATTTACAGATTTGTTTTGTTTTGAATCTCAGGATTTCATTACTACTGTTTATCATGATCAAAAGATAACTTTTCACAGCATCTTAATATCTCATGATCATGGGATAACTGAACTGTAATAAGGCTATGCCAAGATAAATGATCTCATGATCACAACATAATGAAACCTTTCTTGTTTGTTTCTTTGTTTGTTTTGTTAATAGCCTCCCGATACACATCTGTACCTCCACATATGGAACAAAGATATATTTTTAACATTTGGTAGAAACGTACAATACTTTTATTACTCAAATGCCAAAAGTTGGCCTTTTTTGTATATTTACAAATATATTAAATACATCCTATATCATTTTAGTCTGCAATGCATACAGTGAGGGAAAAAAGTATTTGATCTCGTTTGCCCACTGACAAAGAAATGATCAGTCTATAATTGTAATGGTAGGTGTATTTTAACAGTGAGAGACAGAATAACAACAAAAAAATCCAGAAAAACGCATTTCAAAAAAGTTATAAATTGATTTGCATATTAATGAGTGAAATAAGTATTTGACCCCTTCAATTTAGTACTTGGTGGCAAAACCCTTGTTGGCAATCACTGAGGTCAGACGTTTCTTGTAGTTGGCCACCAGGTTTGCACACATCTCAGGAGGGATTTTGTCCCACTCCTCTTTGCAGATCCTCTCCAAGTCATTAAGGTTTCGAGGCTGACGTTTGGCAACTCGAACCTTCAGCTCCCTCCACAGATTTTCTATGGGATTAAGGTCTGGAGACTGGCTAGGCCACTCCAGGACCTTAATGTGCTTCTTCTTGAGCCACTCCTTTGTTGCCTTGGCTGTGTGTTTTGGGTCATTGTCATGCTGGAATATCCATCCACGACCCATTTTCAATGCCCTGGCTGAGGGAAGGAGGTTCTCACCCAAGATTTGACGGTACATGGCCCCATCCATCGTCCCTTTGATGCGGTGCATTTGTCCTGTCCCCTTAGCAGAAAAACACCCCCAAAGCATAATGTTTCCACCTCCATGTTTGACGGTGGGGATGATGTTCTTGGGGTCATTCCTCCTCCTCCAAACACGGTGAGTTGAGTTGATGCCAAAGAGCTCGATTTTGGTCTCATCTGACCACAACACTTTCACCCAGTTCTCCTCTGAATCATTCAGATGTTCATTGGCAAACTTCAGACGGGCCCATACATGTGCTTTCTTGAGCAGGGGGACCTTGCGGGCGCTGCAGGATTTCAGTCCTTCACGGCGTAGTGTGTTACCAATTGCTTTCTTGGTGACTATGGTCCCAGCTGCCTTAAGATCATTAACAAGATCCTCCCGTGTAGTTCTGGGCTGATTCCTCACCATTCTCATGATCATTGAAACTCCACGAGGTGAGATCTTGCATGGAGCCCCAGACCGAGGGAGACTGACAGTTAATTTGTGTTTCTTCAATTTGCGAATAATCACACCAACTGTTGTCACCTTCTCACCAAGCTGCTTGGCAATGGTCTTGTAGCCCATTCCAGCCTTGTGTAGGTCTACAATCTTGTCCCTGACATCCTTGGACAGCTCTTTGGTCTTGGCCATGGTGGAGAGTTTGGAATCTGATTGATTGATTGCTTCTGTGGACAGGTGTCTTTTATACAGGTAACGAGCTGAGATTAGGAGCACTCCCTTTAAGAGAGTGCTCCTAATCTCAGTTTGTTACCTGTATAAAAGACACCTGGGAGCCAGAAATCTTGCTGATTGATAGGGGATCAAATACTTATTTCCCTCATTAACATGCAAATCAATTTATAACTTTTTTGAAATGTGTTTTTCTGGATTTTTTTGTTGTTATTCTGTCTCTCACTGTTAAAATGCACGTACAATTAAAATTATAGACTGATCATTTCTTTGTCAGTAGGCAAACGTACAAAATCAGCAGGGGATAAAATACTTTTTTCCCTCACTGTATATTAATTTTATTTTTTGAAAATACATGGTGGGGGTACTTTCTTAAATTTTAAACTTTCAATATTTAAAACATATAAAATAAATATATGGATTACAGACTAAAATACATTTATATATACTAAAAAGTGGCCAAATATGGCATGTGAAAAATATAAGGATCACAAATTTCTACCACATATTAAATATATGCATATCTGTGCTGTTTGAGAACAGCCACTATAACAGACATCTGTTCTTTCTAGTTTTTTTCCTTCATTCACTATCACCAATGTGTTTTTGCTGCTCATATAGTGGATTGGTACTTTTCTGAGCATTACTGCTTATTCAGTCAGTAAGCCATCTTCTATACATGTCAATACTCAGCCTCTTCCCAAAGAATCCTGTTTTCTGACATTTTCCCCTTTTTCCATCCATCAAGTTTGATTGTTCTGTGTCATGAATACAATGGGAGAAAAGTCACTGAGATAATGAGCATTTGTGTCGAGGTGAACTAAACAGCGGTCAGTAATTGTAAATTAAGCACAGGCAGAAATAGATGTGTGTTTTTCTTAGTTGTTAAATTGTTAAAAATAAATAAACAGCATAGCACTGCCAAAAAGAGCAAAATAACAGTGGGAAAAGTCAAGCATAAATTTGTCTCCTAATTAAGCCCACATTTATTTATTTATTTTCTACAACAATGGCAGCCATCTTAATGGCTTTACTCATTAAACTCTCCCTTCGTCGTTAATTGGCCATTGCGAATTTTATTCAGCATTAAAAAGTATGCACTAAACGAAAGCATGCTCAAGCACGTTCATTAGATCAGGTCACTTCAACACTAATTGCATTAGAAAGACTTTAACAAGACTATTTCCAAAGAAAGGGGGCCCAGCAACGATTGCAAATGAGAAGGAATAACCATCAAAACCGATCTGTCATGTATTTTTAGGAAGGGAAGAAAGGAATCACAAGGATCTTAATGAGCAAATCAATCTTCTTATGTAGTAGAAGAAAACGGTCAAAATAAGCTGAGCCCAAGTCTTTTCTGAGATAATTATATATTTTTTCGTACGGCACAGTCATATGACTTGATTTATACTATACGTCTTGCTTTTCAAAAAATATTTAAAAGAAAAGTAGGGTGGGGGGAGTGAAATAACTTTTTTGTTTAAGACCATAAATGAGACACCAGTCTGAGAAACACTCATTTGAAGTTTTATAACAGACTCTTTTGCCTTTTTTGTGTTTTTAACATTTATTGTCCCTGGGGCTGATGCTGTGTCATCTGGTCAAACAAATCAAGTAAATGCACAGGGGAATTTGGAATAAAACATAAATGCGTCCAGTAAATGCTTCTGTATAAATAAGAAAGCACAAGTTATCTGTCCATAAACAGTAAAAGAGTCAATAAACAGGAAAATCAGACCTGACTCACATACAACGCAATATAGATTTCTAAAGCGCCTAACATGCAGACCACTTCAATGCATTGTACCAAACCAACCCCATGAAACACACATTCTATATGTCCATTCTACCTACTAATTAAAAGTTTTTGAAAACAGGATGTAAGCTTTGAGGAGGGTTAATTTCTAAGAACTTTGCCACAGAGTTTCACAATTAAGGAGTTTTGTATTTCTTTTCCACATAAGGAACGAGCTCTTCGTTTCATCCTCTTTTTGCCTTTAGTTTCTTTTCTGTGGCATTCTTAGGTGTTTACAGAGGGATTATCTCTTTCTGTTTGAAAAAGAGGAGTGTGCAGCATTTATTCAACAGCACATAAAGCTTCTGGGAGTACGTGCTAGAGCTCGACTGTTAGGGAGTGCGGGGTGAGGGGGAAGAAAATTGAGGTTGCACAGTATTCCAAAACCGAACGTTGGGACCTTAATGCACTGACACCTGGGAAGCTCTGTGAAATTTGTCACTCTCCCATCCTCTGTCTGTCCCCATGAGCACTGATTATTTTTTCCAACAGCTAATTTTGACAGTAAAGAACCTTTAAGCAAAATTGCCACCATTTCTAAAATCATGGTTTTATGAGTTGACAGTGTATAAGTAAGCTATATACCACTCTTCCAAATCGAGTCTATCATATTAAAGCAACTTTAAAAATTTACAACTTACCCAATAGTGGTGAATAGCAACCTCAGACATTTATGTTTGTATGGATATGTTGTGTCATAACATCCAGGAAAGCGTAAAAACTACAGAATCACCAATACAACCAAACAATCCCGCATTCAAGAAAGAAGAAAAAACACAAATGGAAGAACACACAAACAGCAGTATCTGGCAGAGAGTGGCAAGGGTCTCAAGTGGGGTTTGACACACAGTCATGGCAGAAAGACGATATGTATACAGTGAAATGAATAACTGGACAAATCCAGTAAGTTTGAGTGTAGTAGTTTGCTTGAACCCCTCCCCCTTTATATAACATTAAAAAAAGCAATTTTCTTCCCTCCCTTCCCTCACACACATCTGCAATCGTGAATCGCCAATCAGTTCATTCTGCTAGGTCAATTCAGATGAGCCAATCTTCCGCTTTTCTGTGGCAGAGAAAAGCCAGCGCGAGATACCGTGGCTCGCCTCTCAGTGACAGCTGTAAAGAAAGACTGCCAGGCATTTGTGACAAGTGAAAGGCATCAGTCAATACACACCATTGGCTCGGCTCCTTACACGACTAGATTAATGCACTCAGCTCCCAAACCCTGTGTTTGAACATGCCATTTGTCAAATTGTTTTGGCCCATCCGGCGCAGCCCGCCACGGACAGCAGGACAGATTGAATGGCAAAATGAGAGATGCGCAACTGCTATTGACATTAGTTAAGGATTGCTTGTAGACTGAACTGCTATTTGACCCACTTAGAGTAATACCGATCGCTCATCCGTGGAGAAAACTGGACTGAATCCATAGCTCTCGCAAGCAGAAAGGACGGTTAAAGGCTATTGTGAAGGAGCATTTTCTATCATTTACTGTGATTTAGTTTCTTATTGGGCTCTATTATGTCATCGCAGTGTATCTCCCCTTTGTGCAAACTGGGGGGTTTTTGAGTCGCTCTCGCTGACTAATCCACGGAAAATGGTGGGTAGGAGAAAGAAATGCTAAGTGCTGGAGCCAATGGAGTTTGGGCAATACTTAGAGAAATTTGTGTTTAATCACTGTGGACTGAAAGTTGGCCGTCCATCCTCACATCTTGTCAATTGTAGCAGGAGAACTTTTAGTTTCCCTCTGGACATCCAGTCAGGAGTGCCGATAAAGTTTTGACCAACCAGGGCTACACTAACAAATAGGCCACACTAATCTGTTGTTAAATAGGACCAGTTAAGCTAAGACTTTGGCTCTTGATCTCCAACGGAAACCAAGTAGATGCATTGGATTGTGGCTCTGAAGGACCAGATATGTGCGATCTTAGCATAGATACATGGGAAATGACATTAGCCACCCCTGCAATGATTTTGGCTTTTGCAGAAGGTTTAGGTTTTAATGCTGATATATTTTCCTCTAAGCTTAACCAAAGGCAAATGTTATTTATGGATAAAAACAAGAGGAGATGTCTGGTAATACTTATAAAGTTGTCCCTTTTTATACTGCCCCCTTCCCGTATCGCCAGTTATCTCGCATTGCCAGTTTTCCTTCCATTTTGCTCCAATGTATAGTCTCCCTCTGTACCATCTTCTTAATAACGTCAACCCCACTTGCTGCCAATTTCAATGCCGCTCCCAGACTTGGCGGTATAATGAGGGAGGACTGTATATTTGTGTTATACATACTTTTAATCGCTAATAAGGACCATGGAGCATTGTAAAAGCCTGAACCCAACAAAAGTTCACTCAATATAGCGCTGGTGCCTTTGTGATAGAATTTGGAAGCCAGTTTATTTTAGAACCTCACAGCACCCAAGAGCTAGACAATGGAGACAGCTTAAGGGGATGGAAAGGAGACTTTATGTAAGGATTAATCAAGGCGGGAGACAGGGCTGACTGTATGCACTGACTAAACAATTTGGCATCCTTTATAACTGACTGATAGAAGCAAACAGGAAATTTGCATTGCAGGAAGAAACAACCACCACTCACAAACAGTCAAGTAAAGCCAAAGCCAAGTAAACAGCGTGTCAAGATGCTTCCAAATGCTCCTCTCACAAAGGTTTACCTTTATGTGGTGGCTCTACAGATAATACTGTCTAAGTGGATGGAATTTGTGGAGTTCTTGAGTGTGGCTTATGTTGTTGACACCCTTTTTCACACACCAGAAGTGTTTTGTTTATCAAAAGGGAGGGATTGTTGTCTATGTCAAGCCTGGGAACTTGATTAACTATTTTCCTTGCTTGCACTGAGAATCGGCAACAAGCAGGGGATGACTGCAAGAGGAAAGAATTTCCGTTTTTGTATTATTATTTAAATATAAGGAACTCACTGCGGCATGAACAGCTTGTTAACAGACGAGAAGTGCATTAATTGCAGGTCGACCTTCGCTTAATTGTCTTTATTAAAATAAAATTAAAAAATCATTACAATATACCCATGCAGTAATGGAAAATGCATTTGTTCTAATTGAATGCCGTCATGTGCTTGTCTCTTCCTTCCCTGGCAGAGAGAGAGTGTACCCTGAAAGAAATATGTCTGTTGAAACCACCTTTGAATTTATTCAGCACATCTGCAGATCCTCAAGATATATCCATATTAACAAAGGGGTTGGGACCACAGACACATGACTTCAAAGACAGCTGTTCACAATGCTTTTAATAGGATGCAGGCCTACACTTAACCTTCACGACTGCGACAATCTTTTTGATAGACAGCCAGAGGAATACTGCACCCATTCAGTGAAAGAAGCTCTGCAGGTCTCTCCCTGATTCACTGTTCATGTTAATCCCAGAGGTATTCTATTTGAGTGAGGTCAGTAATCCGAGCAGGACTATCAAGTACATATCAAGGTTGGCAAAATATCACAATGTGCCTTCTGTAATTGTAGCACTACTATTAGTTGAATTACTAATTCTTCAAGATCCACTGAGATTTACTACTTCTATTATTACTTAATTATATAAATAGTTACAAAAATATATCTAAAAAACTGTGAAAAAGGTTTCAACACAAAAGTAAAACAGTCCTGCCAAAATGTAGTACGCACTTACTTCCTAAATATTCATTTGGTATAATATCAAGCCTCAAAAGAGAAATTAAATTCACCCAAATAGATGTAGGTGCATCCTCTTATTGCTTATTCAGGTGCAGACAAACCCGACATCGTTTTGTGCAGTCACTGGAAAACAAAAGGGAAGTGTGCTCAGAAGTTCAAGTGACCAAACAACAGGAGAGAATTAGCTATTTTCCAGACTATGCGAATGTACCCTGATTTCTGATTGCGAAATGGAATAATAAATATGCAATTGTATGTTCATATTTATATCTCTATATACATATATCTATAAAATGATTGATTACGTTTTTATATTTACATTGTATTCATTTCATACGAACTTGAATGCGGCATGCAAGAAATTCACTGTCACTCCTCTAACTTTCACTTTCGCTTGCTCTTTCTCTCTCCCCCCATGCGGTATGGATTCTCTGAACATTATGGAAGATTTCATGATTGAAGCGTTTCGATTTATGGATGAGCTAACACAGCTATGCAAGCCTCCTTTTATCTCCAAACTGCAATTTTAATGTGACATAAGCGGGGGGAAAGCATTGAGAAACATTGCCTGTGAATTACAGGTCTAGAGAAAGGTTAGGCTTACCGATGTTTCGCAGTCTGGGGCCTCGCTGTGCGGCTCCTGTTGCCCGCGTCGAGGTGCATAACCCTCCAAAATGTATTCTCTGATGATATGTTTATCACCGAGTCCATAGCTTTATTGTTTTCAAAATGCAATTCCCTACAGTTTTGGTCTTTGCCCCCTGACGAAGACTTTGCCTCAGTTTATTGTGTATCTTATGTGTGTGAGCGAGGTTTTAATTTGCACCGGGTTGGCAGCGAAACCTAAACTTTGGTGTAGACCTATAAATATATAGGCCTACTGTTGTATCAGAGTAGGAAACTTTTAATGTATACGTCTTACAGGAAAACATTGTCAAGTTACGGTAATCATTTACGCAGTCACCTCAAGTTAAATTAATATGCAAGAATGGAGATTCATATTTGTACGTACTTTTAGATACATATTTTCCTATAACAAAAAAAGGAGGTAATCGATCGTCTGCCTGAAGCTTAAATTTGCAGAACACATAAAAAACAATAAAATGTCTTTCTCCCAAAACATTAATTTTGTTAGGATTGCTTTAAAAAATAAAAAGGGACATATTAATATAATTTTGTATGCCTAAGGCGTTTTGTGTTTCACCAAAGTAAATAATAGCCTATCCAATTATAAATAACTGAAATGCCAGCCCTAACAAAATAACTGCACACACTTAAAGAACTTATGCAAATAACAGCACCATTTACAATATCTATTATCACTTTGGCAAAGGGTTTAATCATTAACCTTCAGTTTAGTAACAATTTCTAATTGTTGGCAAGAGTTGTTCAGGAAGCTAACTGCATTTTAATGTGGATCCGTCCAATGAATTATAGTACAGTAATTGAGTGGTTTGATCAGTACTGTTTATTGTAGGTGGGTTAACCTTCAATTGCACATTTTACAACACAAGTGAAGTGATGAAATAGCTGACATAATATACAATAGAATATGGACCTTAGGGGGAAATGGGGGCAATATATTTTGTTACAAGTTCCTCCATTTCATACCTTTCCACATATCAGAAAGGGATTGATATGTTCACGTTTAAAAATTGTATCTGCTCACCGCACGGCTCACCTTTGGCATCCAAAACTCACTTGGGAAAATAAACCTAATACAGGTTTTGTTCTTCAAAGACTGGAGAAACTATGAAATTGGGGAAATATTCATCTTTACGGCCTCCTCAGTACAGTGTGTGAGTCAACGGTGAGGTATGTACTGCTATGGTTTCAAACAAAAATACAGAGTAATCAATAACCCATAATAATAGTCTCCTAAAGAGTGACATTTTCATATTCCTATTATTATTATTATTATTATTATTATTATTATTATTATTATTATTATTATTATTATTATTATTTATTTATTAGCAGACACCCTTATCCAGGGCGACAATAACATATAAGGATTGTTATGATCAATTCCTGACCTGAACTATGAACAACAGTGTAATGAGAATAATTTCATAAAAATGTATTACAGGCTATGGTAAATTTAAACAAGATACATTTTTGGTCAATAATTAAACAAATAAAACTAGCACAGTAGCCTGTAAAATAACTTAAAAGTTTAAATGTTGGCATTATACAGTTGTATACATTGTTTGCTTGCTAGACAGTTCTACTGGCCTTCACTTCTATTTACAACCACTCTCTACACAGGGCTGAATCACTACATATAGGTTTTAGTGATACAATACAACAACAAAACTGAAAGAAAACAATGCAAGTTAAATATTTTGTTTTTGTCATTTTAGAAACATCCCAGTATATATCAAAAAGTACGTATATACAACACAATAATAATCTCATCCTGTTGGGTTTGAGTCTGCTGCTCAATGTCGAGGCAGTTGCTAATGTTTTACATGGCAGGGATCTTGCAAAATCGTACTGAGATATATATCTTTAAACCCGACTGGTAGCGATGGGGTTATTAAGGCTTGGAAAAAAAAAAACAGCTATATCCTGCGAGTCGACAGGCGCTAATCTAGGGGTCTGCGAAATCCGACAGATCAACAGGTAACCCCAGCATGAGAATGAGCACGGTCGGTTGAGTTGGTAATATTATTCAAAGCACAGAAGATAATCTATTAACTCAAACAACAGGAAATCGAAAAGAGATGATAGCCTGAGCTACAGGCCATGAAAGGAGGAAAAAAAAAAGAAAAGAAAATCTACAACATAAAGCCACCTTCCCTCCTCCTTTCTACCCAAAGGAAGGCGGGGGGGTGAAGAGAGAGTGCCTTGTAGTGTTCTCCAGAGTAGTAAGGGATATGAAAAAGGGCATTCCTCTGGCTGTGACTATCAAACGCACTCCGCGCCCCACGGACAGCACGGCGAGCCTGGCTACTGTGTCAGGAATTAGAAATGACAGCGCTGGCAGGCCGAGCACAGGGCTGCAGTGGAGTCGCCAAGATGTCAGCTTTTGAAAGGGAAATTGCGCCTGATTCAGCACGGGGTTGGCGACAGGTAATTATACCTCAGCCGACAGCAGGAGCAGCCTGGAAGGGGGATTGGGTTTTTTCCCCCTTCTCTTGCCTTTGGGTATAAAATATATATGCGCCTTCCCTGTGCAGGTTTGGGGGGAAGGAGAACGCACAAGCAGAGCGCAGGCAGCTCAAGAACAGAAATATTAAAGTCAGACACCATTAATTTATATTCCCATTCCATTTCCAATATTTTCCATTTCCTGCACTATCATTTTTTTTTCATCTTAGTAAACTGTAAATAACCACATTACCTATTTTTATAGCAACTGTAGTCTATTTCACTCTTCTTTTAGATCCATTTCCCCCCTGGACAGTGGATTTACTGTGTGTGGCTTGAATGTGCGATCCATTTGACACATTTTATTACACTTCTGAGGGTGGGAAGAACATACAACTAAAGTTAATTTTTTCAAGACCAGCTCATGAGTGTTGCACATTATATTTGATCTCCTCTCCCAATCTGCATTTTTTATTTTTCATTCTATTGATGCCAGCTGAAACACATGAAAAAGAAGTTTGAAAGGGGACCATATTTACGCAAAGCAGATTTGGACCAAAACACAGAGCTATCCAACCCAAATTAATTTTAACTCTGTGCACTGAACCACACATGGTCCAGCAAAACAGGGATTTGAAATACCGAGCTTCATGACTAGGCACAGGTGCATCTGAATAAATCAAGTAGGCCTTCAACCATCAATATAATTTGTAGCCTCAGTCTCAGTTCCTGGAGTCTCACAGTGTCTTTTGGTTTTCTGGACCTCTCAATTACTTAATTAATGTAATTATTTAAACAATTAGGCATATATAACGTTTTCTTTTTCATTAGCAGATGATAGCATAATATTACTTTCATCCAAGGTGCATGCACTACTTGTAGAAGAATCTGCAGCCTGTTTATGAGTATTTAATTAGTCCAGTTAATCAATTAATCAGAGTAATTAAGTAACTGGAGGCGTGGAAAACTAGAAAACCCTGCTTGGCCTCCAGGAAATGAGACACCTTAGTCCAGATGTGTCCTAGCTGATTTACAGCTGTGATGCCCACATAAATACTTTTTTCCTGTACTAAACTAGCAATTTTAGCCAAATAATATATATTTTTAGACTGAAAAACTGCTTGCAAAGAGATTACGTGGGGGGAAGCAAGTTAGTCATATACCATAATCATTCTTCTGCCTATTGCTAAAGTAGCCCTATTATTCTGTAGACTTTCTCCACGTTAGACTCTCATGCTCAGATGTTGAGTTGTCCTTCAGCAGCTATTTTTGCTGAGGCGGTTGGTTAGCAAGTCACAGAGTCATCTATGGAAAAATGACAGGAGAAAATGACACTCAACAGCGAGGAATTTAATAAAATGATACAAGCTTTAAGACTCTCAGACGGGATTCACTTTGCAGCAGAGTTTTGCATTGAGACAGATAAATATATGCTATTTTGATACGTTTTTCCTGTGGGTGTACCTTGGACGATTTCAATAAATGCATTGGATTTCTCTTTCAAGAAATGACTTAAACTGGTGTCAGTCCCTCGCTGTCATGACTGAAAAGAATGAGAAGGGGGGGTAGAAACTAAAAAAAAATATTAGTGAAAGCGTCTATCGTCAGCTGAAGAAGACGCTGTTGTATTTTTTCCATCACCAGGAGTCTGTAATTTAGTTGAAGAGTAACTCGAGATAGAAGTAATAGCGTGCCTAGTAACGGCGCTGGAATTCAAATTATGAGGAACAGGGTTGGCGTCAAGCAGGAGAAGCCTTTTCAGCTGAGGGTGGGAGGCGAAGGGTATCTTGCACAGAAATGTATTGAAAAGCGCAATCATTCAGGAGGAAGATTTGTCTTTTATTTTAACTGCAAGATACGTCTCTACGGGAAAGGTGGTCTTAGTGTGGGGTTATACATTTCTGTCTGTTCAATTGAATAAGTAATTTTCGTCAATGCAAGATTTCATCAATCTAAATTACTTATCATCAATTACACATTTTCAGTACTTTCTAGAAAAGGAAAATGTGTTTTATCTACCCAAAGACAGGAAACTTTGCAGCACCATGGCACATTTTGCAATTTTTTCCATGGGGGTACAAAATACTTCATGCCCTACCTTCACTTCCTGTGGCCTCATAAATATGTCAAGAATAAGAATAACAGTGAAAACCAGTGAAATGAACAGTGAAATGTTTTTCTTTACAAAATCAAGGACAGTATGCTGTTTCAGACTTATAATGAAATAACTTGACTTAACTTGAAATAACTTGACTTAGATCAAACACCAATATAGAGGACATCCACACCTGGCTCTTATAGTCGGGACACCCCAGTGCTGATATTTTCAAAGCATTGATTTTTAGACTTGAGCCACTACCAAATGACTTTTCTGAATTAATTAATTGTCTCTTTGTGCTGTGGATTAAGACATTTGGCTGGACCCTAACCAAACCTATTTCGCAGAGGACCTAAACTTGTTTTGAGCCAGGTCACAAGACATGAAAGCCCCAAACCAGCTGGTGAATTAACCTCCCTTCACCAAATATCTTCTGACGTTTTTGATAAGCACCACAAATCCCTGTGCAAAAAAAAAACCATCAGCCAGAGCACTGTAGAACTATCCAGTTCTCGTGGGTATGGTATGCTATTTTGGAATGAGTTAAATGATAGGTCTTTTCAACCAGAAAAGACATTGCTAAGACAGGCAAAACAACCGAATAAGCAGAAAAAACAATGGTACATTAAAATAAATGCTGAAAGATGAACTCAGTGAAAACAGTGTGGATTAATTAAATCAATAGATAATTAAAGGCAAACTGCTACATAAGCATAAGAGCAACAGATTTTAACCCCTAGATATCAGTGGGCCAGGAGAATACTGAGGGTTATACAGTAATTGATCAACTGCATAAATCGGGAGAGGAACAGAGGGAAGGCACACTTTACCTGCTGCTATCATCTCTCAGTTGCTGACCTGCCTCCTAATTCCCAGTTGTTGGGCAATATCTTTCTAGACTTCTCATTATCTGTTGTCTCTCTCTTTACAATTTAGGTTCAAGAATCCTTCCTAGTCGGAACAATTGTCAACAGCACAATTAAGTAAGAGTAAACTGCCAATCCCTTCCGATCATGACACTTTGCAAAGAGCATGACGCAACGGTCTTGGGTTTAACATCCCTTCTTAGTAAGGCGTTTCTTCAAGATGTCTTTTTGTTACGCGCTTATTAGGAAATTATGTGATATTATGTCCTGCCATTGACACTAATTACAGAATGATACAATGCAAAGCCTGCACAAAAAGCATTTGGGGGTGAAGCTCTGATTGATTTTGAATAGAATTGCTCTTTTTTTTTTCCTTCATCCATTATTCGTTCATGAAGCAATATACACCTCATTAAACTAAAATGAAAAAAGTGTAATTGTTCCACCCCCCTCAGTCATCATACCATCCAAATCCTTTGGGTAACCTCGGCAATCTCATTTTTTTTCCATCTACTCCCACTCCACAAGGTTTTCAGCCTTCTTTGCAAATGGTTTCCTTGTTCATCTGTTATTGCAACAGGCGCACAAAGTAGACAGCCTACTGAACTCTATCATTCTTTGGGGACGTCTTGTCTAGGAAAAAAGGTCCAAAACAAATGTGTTTGTATGCAGCATATCTAGATAAAGAGATTTGTATCGATATATACACACACAATTATGAGGTCAGCTGAAAATCCAACCAACCATAATAAGCTACTGATTTGTATAAAAGCTAACACTTCCCTTACAGAAACTTTGACCTCATAAAAGGATACATGATCCCTATATTGTACCTCCTTCTTTGGAGCCAAGAAAACCAATGTTTTATATTTCCCGATGGATCTTAAACTTATGCAATAAGTGGTTTAAATTGGGGAATTGCAATCAGATTTCAAGGTAATTCCATTAATGGTTAATTGAACTGTAGTTTAGAGTCAATGTTTGGCTGCTTTGGCACTGAAATAATATGCACGTGGAAAAAACACTGGGCACCAAGTGGAAAAACTGCAGTTTGAGATATCTTTGCCCTTGACACATGCAGATGATCTCAATCACTTTCATTTCTCTTGTACGTTTCTCTCCACTTTCTCTCCCTTCGTGGCTAAGTTGATCCCAAAGTTGTAATTGAGTGTAAATGAGTCTGTACCTGACTGCAAAATCATTTTTCTGTATAGGCTAAATAAATCTATTATTCTCCCTGTATAATGATAGTAAATCAATAATTTAAAACGTATACAATGGGTATGGAAAATCATCAATTCCTTTATACTGTTTCAAGGCTTGTATTATATGCAAGAGTTTGATTGATGGATATGTACTGTACATTTACAAAATGCCTGACAAAAAAGAAGAAAGCAGTCTTCTGTCCTTTCACATAACACATTATTTATTAAACCTTTGGTTGCGTTCATTGTCATCACATTACTATCTCTTCATTGATCATTTATGGCAATTGTGATTATTTTGCCGCTGTTATTAAATTTTGACATTATTGCTCCGTAGTTTTTGCGGCTTGTAATTCAACAGTTTATCATTGCGTTGCTTCTTCAATGGGACTCTTTTGCTCGGGCGTGTGCTTGAATTTACATAAGATAGAGGGTGAGGTGATTATAAGTGTGTGTGTGTGTGTGTGTATTTGTGTGAGGAGGTGTGGATTTTGAATGTTTTATTTGACATTGGAATATATACTTTTTGTATCTGAGATTAAATTCTCCTGCTTTTCTTAGTTAAAATGTTACTTTTTCCAACCAGTTATAACGTTAAGTGTAGTACTGTGTAAAACTGCTACTTTTAATTAACCTCTGTATCAAATTATCATCATCCATTATGTCGCATGAAAAAACATCCAATACGAAAGATATAGATTTACACAGTCAGGGATTTTGTATTGAGCCTGTTATCTGTAGGCCTATGCAAGTGATTTTCCTTTTCTTTTTCTTTCCATACTCATCATCGGCTCGGTTTTCTTAATTTCTTTGACAGGACTTTTACTGTGACTTACAGTGACATGATTAATTTGCAGCGGCATGTTTGAGGGTGTGCTCAGCACAGAAAGGGCCTCAAACAATTAAAATCAATTTGGACTAATTGAGCACAGACATCTCACTGTGTCCAATTTTAAATGGGTTTAAATCTACGAAATGTCTAATTGGGATTGATTCTCAAAGCAGTGATTTGGTGGTTTTGCTTTCATTTCCCATTGGCATTGCTTGTTTATGTGTGTATGTCTGTATGTACAGACGGGTGACAAATTAAAGGAAAAACCTGAATAAATGAGTGGAGCAACATAACGAATGCAGAGGCCTTCAAACAGGTGTACAGCATGATACAATTAAGCAATTAACATCCTATCATGCTCTGTGGCATGTATTAAAATGCTGAGCAGGCTGAATTTGGATCAAGATGGGAAGAGGAAAGAATCTAAGGGACTTTGCAAAGAGGGGTCATTATTGGGGCACGAATGGCAGGAGCTTCAGTCACACAGACGCTCAACTGTTCTCTAGTGGGCGAGTGCATGTGTGGAGACACCAAGAGATCGGTACAGGCCTGACTGCTTGACCCCTACAGTGAGGGGGTCCGGAGGCTCTGTTATGCTGTGGGGGGCATTTTCCTGGCATGGTTTGGGTCTACTTCTCCCCTTAGAGGGAAGGGTCACTGCAAATCATTACAAAGTTATTCTGAGTGATCACCTTTATCCTATGGTGAAACATTTCTATCCTGATGGGAGTGGTCCCTTCCAAGATGACAATGCCCCTATCCACAGGGCAGGAGGGGTCACTGATGGTTTGATGAGTATGAAAATTATGTGAATCACATGCTATGGCCTCACCAGATCTCAACCCAATTGAACACTTGTGGAAGATTTTGGACCGACGTGTTAGACAGCGCTCTCCACCAACATCATCAAAACACCAAATGAGGGAATATCTTTTGGAAGAATGGTTTTCATCCCTCCAGTAGAGTTCAGAGACTCATAGAATCTGTGCCAAGAGCACTGAAACTGTTCTGGTGGCTTGTGGTGCCCGACACCTTACTGAGACACTTTATGTTGGTTTTTCCTTTAATTTGTCACCTGTCTGTATGTGTGTTCATAATGGCTATGAAAAGGGCCATATCTAAATTATAATCTTAAAACATTTCCTTACTTTTCACAGACACCCATCTTCAGACATTTACAAGATGAACACACCACTGAAACTCTGCTCCTTAGGACTGGCTACCAAATCTCCATTAACTTAGACTTTCAAAATGTATTTTGGCCATCTCCACTCTATCCCCAGAAAATATCGCTGCGCATCACAAAATTAACCTTTAGGCTCTTGCCAAAGTTGAAAAAAGTTAACAGATCTCCCGGAATTTGAAACAGTCCATCTGAAACTATAAAATGAACAGCTGCAATTTCCAAACTGGATTTTATGTTTATGTCTGAAATCTCAAACACAAGGACCTCAAAGAATAACAATTATCTCCAAAGAAAGGCAGAGACCTCGAAAGTTGAGGCCAATTTCACAAGGTGTTTATTGCTTTCAAAGTGAATGTAAGCGATTTTTCTTTGAGGAGGGAAATGGACAAATCCTTTACGAGAGGTGAATTTGGAAGAAAATAAATTCCACAGGCAATATCCAGATGGGGGACTAGGAAAATCTGGGGACCATTCCCTAGAATCAGATTATGAAACCCAATGAGAAGGGTGAAAGGTCTTTATAGGCACAAGACATTTTCTCCCCGTCACTTTTTCAATAAGGTCAAACTGGCAAAAGAACATAGGGTAGGGAAATTATTCGCAAAGAGAGAGGTGGAGCAAGGACACAAGTATAATAACACAATCCCCAAATGCACATACGCAAATACAAACTTCAGCTTTTGTGGCACCCCCTCCCCCACCAAAAAAAAAAAATCTATCAGCCGTGGCATCACGAAAAAAAAAAAAATCTTTAATCACCTTCTTGAAAAGGACTATTGAGTGTGTTTGTGTCTCTCTGTGCCTCTGAACTGTCCGTCAGTCTTATGTGGGATTTTGGAAACCATCACGGGCTGACAGGCGGGACAGTGACGGGGGAGGGCGGGCAGGCGGGCAGGAGGGATTATGCTAAAAAATCTGTCCAAAAATGACTCAAGTGGAACGCTCACTGCTTGACTAGCGTGTGAGAACGCGCTGCCATGACTCCTTTTTCCCACAATCCCGCTTTGTTCAGTTGCTTGTCATTGCAAAGGCTCAGTGCCCCCGGCCCGCTGGAGAACAGGGAACTGGAGAGGAGGGAGGAGAGAGGAGGAGAGCAGGGGTGACAGGGATGGGGGGGGCACGAGAGATGGTGGTGGTGATGGTGTGTGTGTGGGGGGGGGAGTGGGTGAAGGATGTTTGTTGGTGGGGGCTACAGTTCTCCATAGCTCAGTAACTTTTTCTCCCAATTTGCAAGGGTTTATTTTTGGGAAACGCTTCATTTCCTTTGAGCCCCACTTCCCGACTTTCTGTCGTTCTTTCTTTTTCATTAGCATATGAGGGTCATGGCATGATTCTTGTTAGATACACTAACCTGCCCTCCTTCCCGAACACAACTCTTAGCAGAGAATCTAACATAGAGGTTTGCATTTTATTAAATTGAACTTATTGTGTACCGAATACAAAAAAACTATATTAATGCTCCTGTTTTGGGCACTTTTTATTGTGCAGCTTCTATATATATTTCAAATGACTCTCTGATGGCTTAAGTCATTCTTTTTATTTGGCTACAAGCAAGCCAAAAGGGTGTCCAAATTGCTACAAACCCCTTTCGAAAGTGATCTTTGTTTGTCTGTTTCTTCAAAGTCATCCTTTATATTGCTGTACAGGACACCGCCCCTTGGACAACTTCATTTTCCAATTCACCGACACGCGTACAGTTACTGTAGTGTAAAGATGGACACACGCTCAAACACTGGGGCCATACCCTCGTCCTGCAGTGATTTGTATCTATCTATACACTCCCAATGGCTGAAGAACTGGAAATTGGCCTATGAATTTACCACAGGTGGTACACCACTATGTAATTTCCTACTTCCTGATCCAGTCCTTAATTTTCATCAACATCATGGGAGCTCAAACCAAATCAAACCAAAAAGTGGATGACCACAGGAGTCATCTCAGCTGTTTGAGAATTAAGCAGTAAAAGAGATTCAATGTATAGTCAATTTGAATTTGTATTTACATAATGTTTTACTGGAGACAGATGTACTATTAATGTGTGTATTTATGTAGAACTTGTGTCCACTTGCCACGGGAAGCAACATTAAAGATTTTTTTTTGTACTTTAATTTTTGTTGTTGTTATTGGATTTAATTTGCTGTGGATATGATAATGCAAATGCTTAATTTGAAATCAAGATAAAATAGAACCTACTTTTTATTCTATGTCCGTTGCTGGCCTAGTGAAATTATATATTTTGTAATCAACAAGTTTGATTTAAAATACCAATAGTAGCCTGCCTGGTAAATGACTAGCAGCTTGCAGCCTATGGGTTGAAATTATAGTCACATTTGGGGATTTATTTATTGCTAGTGTACCTGCCTAGAAAGATGTAATCAGCAGGCCTAAACAATTTAGAGTTCTAATGCAATGCACATATGTTCATTAACAGCAAATGACGATTGTATTTAGTGCCTTTTATGCTTTGAAAATAAGCAAGTGGAAAAAAAAGTGAATAAAATACAATTTAAAAAGGGAGGGGGTACAGGATGTATGAACATAGGTAGGTAGCATAGTTGTGCAAATATTTTTGTTCAGAAGAGGCAAAATTTATTTTGCTATCATTTGGATTGCCTTTATCTTCCTTGCCTCCTCATCAGAGGTTCATCAGGTTAAGGAGCAGCAACCACTGACTGCAATCCAGAGCTTTTCCTGACATTTAATTAAGACACTTGGCTTAAAACATGATAAAGGGCAGGTAGATCAACAACAACAACAAGAACAAGAAAATCTGGAGTTGGGATGTTTACATTCCAAGGACAAAGCCTGACCTGAACACAAATGAAAACACCCTTAAAAATCAACATCTTTTGTGACTGAAGTGTTTATTATGCGTTTGTTTGTCGGTGCAGGTTAGGTGCTGCCCCCCAACGCACACATTTTGTGCTTTGGCAGGTGCTGACAGCCTGGCAGATTCACAGGGACAGAAGGGAAGACAATTCAAAAGCCAAAGCATTTTACGCAGAGATGATCACCTCTTTAAGATAGAAAGAGGTTGAATATCTGGGCAAAGTAAGACCTGAGGAGCACATAGCTAACAACACCTCAATCAGAAGTGCAGCTTATAGCTGAATGTAGCTTGTTCTCAGTTAACAGACTATAGAAATGCTACAGAAAGATATTGTATTGCCTGTGGCGTTCCATTGAGGTATCTGCAATCACCATGTTATAGACTCATATCTGTGTCTTCCTCTCGGTGTTCAATAATATAATAAAGTAGGATAGTCTGTAATACACAATCTATCAAACATGGCACTGCGTGTAATTGTTGGGCAGATATTGCCAAAGCTACATGAGAAGCCTGCTCAGTTTGATTCAGAGTCATTCAGCTGACAGTAAGGTCGCTGTGGTATGGAGAGTCAAGATACAGAGCGAAAAGAACAAGTGCGTCAGGACAACTAGAATCGGATAAGGATCCTTATTTTCCCCAGTGCAATTCCTTTGAGCAGACTATAGGAACTACATCAACGCCGTTTTCTTGCACTGTTCTTTTGATTGTTCTGAATTTGCCTTTAAGTCCAGTTGTGTTTTATTTCACTTTGGGTACTTGCCAGGATATCCCCTGGAAATTATCTTGAATCCTTGCCAACTTGAATTGCAACACCGATACCAGCAACGAAATGTCAGCAACCTAATTTCCCAGTTCATGTAAACACGCATAATTGCATCGAAACATTATAGCGGATTTAAAACTAAAATCCCACTGCATTCAGTTGACGCTGGCTTCAGTAACCTGCACTCAATCCTCATTCAGTGCAAAATGGGCTTTTATGTCTCTCACCTGTCTTACATGACGGTGTAGGTTAGAGTACATTTCTTTTTCACTCAGCATTGCTGCTGTTCGGTGATGTCCATGCGCTTTTATGTTTGCAGGTTATTTGGAGCCCAAAAGGGATTGTTTAGCAAGGATCTTGGGGAATGAGCCCAGTACTCATACAGGCATCAGAAGTCCCCAAATCTGTCTTAAATCCTGATCAAAATAGTAGCCTTTTTCACCCATAATCCCCCACCCCTCTTAAAAGATTTTCAAAGTAAGTCTTCATCTCTCCATAATTGGGATGTCCAAAGACACAACATCTTCTGCCTTCACTCACAGTTACTTGAGCAGACTAATAATTTCATTCTGGGAGAAGCAGAAATTATACCTAGGTCTCAGACAGCTGATGATTTTAAAACCTGTGGGATTCGAGGGATCTGTGCACCTTAAGGCCTTGACCCTCGCTCCTTCGGTCTGCTGAACCCATCAGTCCATTTAGAGCGCTTACCCATTACCCTTTCTGTTGTCGTGCACTTATCTGTGCTGGGAATCAGCCTACATCGATATACATTTACAGAGTCAGTGTCATAAAAGTATCACATGGGCTGTCTCTCTTCTCCTAGCAAAGTATGTGCGTCTAAGTGTGTGTGTGTGTGTGTGTGTTTGTCTCACAATGCTATTCGTCTCTCCGCAAGATCTATTCAGCTCTGCTCTTTTGTTCGTTTACTTCCTTTGAGCGCTCAGCCTTTTCACCCTCCTTTGTGTCCCGGATGAAAAGGGGGCAGTTTATTATGTCCCCCCTTCCCCCGGGGCGCTATAGGGAATTGAGGCAGCGAGGCCTGCCACTATAACACAAGGCTTCTTTAAACAGCAGGCAGGTCAGATTTGAAGTCAGGGGGCTGCTTTGACTTTGAAAGAGGAAAGGGAGTGTGGGGGGGGGGGGGGGTGGGGGTGATGTGAAGGCGAGAAAAGGAAGCGAAGAGTTCTGCTTCAGTTCTCCACTTCTGAGCTGCTTCCCAGTGGCTGCGTTTGACCTCCGCACCAAAGACACGCCGCTCCTGTGCTACGTGACCTTTACAGCGCTCGTATCAAATACACCAACCTGTCCCTGCCAAGGCCACTGTGATATGGATAGCCAAAGAAGCGAGCCATCTGCAAATCTGTCCCTTGTGGACAAACAAGAAAAAACAAACACATTGGATGACAAGAAAAATGCATGGAACTGGACTTTTTATATTTCAAGGCATAGATCAAATCAAAACTTTGACCTGCCTGCTAATCACAAATTATAGACCTCTACCTAAGCGGCTGGTTTTTATGGTTAGAAGGGGCTTTCTTCTGTTCATAAAAACACCCGAAATTAAGGTCTGTTATAATTTGCTATTAGTGGGTGTGTCACAGTTTTGATTTGGTGAAGACTGGTGACAAATTAAAGGAAAAACCTTAATAAATGAGTTTAGGAACATAACGAATGCAGATGCCACCAAACAGGTGTACTGCATGATACAATTAAGCAATTAACATCCTATCATGCTCTGTGGCATGCATAAAAATGCTGAGGAGGTCCAGTTGACCTCAATTTCAGATCAACATGGCAAGAGGAAATTAGGGTTGTAGTGCATAAACCTCTCATTACAAAGACAAACGCACATCTGAGAGTTCAGTGGTGCAAAAACCATAGGCACTGGTCTACAGAGATGTGGAAAAAGTTATATGGTCAGATGAGTCATCCTTCACCATTTTCTTGACAAGTGCATGTGTGGTGACACCAAGAGAACAGTACAGGCCTGACTGCTTGACCCCTACAGTTGTTATGCTGTGGGGGGCATTTTCCTGGCATGGTTTGGGTCCACTTGTCCCCTTAGAGGGAAGGGTCACTGCAAATCATTACAAAGTTAATCTGAGTGATCACCTTTATCCTATGGTGATACATTTCTATACTGATGGGAGTGGTCTCTTCCAGGATGACAGTGCCCCCATCCACAGGGAACAAGGGGTCACTGGATGTTTGATGAGTATGAAAGTATTACTCGATTTCTTAGCAGATGCCCTTATCCAGGGTGACTTTTGTTACGAGACATCACATTATTTTTTTACATTTACCCATTTATACAGCTGGAGCAACACAGCTGGAGCAATCTAGGTAAAGCACTTTGCTCAAGGGTACAACAGTAGTACGCCCACCTGGGACTGAACCCACAACTCTGTGCTCCACAGTCCAGAGCAACCACTACTCCACACTACTGCCCTACACATATGCTATGGCCTTCTTAGTCACCAGATCTTAACCCAATTGAACACCTATGGGAGATTTTGGACCGACGTTTTAGACAGCACTCTCCACCACCATCATCAAAACACAGGATGAGGGAATATCTTTTGGAAGAATGGTATTCATCCCTCCAGTAGAGTCCAGAGACTAGTATAATTTATGCCACCTTACAGAGACACTTTATGTTGGCTTTTCCTTTAATTTGTCATCCATCTGTATATGGTCTCCTGTTTAGGTCACATGCTTCCACCTTCACACTTTGAGCCTTGAATGCACTGAATGTCCTCTTCAGATTGTCTTTGATTGCTTGCATTACAAAAATGAGACTTTCTGATCCCAGCATGGCCAATTAACCGCCTACATAAGCTCAAGCAATCCACCTGTTCACAAGCCTCCCTGCCGCTTCCAAAGAAAGCCTCACCACGATGAATAAGGAGTGAATCCGAAAAAAGGATCTGCAAAGGAATTTGAAGACAAATCTGCTCCAATTCACACAAGGTTTACAGACTGAATTCCGCCAAACATGCTACCTTCTGAGCAATCGCCCCCTCCCCGTGCTTTGAACTGAAATATTAAATTTTTCTTTGCTCATTTCCCGTAATTGGTAACCATGGGCAAATCATGCCTAAGGGGAAATCTGACAGCTCTGTCGATCGATTTTATGCCAGGGAACCTTTTCGAAGAGCAGGCTTAGTATTATTATCCTAAAATAAGCAGGACATCTATTTAATATAGCATTCATGGGAGAAAAGATTCCCAAATAGATTTCATTATTATCGATCAGCTGTCGGCACACATGGACTGAAATGAAAGTAATAAAATCAAATCAAATATTTGCTTGACAACAAACCAAAGGCTGTCCTCGGTCTCACTTCCAAAATCAAAGGCAAATTTAATTTATACTTTAATGGTGTGTTTTCAATAACATGTAGGAAGTAATGCTGGAATGGGAAAACAATTGTGGCTCTGTGTTGATTGTTCTTATACATAGAAGCCTGAATTGCGTTGCCATTCTAGTTCTATGCACTGCATTTCTCTGGATATTTCTTTTTAGGGGTGTGTGTGTGTGTGTGTGTGTGTGTGTGTGTGTGTGTGTGTGTGTGTGTGTGTGTGTGTGTGTGTGTGTGTGTGTGTGTGTGTGTGTGTGTGTGTGTGTGTGTGTGTGTGTGTGTGTGTGTGTGTGTGTGTGTGTGTGTGTGTGTGTGTGTGTGTGTGTGTGTGTGTACAATAAACAGAATTGAACTACTTTTAACTGATTTGACTGATATCAAATCCCTTTACTGCAGTGAGTTGTATTCAACCATTTATCAAAATGGCATTATGTTAACTGTATTGGATTACTCGTGTGCTAAATAGTGTTCTCTCCTCAATCGTTGAACTTAGAGCACACTGACTGTGAACTACAGGTTGTGGCAAAATATGTCTTGTTATAATGTTATCCACTGTAGTATCCAAGCTAATGGGTTCTGTATGAATGGGAACTGCTAGCCAGTACATTAAAATTCACAAGTGATTTCTGCTGGTCTGTGTCCATGATCACGTCTCCACCGAGAGAAATACTTTAATAGAAGCTGGTGCCCCCAGGTCATGATGTTAATGCAATGGTAGTCAGGTTATCAAAACTCTGCCAGGGCCACAGTATATTATTCCTTTGGTACAAGGTCGGACTCTACCCCAACCGATCCCTGGGCTACAGATTGTAATTCCGGAATGGACTTCTATCTTGCAGAACAAGATTGTGGTTCTTTTACAATGTGAATGCACTTTGCGTTCTTACATAGGAAAAATGGGTCAAGGGAATTGATATTTAGCCAGAGCAATGTATAGTTCCAGAATTAACAGATTAAACAGAAGTTCTTTGTAAAGCAAGTGTCTACTTGGAAACATTAAGTCTACACACACATTAATATTCCCACTGACTATTGAAATTGGGAAGCCGTGTAATTTACATGCGATGAATTGCACTTATCCGGATATTTTAGCCAGTTCATTATTTTCTGATACATAACACAAACCAGCTGAACCTGAAGAAATGAGAGAGAGAAAGAACAAATGTGTTCAATTAAATATCTAATTAGTTGAATTCAAATTTAGAATCACAGGTGGAGTTTAAAAAAAAAAAATCTATCCCAAAGGATTGTTGTTACGAATTTAACCGCATTTGATTATTTTTCACCTCTATCAGGAAGATTAGATCTGAGAAAAGAACAATAAAATTCATGAATATTAACAAAAGTTATTATAACAACTGACCCATCTCATTTCAAACGCACTTCTGCCTGAAAAACTAAAACAGGGTACCATGACAGCCTCCACCCCCACCCGGCATATTTAGAAAGAATATTGAAAGCACTCAAAATACCAGACAGAAATGCAAATTTTGACCAACCAAGCGAAGTTTGAGTCAAAGGAGTTGGAAGTAAATGCAGAGGATGCTGTGGCCTCAACTCTTAAGAAAAATGAGGCAAGTACATTTTAACATTTTAGCTTAGAACATCTGGCCTGAAATGGGGGACCCTGTAGGCAGTTTCCCTACTTTTTTTTTTAAGTTGGACTTTTAAATAAATTCCTATTTCCCCCCTTAAATCTTTGATTTTGCGGTTTTGCGATTGTATTTCAATTGGATTTCTTGGAGATGATTTCCTAAGCTCCAGCTGGGTCCCCATGAGCATTTGTTCCCCTTGTTGACTCTGTCATTTTTTTTTTCGGTTCAGTTTTTTATTTTATTTTGGAGTGTACTAAATTGCCGCTAGTGCGAGTCAACCGGAATTATTGGATGCAAATCCTGTCGTAAAATTGACCGCGTCCACCATTTGTGTCCATAAAAATGCATCAAGTTAATTGGAAAAACATGTGCAAATCAGCCAAGTCTGAAACATCGGCACCTGGCATTGTTTGACTTGATTTTAATTGCAGCCATTGAGACTTCAACGCAGAAGTGTAATGCGCTCATTTAATTCTAGAAAATAATGTATTTTGTCTGCAGTTTATTGTATTTTCCAGGGCCAAAAAGTCAAAAACATACTGTAACCCATAAATTACAGAGCAGTTTAGAACCCATGTTTGAGCGACACACGCACTTTAAAATGCAGCTAAGAATAGTATGGAATAAAACCCTAAACAGAAACAGACACATTTATTTGGTAGCATTTCTGAAAGTGGTTTTCTTATTATAGACCCCATGTGCAAGTGAGGTTAAGTGTTTATTAATGGTACAGTATTTGAATTGAGCTGACTTCACATTTTTATTTTATCTGTTGAAATCTATTGTCCAGGTTTGCAAAAGCTGTGTAATAAATCAAATTTACAAAAGGTCGTGTGGTGTTTGTTACTGCCCCACTTCATTTGAAATTAAGAGGAAGTCCAGGTTCCAAGAGGGATCCAAAATCGATGTTTTGCCAATTACCTTAAACAATACAATTAAACAATACCTTAAACACCTCATTTACAAATAAGAAATCACTCCATCAACTCACTATACCACCCCCCCCAAAAAAAAATAAAACACACATACAGTGCCTATAGAAAGTCTACACCCCCTTTAAAGGTATTAAAATACTTTTATTTCTATTTATCTACACATCCTACTCCAGAACTTCAAAGTGAAAAAATATTCTAGAATATTTCATTCTATTAAAAATAAAAACTGAAATGAGTTGGTTGGATAAGTGTCCACCCTGTTGTAATAGCAATTTGCTAAGGTGTAACCATGTTAAGTGGCCTCCACCTGCTTTAAGTTGTAGTGATTCACATGATTTCACGATACATTCAGCAGTTCCTGTAGGTTCCCTCTGCTGGGTCGTGCATTTCGTGAGCAACAGGGATTTTCACAAGAACTCTGGGACAAAGTTGTTGAAAGGCACAGATCAGAGGATGGATATTAAAATATCAAAGGCATTGAATATCCCTTGGAGCATTGGTCAAGACCATCATTAAGAAGTGGAAGGTGTATGGTACCACCAAGTCCCTGCCTAGATCAAGCCATTCCTCCAAACTGGATGACAGACCAAGGAGACTGGTAAGAGAGGCTATCAAAAATTCAATGGCAACTTTGCAAGAACTATAGGCTTTTATGGCTAAGACTGGTCATAGTGTGCATGAGACAACAATATCCAAAACACTCAACCTGTATGGTCAGCTGGCAGAAGGAAGTCATTACTCAAGAAAGCCTACCTTGAGTCCTGTTTGAAGTGTGCAAAAAATAATAATGGAAAAAAAAAAAACGAGATTCTGTAGCCATGTGGCAAAAAAATTTGTGGTGAAAATTGTGGCCTAAATGCAAAGCATTACATTTTGTGCAAACTCATCACCCAAAGAACACCATCTCTACTGTGAAGCATGGCGGTGCAGCATCATGTTATGGTGATGTTTGATCACTTATCAGGATAGAAAGGAAAATTAATGGAGCAAAGTATAGAAAAGTCCTTGAGGAAAAACTCTGCAACAAAGCTGGAACTGGGATGGAAGTTCACCTTTCAGAATGACAATGACCCAAAGCACACAGACAAAACTGCACTGGAGTGGCTAAGGAAAAAAAGGTAAATGTCCTTCTCAGAGACATGACCTAAATAAAAATGTGTGGCATGACGAGTAATTTGACAGAGCTTGACAAGTATTGCAAACAAGAATGGTTAATTACCAAATCTTGGTGTGCTGGTCAAGTTGGTAGAGACAGACAGACTCAACAGACTCAACAGCTTTAATTGCTGCAAAAGGTGCTTCCACCAAGTATTAACGCAGGGCTGTGGAGACTTATCCAATGATGAGACTTCAGTTTTGTATTTTTAATATACAATTATTTCCACACTAAAAACTTTCCCCTTAAGAGTAAGAGTTGGTTATGTAGATAAGTGGAAAAAAATACTAATTTAAATGCACAAAACTCTGAGGCACAGATCCAACAGAATGTGAAGAAAGTTCAAAGGGGTGTACACTTTCTATAGGCACAAACAAAAGAAACCCAGTCCAATCAGTGTTACAATAGTTGGCACATGCATTTCTAGTTTATTCCATCCAGCCTTCCTTTTTCATATGCACACGAGTTTGGAGTCATTACAGTGCACATAGATTTAATTACAGCTGTATCAAAGTTACTAGTTTGGTCAGGGTGGCATTTTTGAAAATTTGAAAGATGGACGTAATTTAGCAATGCACCACAAAACTTTTTTTTTTTAAATCAGTAAGCATCGGATTTAGTCTTGGCATAGAGCTGTTGAAAGGAACAGGTGGATTTAATACTTATGAAAGTCCCATCACCCTAAATGAAAAGCAACCCGGCTGTTAAAGGATTCATGCATACTAGAACTATGGCTCCACCAAGTGGGGGATGTTGCATATTACACAGGGCATTTTCAATTCCAACAGCAACCATTGCAGGGCAACAGATCTGTGTCTCACTCACATTTCCATCAGATTAAATGTGTTTTCAGCTTCAGGAAATATGATTTGTAATCCAGGGTTGCAAGGAGGAAAACAAAACTAGGAAATGCCTCTGCATGACAAGAACGAGTTTAAAATTTTGATCAGCTAAAGGCGTTTACCAAAAAGTGATAAACAATAGTTTTGCAGGCTGTTAAAAGCAGAATTGCTGCAAGAACGTCAATTAAGACGCAGATGAAGAAAGGATGATTGAATTTGGTGACTTTAGAGCACATATGTCATCAATGAATATCCCACAAGCTTCGTCTACAAATTAATGACCAAACAAATATTGGGTGAGCTTGGGTGGACTGAAGTGGAATAACTACCATTATGACACTACAAGAGTGTTCACCTCAGCCTGGCTATACAGAACCATTTTAATTCTTTATTGAAGGAAAATCATAGAGGAATAGCTTATCCATGACCAAAAAGCCATTCCCGGACACCCAGTCATGTTGAAACACTTTCAACGTGTCACTCTTCTCCTGGTTTTGCGCTGGCTTCTACAGTTAAAATCCACTGAAGCGAGCTCGGCGTGCCTCTGCTTGATCCATTCTTCAAATAGAGAAGAAAAAGCCACAACAAAGGGGAGTCTTTAGTCAAAATCAGTTTTAATAAGAAAGAGCTGATAAGGTTATGCGTGACACAAGCTGCTGATCATCAGCAAAATAGGTTCTCTCATCTTGCCACCATGCTGCGCATACCCCAGGGTCTGTACGGAGTTCATTAAAACAAAAACGCAAATTAATTCCCATTGGTCCCTATTTAAGACAGTGCAATCACTTTTTTTTATTTTAAATGCCAAGTACTGCATTTGGCCACTCCCCCACCACCTCCTTAAATGTACATCATGACTAACCGCAGACATTTTCAACATTCAGGAATAAGACCCTAGCCTAGCCATCCTTTGCCATGCATCTCATTGGATGCCTCTGTACTTTCCTAGGTCACTAATGACTAGGGAGGAATTGGCCGTATCAAACTGGAGTATAAAACAGGCAAATCTTTTGACATTCCCAACCAGCAGCGTCTCGGCCAAAGAATCCCAGGAATGTGACCAGAAATGGTTAAGGGCTTCAACAAAGCAGGGGACATTTTATCATGTCAGCAATCCCACATCAGATGTTTATTCATCCTCCAAAAAACAAACATTAGAAAAATTAATCACCTTATAAAAATAAAGTGAATTTTGTCCCCTGTATAAAAATAGAACTCTGAGAAGATCGAAGAATCAGTGGAACGTGTCCCTACATTCACATTTGTACGGGTCTGTGCGAGCAGCTCAGGCCTTCAGTTTCATTTTGGTGATACGTGGTGAACTGCTCCAAACAAACCAGCTTAAAAAAAAACAGAAATTCATGGCCCACAGACAAGAACAACCATACATATCAAGAACAGCATGTTGTTGTGGGAAAAGAACCATTTAAATCAGGGTTGACTTACAAAGGCTGGGGAGAAGGCCAGTGTTACTGCATTCAAACAAAGAATATCAACTTGCAAAAAACAGTTTGGATCCCCGTCGTATTTTTGAGACAGGACTCTCTCATGTCCACCCAGCTCTCACAAATGGAAAGGAATCTTAATACTTGGCAACTGGAATAATACACATTCGTATAACAGTTTGGTCCAGATGATTCAAATATGACATCCATTATTCCCTCAAGTTTTAGGCAACTTTTCCCCCATGATGGATAAACCAACAGTGCTAAAAATCCAGATGGAGAAAAATGTATATCAAATAATGAAAGACCGCAGTGTACAATATATGGAGTGCACATAGATTTGGGTGCCTCATCTGTATTTAACTACTATTTGGTCTTAAATGGTTTCCCATCCCGACTTCCCGCATAGCACGGACTGCGTATACCATAATTATGAGTTTATTAACGCTATAAAACAGCAGTTGCTCAATATTTAATGGGCAAACCTAGTGGCCTATGCCCAGTCCTGCACTTGCTTTGTGAATTAAGATCTGAAAATCTGAGTTCCACGATTCCAAATCCAGTCCGATACATTCCCCACCCCCACCAGCAGGGCCGAGGTCTCCCCAAGAAGGTACTGCTCAAAAGCCTGACACCGAGAACTACAACAGCACTCAAGTGAGACTATTCCAGGCCCACTGGGTTGAAGATCTCATTAACACCACTTGAGTGAGGATGGCGTGTTATGCTCAATTACGCTTACCTTGACTGACAAGTAATTCATTACAATTACCCATCTTTATGAATGGAAGGTGGCGTCTTTAATATGAGCGACCTGCGTTTCAGCATAGCCCTAGTCAAAATACTTCATTGCTCTTTGCAGTCACACTGCTGCGCGCTATTTAAACGCAACATAGACGCAATTGTGTTTGGAAAATGGCAGATTACTGATTAACATGCTGGTACGAGCGCTCTACCTGAAACAGAGAACTGGGTGCCAAGCAGTTTTCCCATGCGCCCCCTTGGGACCCTGCCCAGCTCTGGATTAAATATTTGGCAAACACTATTGAGCACCTGTTAAATCAATGCACCTCAGCAGCTGGGCAATTCAACCGACACAGAGGCTTCAAATGCAAACAAAAACGGGTATTTCAGCATGGTGGGCTGAATTCATCCCACCGTGATCACTGGAGAGAGGTTTGGCATCCAGTTATACGAAGGGTCAGATGGGTGCCTTTTGAACACCCGCGCCCCTAGCCTAAGAAATACAGTAAACCAGGAAAATGTGGCTTTCGAATGATCTCTACACAAACACACTGCGGAGTTCACTCATTGGGGTTAAATACTGAAGAACTGTCCAGCTCACGTTAAAGGATCTACAGGAATTCAGCAATTAAAGCATTACAAACTCGGTTATTTACGGTCACATTTCAGTTCTCGGATGCTGTCAGGGATGCTATCCGTTCTGAAGAAAGCTTCATTATAGTCCCACTAGTCCTTTACATTCAGTTCTGTATGAAAGCAGGTAGGAAAGATGGAAAGATAAATAAAAAAAATAAAAAAGTATGTATATGCATGATCTTCTGATGCATGAAGCGATTTCTAATAGGCTGGGAGGGCTCATTATTGTCAATCGCAACAGGGGATACTACAAGACAGACCACAATAACAAAAATGGTACAACGGCAAACATCTTGACATAAGGGCAGCAGTAGTTAACAGCTTATCAGAGCTAGATGACTTTCCAGTCCTCCACTGAATTGGATATTTAAATTATATATATATATAATCTTCAGAATGTGTTTAAAAAGAAAAATCGCATCCAGAGCAATGAGAATAGAATATTCACTTTTGTCTTTTACGGTTTTACAAGAAGGTTGGGTTATTTAAAAAAAAAAAAAAACAGAAAATATAGAAAGAACTACAAAAAAAAAATTCACACCAAGTGTTCATAGCGTTAGACACATACAGGCAAAATTTACCAGGTCTTAGAATGCAGGATGTCTCAAGTGACCAAACTGGCAAATACAGATACAGATACAGACAATACCGGATTTAAAAAACTGAAGTGCAAATAAGTAATTAAGTAAACGTGTCATTTTCAGAGAAACAATTCCACTTCCCTGCCTAATCTTTCTATGATAAAGTCTAAGGTTCAGTTCACACAGATAGATGGCTTAGTCTACTTTACAGAGGACTTCCTATTAATTGTTTTGTGATGTCTATTTTATGGCTTTATTGACTGTAGCTACTGTATTTGGACATGGAAATGCATCCTGCACTGATTAGCAGTATTTACAGGAGGCCATTATTTCCCCAGAATGAACAATATGATAACAGAATTGGTTTTCTGAGAAAGACACCTTTTTGTGTTTGCATAACAATCCAGGTCAAGTTCTGGTATAGATAGGAAAATCCACCCCTGTAAAAGTTAGGGCACTTTGTGCAGATACAGCAGTCGGCCGAATGGGTCCATCTGCAGGTGCTGTACATTAATCACACATTTTCTGGCAGCAGTAACAACCAAAAAAAAAAGAAGTACGTTTACAAAATGGAATGTTTTTTAGAATTGGAATACGCTTTCCAATCTCATTTTGGATACAGGAATTATTAGGAAAGCCATTTTCAGAAAATGTTGGACATTTAAATGCAGCGATTGAGGCAGGGAGATGGAGGCGCTGTGGAGTATCGGTGGGGGAGGGGTCATATAAGGCAGAGATTGATCAGAAAGAAGAACTGAAACCATTATTTGCCTCCTGATTGTACATTACTTTCCATTCTTTTTTATGTTGTCTCCCATTAACAAGGAATCACACATGAAACAGGCTGTGAAGCAAGTGACGGGAAACACCAGAAAACCCTTCAGATAGACACCCCCTTTGCAGTAATTAATAACACAAAATACAAATAGAAACCAAAAACAAAATAAATAATAAAGAAAGCTCTACGGGTTACTGTTGTATTAGTTGACACAAAATGCATTTGATGGAAATCTGCAGCCAATCCCGCAATCAATCAATTTTTTTGTTGTGGTTTTCTTCTTGACACCTTATCTGTGGGATTATTTTTAGCAGTTCCGTCTTTAAGGATCTTAATCTGGAGATAAAGATCAATAAAGAGCTCAGAGGAAACAGCCGTACTTTTCTTACCTCTGAAAATTGCGTATGGATTTTCGAATTAAGGCCCTTGAGGCAGAGTTCCTTTTATGAATAATAAACAGATACGCTTTAAGTGGTTTAAACAGGCGATGACAGGCTTATCAGCAACTACTACAAGCAGAGAAAAGTTGCTCAGCCTCGTATTGGCTTTTTTCTTGACTTCGGTGAAGATACAATCGATCAGCGGCACTGTCCTGGTCTGTGGACTCCCAACTGAGAAAATTGACCCATCTGGAATCATAATCTGTACCACAGATCAAGGCACGGAGGGGAAAACGGCAGCTAAACAGGATGGTATTCACCTTGTTTGACAATGCAAATTCACTGAAGATCCAGTATTTTGTTATTATTCTTTTTTCCCCCCACGTGAGGGAAATATTGTTCTGGAAAACATGTGCTTCATCAAAAAAAAAAAAAAGATTTAAAAAATCCAGACATATTTAAGTCTTATGTGAGTCTTAGGCTTGTACACTGGAATCAATTAGTGGATTAGGTTATTTGTTGCAACAGGGGACATTTGAAAAGGGCAAATCACTGACTAACTTCATGCAAATCGTTTTGGCAACTTAGACATCCAGTCGATTTCAGCCCAGGCAAAATAACTACCACGCTCCTCTTCCTGTGAATAAAGATCCTCGGTTTTAGAAGTCAATAAGAGGATCCATCTAGTCACCAATGTCACCGTTCTCCACCGTCATTCTTTTTCTTGTTCACCATATTTTTTTAGTTTTAGTTTAAATCCATATATTAAAGTTTGTTACATAAAAAAAGAGAGAAAAAAAATCTCTGAAAAACATCTGTAACTCTCTGGAAGGAGAGGGGAGGGGAGAGAACAACGATTAAAAAAAAAAAAAAAAAATTGGAGTAGTAGAAAAATAAAGCTGGGAATGTTTCATCCTTCCAGTCTTCAGGTTTTTCCCATGGATCACAGACCCGCTCATCTGACACATAAAGGAGAGACAGAATTCAGAAGGAGAGAATTGGAATTAAGAGAGGAAAAAATAACCTGTCTAAACATTACCCATGAATAAGTCTGAAGTGTGTGTTTTTGGTGATGTTTGTTTTTAATAAGCCCTTACAGTTGGAATACTGGTATAGACAATGGAAATTATATATACACACACACAAAAAACTAAATATAACAAAATATTTTTTAAGTTTGTGTATGTAAACAAACAGAGTCCCTACCCTGATATTATCACCACCCACAACTTCCCAGACTCCTTTGGTCACTTCCAGACATCCTCCCCACCCCCGGCCAGCTCTCAGGACCACGACCAGCCCCTCACCTCCTCAAGGTCTTGGCTTCGTAAACAGTCGTGTCTTCCTCGTCGCTTTCCAACGGCGCCATCTCCACATTTTCATCGTAATTAGACAGCAGCCCGTACTTCTTTCTCTGCGATGTTTTCTTCAACCTGTCGGGGGGGGAAAAAAGGACAGCTTATGAAAATAGGTTGCACTGACTGACATAAAAGGTCCACTGTCTGTACACCATCACTGCAAGGCAGCTCTCCCTTTCTCTCTCAATTCCTCACACACACAGGATCAGAGAAATACCCCAGGCCTCTGTAAAACACAATCATACTGACACAAGCCTTTTACCAGAATACTACAACACAAACTCACAAGCTAGGAAGTTTATGTTGAAAGACCTAGGTGTCTACGTGGACTCCTCACTTTCTCCATCCAAACAATGTGGGGAAGCAATATAAAAAGGCAAACAGAAGGTTATGGTATATTGTCAAAAGTGTAGAATTTAAAACAATGTAAAAAGTAATGTTCAGACTGTACAATGCACTAGTTAGACCTGGATACTGTGTACAGTTGTGGGCTCCACACTCCACACACAGAAAGATATCGCTGCTCTGGAGGCAGTTCAGAGGAGAGCAACCAGACTTATTCCAGGTCTGAAGGGAATGTCCTACTGAGAGACTGAGGGACCTGAACCTTTTCACCCTGGAACAGAGGAGACTACGTGGGGACTTGATCCAAGTCTTCAAAATCATGAAAGGCATCGACCACATCAAACCAGAGGAGCTTTTCCAGATCAGCAGGGACACATGCACCCGGGCACACAAATGGAAATTGTGCTTCAAGGCATTCAAAACGGAAAACAGGAGACACTTCTTCACACAGAGAGTCGTCACAATCTGAACAAACTCCCCAGCGATGTGACTGAAGCCGACAATTTGGGGACATTCAAAAATAGACTGGATGGGATTCTTGAATATTAATGGACACCAAACGAGCACATTGGGTCAAATGGCCTCCTCTCGTTTGTAAACTTTCTTATGTTCTTAAGCTCAATGAAACACCATCACAGCACAGCAAAACCATGAAAAAGCACTTCGACCAAAAAGACTCTTCGACCATGTCATGCAACCTGTAAACCCTCTGAGCTTCAATAAGGAATCTGAATTTAAAACAGGCAGCTTAGGTACTGAACAGGTTTGACAAAGCATGCACACTGGCTGGAACTGAACCTGTTCAGTATGCAAGAAAAGCACTGAACAGCATTCCGTTCTGATTATACAAACAGAAAGTGGTTCCTCCTTCATAATACAAACTTGCTAGACGTTTAAGGTTTGTGTAGACTGAGGGTAGACCATATGAATACACCTAATAGGTATAGGAACAAATGAAGGGCTGCAAACAAAATTATACAATTCAGGGTCATTTCCTTAGTTTAGTTGCTCTGATTAGCTTAATTCTTGTAGAACAACCCCTGAATAAAACTTGAATAAAAGCTTCATTTTTACAGCATGTGGTTTACTGTGGACACAAACTTGTGTTTACGTTACTTGCTTTCTGTCACCAGCTTTCAGTTTTATATCCTGTAGAGGAGTATTTCAGACAAGCGAAAATATCATTTTTATCTGTGACAAACTTTTCCTTCCAGAAATTATACTGGTTTGTTTTATGGCATGCTGTCCATACCTGCAGATCACACTGACATTTGATTTTATTACAAAGTAGACCCACATCTATGAAGTACCTATGGCCAATACCACACAAAAACTGTCGTTTTAAGGGGATTTCAATATGGCGTTAACAATAAACATGGTTAAAACAGTCCCAGGTAGAGATCTATGCACAGTGCTGAAGATATCAATGTATCGGTCTTGTGGAGGGCTTGTATTGCAACTAAGTCAATACGTGTACATACGCAAATTAACAAATTCACATACCATCAACTCAAAAAAGAGATCTCGCCTGACAAAAAGGAAAAACAGATATAGAGCCAATAGTTTCAGCATTTTAAAGAAAATAAGAATGTATCCAAGTGCTCGGTACACACATGCTGCTAGGACGTCAGCCTTACATGCGCTTCATTTATTATATGGTTGATGTTGATGGTAGGACTCACCTGACAGCCCTGGCAATGAAGTACAGCACCCCGATCACAGTAATGCCCATGAGGACGTACAGGGCCCTGCGGATCATCGAGCTGTCCACGTTCAGGCTGTGGATCACGTCGCCTTTCTCCGTCACATTGTGGGACACCGACGAGTTGTGAGGCTTCGTCGGCAGATTGACGGCTTTGTTGACGGTGGTTGTTTCTAAGATGGGTGTCAGTGGTGAATTGTCACTTTCCGCCACCGAGCGAGCACAGAGTACCAACAATGTGAATAAAGCCACAGGAATCTCCATTTTCCCCATTGCCTTCCCTTCGTTTAGTACAAACAAAAAAAAAAGTTGTTCAAACCGAGCAGACGTTAAATCCGCTGGTTTCAATGATAGATGTTCGTTCGTGAAAGTCCCACGACGTCACTTCTTTACTTAATGTTTTGTTGTGTGTGTATGTGTGGGAGCCCACCGCAGGGCGGCTATTTCCTTATTGCGACACTGTCGTCCGTGTCACCACGAATTGTTACCGGCCTGGAAACGGTAAACGTGCTGAAACAGAGTTCCGCTTAATTTATGCAAACAATGTATCGGAGTCAGACAACATGCTAGTTCTATCGAACACGTCTTTTGTGTATATATATATATATATATATATATATATATATATATATATATAATTGTTCCTGAAATGTTTGTTTTAATTTATGAGCAATTCTGTCTTGAGTTTTGTTTCCTGGCGAGTAAAAATGCTAGGTACCGCTCGAAACATTACAGGACTACAAATCCCAGAAACCCTTTCGTTTTTACAACTTAACCTGCGGGACCCAGGTGTGCTAACGGATCTGCTGCCATTTCAGGATGTGATTTGGCATCACGTAGTGTGCGTCATCAAATTGCGCGTAGACTTGGACCCTTACAGACACCTACAGATCCACGATGCACTTCAATGTCTTCTGGCTTTAACTCCCAACATTCCCGTTTCTACTAGTTAGAATTTGCTTAAGTGTTATAATTATAACTGGAGCATATTTAAATGACTGGTTGATGGTTGAGGGTTTAGGGTTTAAAATATCAAGTCGTCCTTTTCTGTTCGATTTAAGCGAATGATTTGCGATTTTAATAGGATTATATGGTGTAAGACTTCCTTACTCACGTAATTGATCACTTGAATATGCTTCCACTAGTGTAGATATACCTTTCTAGTTTTATAGGGGTAGTTCTAAAAGTGATCAGATCCACCATCAGTAATTTCACAAGTGCAGTTTAAGTGAGCTTCTATTTTCCAGCACTGGGATACAACTAATTTGATAACTGAGGTAAAGGATACATTAATTGTCCTTTCCATTATAAAGTAATGTTGTGTGCTTAAGGATTAGAGTAGTCAATATGGTATATTCAAATGCATTATACAATTTGAAATTGTATTATTTTAAAGTCTTGTATGTGAATTTTAACTTATTCAAAACCTAGTCCCAACAAAATAAGCAACCAAACCACTACATACAACTTCATTAGTTAACCTCCAGAACTAGGGAACACCTCTTAATAAAAGCATTCAAGGGGTCTAGAACAAGAAAGGCTCAGGGGGGGTTGCCATTTGGGGAGTGTAGTTGTATCAACCATATTGTGCAGGTCATGGGAAGGTTCTCTAGCTAAAATTATATAATTTATGTTATAGAGTACCATGGTTAGTGTCAAGATGGTGCTACAAATAGACATGTAGAGGTGCCAATTCAACTTCATCTGAGGAAGGGACACCAGCTGGTCAAGCACCTTGAACCATGCATATAGACAAGACTACAGCTGGAACCAGATTATATTGCAAGCCATCCAAATAAACCAACATAACCATTCAAAGTGGTTGAGGGTAGAACTTGAAATCCTTTGCAGTTGTAAAGAGGTCTCCACTTCAAGAATCTGCTCCACTGCCTTGACTGCAAAAGGACAATGAAGACCTTCTGGTATAGTCCAATCTTGAATTATATACTCATGCATTAAAACAGCCAGGCTTCATTTCCAACAATTGATATGTTCTCTAAGAATTGGATCTGAAAGTAAATTTCTTAAAATCTACTACATTTCAAATTATACTCCCCCAAAAAACAAAGGCATTGTAGGAATATTGAGTTAGCTAGCACAGAACCTGCAAATGAACAGCAAAGAGAACAGTCTGCAACTTAGGACCAAGAACAAGTGGGGAAAAAGCAGAGCAAGAAAAATCAGAATGTTATACAAAATAAGGAATTGCATATTAGAACATGGAAGGGGAAAAAAATAAAAATAAAGACAGGCACAAGAGATGAAAGCAGGAATAAATGAGAGATTTATTGAAGGCACAAGATCCAGAGGGTACGAGCCATTAAATCACTACAATGGGTTTGAAAAGGGACAAACAAAATTACAGAAAGATACAAAATTGTTAGAAAATATTTTAATTTTTTTTTTTGTAATACAAACTCTCCTTAAACAGCTCTAGAATAGTCTGAAAAACCCTGGTCATAGTTGCTATCAAAATATACATTTGTTTTATAGATATAAAACCTGTATTGCTTCCCAATCACCATTTATCTGGTACAAAAAAAACATTAATATTTACACCTTTTTTTTTTTTTCTCTTCCCCCTCCCACACCCTCCCTCATCCTCCCCTAAAATATAAATTCAAAACGTTCTTTACAAAACAGGGATTTTGGAGAAATTAAGAAGCTGCAAACATTGTGCAGTTAAGTTACCTCTGCGCAACTATGCATTTGGAAAAACAAATTCTGGTCTTCTTTCAAGAGTGTTGAAATTACAGCTGTATGTTAAGGGAGCCAGTCACCAATATAAAAATTGACCATTTCTTCACAATATATTAAGTGAAACTTTCAGCCTAATACCTCCACATTAAATGCTTACTATATACTCCACTGAAAGCTAGGCCCACCAAGTTCAACATTTCACACATGCAACGTATGCAAAAGTTAATTGCACGGGGAAATTTTTGAATCTCTGCAAAGTTTTTTGAAGAGGGATAAAGGCCAGATTTGCAAAGACCTTGATATTATGGAATGCATGTCAGCTGAGGATTTGGGAAACTGTATTAACAGGTCAGTTTTCAGAAGGCTTATGGCGCATGTACAACGAGTCCAATTCCCATTTCCTAGTAATTTAATCCTGCCTTCCTCAGCAATGACACCATCTGGTGCCAGAAAACTGCACATTTAACCAAAGACCCAATGTTTTAGGAAGCTACTGCAGAGTATACGTTTGCAGTGCTTGTAGGATCACATTAAATGTACAACTCAAATTATATGGTCTTTGCCTACACAAACTGAATAACTACCAAAAGAAAAAAACGGACCAGGCCTAGCCAAAACTAGGAGAGTCAAGAAACATAAAATAATTAAAAAATAAAAAATAACTTTGGTCCTAGATATGCTTTCATTACCCTGAAATGTATTGTACAAAAATGGGTTTTGCACTCTTAAGAGGATTCAAATCAAATGGTACACAAGAATTTCAAGAAGTTATAAGCGTCAAATTCAAAAGGCACAAAGGAATGTCTGAAACCTAAGACTGGGTAGAATCCTGCAGAACTACCCACATTAACAGGCAACAGGCAACACACAAGCCAAGACTTAAGGGTGGTTGGGTATATCAACGTTGTAGACTGTGGCAAGCACAAACCTGAGCAGTCCACGGTTTTACCATTTTGAGGTCTTGCCTTGGTTTAAGAACACCGGGGGAAAAATAAACTGGACAACAGCTCTGGTCTGTACACGTGTGCAATTCCAAATAAAGAGGCAGAGTTTTAGTTAGGCAAGACAGACCTATATATATTAAGACAGTGAAGCATGATGTATGTATCCCAAATACAGACTGCCTAGATGTAAAGCAGACCACCACAGATAGCAGTTGGGAACCAAAAGGCACTGAAAATCAAACCATTTAGCTCCCACTGTATTATATAAAGATTACCCTGTGCACGTTTGAGTTATTCAAGAACTCCACAGGAAACTGCAGCAGCTTTCCTTCAAAATTAAGACTAATTACTCCAAGGCATACATCTGTATACAGAAAAAAAAAAAAAAAACACATTTGTAGGGTCAGATTCAAAAGTGGTTTCAAGAGGGAGAAAATTTATAGTTCTGAATAACAATTCAGAAATATGCACAGGGCCTTGTTTGGTTTGAGCTTTGAAGTTTCAGATATAAAAGCTGGGAGTATACGATGACAGGCAGTTAAGACCAAAAGTTGATTGACAATAATACCAAATGGGGGGGGGGGGAAGGAAATCACAAAAAAAAAAAAAAAAAGCCTGTCCAGCATCCCAGGTCTCTGGAGCTTATGGATTTCAGAGTTGGAAAAACAAAGGCACAGTGACAAAACCGATTAAAACACCACTGACCCAAATGGACCTAACCACTAAAGAAAAACAGTATAGGAATGCAGTGAATATACTTAAGTCACAATATTGGATTTTACAAAAAAAATTTGCATAAAATACAAATGAAGTTTCCTAAAGGAATGAAGTTTCCTAAAGCTACAGAAAGTAATATACAGTAAATAGGATTTTACATATGCATAAGATGGAGGAGTCCCATTATATAAAAAGGCTAATATGGAAACAATTGCAAGCTAAATAATACTCACTGGGGGGTGGGGGGGGAATGATCCAAACTAGCCTTGCCAAATTCAAAATGCACTTACAGCTATTGCATGTGGCTAAAATCTACCCTTTTGTGCTTTTTCTTTCATTAACAGACCTCTACAAGAGACTTGCAGGATCAATTAACAAAGCATAAAGTTGTGCACGTTCTAAAAGTGAACCTGCAAATTTACTGGCACCATGATCTGGACATGCAAAACACGCACAGAAAAGGAGCTTCACGAACAGTACATCAACCAAGAGTCGTGCTTAAAATCCCAGTTTTCGGCCTTCCAAAGAGTCGTGGTGGATCAAATAGCTTTTTGTGCATCAATTTAAAATTTATGCAAAACAAGATGCTCATGAAAACTCAATTTAATCAAGTATTTCTTAACTAGTAAGACTTAAGGCACAGGATTGTTTTTTTGAAAGGCAGAAAGGACAAAAGTACTATACAAACACCTCAAAACCTAGTGGTATGGGCCCCCAAAAGGTATCATGAGTATAATAAAGGAAAAGGCAAAGGGGGGGGGGGGGAGAGATTGAAGTGTGCAACCTGATAGTCTCAATTGTGGGACTTCCCAGAGACAAAGTGTAAACTATATTCAAGATCTGTAGATAAACATAACATGCACACAAATGGGAATGATTATACCAGTTCATAAAACAAAAAAAAAGTAAGCTTAAAAACTCCAAATAAAATCTCTGGTTTTTCTCTCTGGTCACTAGGTTCAAAGTGGCATTTATAGATAGATATATATATATAAATATATAAGGAATGATGGAAGTGAATCTTGTGGACATTTCTCCAGCTGAAGAACATTCCCACAAAGTAATAGTCGTCTAAAGTGACAGTCCATCCCCTCAACCCCCTGCAGCTGGTCCCTCAGATTGTGGACTTGGAGAAAGACACTCTGAGGTGATGGTTCTCTCCAAGGTCGTGATTGTGGAACTCAATCAGGCATTGGATTGCTTCCTCCACTGAGCCCATCTGAATTAGCGCCATCTTGCGGTCTTTCCTATAATGGAGATATAATTAAAAAGTCTTCAGTCTTAGAGAATATCTAATGGGCTGCCAACAGAAGATCTGTAATTTTTTTTTTTTTTTTTTTTCTTTCAAGTAGGGCAAGATTAAGGAAATCAAGGGAAATACATTAAAGCACTGTAACCAGAAGAGAACTGGGGTTGACCACAAAGTGAGAATAAAGAAAAGCTTTATGAAAAACTTAATCCATCATGCAGCCCCTTCAAAACAAGAACCCTGAATCAGATACTTACTGGAAGAACTTGAAGGCCTTGACCAAAGCACCAGAGCTCGCAAACAGCATCTTGAGGTCCTCTTCAACCACCGAAGGTCTAAATGAGACGTGAAAATGTGTTAGGGCATAGTCACTCAAGGTATGGGTGCAATGGATACTGAAACACAGGAACAGAGTAGCAGATACAAGATCATAAGGTTTTCAAAGGACAGGAGGCCATATGGCCCATCGTGTTTGATGTCCATTAAAAACAAAGTGATCCAAGGATCCTATCCAGTCTATTTTTTAATCTTCCCCAAGTACAAAGTGATACACCCCTGTGTACCCCCCTCAAAGGACAACCTAATGCTTGAGGCTCAACTCACGGGATGTTTGAGAGATGGAGGGTGGCGGAGGGAGGGAAGATATTCTGGTAGTTCTTGGAGCCAGGCTTCTTGAATCGGTGCAGGGGCGAGTTGCTGAAGTCCTTGGTGAGCCCTTGGTCCTCCTGGCCCTCACGAGGCAGCTGGACTGTTGTGTGTTTGGACAGGGTCACTCTGATCGCCTTCCCATGGAGCTTCTGTCCATTCAGGTGACTCATTGCTAGAACATATGGGTCAGTTTATTACCCAATGATGGTAAACATTTAACCTTGAAGAAAAACGTCAAGTGAGGAACAAAAACATCACTGTACCTAGCTGAGCCTGCGTCCCATCTGCCATCTGAACCAGCGCATTTTCCTTTTTGTTAAAGAGGATCTTTACTCTCATCACATCACCATAGACACCTAAAAATAGAGACGGGGGGGGGGGGGGGGAAAGACACAAATCAAAACCAATGACACAGACTTCTAAAATTTATAGCTAACTTTCTGCATCTGGTCAGGTTTCAAAAGCAGCAAGACAAATCCACTAACACAGGAGAGGGAGTTTTTTTCATACCTCTAATGGATTTAGTGAAGCAATGCAATTAAAGGGAGCTACACAATTTGAATATCTAAATGCCAAGTGCCTTGGCATAAAAAGGGGGAATTCAAGGTTCTCTAAAAATCCATGAAAATTTAGTTGCATGTAATCACTCCCCATTATAAATTCATTAAAGCCAAACCTGACTTTTAAAAATAAATTACTCAGAACTACTAAAGGCTAACTGGCTAATTTTTTTAATTACAGAAATAAAATTATACTGCACTGCAATAATGGAGTTTAACAAAAGAGGTGGGGCACTTTGGTATCTTATCACTTAAAATGGAGGTTTTTACTCAATAAGTCATCACCAAAGGAAGCCATTCCATCCCAGATACAGTGCAAGTTGGAAAGGGTTCAACTTACAGAAGGAGAAAACTAGGTTTGCTGTGTGTAAGGAAAACCCATCAGCAAAAGCTTATTGAAAAAGGGAAAAAACAAATCGGGAGAAAAATAAAAAGCCGATTTCACTGCATCAGTAACATTAGGAGTCTTGACTATACTCAAAAAGCAAAAATCTGGTGTTAAAGCCTACATTTAAAAAGGCATGCAAAGCAATCCAACATGCAAATCTAGCAATTTCACAATGGCAATCTAATATATACACATTATATACATTAAAAAAAAAGATGCAGCATCTCAAGACTGAAACTGACCCCCCCTCCCCCCCAAAAAGGCATTGAGTCCACCTCATGAAACTGTAGGGATCCTAAAACAAAGCTAAAAATTTGATCTAGGTTTGAATGTCACTGCAGACTCCAGAGATTGCTTTAGGAGCCATGTATGTAGGGGGCGGGGATAGATACAGTCACAGCTTGCATAGGAAGCACAGTCAGTCAATTAAACATGCATAAACTGTGCAGTTAAAACCCTTGCAACTCTAATGTTAAGGCTAACAATACTTAACAGCTTGCAGAAACTCTTTATTAAAAAATTTTAGTGCATTTATAAATCAAGACCCTCTATGCTTGTACCATAGGGGCAGAAAATGCTAGATACCCAACTCTGAAGACCATCTTCCCTTACAAGATTTTAGGACAGTTTAATGGTTGAAATATTGCAAATGGAATGGGAGTGATGGTGGAAGGAGGAGGAAAATGTAAATGCAGTGACGCCTATATAGGCAGCTTGAGAGCATTTTGGAAGGTGTTCTTCCAGAGATACCCAGCACAATGCATTTATAAACTAGTGAATGTGCGAGTGCTGCTACAAAACAGGAAAGTAGGCAAATTTGTTAATTGAAAATGCAACAAAGCCAATTCATAGAGGGGGTGGGATTGTGACATTGTATACACCAAAAGCAACTTAAAAGACTAAAAGCACAGCAGGAGGAGAAAAAAAAAAAAAAAACACCATGGCAAACTAAATGGATTAGAGCAGTTATGAGAATGCTGCAGCTTTCCCCCGACCACCCCCCCTCCCAAATGATTTCAACACGCAAAATAAACCAAAAACAGCACTGCACATCAGGTTTTTGAGATGAAGTTTAAAAGGAAAAACCAAACAAGAAAAAAAGGTAATTAAAAAAAGATGCTAATGATAACATACCGAAAAGAATAAAGAGGCATTGGGGCGTAACTCTCTTTATAGGACAGCAGAGGAAGGCAGCGGAGGGAGAAGGGACAGGAAAAGATCGGAGGCAGGAGAGTGGAGGTTGAACATATCATCCACAGCGAGGCAGATCCACGGGGAATGGCGAAAAAACGGTGGTTGGATCATGAAGTTTCAAGATGGTTAATATTTTGGAGAAGGGGGAGGGGAAACGGGAGTGGCCATGACATTGTTTGGAGTGTAGGCGTTTATATTGGTTTGTTTTTTTATATTCCAAATTGAAGTGTTGTGCATTTGTAACCAGAAGCAGATGGGGGGGGGGGGGGGGGGGGGGAGAAATGGGGCGTGCAGTCAGTTGGCAAAAAGAGGTTCCAGGTCAAGGTATTAAAAACAAAAAAAGGGGAGAGGGGAATGGGGAGGGAGAGAAAAAGAAAAAAAAGGAGGTAAAAAAAACAAGGTCAGTATACACAGAGAAATATGTAGTGTTCCATCCTGCAGAGTATCTGCTATTAAATGGTTTATTAATATGGTAAATGATTTTTCAACCTAGAGGAACACTAAAGAGAGGGAGAAACAAAAAAAAGTTTAAACATGATACACAGAAAAGCTAAGAGACAATATTGATTTGAATTGTAGTACACCTAGAAAACCAGACCTCTAATGCAACTGGCATAAGGGGAACTATTTTAATTGAATAGAATGAATCTATAAGATGAACAATGTGCCCTTAAATCAATTGTATTTTAAGTAGCATTCTTACATAACTTTAAATGTATACTGACAAGATAATCCATTGCAGCTTATGGAGGCAACTTCAACAAAGGTTTGGCTTGTTTTTACAATTTATAGAAATACAAACAAGGCCCAGGCCTGGTCTTAGTGGCACTCCTGCTCCACACCAAGATACCACATGTAGGAGTAACATTAAGAACCACACTTCTCATGGTCAGGAGTGAGGCTGCTCAAATTAAATTTAGACAGTCATTATTATCAAATGCTCCACCGAGTTTCAAATACAAACCTTTGTGAAAACCAAAATTTAAAAACTGCCGAATTCTTTTAAGGTACCACCTTCAAAAATGGAGGTGAACAGTTTCAGTAATTCAAAAGTCTGGATTGTAGGAAAGCAGTATGGAGGAAGCAATATTGTCTCTTTATAAAAAAAAAAAAAAAAACTTAGAGTAAAGCTCTAAAAAATAATGCAATTTTAAAAGCATGAAAAAAGTAAAAGTGACTGTTAGTTCTCAGTTTGGCTAAATGTCATCTAAACAGTGACTGGTGTCCTAAAGTAGCTGCTTCAAAGCAGTTTTCTTCCTTTTTTTTTTTTTTTTCCCCTCTCCTCTCTCCAGGTTTAGGACAACTACATCCAAGACCTATGAAAGTGCAATAGCCATGATGGGATACAGCTAGACATCATGGGTAATGGGCTACAGTGCCATAGGGATAAGTTTATACAATGGATTCAACCTGCCTGTATGACCTAAAGTGTGTGTGTAACAATGGAATTATGAATTGTTTAATTATCAAAGTAAATCAGGGGAAATGCCATCTTTGGACACTAACAATACAGATCAGAACATGGAGTGGATGTGCGAGTTGAACAATGAATGGTGGGGGGGGGGGGGATTTTAGGTTTGTGCTATTAAACTAGCACAAGCTTTTGCAGAAGTAGACTGATGTAATATGTAACAAATGACGGCTGATCTGGGTGTACTTGTATACAAGCATTAACACTAGGTGGACTAACACTGGAGCTGCATTAATACTAGTTTTATATGAATCCATGCCTCAAGAAGCTGGAAAACAGTAACACTCAAAGGAAAGAAGGAAGAAACTTTTAAAAGGAAACCATCAAGGAGGAAAATGTCAAATTAAAAAGCTCCAGAATTGCATTGGGGAAATAGGATCTCTAAGCAGGAGCTACATTGTTGGCAAGTTTAAGTGGGAGGTATAAATGCAAGGACTCTTTTGTCATCTGATGAATGGCTTTAAGCTCTTGAACAGCACAGCTTGGAACCTGCTATGAATGGAGCCATTTGCCCATAACACTAAATTCTAAAATAAAGTGGCTCCAAATTACAGTCTACATTATGTTAAAGCTGCTTCTGTAAAATAATAGTCTAATAGAACCACAACAGGCCTAATCCTTTGCCAAAGGAAAGAAAAAAAAGAGGCAATCAGGCATTAGTCAATACTTCTATGCCAAGAGAAACAGTATAACATAATTGGGGAATTAAAGTATAAATAACTGGGGAATATAAGTTGAATAATTGAAGTGGGCATTACCTTTCCCCTCATGTCACAGTGAAGATCGAGAAAGAAAGCGACTAACCTCAGAGTTCAGGTTGCTAACCAGCAGGACAGAATGGCCACCACCAAGCCCGTGCATGCCCAGCCGTCCGGCAGCCGCAGCCGCAGCGGCAGCACTGGGCATGGCCAGAGAAGCCAGTGCCCCAGGGACTCCGGGCATGGTCAGACCTGAGAGAGGGAGACATCAACCAACAGGCAGTTATAAACCATGCTAACAGTGAAAGCCTTCCAAGCATCAAGCAAAAATCACTATAAAACCAGCTTTAAACAGGCCTAGGTCAGAATAATTTAGGATGTGGGGGCGGGGGGGGCGTCTTAAAAATTTAGTGCACAGAACCCAATTCTTGGGACCCCAGCAGCACCATTGCTGGTTACAGAGCTTCACACTGGCATTACTGACCTGCAGCCTGCTGAATGGCAAAGGCAGGGGGGAACCCAGGAGCTCCTGCATAGGGGTTGGCAGAGATTATACCAGGAGCACCTGCAGAAAAGAAGGAACTAAAATGAGGATAGCCTGGAGAAAAGAAGCAAGAAGCAAAAGAAATGGATTAATACAGGAACAAAGAGCTTGCCATCTTGTAAAGTGGATTAAAGGAGGATATAGAATTTATTTGCCAAGAAAGAGCAGGCATATTCTCAAAAGTTGACAAGAGTAAAAGAATTTAACCAAGGAGTTACACATAAAAGGGCTGTGGCTGAGCAAGGGCTAGGAAGATCCAAGAACAGTGCAGACAGACTTTAAAAACTCAATTGAAGTCAAATCCCCCTCAAATCAGCTTAAATGTACTACGATCCCTGAAGGAGTACTTGTAAGTGAAACCATACAGCTAAATAGAAGTTAAACAATTCCTTTGCAAAGAGTTTAAAAACAAAAGGCTCCAAGCAGACCTACATATCCACTACCAAAGACTTGGGGAAAAACAAATCACAACCCGTTGGGAAAACCTGGCAACAATGAGGCAGCTATTCTACACTGCTGCAGGGAGCCCACCAAGATATCATGTGCCAGAGGTTTCCAGCATCACAAGCTTCTCCTTGTCACTGTGCACTGTCTTACCAAAGGCTGCAGCCATGGTCTGGTGATCAATGGAAGGCTGGCTGTCCCCGGTGGGCAGGTCTGGCCGAGTGTAGTCACGGCTTTTCTCGTTGTTGTACTTCACATTCAGACTGGTCAGTTTGGAGAAGTTGATGCGCAGAGTGCAGCAGGCGTTGTAGATGTTCTGGCCATCCAGGGCCTGTAGAGAAACAGGCTGCATTAGGCATACAGGCAACAAGATATGCTATTGATATCGATTTGCTAACCATAAATAAAAAATAGAAAATCTAACCATATCTGGATGACGAAGTCTTAAAAAAAAAAGTAACTTCTTAGGAAAAGGTAATGTGCTAGTGTAACATTTCTCAACTTACAAATAATTAAAAAAAAAAAAAATTATAGATAAAACTGAACATCCCAGAATAAAGCACAGTGCAATCAACAGGAAGTCAACTACAGCTTTTACATTGATGGAAAAGTTAAGATTTTGCAATGCACGGGTGACCAGCAGAGGGCAACACTTACCAGTTTAGCATGCTGTGCAGTCAAGCCATCCGAGTACTGGAGGAGGGCCTGGAACTGGTTGTTTTTGGTAAATGTGATAATCTTCAATACAGTGCCAAATTTGGAAAATATCTGAAAAGACATCGGATTGTTTAACCTTTGTAAGCAGTAGAGGTTAGTTAAGGTTAAAAAGGCACAGATATTTAAACTGGATTCCATTTTTTTTTTTTTTAAATCATAAGACAATCTTAAATTATATACTTTTAGCGGCCTTTCAACACAAATGCAATTTATACATCTATAACATCTGAAAGCAAGCACCATGACAGGTTAGACCAGTAGATCAGTAACCATCAATAAAACGGGACCTGAATATATACAGAAAACTAGGCCATGCTAGGTACCTGGTGCAGAACGTCCAGCGTCACAGGGTAGAAGAGATTTTCCACAATGATGCGCAGCACAGGACTCTGGGTGCCCAGCCCCGAGGTGTCCACACTGCTCATTGGCATACTGCCCGTCTGGACTGCATTCACTGCCTGAAGAGCAGCTTGTGCCCGCTGTGGGGGAAAATAGATTGTTATGCTTTTATTGAGTGTTTAACCGCTACAAACTGCAAACAAAACCGTTAATCACTTAAGGCATGCTTTGTTCGGACAGTATTCAGTTTACAATTCCAAGAAAGCCAAATTACAGTTTGCTCCTGGACAGTAATTAGCTATATGGATTAGGGCAAGCTGCCCACCTGAGGTATTCATAACTGCAATGGTATGTGGTTTCCCAAGAGACCGTGTGTTTGGGAAAAGGGCGGCAATTCTTAAACCACATACTGTATAAACAGTAAGATAATGAGGGCTGGGCCAACTGGCTTGTACACATTAACACATTCGGTTTAAGACAAAATCAGGCTTGCTGTAGTAAAGCAATGATCATCTTTGTACACAGATTTAACTACATGCAATAAAGGAGAAGCTTCGAGCTAGCAGGAAATTTAATCTTTTATCCGATTGGTGGTTGTGGGAGAGCCCACAGAGTAAGTGCTATAAAAGGTCACGATACCTTGTAAATCAGTCAGGCATCCCACATAAGCAGTTTGCAATGCTTTGCTCAGAACAGGCACACATTTAACCAAGTTCTTACAGGTTCTAGTAACAGATAGTCTAAGGATTCAAACTATTAAATCTAACAAGGCCCTCCTTCCACAAGATCTCTGCAGGCTACATCCCACTCCAACATCTAATTCAGTCCATTTTGTACCGGCAAACAAAACTGACCACAGAAGTGGGGCCTTAAAATGGGGAGGAAAATGAGAAATCAAAGCCAAATAATCATTGCCTTTGCAGACTTACCACTTGATTTGGTGAATTGTCAGTCTTGAGTTCTTTGTGATTGGAGTACTGCATGAAAATGGGGTGGTTCCTGATGACTGGAGTCACCGAGGAATAGTAGGAGACCATGGTCTGGGCAGCCTCCTCCGTGTTCATTTCTAGGAAGGCCTAAACAGAAGTACAGCACGTTACAACCCTGACAATCTCTTCTAGATTTCCAATTAAAGATCTAAGTAGTACAAATATTCAAGAACAACAATGTTGAAAAACAGGGAAAGCAACCCACATTTGATTGGACATGTATCCTCAACACAAGGACATTAAATAATGGCAGCTCTGTTCTTTAGTATTACGAACAGTGGGATAAACATGTCAGGATTGTTGGTCAACTTTTCACACACCTGATTCTTTCCTTTAAGCATAAGCAGGTTAGTGACTTTGCCAAAGGGCAGTCCCAGGGAGATGACCTCCGCTTCATTGATGTCATTGGGGAGCTTGCGCACGTGGATGACACGGGAAGGAACCCCAGGGCTCCTTATGTCTCCTTTGAATTTCTTACTATCGTTGCCATTAGCTGAAATGAATTAAGAAAAATGCATTATTTCACCGATTAGCAGTTTTCTACACCGAACAGGGACAGTCCTACATTAAGATGTTCACTAACCTGCGCCAGACGAATTGCTCATGATATAGGGCCCGTTGGATACGCAAGAAAAAAGCTCGTCAGATCCCCGCTGCAAGAAAAAAAAAAAACTAAATGAGCAGGTTGAACAGAATCATAATTACCAAATCTTAAAACAAATCTGACATACAATAGAGCAGACATGAGTTTGATTACTAAAAATAGACCAAAGCAGTTTATTCCAATTTCCTCATCAGAGATGAGTCTTATAGAAAGACTAACTTTCTTACACAGCCACAGCCAAATCATACAATGCATATTGCTTGGACTTTCCACTTTAATAAAGTAATTTCAAGTCTCCCACAAAGACTTTCAGCTTTGTAATAGGTGCAGTCCATCCATAGGGTGGGACAGTACCTGTTCACCTGCATCAGTTAACAGAGGACAAGGTTCACTTGGCAACAGGAGAGCAAGACTCCTTTTCCCGAAACCTAAAACCAAAGTAAACTGATCTCTGCAATATGGTCATAAAAAAAAAAAAAAAGCTACCATGGCCTGCAATACACAACACAATCCAAATGATTTACGGAGGTCTTGGGCTTGGGTAGTATTTTAAGAGTGCATAAATTACACCAGGTACATTGAGTTATTAGACTACTTAATTTCCTTTAGCTACATCTTTCTGCAAGATGTTTGTACAGCTTCTAAGAGGCTTGGAAAGAATTAGACTATGCCACTTTTCAATTATAAAAGACCAATGCCAAAACAGCAGACCCCACCCTTCTCCAATGGTTTATCAAACGGTTGCCATACAGAGCCTGAACACTGGGCAAGTCCCATTTGTCAGCTGAAACTGTCCAGGTTCTTCCCAACCTTTCAGGCTCATGGAAAAGAGAGGGGTGGGTGTGCACTCGAATCAGACTGAAAATAACTTAGCCTGTAGGTTTCTTCTATCACCGGTTGATTAATGCATTCATTCAAAATAGCTGGTTACTCCATGCAGTACTGGATCTTTCCATCTTCAGAATTCAAAACATGCGACTACAACGCAACTGCAGTGGCACTTCACACTTTGGGTCCACTGTGGGTTTGCCTTAGTATACTGGATGTAAGTAACTCCCAAACCGGCAGGGGAAGTTTTTCTTCATTTAAATTGACTGAAGAAAAGCATTTTATTCTTCATGGAGTTTGGTTAACTCCCCATCCTCATTCCCCAGACATAACCTCTAGAACAGACTCCCTCAACCACCACACCCTATATGAATATGGTATAGGTCATGGATCACCCCCCACAGCAAGGGTTAAAAAGGGGGGGGGGGGGGTGAATTCAAGCAAAGGAAAAATTTCAGGGTTGTCAGTTAGAAGGAATGAGAGGGAGAGAAAAACAGGATTTTGGAGACAGACAAGTCATTTGACTCAAATTCCCACCACATCCACACACTCACTACTTTTCCAGTTAAGAAACATTTACAGAAGTCTGTTTTAGATTAGCTAGGTTTAATCAAAGTACTGTGGACCTCTGCAGCCCTATAAACACTAGCTTGTCTATAATGCCCCTTGCTTAGACAGGCAATTTGTGGCTTTATTAAGATTAAGGGGGGTGGGGGGGGTAGGTATAATTTCCATTATAGATCAATCTTTGCCAATCTGAGGTTGAGTTTATATATATATAAAATGATATCTAAAATATACCATAGTCAAGTCCACCCCCCCCCAAACATGTTAAGCGCTTTATCTGCTATAGGTTGGAATCCAGTATAAATTCAGTGGTATCAGCATGTTTTGTAAATACAAATTGCCAGTTCATAAAACAGAAGTCAATTATTGAAGAATCATTAAATGGCATGAAAAGGGAAAATTATACTGATAAACTACAAAAGAAATATACCTACACCAAACATCCATAACAGGGTCAGAAGCAAAAGTAAACTGGCAAGGTTGCCATGTACTTAACAGCATGACCTGAATTGCCTTCTACAGTAACAGAAGCCAAATGTGGACATTTGAAAATTCCAGTGGTAAAGAAACCAACAAAAACCATATGTGAGGGAAAGGCAGGATAGTGGAGGGAAATAAGCTGGTGTCTGACCATTTCAATGAAGACCGAACATCCAGATCAATAAAAGGTCAGTCCATTTAAGGACTTTCTGCTCTGAAATTTGGGCTCCAGTACGCATCAGGGCTCTCAAACTGTTGATTTAGACAGAAGGCCAAAAGCAAAGCACAGAGCTGGCTTTGTCTGCAGCCCCATGCACCCCCAAACAAAACCCCTTCATCCCATCTTGTAACAGCCACCAATGACCTACTGAAACAGCTTTTACAAATGTTGTCCAAGTCACTTTTGGCTAGCAAGAAGTTAAGGGAAGTCAATTCAGACAAATCTCAGAACACCATTTAAAATTGAGGCCTTCATATGAAATTAAAATAAAGCCTTTAAAAGTGAATTGAGGGTTGGCTGCAGTTACAGATTAAAAGGTGTGGAGGGAGACTAGAAAATCCATTTAAAACCAATCCCTGAAACCCATTACAGGACAATGCATTTCAGGAAAATGGCTATTACTATGGAAACTGTCACTCCCTCACCATGGAAACCACACCCATAGGCTCCAGGTGCATTTCTCCCCACCCTCCAGCCTTTCAGACTCCAGGTGAACTAATCTTTCAATCAAAAGCCTAGGTGTAAACCCTTTCAAACCCATTTAGGTCTATATAATACATTAGTGTACTGAAAGAATTTGTTTTGGGGGAGGGGACTCCAGAAAAAGGTAAGGAAACTCATTTGTAGAGTGAGGCTGAAGAGGGAAAAATGGGTCAAAGCATTTAAGCATTGATGGTGGTTGGCACAGCACTTATAAAATCTAGTCAGGTCTGGGTCCTTATCTATTGTTACACAAATCCTGTCGCATGCCCAATATCCTGTTGAAAGGTTCATTGGAACTTGTTGCAGCTGCATCTAACATTGGTCATCAACCTGAGTGAGGACAGGACTTTGATAAACAAGAGGGGGAGTGTGGAAAGAGAAATACTGTTCTGACAACACCCCTACACACACCATACCCTTTGCTGCACTGCCCCCAGGATGCTAACATTTACCAAGTTAGTCAACTCCTCACCAAATAATTTAGACTAAATAGGCCCCAATACTCCTACCCTTAGATCCTCTTCAACCAAGCTCAGGTCTTCATAGCATGCATATGGGCTGTAAACTCCTACTAAACTGAATACCCACCGTGTCTCGCTTCAAAATCAGCACTCTGAAGGACAAACAGATTCAACACAGGCTACCAACATGCCTGCTGAAGAGGGGCCTAACCTATTTGCATACCATGAATAGATACCATTCATCACGTTATCACCCCTCTATCTAAGGAGGAGGGTTTTGCATTTTAGCAGGGCCATCTCTTCAGCTGAAAGATAAACAATCAGCCATTTTCAGAAAGCACAACCCCCACCCTCAGTAGGCCTGGAAATGCAACAGGCTGCATCATACTCCGGGCTATTCGAAAGCTGATTCTGCTATAGATTAAAGCCCCAGAGCTGTTCTGTGAGGTGTGGATGCAACTCTGCAATAGCCCAATAGCAGCTGTACCTACTACTTTTGGACCCACATCCAAAAGCAGCAGAACAGTTGAAGGTTTAACAGAACTGATGAATTGGGCTTTACTGCAGATTGCCAGTCTTTGATAAAGTAACTATTAATCTACAGGTCCATTTAAATGTGTATTTTAGGCTAGATTTAAATGGTTACAAACACCATTGTTCCCAGATCAGTCCATTAAAACCCATTATAAAGTGTTATTACGAATTACGATCTGCTCTCTAGTGGGAGAGCCCAACGGTTAAGGAAAGAGCCTCTAGTCTTCACAGGAAATTGCAATATGCTGAAAACAAAACTCAGGAAGGCAACTAGAACAAAGGCAATCAGATGTGCTACTCCCTTGCTGAGCAGATAACCCTTACTGAAGGCCAGCTCTAAAACACTGTTTTGTAAATTCCAGGAAAACTATTCTTATACCAATGATTAAACTTTTACACAGGCCTACATGTACATTGTTGCTGGACTCCCACTGTCCCCCTAAAAGCAGCTTTGTCCTATGAATGTTAACCAGATGAGTGAACTACTGCATACCACTGGCGATTACATACAAAAAAAGACCACTGTGGAATGCAAAAGCTGAAAGACTGATGCCGGATCATCCTGCAAAAGGCGACATTGTACTTTTATAACCCTAGGCACCTTCAATCTGGGATCTGGGAGAGGCAGCTACAAGAGTAAGCATGTTTCCATTCCTAGAATGGGTCTACAAATCAGGAACAGCCACTTACTCCCTCTTCTCATCGAGAAGTAGGATTGTGCCAAATTCCAAAATGCTCCCACTTAACTCCACCTCTCAGGCATTGCACTTCATGTCTCACTACAGCACGTGCTAGGGTCTTGAATCAAAGACTGCAAAGCATTCACAAAATCAACACATGATAAACTTGCACTCCAAAGCTGGTCTAAACACTAGATAGCAGTTATTTGCACAAGGAACTGCAGATGGCTAAAAGGCATTGTGAATTCTACACTTAGTTTTCTTGCATTAATCTTCACTTTCAAGTAACCTTTGTTTACATAGTCCTAAACTTTAATGCAAGATCCATAATACAAAACATGGAACTGTGGTACAATGGTTTGATTGCAAAAATGTTCAATGGTTTGGTTAGATCCAATATCTGGAGTATTTTATCATCAATTTAAAAATCAAGCAGCTGCACTTTAAAGGTTACACAACCCCCACCGCCTTTTGGTTGTAAGCGTTAGGATAAAAGTACATATACCCAGGTGAAGGGACTCAACAGCAACTTTGAAATGCAATTCAGAATCCAGTGACACACATTCTGCTTGTACTAGCTTGTCAGCAATACCCCCCATGGCAAAAAAACCTTAGAAAAAACAACCTTTCAATGGAATCTGGGAGTCAGGGAGAAAGGAATGTACACTGCATTCCCGGCAAACTGCCCAGCCAGTAATTATGGTTTCCACAACAACAGCCATGTACTAACGTCTCCAGATCAGATTATAAGAATAGAAATGGGGGATTGTTTGTATTTCATTGCCAGTTATTAAGAGTAGGAAAACTAGTTAAGAGCATTTTAGTAGAAAATACCTTACAGCCAATTGAACATTTCTACATTATATATGCACAAACCCCTGTGTGCGTGTACATTTACAAATGCAAATACAAAAAAAAAAAAAAATGCCTTATGGTATTTAAAGTCTAAAAATCTTAAGCAGGCTTTCAGTGTAATTCACATGTTCTACAAGTCACACTACTACAACTATTTAAGGCTACTTTGGGTGCTACTTTCACAAGCTATGAAAAGAAACCTACTGCAACCATAAAGGTTTTGGTACTAAGTTACCAGCTGTCATTTAACAGCAATTTATCCTGCTAACCTATTAAACAAGAGTTTGCAAAAATGCAGTGAAACTTTAGTGAGGAGTAAGTTTAGTTTAGATGTTGTCCAGAAACTAATTCAAAAAGCCCAATCCCAGTGATCAAACTAGAAAGTCTTTTTAGGATACAATGAATAATTCCCCAGAGCTGATCTAGTACTAAAAACATGCCAGAATTTTAGATTAAATAAGGGGGGGGCAGGAGAATGATTTTTCATTAGGTCTCCGGAACCAGGGTGGGTGGAGAAAACCCCAGGAAACTCAAAATTCCAATACAAAAGGAGATCAGTTACAAGAAAAGCTGGTTACCCTGCCTACATGCAAGTAGGGTTGTTTATAATAATGTGCTCATGCAATAAGCATGAGAACAGGTTTCCAAGTACTCTTATAGGAAGATTTACCAATTCATTGACATCACCACAGAACTTCAGATAGGGAGACACTATTTATTAAGTTACTAAATTCAGTACAAATAAACCTCAGATGCACAAACTGATCACCAGAATAAAACTGAATGACTCGCTGACATTAAGATACATCTCCAGGTGAAATGCAGATTGATTAGCCACCCTGATGAGCAATGTGAATTGTTATTGCCACCATTTTAACCTTTTCAAAGCCTAACATATGTAAAGGGTTCATAGCTCATTGGTGATTATTAAGGGTAAAGAGTTTGATTTGCTGCATTCGGACTCAAGTTACATAGCAAAAGATAAGCCACATTAACAGACTAGACCAATAATTTGAAATTGGGAGTTGGGGGAAACTTGAGAATATGTAGAAGCTTGGAATTGGATTAAAGTATTAGACCTTTCTTAAAACCACAAGCCAAGGGGTCTGGAAGAGGAAAGGAAGTTACCACAAGAATGTCAATATAACCAAAAGCAGAAAAAGGGATGCCTACCTTTGTACCAACTGTTATATCGTGGACACTGCTGTGAAGAAAAGACAGTAATGTTAGATAGCTGTACAGATATAAATGAAGTTATGGAGCTACAGTGATGTCAGATTAGGTTTAAACAAAAGACAAGACAACAGGTTCTCAAGATGTGCAATGTTTACCTGCTGTATCTGGGAAATCAAGGGAAGGATAAATAGAAGGATGAAGAGCCAAAGGCTATGCAGGGGGTTCATGCTTTTGGCAAAACATTAGATAGTGGAATATGAAGATGGTCAGAAGTGTTCAAAAGTTAACTTAGGCAGCTTAAAATAAGTTACAAAAGTTAAAGATTTAAAAGGTCTTTAAAACCAGTCACATGGAAATGCATAGAAGCTAAACAGCCAGTTTGCCCAGATAAAATAAAAATTCAGTCTACAGCTCGTGATTTGAAGGTCCTTATTTCAGTGTAGTTTTGAAGTATAAGTTTATGCCCCAAAACAAATCAAGCATTTGAGTGATCTTGCAAAATGGCAATTAAACTAGGTTTTTGTGCAACTGAAAGTAATTTCAAGTCACTTGGTTTAGAAAACAAACCTTTGTCTAAGCCTTTTCAGTTATATAGAGCACTGTTTAGTCAAGATTAAAATCCATAGCTTATCAGTATAAAATTAAAAAGCAGCTTTAATGTTTAGCAACTTCAGCAGAAAAGGCTCATTCGAAAGAGCAGAATGCAATATTACACAAATTAGTTAAATTAAAGTGTATAGAAGACTAAATTTAAAACTATTCGAAAGACGGGCAAGTTTATTTGCAACACTTCTAGAACAGTAGTATTGTCTCCAAAGCAGAAACTGTACATGGAGGTAGACATTTTTGTACCTACTACTTTCAAAAGGCTTATACTAAAAAGTTAATGTACCAATTAAGTATAGTGACATTGTTGGAAAAAAGTCACATGCCTTTAGAGTCACAACCATAATTCTAGACGGTTACATTCTAAAACCAGAAAGCTTCTACAATTCAAACTTTCATATTTAATAGTTTTAAACTTTCTAGCACTTCCAGTAAAACTCCTACAGAAGCCTTGCAATTAATGAAATTGACACTCCACGACTATGGAAAACCCAAGACCAATTCCTGAGGAGTAAAAAGTATTTGGATATTGGGAAAAGCGTGAGCTGGAAAGCTGCCACATGCTAGATGAGCACAGAAAGCAAGATGTCTTAAGCACAAGACTTCTCACATGACAGGATTGGTATAACATAGCCACCCCCCCCCCCCCCCAAAAACAAAAACCTATTTCCGAAATAAAATAAAGCTCATGCCAAACATTAAGGCTAATCTAATAAACTGCACTCTCAACAATAAAAATAAATGTACAATGTGTACAGTAACTCAAGATATCCCTTTCCAATACATATTCTGAATTCGGAAAAGCAATATAACCGGCATCTACTCCACTTTCCCACAGTCTAAGCAGTCAGCAATTTATGACAAATGGGTTACCAGAGGAGCGTCACTCATGCTGGACTAGCCTCCATTCCTTACATCCTGTTTCTCAGGAGGGCCCCTAACAGGAAATTTGCAACTGCACAATACCCTCCTCCACAGTAACTTCACAACTGCTTATTCAGCCTACTAGCAGTTTTCCATGTTTAACAATTACTAGTGCAGTGCCAGGAAGAGACCGACTAGCACATTTCAGAAACATCTACTGCATTAAATGACCATCTCTACCAAAAGCCAAATAGGCCTATATATTATTTGGAATACGCATTTACCTTTTTCTAGTCAACATGTTTATATACAGGTTTTAAAGCACCTAAAAATACTAAAATTAAAATAAATACATTTAATACATAGTGTCCATTTGAGTACCATCATACATTGAAACGAGAAGACCCAGACTACCTTTATACACATGCAAGCAGTAAGGGACTAATTCCTAGACTCTTTTCCTCCATAAACCCAGAAAACCCATCTATCCTGGGAGGCAGTGCTAGTGGTTAAAGGCACAGTCCCAAGTAAATTACAAGTTTGGAAATTAATTACAGATTGAGGACTTCTGTACTTTAGAATAAACTCAACCCTTCCACATATCTTACAGGAACATGGTTTTAAGATGCCAAAAAAAAAAAAAAAAAAAAAAAAAAAAGCCTTGAAAATAATGCAATCAGACCTTAACAGCATTAAGGTAATTGTCACAAAGGCACAATACACTCCACTTGCCATAGTCATGAAGGAAAATATGAGGCACAGTGAAGTGTTATTTTTAGCCTGCCAACCGTGCATCATTGTCAGGTAAATAAAGCACTTTATAAAAGAAACCAAGACAAAAGAGCTGTTCATCTCAAGTTACAGGTCACCTACAGCTGATCAGATTACTGACCAAACCTCATTCCCCAGCAAAACACCATTTGAATGAACAGTAAAACAAGAACTGGTGCAGTCCCAATATTTAGGATTGCATAGTTGGTCAAACTTGAAATAATTTTAACTTTATTAAAATTACTCATTAGGTGAACTAAAATGGTAAAAAACCTATAATATATTCAGGAGCAGAATAGGTCTCCAAAAGGTAAATAGAAAAGGGATTATCTGATAGGGGGGGCAACAGGAGGGTTAGAGGTTAAAAACAGTGCTTAAATTAGTTTTATAACTTCAACATACTAAACTATTATCATAGGTGCAAAGTGGTCCTTTCATTTGCTAATCAACACTCACCCATTTAGCCATTGAGGTCTGCATTTTCCCCATAAAGCACAGGCTGACAGTTACAATACACAAAGGCTGCAAGCATGTGAATCAAACTTTGCCTTGGTTACCCTGGTGTTCGTAAACACCAAAAGGTTGAGGGCAACGCTATCATCTTTTCCCAAACATTTCTCTAAATTAGGCTCAGGAATGCATGCCCAGGCTCAACACCCCTAGTTGCCCAACAATTGCCAGAGTGAGCAATTCAAGGGATTGTTTACATTGGCCTGTGAATGCCAGGAGGAGCAATTTAAATCTCCATACATTTACAAACCCCTCCACCGGAATACCTTGCAAAAGGGAGAAAATAAAAACCCAACTTACTCTATTTCAGTGGCGTAACTGGATCCCATAGGATACAAATCAGTCTCTAGACGGCTGTAAGAATATATATATATAAAAAAGAAAAGATTTAGATTCCCATGTACAGGTTACAGATACAATGAAATATTTTACTAATGCGCATTTTAAACTTGGCTGTAAATATTTTTTCCATCAAATGTGGGGTTTGTGTGGAGGAAAGCTCTGATCCAAAAAAAGTTATTTTAAGAGATGAAGGGTAATTTTAAAGAGATAAAAATATGGAGGACAGTGGAGTTACAGAACAAAGTGATCTCACCCCTTCAACACTGGTCTGTGCATCTGCATTAGGTGGCTTAAAGCCTGCACGTTAGAACACCCTAAAGCGGCAAGATCAGACAACTTGGCTTCTGGGAGAACCGACATCATGAGACAAAAGAGCAACTTTGCAAGAATAAGGAAATAAAAAAAAAAAAAAGAACAGCCACTAACATAGAGCCACGCATGAAGCAGATGACTAAGCTCCCCCCACTTTTATGTACAATCAGAATTCCTACAGGCTCCGCAATTAAACTTTCAAAACTTAGATCGACTAAACCGTCCGATTCTGAAAGGAAGCTCAAAGGATGTTCACTTATCTCCCCAAAACACCTACAAAGCCTTAGAAACAAGCTTGCGTTTACTTTTTTTGCGGTGTAAAGTCACTTTTACAATGTTGGCTCTTTCACTGATGCGTGAGAAGTAGCGAGTTATTTGAAACCATGTGACACCGTCCGCACAGGCCCGTCTACCTGGAGGAAGAACTCAAGCCCCCATCTTTTAGATCTTGAGCTGCAGGCGTGCACAACAAATAGCCTTCAATCTCGCCTCAAAGCCCTTCTTGCAAAAAGGGAAACGTGTAAATCTATACGATTGTAAGAGGCTCGATCCAACTGCGGGGCGCACGGAAAACAGTCTGGACTGCAATAAAAACACAAGGAAAAAGTCCAGACTGCGCCTCTAGTTATTTCCCGGCCGATGTTGAACTTCCACGCAGCACCAACACATGTCTACCTCCCCCCTCGACCCACGATCGCCCCCCCACAACACCACCTAACTAAAAAGCATGTAAACAAGTCTCATGTATACCGAGACTGACCGTTCAAAAACGTGCGACTCAAGATCAATACATCAATAACCGAAGATCACTCTTGTACTTGTTGATCGAAAATCTGAACAGGAAAGATCTCCCCATGCAACTTTCTAGTCCCACCCAACATCCATACGAGCGCTTTACATGCATTTCATACCCCCCCCCCCCCTTCCGCCATAACTCACGACTTCTGAAAACAAAATAACCACCGATGCGTTAAATCGGGGACTCAAAGACGGTTGGGCAGAGGCACGTCTGCAACCAACACAAAAAACAACAAGCAAAAGGGCTAGCTGCGGGGAAAGAGCGCACGGTGGGATTCACGACGCAACAGCACGCTAACTTGGCGACGGTATCTGCACAGCCTCACACGGAGGCACACCTTATAAAATGGCTAGATTGTACACTTGAGGAAACGGCTTCTTTCCCCGCACAAGACTCCTCCCGTCCGATAACTTTTCAAACAAGTCGCCTTTCTTTTCAACCGCGTGAAACTATGGTCCCCGTTTTACTTCGCGGGACAACAACCCTCGCTTTAGTTTCTAATGTTCGCCGACATATTCAAGTGCGTAAGAAAGCAGACTATCGCAAGTTTCCGCTAAAACCGTAACTCTTACTTTTAGTGCTTAAAATTAAAAAGGGAATTATATATAGTCTATTATCCCTGCTTTTTTTCCCCCCTCTCTTCTTAAACTTGTTTATGTTTATTCCAAGACAATACATATAATCTTACTCACCCGTCCATTGCACAACACACAACTGCAGGTCAGAGCAGCGGGACGGCAGACTAGCTGAGTTATCTTATACCCCTACAAAATGGCGGAGGACACCAAGACGCAGTCTGATTAGCCAACGCACAGGAGAGGCCTGAAAGAGGGCGGGCTCTAGATGTAAAAATCGCCTGTTGATTGGAGAAACTGTCGATCACTCGCGCGAGGCGGTGTAAAAAAGTTATTTGCGGCTCTCGATTGGCTGTAGGGGGAGTCAGTCAAGCGTTTCCCCTTCCCGCCAGGGGCTTCTGGTTGGTTTGGTGTCACGTCAATGAAGCGTGTTGTTGAAGGGAAGGTGAGGAAAGGGAAGAAGTGGACCGTGAAGTGAAATCTGAACGCGTGTTTGTGAGTTAGGTTCAGTCAAAGACGGGTAATGAGAGACAGCAGATATTGTGAAATCTCCGTTTACGGTGCATCGTGTACGTAAAGACAGGAGCTGCCATGTTTCTAAGTAGACATGGTAACTAGTTATACACTATAAGCAACAAGTCGAAGAGGGCATTAAATAAAGTTACTCGAGTATCGACTTGAAATATAATGAGCAATGCATGATTAAACAGTATCCTTAAAAAGCAGGCATAAGTATATATTATTATGCTACATCTAGAACTTCTGCTAAAAATCTGCACCAATTACAAGATGAAATGGCTTCTGAGTTTCAGATATAATATTTTGTTTACACAGGCAACACTTTTTTTTAATTTCTTTGATTTTCTGCATGAGAAGAATGCATTGGAACCATTTCATTGGAATCCCATAATCAAATGTCTGGTTTGGAGTCGAGCTCATAAATGACCAGGTGATCACTTTATTGAAGGTTATTTAGTTTTAAGGTGTTTGTTCAATGAAAGGGACCCATAAACCTTTCTGATCTTTAGCCCCACAAGACTAGAGTTGGGCCTGCCTGATACAATATAAATTGCTTGTTCCTAGTCCAGCTGAACTTGTATTTATTTAGACCCCTAACCAAATATCATTCAGTCTTTTGTTTAGGCCTATTGTTGCCAAGAAACAGGTTAAGTTTACCCTAAAATAGCTGATAAGAGTGTTATTCTCCTATAGCTGTCTACACATCGCCGAATAGGTTACCTATTAATGATGTACAGAGCCAACACAACCGTGCTTAGCTTTGCATGGTCTACACAACTTTAAATTGATCTGGATCTGAAAGAATGTATTTTGTCTGAAATACAAAGGTGGAAGATGTTAATATAGTCCATCTCATGTATAGTCTATATAGCTTCTGGAGAGAGAGAGAGAATTTACTAGTAGCCAATGTACAGTAGACTATACCAAATCAAACATGCAGTCTACAATTAGGGAGCAGATAGTAAGGCCAGTGCAGAAGCTCCTGTCACCCCTCACAGGTTATGTTTTAGCTCATTAATTAATTTCTTGTTTAATGAATTCTACATGTTTTCCTCTTAAGAGACCAAACAAGTATCTGACCCTTCATTTGGGAAAAACAAAACCAAAAGACCAGAGTAGGATTTCCTTCAATGAAGTAGGCGTTGATAACTTCATGGTTTCAAATAAAGTGCTGCAATAACTCTAAAGGGGGGAAAAATATATAAATTCAACCCATTTAAAAAACGAACTTCTAAATTAGATGTAGGCCATGCTGTCCCTGCCTTGTCTCATGCACTAGTGTTATTTTTTTCTACCCCAAGCCCCTTAATAAATTAATGAATTCAATGATTTACCGAACCAGTAATCAATGATTGGAAAAACCTACAATCCTGCAGGATTGAGGCACTCCAACACCAGGGTTGCCCACCCCTGATCTTAATAATCAAGAAAGAAATAATCAATCAAATAAAACAAAATAAAAAATTATGTACAGTGCCATTAAAAAAATACAATGGATCAAAAATATTTTAAAAATAAGTAAACTGTGGGCCAAACAGAAAGGATACACATTTCATGCCCAGTTCAAAAACGGGCATAAAGGCATAAATCACATGCACATTTTTGGGCTAGTCTAACTGCAAAACAAGGATCGGTCAGAACAAACAAGCCAGCCGATAGCCATTTTAAAACAGGCCTCTTTCTTGGTTAATTTATTGCCACCCAATGTCTTGTCTCCTCCAGTTTCCCCTCTGTGGCCTCATAATTTAGTCATCAACATTTCTTGCATTCCTCCATCAAGAAAGAAGCCATTTTATTTATAAAACTAACTAGCTAAATGCCCTTTTTTTCCAAGGCAAGGAAGGGAAATATTTGGATAAGACTGTTCCCAAGGGTTAAGCCAGCTGGACCCAATGACAGGAAGCAGCCGGCCTGTATCACACAGTATTTAGAGGGACATCTATCCTCTATGTTGCAAACTGGCCAGATGGCTCATAGGAGTCCCAGTTATAGGCATCCAAGCCGGTAATGTAAGGGGATACTTTTTTGTTCATCCACTAAATATTTCATCAGAAAAAAGGGACATGTTTCCTAAGCACAGACGTTCCCTCCAATGACAAGGTTTGCAGTTCATCAACTTGAGCCAGAAATAGAACACAGACATTGGGCAGCAAAACCAAACCCATAACTATGAATCTTGGGATAGCTTCAGTGCATATTCAAGTCATCCGCAAATGTATTTCCCTCTTAAAGCCATGATAACAACACAATTGCTTCAAAAAATAAAACAAAATAAATGAGTAGAGAAAAGTAATTGGTGCATAATTTGTAATTTATGTATCCTATTCATTAGTGTGTCCACATTTCTGTGGACTTGGGAACATTTCAAAAAACAAAAAGTCTTCACAGATGTGTACAGAAAGAACTAGATACTAGTTACAGATTGTCAGCCCTACCCAATGCCCACTCCAATTGTAAAGTTCGTTGAGCACAGCTAATGCATCGGGGGAGCTTAACGTACATTACAGGAAACTTACAGTAAAGTGTGGAAAACAACCTGGAAGATCTTTGGAGCACTAAAGTCTGACCAATGATGACACGGTTTTCTTAGTAGACCCCATTCCCAGGCATTTTCTTTTTTCTACATTTTTCCTGACTGAATTTCAACCTTGCTGACTTCAAAAGCTTTCTGTCCCCTTTGATGTTGCTGATCCACAGAAGCGCTGGAAAAGGGCATAGCTCAACGTCACAGAAAGCTGCTATAGGGCTGGGAGAGATCAGGGACAGCCAGATCGAGATGAGATAAGAAGTACAGAATGCGATTTGGAGACAGTGTTGAGTGCTGTGTATCTTGAACACAAACAAACCAATACATATACAAGCACTTCCTGTACAAAAAGAGCAGCATGCTCATATTTGTCTTTTAATCGCAAAGGAGTGTCTAAAGGTGTGGTCTGTATTGTTTGCATTTTCCAGCTGCATGTTGGTTTAATAGCTGCAAAATTGTATTTTTGCTCTGCTGGTTAGCTATTCCAGATTATAAATCAATAAATAATCACTAAAACACACATACAAACACACAACAACAAAAAAACTGGGTAGTGCACAGGGGTATGCGTGTTAATGTTGCACCCAGACAGTTTGTCCATTGGCAAGTCCCTGCATTGGAAGTGATACTTTACATCTATCAGTTCAGGTGGTTTATAAGTCTTCTGCAAACTGCATGTTAATACTTTCCACTGGCTCTGTAATAAAGCCCATCTGTAGTAGGAACATAGTAGTAATAACAAAGTAGCATTAATAAACACAATAGCTTTCATTTATATACAAAAAGTAAAACATTAATAAAGTAAAATAGGAAATATAATAACAGAACCAAACAGAGAGAATCTATGTATCTATATATCATCATCATTAGTCCATATCAATTCACTGCTGGATGAAGGCCTCCCCAAGATGTTTCCAATCGCTTCGATCTACAGCTTTGCTTTTCCAGGTCATGCCTGCAAAGTTTATGATTTAATCTTCCCATTTTTTATGTGGTTCCACCTCCAGTATATACACACAAACAATAATCTCCACCAATGCAATTGCTCCTTGAGAAATATTTTTGTAGGTGTATAATTATTTAGTGCAGCACTCTACCCCCCTGCCCAAGCTTGTCTAGACCCACGAAAGGGGGAATTCACAAATTAATATCTTATTTCTGTCACTTTTACAAAGTCATTAGTTAACCAAACTGACTACTGCGACAGTTCTGATTGCGATATCAGATAGTGGTGCTGTGGGAAGGGAGGGGGTCCTTACTAGTTTCTGGGGAAAAAGTACAGCTCATTTCCACATTTCCCTTTTCATGTTGTGCGATTTGCTTTAGGAACAGACAACACAATATGACACGATTCGAATATGGATGCTATTGACGTCTCCTGGCAGTAAGCTTTGTAAGGCGACATCCCACTGAGATTTATACAGTATACACAAATACAACAACATTAAGATGTAGAATAAAGTATACAATAGTTCACAACAACATTAAGATGTAGAATAAAGTATACAATAGTTCACAACAACAAAGATTACTGTAAAGGAGCAAAAACAAGTTCAAGGATATTACCTGTAGTTTCCCAACTGAAAACCACTGGCCCGTTGCGTGAACTGTTATTGAATAACTTCACATTCAAAGCAACAGCTTGTCTCTTTACCATCTTATTGGTTTTGATGTGTTAAGGTACTGACACATTTAATTCTAGGTACACTTAATGGATAAACTTAACTCATTTTATGCAACTGTGTACCTAGAAAATACTACAAATATTTATTCACTAATAAGGCAACTGTTAATTGAAGACCTTTTCCCCAGATGGGTGGTTATTCATGTAATGGCTGTAATGCTAATATATATATATATATATTGGCAGTTATACCTAAACACAGGGAATTACTAAAAAGAACCATGGTAGATTACTTAAACACACGCAAAAAGTAAAATGGAACACGATGATTCGAGTCAGAACACAAAAATGACCGAGCGAGGAGAACTGAAACCTGTGGATGACCACTTTACATTTCATGAACTAAAACCTAAAAACAGAAGTAGACAGATAGAAGGTTTAATGGAGATAACAAACTCCCTCTGTTATGTTCCACATGGTCTAACCCACCTGCATTATAAAAAGAACAAGATGTTTTTGACGCTGTATTTTAAGCACCACCTGTTACGTATCTGTGAGGAGCAAGGGTTAGGCACTTAACAAACCGTGACTACCTATATACACTTACCAGGCGTGTTCTTTGTCAGGCCCTTGTGATAAGTATTTAACAAAGCATGCCAATTTGCAATACAATAACACTTTCTATAACCTCCATTCAATGCAGTTGACTTGTTCAGAACTGTTGCCTGCCTGAATTTGCTTTGTATGTGTATGTGTGTGTGTAAATGTTTAAATCAATCAATCAATCAATCAATAAAGCAACATAGATGTAAAGGAGTTAAACATATACCAGTATATTACATAAAAAGTATCCAGAAGTTTTGCAGACTTTTGTAAGTTTAGTATTTAGAAATAAGATATTATGGAGTTGCACTGAACTTTACCATCGGGAAAAACAACAACAACAACAACATACTTCTCCTTATCGACTTCCAAACAAACTAAGCTACTTTCCCGATACACCTGATGTCCGTGGGCCCTGTTATGAAGAGTCTGAATATCAGGTAACGCCATCAATAATTACCGCCACGGCTCCCTTTCAGGAAATTACTTTTCTGAGCCGAGGTAGGTGACACACCTGCCTGAAGATAAATAATTGAGAAGGGCCTGGGAGACAAGAATGAAGGCCATTGTCTCCATAGCAGCGACTGTTCAGCAAAGAGTCAGGTGACGCCTCTGTGAACACTGGGGCCTATCTGTCCTTTGTAGCTTTTTTATTTTTATTTTTTTATTTTAAATTAGCAACGAAGTTCCCTGACACATTAAGACAATAATATCAGAATTCTCCCATTTTTCCCTTTTGTTATAAATAATAGCTTGCATCTGCATATTTCTGAGTGGATTGTTGTTTCCAGCATCTTGTGCTGTGTTTCCTTATCTGTGTTATCTTGATGTCTGTCAGTTGGATTTTTTTTTTCAGGCCTGGTCATTAGTTTCATAGGCATCAGTCATCAAGCTTTGCCTGGGTTTTGTATCCCTTATTTTCAGCACATGAGAGAGCAGTTCAGAAGACAGATTTTCCTGTTATTCAGTTTCTGCTTTTTGCAGTTTGACAACTTTAACTGGCCTGATGCCCACTGCAAGGAAAGAAACCGAACAGGCCAAATGCAGTGCCCACTGCTGGACCATACTACACCAGAGATTTAACGCCTGATCCCTGTGCAACTGTGAAATAGTTCCCCACACCTCAACTTCTACCCCCCCCACCGGAATATATAGTGAACACTGGCAAATCAACCCAAGAAAGAAACCGCAAAAGAGCAGGGCAACTAAAAAGCAAAACAAACACACAAAAAGAGTATAATGAGAAGAAAATACAGATTTCAGGCAACAGATTCTGTTCTTTTGCTTAAAATTGCAAAATAGAGCTCTGTTTGAGTCAAGCCGAATAAAGGTGGAATACCTGAATTCTCCATTGTCTTTTGAGGATCTTATCTTCCTAATGAACTATCTCTATGCATACCCTGCAGCCTATTTGTTACCCCCAGCACTGTGCTGAAAGACAATCCCCACATGAGATGAGATCAAAAGCCCCTTTTGATGCACTTTTTGTTCAAAGTCATTGCTTAAGCATATGCTATTGTATTTTTATATATATCATAGACGCTAAGGTTGCCTATAATTTATCTTTGCTTCACTGCTAAACATACAGCAATAATTATATCCCGTGCATTTATTAAAGTTCTCTGTGTAGTTTTGTACAATAGGACTTTATTTTATTATACATTGTACAATTGCTTATTTTACAATTGTCTAAGAGTTTATGATGATTACAATATTCTACTACATGTAATTAAACCGCAATAACCTTGACAATGCTTTAGATCAGTGGGTCCAAACCCTGGTTCTGGAGGAGCCCCTACCCTGCTGTTTTTTGTTCCAACTGAGCACTCAATTACTTAATTGAACCCTTAATTTAACTAATCATTTCCTAAATCAGAGCCTTTTCATTATTTTAAACAGTAGGGGTTTTAAGTTAAGTATATCATTGTATAAATAACTTATTAAAGAACCAACTCTTTTATTACACAGTCTAAGCAGATTGTTACTTTAATTAAGGTTGAATTAAGTAAATGAGATCTCAGTTAGAACTGTCCTCCAAAACCAGGATTGGTTTAGATAATATCAGCCAAATGAATAAAATACATTAATAAATATATTTAAAAATATATTATTTTAAATGAATCCACACACAGTCACGTTTAAATAAAGAAAGTTTCCAAAATAGTGTAATTGCATACTTTCAATCTATCTACAATTCTGTGCATGCTTTTGGGCCTTGTTATGCATTTGTGATTGAATTTACATGAGAGGTGGTAATGTTAGCCTGCTTATGTTACATTTTCTCACACACCATTGCTTTTACTATACAGTTATGCAGCAAATGTATTGGGATAACTTTGGATATACAAAGAAAATATATACTCAAAGTGTTTAATAGGGTGTAGGTCTGCCCTTAATCCTGCACAATTGTTGTAATCCTTGTGTTAGATGTAATTATTGTGAAAATGAACACGCAATTGTTAAAGGTAGATTTCATTTACTAGCTAAACAAATAGGTGCTGAGATTTTGTGAACAGAACACATTTACCTCTTATTTCGAATGGCAGAATATATTTAGAATAGAAGACGCTGTTCACAATACAGGTTTAAATACATATGAGTAACTAACGTTTAAATGATACCATATTTGTGCTTTACATAAATATAGTAATATGGTTTTCAGCATTCTTCTGAATTTATTAAAGCCTGATGATTGAGTGCCACCTACTGGTTAAACAAATAACTGTAGTCTTTAAAGTCTAGTATCTCCAACATTTAATAAACATTGTTCACATCTTGTTTTTTCCTAAACAGGAATTTGAATTTATATTTTAAACACAAATAAATAATATAAAATAAAATAAAATAATAAAAACATATTTCTTGATATCCAACAAACTTTCAGAAGTTTAATCACTGGACCCTTATGACACATAATATGCAGTGAAAATATATAAAATAGGTAAAATAAAATAAAAAATAGCACTTATTTGTTCAAGATATGGCAAAAAAGTGCAAAAAATCTTTACCAAGAAAAATGCACAAATAATTGTTTGTTAAACAGTACTTATAACAATCAATAACACAAAAACAATAACAAAAAAGTACTTGTATTATTTTTCAACAAATTAATTGCATGTTTGTGAAAAAGAGGACATGTCCGGGAAAAAATGGACGTAAGGCAACCAGAGCCGGGAGGCCCTATACGCTCACTACACAAGTTGCATAGTGCCCCACAAATTACGCAGGGGCCCCACCTCCCCCTCGTGTCAAAACGGGTGTCAATGTTTAAAACTTCGATGAGAGGATGAAGCGGAACTATCCTTCTGGTCACGAAAAGAGAAAAAAACAACACCATGAGAGTGAATTGTGGGAACAGCAATCAGGTAAACTTGTGTTCTGTCCTCTCCAAGTTTGATGTCAGCAAATAACAGTAACGTTAAGTTGATGTGCCGGCTTGCAGTGCATCTCTCTCTAGTTTGTCTTGCTAGCCTAGCTGGGCAGTGCATCTATTGTTCTGTCTGTGTCTTGCTTGCTTGCCAGCCACTTCCAGGGCTGTGTTCTGTGACTTTGTGCCTGACAAAACTGAGAGTGTCAGGTGTGACTGTGTGGCAATGACAAATGGATAACATGGCTCACGGGTCAGGTAGGAGGGCCCCTTAGCAGAATTTTGCTTAGGGCCCCAGGGAGGTCAGGACCGGCTCTAAAGGCAACCCTAACAGAGAACATAAAAGTTGATTTAAAATTGCAGATGTGTTTTTCAAATTTTATGATCTATAAAATAATGTTGTATTGCACTGACTCTTCTTACGAGGTAAGATAAGTTTCTTTACTTAGATTTGTGAGTTCAATTTACTTACTAACTACTGATTTTCTGAATCTACCTGTTCAGTTATATAAGTCACAATATTCTTCAGACAAGAAATGGCAAAGGTACATAGAATTCGATTTTTTCAAATGGAATTGAATACAGAAATTTTGTTTAAAGAATTTATAGAAAAATAAATAATGTTTGTAAGGTTCACAAACGTATTCACTGATTACCTAGAAAGTATTAATATTGTCTAAGAATGCAGTCTTATTTAAACTTGCCATCAACATCTAATAGAAACAAATGCTTTAGTTAAAATGTTACTTATGATATATAAGTCTTGGTTAAATGCAATGGAAACAAATGCTTTAGGTAAAATATGTTACTTATGATATATAATTCTTGGTCAAATGCATCTGCTAAATAATAATAATAATAATAATAATAATAATAATAATAATAATAATAATAATAATAAATTTCCAAAATACAGAGACAAAATCTATAGAAGTGTCTTTACCTGTCCTTTGGCTGTGTTTTAAAAGGCAGAGAAAACCATATAGGCTACATGAAGCCTACAACATCATCATTTTTCTACACAGCAGGTGAATATAATGTTCAGGGTCGTAAGTTTAATTTCAGAATTGGGAGACATGCATTTCCAGTCCAGGAGCGGGGGTTGTCAAGCAGGGAGGGTGACGCATTAATATTCTTATTAACGCATCCCCCACGCCTATGGAGCTGGGTATACATTATTGGCGGGAACAATTTAACTCTTTCTCAACATTGTGGATGATGCATCCCCCCAACCCCATCTAAACCTATGCCTATGTATAAGTTATTACTGTGTACAACTGTATTAATCCATGCCACAGTGTACTGGGAGAATGGTGTTCAAAATGTTCTTAGTTCAATGTGTTTCAGATTTCAAAGTGTTGCTTTATGTCTCTTTTTGTCTAGGCAGAAGAGGAAGGCTACCAATCACTGGACAACCTGATTGTTTGGGCCCAAAGCCACTGCACCATCTGCAAACAGGTAAGATAAGTAGTCCTTGGTTATTATTGCTCTATTTGCGTTATCTCCTTCTCGCACTTGCTGAGGCAGGCATCCATAGCTGAGAAGCCACCCTCCTCCCCCCAACACCTGGCAAAGTTTGCCTCTCGCCACAACAAAGGTGGAGCGGACCTTCTCTTTGATGAACAGAGTGAAATGTGATTGGAGAAGCCAGCTGAGCACCTGCACACTCAACCATCTGATGCTCATTTCCCTGGAGGGCCCACCTAGAGCCAGCAGTGTCCAGCTTGTACACATTAGGACAAGGACCAGAAGGCCATCCATTAAGTCATATGGTAAAAGGTCAGGTGTTGTTGTTTTGTAAGGTCCAGTACATGGAGTGGAAGGACCACCACAACCCTGAGGCCCATCCTCTCTGCCTGCATGCCCTGCCAGACAACCTGGACCGCTGTCCAGGGATACACAATACCCCCCCATGACCCCTGATATATCTCCTGGTTCTCCCATTTAGCTTTGAAAAAACACGGGATGGAGAAGATATTGAAGGTCCTAAGCCAGCACTTTGTGAAGCTGTGCATGTTTGTTAAAGTACTCGTGCTTGCTTAATATATTAAGAGTTAGTACCATTTTAATTGTAGTGGATCTGATTCTGAGATTCTATGTAACATATCGTTCCCTCCAGAGACAGATGCACACAGATGCTGTATAAATAAGCACTGTCAACGAGATTGGACTGGGACATTTAGATTTTAATAGAGTAGTGTTTTACTGTTATTTCAAAGATTTGTATTGTTTTATTGTGATGTTATGGTTAGTTTTATGATTACTGGTTCCTAAATAAAAGTGTTAAAGATATCTCTGTGTTTGTACTTGGGTGCTGCTCCCCCAAATACGAAACTGAAAATGGAGGTGAGGTGGCATAGTGGCTAATAAAGCAATAACTGTCACATAAAACTTCCAGTCACATGTCTTTTGTGGTACAGAGATCACACAGCGGATTTTGATTTTAGTCTTAGCTTGTTCACGTAGGGAAAAGGCCAGTACTTGAAGCATAGTTTCCAGTCTTTTGTATGGCGATTTGGGGCCGGAGTCTGTTTTCAGGGGTCTGTGTTGTTGATGGCATAGTGGGGAGAGTCATTTCCAGAAATGACTGTATATCCCTGTCTTGATCCTCGCCAGTTGAGATACCTACAGCAGTGAAGTGGAGAAGCATCAGTGAATCTGGAAACACATTGTATTTGCTTTTGTCCGCAAGGGCAGTATGGGTAGGGTGATTGTTGACTCCATAGTCATTGGGTAACTTTGAGACAGGCTTTTAAAATGGTCTTTAAACAATGGTAATCTGAACAAACAGGTAAGAACAACGACAGCGACAATCACAAATACACACAAATATGATATATAATTAGCAAGCTTTCATATGTCACAATTTGATTGGTTAGAAATAGAACATCTGGGGTTGTCATGTCCCAGTGGATGGTGGGTGGGATCAGTTGAAAACATGGGTGATACACTTACAGAATGGGCACGGCACTCAGGTAACTGATGATGCAGGACAGCAGGAAGCAAAAGCCGCTGAACGAGTCCAGGGTGAAAGGGTAGATCGAGGTGAAGAGGACCGTGGACACAACGTCAGTCAGAGCCAGACTCGACTGCAGCCAACCAAACACACGCCCTGGAGAGGAACACGTGGGGGGGAAAGTACTCAGAGTGACCAATCACAGAGCAGCACTTCCTGTTGGCTACAATTTGCACATTCTCCAGTATTCTCACCAGGGTAGAAGATGTAATCTCAAACCGTCTGAGATCCAACTGTACCACTTGGCTTGGCTGTAGGAGTGACTCACTGTAGCATTGTGCATAACAAAAGTGATCTTAGTCACTTGTATGTAGTTGTTTGATTAATATATAAAAAAAAAATACTTTTGCCCTCAATTTCCTATACCAATACATCATATAAACAGCAGATCAGTCCTAATGATTCCCAGGACTCCAACCCTAGCCACCACCAAATCCAAAATTACATGCTTTCGATTACTTTTTAATCCTACTCTCTTAGTTTCTATTAATTTTTCTGATTTCTATATGCTGAGTTCTTGTTTTCAAATCTTACATTTCAGACCTGTGATCAGATCTATAAGCTGTGCAGCTGCTGTCATCCTGCAATGATGTGATCTCTGGTACCAGCTGGGGCCACCTGATAGGGCTTCCAGTCTCAGGCATGTTTAGTTTCAGCATCCCCTTGTGGACTGGATGTGTATGACACTCTGGCAGGTTCTTACCATACAATTGTGCATCCAAGATCTTGGAGAGCTGGGATTTGATGGTGGGCATCGGGATACAGGCAAACATCATGATGCCACGTGCTGCAAACAGAAACAAGCACAGAAGAGGATGACTGTATGTAAGCCATTATTGATGACTAGTGAAACATTTGCATCAGTGGGGTTTAATTTGATCAGATTGCTACTCACCCAAGAAGTAGACCCAACTTTGTTGGGCGAACGCCAGGACGGCCATGCCAGTGCAATTGGAGACGATGCCCAGGAGGATGAGGGCGGGGTCACTGAGCCACTGGGAGAGCGCCAGTACGCCCAGGAAGCTGCTCAGGTACATGGCATTGGTAGCGGCCCGCCCGTAGCCAGCCCACACCGAGTCCCAGGAGAGGGGAGGCTTCAGCACGTAGAGGCACAGCACGTTCTCGGCGCCACACATGCCCAGCACGAACAGGATCATGGCGCTGAATAGGAGAGCCACGGCACCCAAGTCTATCCTCCCCGCCTCAGTATAGTCTGCCAAGATCCCATTCCCGCCTGGCTCCTCGGCGCTCGAAGGCTGAGGGTACCGGAGGAGAAACGCAGAGTAAAGGAGCCCAGTGGCGCACACTAGCAAACCTGTAGCGCTTAGAGCAACGCCAGATTGGCCAATCCGGTAGATGTAACCCGACATCAGTCCCCCGGCAACCCCCGCCACACCGCTGAAAAACTCCACCGTGTTCAGACGCAAACTCCGCACCCGCCTCTCAGACCGCAGCGCCGCCACTGACACCACTCCGCCCCAGTAGGCCGGGGAGCCTCCGCTGAGGCCGTGCAGGGCCGAGCCCAGGTGTAACACCCAGAGAGGCAGCCGGAAGAGCAGGAAAAGGAGCAGGAAGGACTTGCTGAGGATGGAGCCCACCTGGGGCACCACCAATAACACCCGCTGCCCCCGGCGATCTGCCAGTCGGCCGAGGGGCACGGTGGAGACCAGGGACAGGAGGGAAGTCAAGGAGCCGTAGATGAGGAAGAAGCGGGAGGAGAGAGTTTGCGCCCGGTCACTCTGGCCCTGCGCCGTCTCCATGCTGCTGTTGTAGACCGCCAGCGTCAGAGCCGCATCGTAGAAAGAGCTGCCCACCGTGTTGATGATGACCACAGGCTCCACCAAGGTCAGAAAGCCACCCATGCTTTCTCCAGTAAAGAGAACTCCTGCCTTCTGAGAGACCTACTTCTAAATTTTATCAGTAGGAAACTCCAACTGGCAGCGTGATCTAATCACATTAGTTTTTATTGCAGGGAGAGGAAATGTCTTTTTCCAAGTGAATGATATAACATTTGCATTCCCCAAAATATCACATCTATTCCTTTTCTGAGGATTACTGCTTCTTGCGATTACAATCCCCAGTGATCTTGGGTTTTCATTTATATATAATAAATATTAAAATTTCTCCTGTAGTCCGTGCAGGTAAACAAGCTGTAGCTTCTCCATCATGAGCTCATAATAGCATAGGACTGAAAACTGTCAATCCTTACTCTTAGATATCAAACACATATACATAAACTGATATCAGAAGCCTTTACCAAAATAATGATGTTCGTAATAGCTGTATTCATAAATAAAGGATAAATCAATCAAAGTTTAAAAGCGACGCCATACATAAAAGCATGAAAACAAAGAATCAAAAACAATGAATTCAACTAAGAGAAATGTGGAAGTACAATTCCTTTATATTGTACAAATAAAGATGCTTTAAAAGGTTTTCCGTCCTGTCATTCTAGCAAAGTGCCCAGGTTAAAGCGTCTCTGGCATTATAGTCCCAAATTGACAGTGGATATCTGTACCAACCCAGTGGTTAGTCTTAGTCTTTAGTCTTACCTAACAACTGTATCCCTAAACATCTCTGCCGGCCGGGATTGTCATTCAACACAATCCTAGTTGTTCTTCCCTGACTCCAGCCCTTATTGAGAAATGTCTAATGGCATCCCAGCTCCAGGTCAGTCCCGTGCCTGACAGGCAGAACAGAAGGAACCTGTGGAGGCTTCAGCATGGGTCTCCACTGGAGTCCTGACTGCACTGGCACCAAGAGTGACAAGGGAGGGCTAGTTATAAAATAGGGAAGGGAGGTGGGTATAAGAAGAAGTGAAAGTGAAGACGGGGAGAGCGTCAGTGTGCTCAGGCGCTGTGTAATTGAATATGGACTCGGGGAGGACAGACCTGTGGAAACCTGTGGGTCATTTGATTTGGATGTGCGGATGAGTTAAGGAGATGTTTTGGGAGAGGGGGATTTGTTCTTTTCTCACATTGTTTCAAAAGCACAAAGTGAAAGTGTAGTGAAGTGTTGAAACTCGATGTGTTTAGGCTATTTATATTTATATCAGTGGTTGTAAGGACTCTGTGGTCTACTTCCTTGTGCTTTATGTGGGATGTTTCAACAACAGCACATATGGATATATCAGTGGTGATATCATGCAGTTTCTGTTAACGGTTTCATCATAATTTCCCTTATTACTACTACTACCAATACTAAAAATAATATCTTCATAGTAATCACTTTTTTCGTTGTTTTGCCAAATTATTTTAAAATTTGCCATTTGACATTGAACATGAACATGTGAACATTTTAGTGCCAAATACACAACTGAAATACATCAGTTTTGAACCCCAACCTTCGCCAGTATACAATTAGGCCCATAAACATCCACACTGAATCCAGATCAGTCACTAGAAAAACTGCCTTAAACCTAAACCTAAAAGAAAGCCTATGTTGGGACTCCAAAATGTATGGCTTATTGGACTGCTAAATATCAGTGTAAAATGTAGCTATATTATTCAAACTAATGCTCTCTTAACAACCTAAATGTTAGACCATTTCCAGCTTCAACTATATCCCAAATGTAAAATTAGCTTGATCAGATTTTCTAATTTGGGGATTTTCCATTATTTTGAATTGTAAAATTATTCTTCAGCATCAAAAACTTCAATGAATACAACAATGGCAAATTATTAGTCTAACACTCAAATAATAGTAAAAATCATTTTGCTGTACTTTCATTTTGCACTGCAGTTTTGAAAGGAGAGACCTTACACCAGTGTTTCTCAGCCCTGGTCCTGGTCTCAACTCCCTATCCTGCTGTTTTTTTGTTCAAACCAAGCTTTCAATTACTTAATTGAACCCATATTGAAGTAATTTGGTTACATTTGAATCTTTAAATTGTGTAACTGATAAAAAGTTTGTTCCTTATACAATTTTATACTTGACTTAAAACCCCTACTGTTTAAAATAATGAAAAGGTTCAGATTTAGGAAATTATTACTTAAATTAAGTGTTCAATTAAGTAATTGAGAGCTTGGTTGGAACAAAAACCAGCAGGGTAGGGGGTCTTCCAGGAGCAGGGTTGGGAACCACAGCCTTACACTATTCACCATTGTATTGTAACAGTAGGGGTTTTGCACTTTTGGACACACATGAAAGAATATAAAATACATTTTGCGCACCAGAATTACACCACTTTGTACTCGGGAACAACCTCTGGTTTCTCTGTGAATGTCAGTTCTGTTTTAAAGTGTCTAATGGGATGTGAGAGTGTTGGGGGTTGATAAGGTTGGAAAACAATCTAAAATTAAAATGTGATACTATTTTCTTATCCCGAAACTGAATTAAAGTATAATACTTTTTTTCAATCTCTTGAGAAATGTATCAAATATTTCCTCTAATCTAACTGTAAGATCTTAACATGATACACCTTTGTAGTAGAACAGTAAGATACCTGTTCCATTAGCTCCAACAATAGTCAGAAGCCCAACTCTGCCAAACTCTTCTGTGACTAAGAACCTAGGAGTCACCCTCGATCCTGCGCTCTCCTACACCCAGCACATCACCATGTCGACACGCACCTGCTGATTCTTCCTGAGCAACATACGCCCAATCCAACCCTTCGTCACCAACTACTCGACTCAGCTGCTCGTCCAGACCCTGGTTCTCTCCTGCCTGGACTACTGCAACTCCCCCCTGGCTGCTCCAGCTCATCCAGAACTCTGCGGCTCATCTGGTGTCTCTCTTCCCAGATTCACACATGGTACTCCACTGCTCCACTCCCTCCACTGGCTCCCAATCTCAATACGCATCCAGTTCAAGACATTGACCCTCACCTACCATTGTCTAGACCAGACTGCACCTCTGTCTTCAGACACTCATCTCTCCGTACATCCCCTCCAGACCTCTCTGGTCTCCCTGTGCCAGAAGACTAACTTTGCCTCCTCTCCACTCCCCTTCCTTCAAGGCTGCTCCTTTTCAACCCTGGCACCTAAGTGGTGGATCGACCTTCCCACTGAAATCAAAACAGCAGAGTCCTTGACCACCGTCCATTGATTACTCAAGACACATCTGTTCAGACCGATCCTGTAATTTAGTAGTTTATTTCCCTGTGAGGCTCAGCTCTCCTGTACATTTTCACTTTATATGACATTTCATCATACTAATTGCTTTTACATTATGAATACTCATGTTGTTTATTGTGCTTTCCCCTATACCCTGTCCCCTTAGCTCTTAACTATGACTTCACATCTTGTCTGCACTTGTTAGCTATTACAATCTAGGATGTAGGACTAATATTTTGTATTAATTGTATATTTTTTTTACCTATAAACTTGTGTAATTATGAACTTGTAATTGTATTATGTTTTGATCTGTAATCATTTCTAAGTCACCCAGGATAAGGGCATCTGCTAATAAATAATAATAATTAATAATAATAGTAATACCACCCTGAGCTGTCCTGCCTGATCATAGTCCTGTTTCTAAAACCTTTTCAAACTGCCACAGTCCAACATGGTCAACAATGGAGAATAGCAGTAGTAGATGTGGTTATTAACCTGCTTTGGGAAGTAGAAGTAAAATTAATACTGGATGAAAGAGTAGAAAAAAGGGAAATTTTCACTGTGGTTTATGAGACAATGGAGCCAATTTCTACAGAAACAAGTTATTATGGAGAGAACTGACCTTTCATTTTTACCTGTTGGGAAATAACCAACCACTCAGTGTCTACAATGACTAATTGTCAGAGGCACTTTAACTTTAACTGTAACTTTTGCTACAGATAGATTTGAGATACTATGTGTAACTGTCATGGGGTAGATAGGAAAATACCTGGATTTAAAAATATATATGAAGTCACTGTAGGAGAGGGGGCAATATATATCAATGAATTCATTTCATTTCACACTAAAAGACATGAACCTGTATTTCATTACAACACCACTATTAGTGACCTATGAGGTGTGACTATCAATTAGGTGTTAAGACAATGAAGCGGTCTATCAAGGGTTAACAGTGAAGTCACACAGGCTCGCGCAATACTCACCACATCTGGCAATGATGAGCAATCCTTTGTTTCCTCTTTTTTTTTTTTTTAACTAGCAGGGGAAGCCCATAACCGTGTGGTAATGTTAAATGGCAACTCCCCCTTCATAAAACACCCAAAACCAAACCAAACAAAACAGGAAGCCATTTCACATCCTGACTTTTTGTGATTGTAAATATCCAGAAGTGGTAAAGGGACTCAACTCAACTGCCATTTTCTTGAAAAACTGGTGAACCCAAGCCCTAGGAAGTGGGAGCATAATAAAGATTATTAATCTCCGTGCCAACCCCTCCAGTGTTAAATCTGTGAGAGTTTTCAACCTCAATTCTGTATTCAGACCACAATGTTACCATCCCAAAAGAGCTGTGTGTTGGTAATTCAGAGTGCCACTCGACAGTGCTCTGGCCTACACATAGGAGGAGAGAACAAGGGGAGAAAGCAAGTCAGTCTTCAAACTGCAACCCCACAGACCTCAAATCAGTGGATTCCAGACATTTCACAATCTAGTTAGCATGGAGAAGGATGGAATAAGATTAACGGTAAAAAGAGAATCTACTACAAGAAATAAATTTGGTTTCAAACTTGATTAGATCACCTACTGCTATACATTCTCTCTAGCATGTGGTGTAAAGATACATATATAATGGTAAAGGGGCTCAAATGCCAGTTTTGGCACAAAGTTGAGGGGAATACAATTTTTATCAGTGAATAATTGTAGTAAACATTTTCAAATGCAATTAAACTACAGTGGAGGGAGTCGGTCTAATTAATTTCTAACAGCAAAGAGACATACTCTGTTTCTTTTGAAAGACAGTAGGATGAAAGCACAAGGATTGATTTGCATATTTATTAATTGAATTCAAGAATATGTGTACACAATCAGTCTCTGTGACTAACAAAGGTTATGTATACTATATATACGTTATACAAAAGAAATATTTAATTTCCATGAATTAAATAAATAATAATTAAAAAATCCTTGCAAATTAGGGCCTGCGATTTTCCTCAATTATTCTTTTCCTACCATACCTGTCTGCCAACTAGACTATTTCTGTGCATCGTATGCTTGAAATGCTACAGAAGCCAAAAAGTCTATTCTGTTGCTTTTCTATACACATTTTCTGTTTTCTTTCCATGCTTTAAAGGTTTTTCTTTCACAGCCACTTTCCAACCAACACTTGGCCAGCATACCCATGCGTCCGCACCCATAGCAACCTGCAGAACAGCAGAAAATGCCAAACCCTACTAAAAATAACTTTTTATGAAACACCATCTTCCCTTTCATGTTTAAGAAGGAAATGCTATACGCAAAACCCCTTGAAGCATTCCTAATCAGCAATTATGATTATTTCTTACACCATCAAATAAAAATAATTTAAAAAATCTAAGTACAATTTCTCCTTCATCCACACTCTGCAATTTAATTATCCAATGCTTCCACACAGTTATTTCAGGCAGTCTAATAAACAAGCAAAACAACTTCCTGGCAATTTGACAAACAAATTATACATTATTCTTTAGATCCTGTACATATTTATAAATTATATGTATACATCTCTAGGGAGGGAGACAGTGCTTAATCTTCGGTATTTAATGATCCAGCCAGTGTAAATGTCTGTTTTGTCAGTTTGTGATGACGGCAGGTATATTGTTACGTGCCCAACTTATCTGATAAGACAGTCTGTCTTGCAAAACACAGAGATCTGGCCCATTTAAACACTGACAACCCATCAGTGTAGCTCTGTAAACCTGCTGACAAGAGTGATCAAAAGCATCACCTCTGAAAAGATTTGAAAACTGTCCATAGCCTCCTTATTATTGCTTCAAAACATATAGAAATCGCTGGAATAAAAGTCCGTTAACTTGAAGCACTGGGATTTCAAGAGCATTGAGTCGTCACGGTATTGCAAGTGCCATTTTTCTTTAAAAGCAAATGGAGGTTTCACTGGTGTTAGTATTTGGCTTAAAAAGTCTACAAGACAGATAAAAGCCTACAAGATTGTCTGTGCCTGTGGGGTAGTTCAAGGTTTACAGTCCTCTGTGTTGAAAAAGTACTGTTTTGAACTGGCAGCAGATTGTAAAATGAAACAAAACCAAAAATCCCAGTTCTTTCTTTTCATCCTAAGAGCTGACTGGGACAGAACAGATTCCATCAAAATTCAATGCATTCTAAGTAGCCTATTGCTGCCCCTTTCCCTGTGATTATTTGCAGCTTTTCAATGTCGAGCTCCTTTTGGTTTGTTATTTGTCATCTTCTCTGCTTCATTTGACAGCTCTTTTTGCTAGCTGTCGGGTTGCTTTACCCCTAACACACACATACATACACATACATCCGTACACACACACACACACACACACACACACACACACACATACACACACACACATACACACAAAAAGATGAAAGTTTCACAGTCTTGTTCCACATGGTAGCAAAACAGAGCTCCTACTGCCAGTTCTCATTTTGATCAAGCTTGTTCTGACTTTGTTACATCAACAAGACTAAGGTCATAGGAAGGTAGGGAACTGACCCCTTGGAATATAAGTGATCACTATGGTCAATGGACGTGTTCACTCTGGTTTTCATGCAAGAGTGCAAGAAACAGATCTCTGCCTGACTGCCTAATCTTTAGCGTTGTGGAAACAGAAAGCAAATGTTCCCCAAACGTATTGAAATTTAACCCTTAATAGACAGAACAAATATTGAACAAAGCAATGGTAACAACATATTATTCTAATGGCTGGACTTTTTAGAGAGCAATGGTGTGGGGGGGTAAAGTCAAGGTAGAGGTGGGTGGTGGGGAATCAGAACTTCTTCAGCCCAGTTCTCTTCTTGTGCTGGGACATCAACAGCTCCCCTCCTTTCCGGCCCCACCCAAGGTTGAGCCAGCATCAGACCTGGCGATAGTCCCCCAAATGCGTTCAGTCGGCCACCTCGTTGGCATACATGCCCGCCTCCCAGCGTAAGGCGCGCGTGTTCTTGTGCCGGATCACTCTCGTAGCCTCCACGACCTGCGAAGGCGAGCAACATAGAGCATCAGGAAAACGGTGCCCACTGCTGTAGTCCCAAGGTTGGGACATGATTGACATGACACTGACCCAATGGACTTACAATAAAGAGTAAATCAAGGACATCAGCAAAAGGGCTTTGAATACTTCTTCTTGTGACTGAAACCTGTTCTGATTGGCAAAACTGAATTGACCAACCATAAAAGAAAGAGAAATGATGGCACCTATTTCTAAAAACACTGGTGTCCTTCCCACAGTTTAGGCCTTTTGTAAGTTTCACTACAGCATAATGTAAGACTCTTAGGTTTCTTCCTTCCCTTTCTTGCATACCCAAATGACTACGATCGTCTGTTTTTTTTATTCATGTTTAACTAACACTCTTGAAGGGCTTTGGAACCCAGAACACGTGGATCGGAAATAAATAAAACAACGTTGATGTAGATGGAAGTCTGCTGTTCCTGATGACTAAATAGGATGGAAATGTGTCTTTAATCCTGGTCACAGATGCCCGGGTGTATGTTTCTTGGCCACTTCTCCTGATCAAGTCAGAGTCTAGACGTAGTCATATTTTGCTATGTTATGGCAGTACCAGAAAGTAAAGGCCTCAAAACAGGTTTCTTACCTCATTGTTCACGTCATCACTTGGCTGAATGCCAGCATACTGCGAAAAGGGGAAGAAGGTGCACAGTAAGGTGTCTAATTTTGTGGTCTTGCAGATGCCAGCCTTTACAGAAAATTTTAAATAACAATCAGCTTACCCTTACAATATCTGTAGCTACGGAACTTAGTTTGTTCCTAAGCAATGTTCTATTATATGAGTTAAGTATAAATACATGGTTAGTGTAATATTCACGGCAAATTTAACACCGTTAAGTTTATACTTTTGCCATCATTTTCCAGGACTAGTGTGTTTTGCTGGAACAATGTTTAGTTATGTCACTGTCTCAGTGCTCATTTTCTCATGTTGGAAGGATATAAAATTATAATAATTGGTGCTTAAATTCCTCAGAATCTCCACAAATTTTCAATCATGTTGAAACAACCACACAAAGAAACCAAATAATAATCTTCACCTAAGAATTATCAGGTCCATGGGCCCAGCCTGCTGTCCCTCAAACACACACTAAATTGTGAACGAAACAAGCTAGGAACAGACGTTTTGGAGTCAAAACACTCCGGGACAGTTAATTCAGCCTTTCTATCCAAAACGTTTATTCAGACGCGTTACCTGCACGCTGCCAAACCCAGCCCTTCCACTCACTGCGTTCTCGTCCCGCTTCAGTTTGAGGCGATATTCCTCAAAGTCCCCCATCAGGGTTTCAGTCAGGCCCTTGGCAGCGAAACTGTTGTCCATCCGTTTAGCCAGAGGCGTGACTGGCGATCCGGGGGGCGTAGAAAGAGACTCGGAGCGCAGGGAACCCCAGGGCTGGGCTGTTACCATGGTCACCAGGGATATCCTCGGTGCCAGTCGAGGGGAGTCCACAGGCGAAGCGCTTTTCCCTGGGGAGTCTGTAAATTAAATTTATTTACACACAAAGAAACAATACACATAAGGAAAATTATGACCTGGAGGAGAATTGTATGTATAAAATGACCTAAAGAGGCTATAGATATAAAATGACATCCTTTACACCGAAGTACAAACTGGCCATAGAAAGATACAATGGATTATTTCGAAGACTGCCCTATAGATATGCTTTTAATTGCAGTGTATGATTAAGGCCACCAGGTGCCACTGTCAAGTCAAGACATTTGCAAAGCTGAATTGTCCAAAGCAGAGAAAGACAAAAAAAAACTAAACAAAACAAAAAAAAAACAGGAAAGGCAGCGAATCTGGCTGAAACAATAAAAGTCAGAGCACATGACCGGTAAGTCTCTCCCTCTGGACTTATTTTGGCCCACTCTGTCTTTGCTGCAGAAAACCCTCTGCTTTAATAATTAACTGAAGCTCCCATTTTCAATCACGGTGTTCCCGTAAATAGGCGGACAAAGTTCAGAAAGACTAATTAAGTTAGCTATTCTGCCCCCACCCCCAGAAAACATGACTATGGGAGACTTGGTAATTTAAGGTGAAAGAAAATATTGTACAGGGAAAAGGTTGAGACATGTGACTGAATATTGCAGAGGGGTGAAGAAGAGGAGAAGAGTAAGTGTTCAGAAAACAGCTGGGTTTAATTGCCTGTACTGTGATTGCTAGGCAGCCCTCTGATTAGTGGCCAGAGACAATACAGGCAGGGAATAAAATAATTACAGTGGTGTTAAAAAGAATTGCATAACTCCTTGAAAATGTATTAATTTGTAGTTCTAAGAATGCTTTTGTCATTACATCAATCTTAGCAGTTGTGAAGACACCAGTAGGTAGTGAAGCAGGTGTTGCCAAGAAAGTCCATCAACTGTAATAGCTGGTAAACAGTCTGGATTTAAATCCAGTCCAGAATTGCTGGAAGATAATTGGGGTTCAATTAAACTATCAGTTGCATGAAACCAAAGTTTGACTTGCTATGCTCTGCGGTTACTATACGAATACGTTGTCCATTTGGTCAAATTCGATTTTTTGAATTAGATGTTAAACTATAATTCACTATAGTACATATAAATAGAAAATTTCAGTGATGATGTATACAAAACAAAATAAACTAACAAAAAACACAATGTTGTACATAGAATACAGTTTGAACATTTTCAAGTCAAGATATATAGACTTTACTTTGAAATAATGGCTGAAATCTTCCAGTGTGGTCCATCTAATTGTCAGAGGAATACAGGCTGTACCAATGTACAAAAATGTCCTCTAGAAAACATAAAAGAGCGAAACGGGGACCAGGAAAAAACTGAAAATGGTGTGCATGTGATAATCAGACTTTTTTAGGTTGGTGGCATTAATATGAAATTTGTAATCAGTTTTTGATCTTCATTTTACCCTGAAGATCAAGTCTCCAGCCCTGGTCCTGGAGAGCCCCTATCCAGCAGGTGTTAGAGGTCACCCTTCTATTGCCAATTTATAAACACCTAGAAGTATTTCAGTCTGATCAGTGCAGCTGTGGTTTGGTAAATTCAGTAATTTAGAAACCATTTAAGCAATTATCAGAATACCTGCAGCCTCTCTGAGCAAGAGCTGCCTTGGTTGATTTGCTTAATTGATTAATAACTCACATGTGTTCCTAGTATTTAGAAATTGGTGATTTAGGGTGACCTATAAGATAAATTGGATTGGGGCTCTCCAGGACCAGGGTTGGAGACCCCCTGCTGTAGATGGACGGATGGACGGATGGACGGACGGACGGACGGACGGACGGACGGACGGACGGACGGACGGACGGACGGACGGACGGACAAACAAACAAATAAATATATATTTTTATTTTCACTTACCTACCAAACATTTCAGCCATATTTTCCATATCAACAAATCCAGCATTACTAGCATCTAATTTATGAAATACCTGTCATATGCTTCTAGGCTTCCAATAGAAATCATCCTGAACTAAAACACATGGGGGGCAGATATGCTGCTGAATACAGAAGCATTTTTTGTGGAAATGGCTATAAAGGTACCTACCCATTTTCATCTGTGGTGTAATCCTCAGCATTGCATGGTCAACAGTGTCAAAGCCCTGTGGGAGAAGCATATGTTCTTCTTTCCTCAGCTCTTCTGCAGGTGCTACAGTAGGGCTTGTCATCTCCTGCTCAACACTGTTCCCCTTGGCATCCTCAGAGAAAAGCAGGATGGCATCTCTGCCCATTTGTACTATAGGCGTCTGATCCAAACCATCCCAATCCCCGTCCTGCGAGAGAGACAGGCCCGACTTCCCCCTCAGCTGGCGCAGCTCCTGCTCCCGTTTGCAGTAATCCTCAATCTCCCGCCGGATGGCCTCTGGTGTCTGTACCTTGCGGGTCTTCAGGTTGAACTGCTCATTTTGGCCAGTCCAACGAAACTTTGGCTCTCCCACAATGCCCAGTCCCGGGGAGTCTCCAGGCGAAGAAAGGTCTGATGAGCCCTTTGCTGCTCCTAACCCTGGTGTATCTCTTACTGAAGCCTTCTTGAAGGAATCTTTCCCCAATATATATTCTAGTGGACTCTTGACCGATGAGAATCGCAAGAAACCTTTGGGTGAGCCATGTCCAGAAGGATTTCTAGCCAGATCCAGCAGTGTGGGGTCTGTGACTGAAGCTGGTACCGTTGAACTTTCAACTGCCACCAAACTCTCTGAATATTTATCTTGGCTGAGACTTGCAGGCTTCTGAAATATACTTAGCTTTGGAGAACCTACAGTTTTATTGGGCGTCATATACTGAACATCAAGACCAACCTTTGAGCTCAGACAAGGTTCTCCCCTGGAAGGCAGAGGCTGTGTGACCTTTGTGTACTTCTTCTCTTCACTGCTATCTCTCTGAGGCACATGTGCGGACTGAACTGCAGAGCGGAAAGCAGTCTCATCCTGATGTCGATGTGGGCAACAAGGAGATAGGTACTCTTCTGTGTCAACACTGGCTTTGTCTTCAAGAACCAGCATGGCATCAGGAGTGGCCCTTCCTTCCTCTGTACCAGATTTGGTTTTAGCATCTACCAGTGTGCCAGAGAGGCTCATCCTGGTGGGCATCACTGGGACTTCATCAGCCTGCAGCTCAAAAACTCTCTTCCGCTCGCCCAGCTCCTGAGGTTTTCCCCGGTCATATAGCCCAGGGACCTTGCCCTCCTGCAGCAGATCCTCCTCTCTTTGGCTCTCTCGCTCAATCTCCCGCTGCACAAAGAAGCTCACCCTTCCTTTATCCTTCGTCCTAGACAGTGCAGGCAAGGGAGTGGCCTGGTCGTCCTGGGAGAGTAAAGGTTTGGTTCTGATCTGCACCATCTCTCTCGATTTGGAGCGCAGGATCCCTCGTTCCCGTCGAAGACTCTCCTCTCTCTCCTGGGCAACGCGGATCTCCCGTTCGATGGGAGTCTCCACCTTGGCCTTGGAGGACTCGGATACAAAAACCTCATTGGAAATGCTGCCATCGCTGGCGTAGCCTCCACCCAGGTCCCAAGAGCTTTCTCCTAACCCAGAATCAAAGTCATCGAAGAAGCTACTCTGTTTCTTGACTCCTTTACTGCCATCTTCGGCCAAGGTTACGGTTACTGATTTGGTGAAGAACACAGGGGAGTTCTCTGGAGTCTGGGTAGGTCTTTTATCTGTGTGATCATCAAAATTGACTTTTATTGCAGTTACCATGGCTTCCTCTACTGGGGACTGGCTCCGGTTTCTGGGGGACTGCAGCTGCCGAGGGATTTGGAGAAAGGAGCTGAAGTTGGACTGTTCCATCTTAAGGAACTGTTGCCGTGCTGCACTGAAGTTGATCTGTTCAGTGTCGACGTTTCCAGCCTCAGCCTTGTGGGAGGATTCCCCGTTGGCTGCGCTAAAGTGAAGGGAGAAACCCTCCATAAGTTTATTTGGTGAGTTGGCCAAATCTAGTTGTTCTAGGGCACTCCATTGTTCAGTGAAGGTAGGATTCTTTTTGGGGGCCTGGCTGCGAATGATATCCCATCGCTCGCTCTCCAGCTCCTGCTCTCCCAGCGAGCCATTAGCATCTGGAACCCTGTAGTGAGAGTCTCCATTCTCCTCGCTAAAGAGCTTGTCTGGCTTTCGGTCCTCTTGGTACGCCCGCAGCTTGAAGCCATTTTCAACCTTCAAGGTGGCAAGCTTGGCCTCTCTCTCTGGGGAGGACATCCAATCCTCCGTCTTCTCTGCTTCTGGGTTGGTCTCCACATCCACAAAGGAGTAGAAACCACTCTGTGATCCTGGGCTCCCAGCAGTCTCTGGGCTTAGTTGAGGCTCACCTTTCTCCCACTCCAAGATGGAGACTTGTTTGGCATGCACCACCACTTCCTTCATCCCATCCTCCAGGCCTGGAGTCACCATCACTGAGGGCTGGGAGCACATCACTGTGATATTTTCATGACTATAGATGTGGGTGTCGGCCTCACTACCATAGGGGTTAACATAGCGCCTTTCAAAACTGCTTTCCAGCTGGGTTTCGGATCGGGCTGTGCAGTCTGTTTGGGAGCTGAGTTTGGGAGACAAGGTCCTCAGAATCCAGTTTTTGGGTACACTCTCCATTTGAGCCCGGGTTTCTGTGTTGTCTTGTGTGGTCGGTGGAAAGCCCGGCCACAGTGTGTGGTCAGAAATGGATGGAATCTCTTCCTCTTTGTTGGTTAGGTAGGACTCATCTCCTGGTTCTTCTAGTGGAGTTGCTGGCTGCTTCTGAAAACAGTGAAATTGAGAATATTGAACAGGTAAGAAAAGTTATTATATGTGTCAGAGAGTCCTTAAGTTTTTCTAAACACCACCGGGTGTTCACATGTTGTAATGTCTTTAAGTTTATGCCGGGTTCTAGAAATTATATCTGAGCTAGTACACATCCACAGGTAATTAGCATTGCTTATTAACAAACCCAGTTGTGGAATTCTGTGTCTGTGAAACCCTTGTCCTCTTTTACAATATGAATAAATTAAGGTGACAAAGTAGATTTTCAAATCTCCTCCAGGCCCTATATATAGCACATCTTCTGGGTCTCTTTAGATCAAAACCTGAGTTAAACCTAGTAGAGGGGTTAGATTTGTTCAGGGAAAAATATTTCAATTACTTCAAGCTTAGGTGGAGACAAAACCAGAAGACACTCAGCCCATGTAGAGTGGATTTGAAGACCTCTAGTGTAATGGGAAATCCTCAGTGTCATAGCAGAACTGTCTATATCTCTTTCATGCATTGAAGCTAGAAAATACAGTTTATAAAACATTTGCGAATTTCAGAACAGTGGTTCGCTATTTTTATTGTTTATCCAAGGAAGAGTCTGTTCCTCAATGGACCATTATAAATAAGTGCAAAAGAGGACTGGGTGCTGCTTACTTAAAGGGAAAACAAACAGACATTGCTGGTTCCAATTCAAGGATTATTCATTGCTGGCTAGGACCAGAATTCCCAAAAGGGTTGCACACAGTTTAGCACAATCTAAATTACTTTCCCATCTTTTTCACAGAAGAACAGAAAGGATTATATAATCAGGGCTGTTTATATGGCTTCCCAGAAAACAGGTGACGGATAAAGAATTGACTATAAATGGAATGGATACTGTGAGAAGCCCGAGATAAGTGAGTGAAGGGTGGCAGGGATAGCAGGAGTATATGTTTATTGGAATGAGGAAATCACAGCTAATTAAAACTGCCTTAATATCCCACAATACAAAACACCAATCCCACACTGAAGGTTTAGGGCCCACTTGGCAAAGATGTCACCGCTGGAGAAACTGTGTATTTTAATGTGTATCATGGGATATGTAAGGAAATTGGCGATGAATTGAATCACTAAATGTTCTGATAAAGTATGCAAGTTTCTCGTCTCTCCCTAAAGCTTATCAAGAATTTTGAACTGAATTGAGAAACTGTGGGACAAAATACATTGGATGTTAATATGGTACACCCAGTAAGATTGACAATTCGGTACATAAATAAAGATTAACTTCACTGACTTTCTATGGGATGCATGCAAAGTTACTCCCTATTTTAAAATAGTTATACGATCCTAACCTAAAAGAGATGCTAAAAACCTTCTTGAACTGAATTTAAACTTATTTATTACAGCTTATTACAAACAATTTAAATATTACCATATCTGTTAGAGGTAAATATTGTTTGGGAAATTGAGAACAGAACAAACATCTAGGTATGAAGTATGGCAATCAGTTGTTCAAGCTCAAAGTGGGAGAGTTACAGATAGCAGAAAGGCAGACCAAATACTGCCACATTTCAGATCAAGATTAAAATAATAGCAATACTTTTTCGTAAATTACTTGATCCTGTTTGGATTCCAAATCTGAATTGTCAGATGAAGGAACCCCATGTTCCTTCCATTAGTCTTGCCAGCAAGTTGTACAAATACCTTGGCTTAACAATCTTAAACTTTCTGGCAGGCAGTGAAGTAAATTAGAAGGCTAATGAAGTTGTTTGAATACCATATATTAAATCTCTGAATGACTCAGATTATCATCTCCATTTAGTTTTTCCTGTGGAAGGTAAAATTTTCCAGGATATAAAAACATAATTAGAGAATGTTATTGTAGGAGAACTTTCAAAGGGAGTGAGAAAGTGAATGCTGAGAAGGAACAGCTGCTACAACACTAACACACACAAAAACCTCAGTCAACACCCTTGTGCTCAATCACCTTATTCCCTCTCAGTGCTTCTGAACAGTATAGTTCATATCTGTTATTCACCTGCTGCACAATCCAATTAATCCCCTTTCCCCTCTCTACTGAATATTGATATCCAGCGTTGCAAACGGACATGATGTGACGCTAGCAGTTCATAGATTCACTGATGGGAAGAAAGAGAGATTGAATATAGAGACCTAACAGTGGCATTCCCTCTGACACTTCCATTTCATGCATGGGTGGGTTGCTGCGAAACCACATTTAAAACTCTATGGGTCTTCATTGGGTCTTGGTTATCGACACCAGGGATTGCTCAACGTAGTATAAAAAAACAGGTCAAAATTGTAAGAGAATTATAAAAATGGATTAGCACATTGATTGCATGCCTTCAACCTCATTAACCACTATAATGCTTACATTTCTCCTGTATCTCCTGTGCTTTACTGCTTTCAAGGAGAACAAAATGCTTTGTCCTCGGATTCCTGACATGCCAACTCAGATAAGAGGTCAAGTGGTCCAAAAAAGCCCCAGAAGAAACTTCCTGGTCATATACAGTACCTATTACAAAACATTCCTGATCTTTGTACCTCCGCCCCAGTGAATCACGCAAACCTATAACATTAAATCGCCCTTAATCTGTTTCAAATATGTGAAGACTCGCCCCTAATGTTGCGTTCGTTCTAATGCAAACACTTGGGAGGTAATTCCTGGGCCTGGGCAGACGTTGCAGTAGACAGTTGGTGTCTAACCAAGAAAAGCCTCTTGTTGGAAAGCAGTTTGGGCACTCAAACACTTTTTAGGAATTTTGAAATGTGGATGATTTCATTGACTGTGAACAGGATATCTGAAACAATGCCCTATTGCTCAAGCACCATTAGGGTTGGCGAGATTTGACATATGCCAAGCTTGCTGTACCCCATGTGAACATTGGGTGCCTGTGTGTGTGTTGTCTTCAGCAATTCTGTGCTGGTATAGTAGTTATGCTAGTTCTATCAACCCACTGGTCTAGAAATGAACCTTGTCACCTAATTAAGTAGATTCAATAGGAATTATTAACTACCATCAAGTAACTCTTTAATGCAGCATGGAATTGTAAGTTATGAGAAGCTGATCGTTGGAAATGGTTGCCAAAAAATGAAACACAACAGATTCTTATCACACTACAGAGATTTTGCACTCTCGTCTTCTAAATTGTTGTCTATGTGGACCATAGTCTGCTTGGACAGATCTTCAATACCTTCAGAAAAGTTGCCTTATAGTAACTGTACATGGCAAAAAAAATTGTTATGTCCCACAGTCCTTGTCTGTGGGCATAGTACTGTGGTGCAACATTGAAATGTGTCCCTTCCATTACTTCCTTTCATTCAGCGTCAACAAGTTTAATTAGGAGAGGTGGTCAACTCTTATTCAAATTTAAACTCCTGTCATTCGCCTACTTAAATACAATATTAATTTAGATGGACAAAGTAAAACTAATTTTTCCCCCAAACTATTATGTTTAAATTTCTAGACCGTCCACAGGACTATGGCCCTAAATAACTAAACTTGGCAAGCACTATGTAAAACAATCAAAAAGGGGAAATGCAGGGAGATATCTATTTATAGGGCTAAAAAAAACTTTGCAACATGAATAAAATAAACTCATCTAACTCTGGGATCAAATATATCCAGACACAATAGGTTAGGTTATCTGGAAAGAATCTAAACAGAAAGTCTCATTCCAACTAACTACACAATGGTGCACAAGAAGAGCTCATTGGAAGCATCAGGTAAGGGAACAACAAGTGTTCACAGTTATGTGCCTACAAAGAATAGACACCTAAGGCTAACAAATACAAAAATAAAGACTGAAAAATATATAAAATAAAACAAATCCCACTGAATTTCCCTAAAGCCAAAGGAAAGCAAACTCTTATTAAGGGTAGAATTTGAGCATACAAGCTAGAGTAAGGATCATTAATAATAAAAAAATGAGCAATGTGCACAAGACAGTACAAGCAAAGAGGAACCCAGTTAGATCATCTTGATGAAAAATGAAATAAATGACAGACTTTACTTACTCGGATTACTGCCTCTTCTGTATTATAGCAAATGCTTTGGGTGTGGAAGTGTCTTTTTCAAACCCTTGAGGTTTTCAGGTTTGGCAGTGTGTAGCTGAAGAGATCTTCGGCAGTGGCAATGTGTGTCGTATTGGACTGTGCACTGCTGATAAGCACGGTGAAGCTGCCCGTTTCCTGGAATTGAGCTGTCTGTAGGTGCTTATTGGCCCGGCTGGCCTGGGGTGTGTGTCAGTGTGTGCGTGTGTGGTGGGGCAGCAGCAAGAGATACAGATGTGCAACTTTCCTGTCCTTTTGCTATCTGATTTAGCTTTTGGAGGGAAAACAAAACCAAACAAAAAAGTTTGTCCTAGAAGGCATACGATCTAAGATGACCGCCTGGGCTTGAGGTGCACTTTCACAAATTACAAGTCAGTTGGAATTGAAGATTTTACAGGTGGGGGGGTTCAAAAGGAGTTCCCGACTATATTAAAAGGGTAATTCTTTTATGACGATGAATACCAATCGAAACGTAGATCAAAATGACATCATCCCAGATTCCACTGCAATTATGTGTACTATTCACAGAGAAATGATCGACCTTAATGAACTTTTTCACTGCACCATGTTGAAGTATATTAACAGGAGAAACTGAACTTGATAAAAGGGATTCTCCTTATGAAAATCATCAATATAAATCTGAAGGATTTTTTTTTTTTCTTCAAATAGCTTAACCTTTTCAGACTATACATCCACTGCACTGGATTACTGCAACCTCTTTGCATGATGTATCCCTTTTTTACATATCTTTCTTCAAATGAACTGTATGAGCTGCTGTCTGTTACTACACACATATTCAACATGGTTTTGTAGAGAAATGTATGTGTTTTGATTTAAAAAGGAGGTGAATCAGATCAAAAGAGAAAACAAAATAATTGCATCATCATAATAATTGAATTTCAAATACTGTGTGTGTGCTTGGCGTATACAGTCGCCATTCTCTCTGCACGTCTGCCACCGTTGCATGACGCTAGCAAGGTCACGTCTTTACGGCCCGCTTTCTAAAGGCAAGTGAATCTAATTACAAGCAAGCAGATCCTTTTCCACCCCTCAGATCAAGCCAAATTACAGAGTCATTAGTTCCTCACAGCCTAATCCAGTGACATTATGCCGTGGCTCTCTAATGCTAAACAATTATTTGTATTTATTAATTTGACAGATGCTTTTATCAAACTCAACTTATGATCATTACAAAGAATATAGTATAACTGATTTACCATGCTGTATTTACAATATGACACAAATGCCTTTATAACATGCCAAGAAGTGCCATAAAGATTACAATTAATAAAGTAAAAAAAAGCAGAGCAGCAGCAGTGTCCATGAACATAAAGAAGGATTTTTGAAGGATTTGATCGAACAACTCAGAAACGAGGACATAGACTTCCCAGTCTCATATGTACACACTCACTTTCTCAAGTATGAAGTTTGACTGTTACTATAAATCTCCCCGAAGCGCACTCCAAGAAAACCAAATCTGAATGAAATATACTACAAGGGAAGATCACACAGATGACCCAACACAAAAAATGTGGCATTTATTCCACATTCCATTCCATTTATTTGGTTGCCAAAAACCCCCACACATATTGCGGTTTATAGGTTTTGTCTTTCTCTATTTTTTTCTTGATTGTCACCTGTCAAAATCTAGCTGTCCTTCTTTTTTGAGCTATAAGCAATGTTTATACAGCCAGATTGTATAAACAACTCGACTTTTGGGGTTCAAAGGAAATGTGACACAAAGCAAAAACAACAACAAACAACAAATTGGTTCATACCTTTCTTGCTCTTTGAGTTTGCCTCTAGTCAATAGGACGCCAGGCTGTTTTGTTTTCCTTTCTGTCTAAGCACAGCCTCTCAGTTCTGTCTTTTTTTATTTCGTGCAGGCAAAGTTCAGAGCATATCTTGGAAGCTAAAAGGGCCACACCCTCCCACAACAGAGAGGGAGTCGAAGACAGACAGACTGAGAAAGCCTTTCCCTGCCCCTGGTCGAAAAAGAAACGAATGACACCAAAACAGACCTAAATCTGACAAATCGGAGAACCTTCCAAAGCCTATCCCCAAATGTTATCTGGTTAATTTGTCTCCTGTCTCTCTCTCTCTCTCTCTCTCTCTCTCTCTCTCTCTCTCTCTCTCTCTCTCTCTCTCTCTCTCTCTCTCTCTCTCTCTCTCTCTCACACACACACACACACACACACACACACACAATTAGTGGTCTATCCCTTCTGTTACATTCATTTACTGGTCAAATTAAAGCAGTCTGCGCTGGAGTGTCCCGCTAATTGACAATTTTAGAATAATGTGAATTAGCTGAACAAAACCCCAGATGAAATCAAACATTGCAACACATCTTCCAATAGCAAATTGCAGCCCTGGTACTCGATACCAGTATTCAAACATGGAAGCATTTTAGCAATAGGGACAAAAGAAGCAGATATTGCCTAGCCCTAACAGACTCCAATCATGTATCAAGCAAAGCTTGATTGATTGCTTGGCAGACACTGGTCCTGGTTAATTTAGTTACATATCAATCCAGGAGGGATTAGATGCTCACCTTACTAGTTGTTTATTATGAATCAATGCATCTTACTGAACGTAATTATCTTTTGCATATGTACGTAGGAAACGGTGAGCTAAAAATGACCAGGAACTGAATTGAGCTAGCCATGTATTAACCCTGGTCTTGTAGAGCCACAGTCCTGTAGGTTATTTAGATAATTGCATATGGTCAGTGAGTGGAGACCAGGCAAATATATGAATGTGTCTATCAAGTTCAAAGCCCAGCCGAGCAAAACCAGAAGCCACTTTCTGGGACCTCTGTATTAGCAGAATCATTTGCTGGTGTTAATATTACATTTCTTAGCAACTTACAATATATCAGTTTATTTTATTTATAGAGCAGTCTAGGAACAGTCCCTTGCTCAAGGGTACAACAGCAGGGTCCCATACCTGGGATTGAACCCACAACTCTCCACTCAGGAGCCCTAACCTCTACACCACACTGCTGTCTATTTTATGTGGTCTATTAAAATTGTTTTACAAAAAATCACAGTGGTAATATATTCCTTTCAATTTGATGTCAGGTTTACTGAAAACAAACAAAACTATCCATTCCATTGCAGATACTCATTGTCATTTTCATAATTGACCTTTTGATCAAAATCCCAAACTCTCTCTCCACGCACTAACCCAACAAAAAATATCAGAGAAAAATTCTATTGAATTCTTTAACATTATTTTGTCGCCCTCTTGTGGTAAATATATTATCGTCTCACTCTTGTTGCAGGCGTTTCATGTAATAGTTCCACCTGAGAATTACTTGATTGATTGAATATGTTTAGCGCCCGATCTTTGAAGAAGCTATGCCATGCATACACTTGACGCATGAGGATAACTAATTTTGTTAATAAGCTCAGTAATAACGTATTCAACTATTTAACACTGTAGTTACATAGTCTAAACTATTTTTTTTATTGTAATACCAAACAATGCAAGAAACACAATGTTATACAACAGTACAATTCTCATTATTATGATTATTACAATTAGTAGTAGTAATACTATTACTACTACTAATCATAATACAAGCATACAAAGGTATACGTATTGTCTTACCTTACTGTCATGGTCCATGCTGTTACAGAGCACCTGCCACGGAGGGGTATATTTGAACATCCTGCTTTTCGAAGGAGTGCTGAAGTGTTTGTGTGTGTGTGTGTGTGTGTGTGTGTGTGTGTGTGAGAGAGAGAGAGAGAGAGAGAGAGAGAGAGAGAAGGGGGTTAATGGGGATAGGGAGAATGTTCCTTATTTCGAGGAAGAGGGGAAGGTTTGAGCCTGTTTGCCCAGTAACAGGTTATTTAATCCCTGCGTTCACAGATTATGTATTGGGACATGTCAGTTAAGTTCTGCTCAACAGAACAGTAACCCAAAAACTATTTCCTGGACAGTCCACCTCTAAAGTGCATGGGACTCACTTTCTTAGTTTAAGCAGATCACTTCTTTTTACTCAATAATCGTTGTAAGATCTTTAAAATTAGGCACCTGCAGTGAGGTGCACTGGACCAATCACATTCTGCAGCACAAATGACAGACTGTTATAAGCACCTGAATTAACCAGTGATAAATGCTGAATTTCTACAATATTTATTCTGCTGTATATTGATGGGCTGAGTGACAATGAAATAATAATAATAATAATAATAATAATAATAATAATAATAATAATAATAATAATAATAGATATATAAATATTTATGTATGTATTTTTATCATCAGTAGTCTTGCTGTGTGGGTGTTGTGAGGGCAAAAAAGGGGTCACGTGTAAAACAGAAGGTGTTTGAAAGGGTTAATGTTAAATTGTTAAAGTCTGTTTTTGACCGTCTATGTATGTGGGGGGGCATTTGGGGGGTAGATGAAGGGGAGTTCAGTGCCACCCTGTCTCCTAGGCAACAAGAAGTCAATAAAATTCCAGTTGTGAGTCTGAGAGAGAGAGAGAGAGAGAGAGAGAGAGAGAGAGAGGATAATTAAATTAAAGACACTGAAGACCCATCAAAAGATATATGGAAGATTTTTTTATTTCACCAGTGTGTAAGCAGCACAGTCAAAACTCCACCTAAATCAAGTTGATGGGTGTAATAAAAAAAAACACCATTTTGGAAATGAACCTTGTTTTGACATATCCTGTATGTCTTTTCTTAATAGGTGACATTAATGCTAATATACAGTTGATGGGGAAATGCAATTAACCTTAAGGTTGTATTTGAATTAATTTAATTAAAAAACAACACCTTTCTAAATTGGCCTACTTTTGATTCAAGTGCAAAATGACATTCACTGGAAGCAAATAATTAAAAGGGAACTTTTAAGTCAACGACGAAGAATGACATCAGTTGTTCTGTGTGCAAGTGGCTTTAAACGCAAGACAAAACAAAACTTAGATGTAACATTGTCTTGTATTTGTTAATGTCCTCCCATGTCAAAACTACCAAACCAAATTATTCTCCCTCACTCTCTTGTTTTTTTTTTGTTAAACGCATTCATACAGCGATATCAAACTCAATCTTAGGACTCGTTATATGCTCTCTTAACTGCTAATTCAGCCAGCACACACAATGTGGTTAGGACCTTTAAAAAGGTGTCTCAAATGTAATCTTACTTTGTAATAGTGTGGCTATTTGAGTCTTCTATTTGCGTCTTTCTTTGGATGACATTTATCCACCTTACCTGTCAAAATAAATCTATTCTGGTGCACTGATGTGTCTGAATTTCAACACGTTGTGTACATCCAAATTGTGCATATTGTGAAGTTTGAAGACAGTCAAGCAGATTACATCCACAAAAATAAAATAATACATATATTTTTAACTCAATAATATGTTTTACAGCAAACATATCTGTAAATGTCCCAGTCTTTCTGTATGGACATTGTGACCCCATCTACAAAACCTTCATACGCCATCCCACTTAATTGCTTTTGACTCCTTTGAATGTTCGTTACAAGACCTGTTTTACTATAGAAATGTAACCACTGTTACACATGATGGAAATTGGGCACAAGGCCGATAATCATATGTGAATTAAACTTAATGTTATTGCAGCTGGAATTGGACACAGTTTGAGAACTGATTAGACTCATTCACTCAAGAAAAGAGTATTATATTCCTTTCACAGGATATTCATTAATGAGGACAGAAAGCATCGTTCTCTGTTGCCCATTATACGACAAGATCCTTTCCATCTTTCCTCTCCTCAATCATTGTATTTTTTCACAGTTTGGATAAGAAATAAACAGAGACACACTAGCATCTACCACATAATTTATCTATTGTATAGTTCAGTCAATCAAAAAACTGGAGCCATGTTTTTCTCTGATAATAAGCATCTCTCTCAGGCAGTGTCTCCCATCCTAGTTATCATTAGTGCCCAGAAATGGTTATTTTCCATACACTACACTGTAAATAATTGCCATGGTAGGTTCAAGTCCTGGGTGTGTGAGGGTTAACCATGCGCAGTGCATTTCGGAAATAGCTGACGACTGGTTGGAACAAAAAACAGAACTGTAAGCGGAAACACTGTGAAGTGTTGATCGCGACCGAGGAGATGGATTTTAAAACAGTGTAGCAGGAATCTATCTTCATGTTACTCACCCTTAGATTCTGGAAAAACCCAGGCAGAGGTTGGGAAATGGCCTCCACCATACCAGTCATTTACATCCCGCCCAGGTCGGTGTGAGTTTGATGAACAAACACCTGCTGAAAAACAAATCGAAATGCCATCGATGACTTGTGCCTGTTGGAATCTCACTGGCCAGGCATTGGAGCTTCGATACCAGGAGTGTTTTGGATCTTGAATTCTCAGTCGCTACCTCTCTCACTCTCTCTTGCTTTGTCCCTTTCCCCCCTGCTCTGGGTGCCCGCAGTGCAGGAGGTATTAGCAGGGCTCAACGGGTGACCGCCGGACAATAGCTCTGTGGTGTGACCCCTGTTTTTTCCGGTTGTCACCAGGCGAATGCTGAGCGTAGGGGAATTTGTGCTGGAATGTTGCTGTCAGCATCCCCCAACAAAAGCAAAAAAATCCTCCATACTCAACTCCAACAATCCCCCCCATGAAACATTAATTTCCATTCATGGCACACTTCAACGACACATCCTCTTAAAGGAATTAAACTGTATCCTTTTGTTTTTCCCTTCCGCTCGCCATCTTGCTTTCGCCAAAACCCAGACCCTGCCTCTGCCCATGTTTGATTTGTGCCCAACCACCCTGAAGGACTATTCCACCAAAAAAAGGATGATGAGGATTCCCCAAAACAGACTGTGAGAGAATGGGATGGGGGTGTTGGGGGGGGGTGCATAATGATGTCATACCCCATGAGCAAGGCCCTTACAAAAAATAAAAAGAAAGAAAACTCCTCCATTTGGTTAAACTGTTCTTTCTCTCCTCTTCCACCTCCTAGGAACTTCCATCTCAGCTCTTGCTGGAATGGAGGCTTGGAGGAAAAAAATCCCAAGAGGAACAACCACTATGAAAAAGGAGACACGGAAAAGTGAACAAAAAAGGTTGGAATGATAAGACCCACCAAGTAGGTGTCAATGCTGATGTTGCTTTTGGCTACAACTCCCAGTTATGACATGGAAAAACAGAATCAGAAATATCATAGAACAGGAAAAGCAAAATAGTTGTGAAGTGCAATACTCTTGCCTGTCTGTTTCAAGTTATATATATATATATATATATATATATATATATATATATATATATATATAGTTTCTTTCTTTCTAAAATCATTATCTTCTTTCTACTCACCGGCTTCTCATACCTGTCAAGCATTCTCAAAATGGAAAAGTAAGGAGTCTCTCAAGTCCTCAGTTCATGAAACACAGTCAGCTTTGTGTCTTGTCTTGACGGAAGTGTGAGCAAAAGAAGACTTCTGCACAGTGGGGACCGTTTTTTGTGTCGGTTTGTTTATTGAATATGTAAAAACTGAGAGAGAACATTTGTTACAGCACATCTCACTTTTTATTTTTCAAGATTCAAACACTTTCCACATCACTTTCCAGTTTCATAAGCTGTAGACAACCTTTTATTATTTATTTAACCTTCACAACAAACAAAGCAGTAGAAGAATAGCAGTAATAGTGGTTACAGTTATGGTAGTAGTAATAGTAGTAGTAGTATAGTAGTAGCACTGTATTAGTACTAGCTGTTATAGTCAAAAGTATACGGCAGGGATCTAAAGTGAGAGAAACGGAGGGGGGGTCCGGTGAAAAGAGAGAGGACGAGAAAAGGAGGATATAAAAACCACATGCAATCTCTTACAAAATGTACAAGTCTGGCTGTGACCAGATTAGAAGGCATTGGGGAATTATCAGCGACTAAATTGTCTCTGATAGGTGGAATGTTCTCCGTTGAAGAAATTGGGGGAGCATCTCTGAGTGAGTTTTGAGGTAACAAAAGCAGAGAAGTCCTTCTTTATGAATACAGACCAGACGAAGATAGATCGGTCAATTGTGGTTTGGCCAAATCGTAAAGGGAATAACAGGGTGTGGCCACTGTGGTCACAACCCAGGCGAGAATCCCTGCTTTTGACTGTTGAATATAGATGCCTGCAATACGGACCAACACCGTGTCTGTACATGTCCAGCCTACAGTTATCTTGGGTTGATTCCGCCTGCAACCCCAAGAAGCCTGCAACTGGACCTTTTAAGACACGCTGAAAGGCCTGATTCAATTTCGAGTGGATATGAACAAAACAAACACACAGAAATAATTTTTAAGGCAAAAAAAATTATGTTTTGGAGTTAAATCCCATTACACTAATGGGCAAAAGAAAAAAAAAAGTTGCACCATGTTTATTATTGCATACACGGACCAGACAGAGTTAGTATGAGTTTCATTTGCTTTTAGTTCAGTTATATTGAGGCTGTAGCTACTCCCGAACTTCCCCCGCCTCCAGTGATGCAGTAAACTGGGGGAACGAAAGGGATTTTGATGGTGGACTGAGAGATATTGCTGCACTTAACTCTCTGTGTACAGTCTATGGATATAACAAACAACATGAAATCAAAACAATAATCTGTAATTTAACAATTTAACGTGCGGGGCATTCCTTTAACAGTGGCCACCAAGTGTCTCAGTGCAATTACAGGCTTTATCATTCTACTTTGCTTTGACTATTACCCAGAATTCTCTGACGGTAGGAAATTAATTTGTTAGCTGGTAAATAGGGGATCACGGTATAGTTATAATGATGATCAGTATTTCTTGCCCTGTTTTGCCACAAAGAAACATGCAGTGTGGCTGAGGGAGGCAGCATTCACCCGACACAGGTGTTTATTAAAAGCCAAAACTCAACCAAAGCTGAAAAAGTAAGAGAGAGATACATAACTGCCTTTTCTCACAGAGCACAGCAAGGAATCTGCACCTAATATGTTGGTTTCTGTACATCCTTAACATCCTTTGTTATCCAAAGTCAAGTGAATGTACCGCCTGTCACAAACAATCCAAAATCAGCAATTCTGTAATGCTGGATTACAAGTTGGGCTTGATGGACAAACTGAAAAACGCCAAGACTCGCCCTGCTATGTATTCTGTCCTTCCCTGCAAACGGCATGAACCGTGGGTGGCTGAAAAGTGCCTTGTGCAAGCAGATAGTGGGAATTATAATACATCCCTGTAATTGGGAGCAAGCAGAAAAAGAGTGTATTATCTTCCCAACTGCCCTCCCAAGATAAATTGGTGGCAAACTATATATAACCCCTGTCACATTCTAGAGAATTTTGCAGTTACAAAATACCAGTCAACCTTTATTCTCAGCATGAACTCAATTATTATGTTTTCAATTCAGCAATTTATATATATATATATATGTATATATATATATATATATATGCCTGAACTCACTTTAAAGTATTAAAACAAAACAAATGATCTCCTGTTAAATGTACATTAAACCGTTTTACACAAAGGAAGAAATGTGAGGACGCATTAGGTCAAACCCATTAACCAATTAACAAAAACTAAATTGGAACATCAGTTAGTACAGATGGGCACTTCTGAACTCCACTGGAAGGAACCTCTAGCAACTTCCTATTCATCATTTAACTTTTTTTTAGGAGTTTAGGTTTCATTTTCTTTGAGGAATGCCTGCTAGTGAATCATAGCACCGCTGCCAGGTGAAAATGACTGGGGGATGGACGTAAATATCTTTGTCCTTGCAGGAAAGAGTCTTTCAGAGAGCTACAGTAACGTACCCATTAGCAGGGCTTTCTGTTTTTGAGTGCCTCCTGTTACAGGAGTCAATAAACACATATGAAGCTGAGAGATTCAAGATTCATCTCACAGAATGAACACAGCTCCAGTCGATCCACACGAGAATGCCTAAAACTGCATAAACACGGCCTACTGCAATACTGTTAGCAACCAGACCACACTCTTCTAATTCTGCCCCTCTTGTGTGTAATTGTTTGGTTTTGCTCTGTTTAGACATTTGAGACCAAACAAACACAGGAAAGACTATTGATTGCAGAATTGCATCAAGCAGCTTTGAATCAGTCAATCAGTACCCACAACATGGTTGGCCACCAAATGCATTTTCTTGTTTTCCATGTTTGCTGACAATTTAACAGGTAAAACGATCACCTGCTAGGTCACCTGCTAGGAAAAGAGAGAGAGTGTGTGTGTGTGTGTGTGTGTGTGTGGAGAGGGAAGTTGCTTGACCATAATTGATCTTTCATGAGAAAAAAATTAATTCAAACTTCAATAACTGTCTTAATTAAGGCTTTCATTTTATCCTCATATTCTTCAAAATCAGAGAAAGATGTCTGGAGAAGGGAGGACTTCAGAAAAGGTTTAAAAACAGTAATTGAACTCCTTTCCTCTGTGTTTTTGATAAGCCAACATCTCCATAGTTTAGCAAAGGTTGCCCTCCAGACAGGAAGCCCTGTGCTTGGCATCCGATAGCTAATTAGAAGGGAGTCCAACAGGATCTCTAATTAAGACTCGTTTTTATACATGTTAAAAGCTCAATAGGCATCTGTGTCTTCGCCATCTATGACTGTTATTTTCACTCTCTCCCCAGGATGGATAATTACACCCTAGGGGCACATGGAGAATCTTGATGTAGAAGTTGATTAGAAACGATCACATTATGTACAGCGTAATGGTTCCTTTCCATTATGATTAAAGAGTCACAAGTGCACAACGCGAAGAGAGTGTCCATTACTGTGGAGAACAGTGCCATTAATGTCATTGGGCTGTATGAAGGACAGAGACACTGGCAGGAAACATCATGTTACTCCGTTTCCATTCTTTCTGCCAATTTAGAAATTAAACGTTTTGTAGAAAGTAGAACGGGTTGCATTCGTGACTCAGATGTCACTATAGATTTAGTTTTTTCCTCACATATAATCCTTAGTTTAGAAGGAACTCCAAATTAAAAGCAGTGTAATCTGATGTTAAGACATGATTTAATTCTAGTGTAATGCCACCAAAGCTGAATCAGATTTGCTTGTTAAAGCTTCCGACAACAAAAATGGCTTCTGTCTGGTTTTAATGAACAAGAAGAGCATGGTTGTCCAGTTATGCACATTGATGTTTCTGGGAGAAGCCACAACGGGACTGTGCAAGTGTGATTTGGCACTTTGCACTGAATCACAGCAGCTATCCTGTGTCAGTTAGCACCTTGCAAAGAAGAAGGAAGGAAAGAAACGGAAACCCAAACAAGCAAGTATAATTGAAAAGGCATTCTTCACAATTCACCTCTGTTTTAGACTGTGTTTAGTGGGTCCTAATGACATTTTAATCTACTTTTAATTCACAACATCCGAAGTATCTGCCACCTACTACCCAGGGAGAGAATTTTGTACAAATGACAACTGTTCTGTAGCTGAAGTCATGAATTATCCCCAAGCAATTCATTTTACAAAACCTCACAAGGCAGTGGGTGTTGGGGGGGGGGTTTGGATGGGACTCAGAAGAATTGAGTGAGTGTTTTTTAAGAAGTCCTGGGTCTGCACAGCTTTGTTTTGCCTGGACAGGAAGTCACAATTGACAAAAAGGTTGTTCACCATTTGATTAACAGACCATTCATTCAATTACAGACCCTGTTTAAAGGGATGTTTATATGAGTTGCCAACATTGGAAATAATTGTGTAGGCCAATATTTGACCACCATTAAAATAAGACCTGAAAAGGCCCCACACACATAATAGACATCTTCAAAAACAAAGGTTAGTTTGGGTCACTGCCTGTAAAACCTTTGATGTCATTCAAAGTTGCCTTCTGTTTTGTTTGCTTTAATTTTCCCACTCAGTGAAAAAAGTATTTTGTTTCTGCACAACTTTTGTTGGAGCAGTGTGGGGAATTAGTTTGACAATAAATGGAGCCCAGATCATAGTTACTTCTGCTGGTTTATGACTTAAACCTCCAGATTTTAAACAGGTATTCAATGGGAGCTAGAATCCATGGGGAACAGGACTACCCCACACTGAAAAGCCAAGATGTTAAATGCATTTATACTTTTTTTCCTTCAAACTTAATTTTACTTATCGTGACAAACCATTGGATGCATACCCCCAACAGATGACACTTACATTAAAAATTTAATTAAATTGTAAAACCTGCCAACGTTTAAGATGAAGCCGACAACCCCTTCAGAAAAATGTCCCTTGCTCTGTGGGATCATTTCACTAATGTAACTGTAAGGTCTCAAGAGGAAACAAACACACCGTACAGTCCTTTGCCTGGGAGTAAAATGCACAAACTGCTCTATTGGTAAGACACTGTACACGAACACAACTCAAAAAAAAAACAGCAGGACCCAGTTGACGGCTGTTTCAGATACAGCATGCTTTGTTGTGATTGAAGAAGTACACAACAAAAGGAGCAGACTTCACAGTTGTTCACAGGGTTGCGGTTGTGCAGGGTGACAGAAAAACAAGTTGCAGAAAGTGGTCCAGTTCTGCATAGAGGTGGATAGGGGGTGGTGGTTGTTTTATACCTGAATACTTGCATAGAGTCTGTTACAACATTTCAGAAGAACTATAGACAGGCTCACGGTCACTGCCTGTCAGACTTTGAAATAAAAACAGATTCACCACAAATGACTTTAGTGAGTCCAGCCTAATGCCATATTCAGTTAATTTTGAAAAACAGATTCAATTTATTCCTAGATAAGTTGCACATAAGCTTTCAGCGTAGGATCGTAACAACTCTTAAAAGGAAAACTATTTAAATGGGCTTGGTGTTCGTGTGGCTTCACTTCATTAGCGCTCACTTCCACGTTTCCTATTTGCTGATATGTAAATGTGCTCCAAAAACAAACAAAGAAATAAACAAATCTAAAAGGAAATAAAGGAGAAACAAAAACAGAACAACAGAAAATAAAATAAAAAAACAGTTGTTTAATGTTAGCTTCAAAGCATTAGCAGTGTATTTGGGGGGAAAAAAAAGCTAAGAATAAAAGGAGTATCATGGGAAAAATAATTTCTCATAAATTCCTTGAATGTCAGGATGCTCCCGAGTTTCGCTCTAGCTTTACACCTTTACACACATTAAAAACCACCAGGATGCAGACCAATATTATCTGTATTCATAAACACCTGCTGTGTCATTTGCTGTGTTTTTGAAACCGTGTCTGTGTGTGCAGAAATGGTGAACTAGGTTTCGGCAGGTCAAGAAGTGAAAGACAACATTGTTCTGATCATTAATCTCCCAAAGGATTGTGAATACTAAGGATCACTCTCAAACTGAAAATCACCATGTTAAAAAAAAAACAAAACAGACACATAAACAAAAAAATCGAGAATCTAGAATGAAGCCAAACAGCAAGACATTAGTAATACGATCTGGACAGCACCGTTATAAACATCAAAATATGCTTTCAGACTTCAAAGGGCAATTTACATAAAGATTACAAAAAATAAAAATACATTTTTAGAAGTATACCCAAAATAAGAAAAAATAAACCTATTTTTATTTTCTTTTTTGGATCAAAAACATTAACCATTGCTCTGTCTAAGTAGGTGTTTGCATCACTGGAATAAATACAAATTGCTGTGGTCCTTGTTTTTAAAATGGCACCAGCCAACATCCATTTATCCAAGGCTTAGTTTTTCTTCCAGGGATAAAGCCTCATAAAATGAATCAGGCAAACTTGGCTGTTTACACAATGGCATTTATTTAATGAGCCTCAAACTCCGGTATGAGAGACAGAGGTATCTGAATTCATTCAAATGATTAAAAGTAGCAGTATAATTAATATTAATGTGATAATGGGAGAGTACATATCAATTCCCAGAAAGAAAAACAAAAAACAAAAAACATGTTGGTTTAATTCCGATCTAGACACTTGATGGCACAGCGAATAAACAATATTGATGTTTCAACAGTAAACAAATAAATAAAAACATAAACAATGGAAAATAAATGTTATTTTGAAGTAGTCAGGTAGTTAAATATTGTAACCTTTTAGGTCTATTTCCATTCTGACTTTGTTCGAGGGGATTTATTTTAATAATTCAAGTGCCTTTGCCATTTAGTTTTTTCAAGATGAAAATTGCTTTTTTACATCGCGAGCTGTTTTAATATTATTATACAAATGTATAACTGGCACTTTGTTTGCAACCTCACTCCTATACTGATAATTGGTCAATTTTGGCATTATGCTTTTCTTTCTTTCAAGCATTCTTGAAATCAATAGAAAAAGATTCTCATGTTACTTTCTTCATATTTTTCATATTTTAAAAGATATTTTCCTTATTAAGGTTGTCTTATTTTTTTTTAAATCATGTCTTTTTACTTCAAACCAAAAATATTGGCATAACACAGAGTTAATCAGATGCATCTGTATTTGCAGTGACGAATATGTAAAGCTTAAAAAAAAGCCTAATAAATATATTTAAAAAATAAATGTTTCTTATTTTTATTATTTTAATATATAGATTGATATACGCATCTGTGTCCTTCATACGGGAAATGTAAGACTACAAAATCAATGACAGTGTATATGAGATGTTGTGTTTAGTTTGATAGATTTATGCATTCAGGATGACACTGAATAACTTCAGCACAAGACGGATAGGGGATAATTCCACCTCCTTCCCCCTATTTTGGAGAAATCAACCTCAGATAACTCAGTGCTGAACCAACTGATTGACTTTGACAGTTTGTTTTAGTACTAATCGTAAAGATGCAAATGCCCCCCACCCCCCAAAAATAAAACTATTTAAAATAACAAAATGTGATAAAAACAAAAAACAAAACAAAAACTAAAAACATTGGGGAAAAACAGTCGCTCAAAAGGTACAGAACAGAATGTATTTTTTTGTTTTTTTTTGTTTGTTTTTTACTCGAAAAGTCAAGTCCTCGTTTGAGGGCTAGGCTCACATGACTGAGCAGCACTTGCAGGGCTGTTTCTCCTTTGTGTTGACGTCTCCTGCTCCGGCTTCAGCCTCGGCTGCCTTCTCCCCACCCTCCTGGCTTTTCAAGGGATCCGCCGCACTCCCGTTGGGGGGCGCCTGCTCCTGCTTGGCCCCGTCGGCGCCTCCTTTGCTCTCCCCATCCTCAATGACCACCAGCTCGGCCTTCACTGTGCCCTCCAGACCCAGCACCTTCTTGGTCTCACTCACATCTTCCACGTTCTGGTAACCCATGAAGACCATGGTAACGGGGCGATCCTCTGTGGCTTCTCCCTCCGCTGTCTGGGGGCTGTCAGTGGGCTTGGCTTCCATGCCAGTGATCTCCTTCTTGGGGGTCTGCTCTTGGGCCTCGGCAGGTTTCCCTGTCTTAGGGGTTCCCTCGCCCATGGAGGCCTCGTCAGCCTTGTGAATGAGCTCGTCCACTTCTGAAGAGCTCAGAAGATGAACCCCGTTCTCCAAGGCTCCATCCACCCCACGCACCTCGTGAACCACTGCAGGGGAGACAAGAGGAAAATCAGGGGCCTATTTTAGGACTCATGGGGCAGTTGTCAGCGCAGAAACCACTACTGTGTGCTGGGTTACATTCATATTCCTTAACGTGAACCGTACAATTACCCAATATATAGTTATCGATTCAATTTACACATTATTGGTCCCTGTGCTGACGGCAACACCATTAAAAATTCCCGGAGTTAAGTAAAAGCTCTTAATTAGTGAATGACAACAGTATTTGCAATTTCACTTTCTGAAAACAAATGTGTCCTGCAGTTCAGATTTGAATCTCAATTCACATGAACAGGGAGTGGAACGTGACTTGAAATCTCCCCAGGTTTTCAATGAGCAAAGCTTGAAAAACAATGCCATTTCTCCTACAATGGAGAAGCAAGGAGTGTTTAAAGAGCTATTCTCTCTAACAAACATTTACTTCCACTGCAATAGCTGCAAAGCAGAAGCAACTGCAGCACATCAGATCAAGCGCAGACAAGCAAAGCAAGGAAATGGAGAACTGCCTTTCACAGCGGAAACCATAGAGAAATGTAACCCCCCCCAGGATTTAAAAACTCTCTTGGCAGTCGCTGTTCACTGGATCATTAAGTTTAACTTTGCAAGACCTTTAGAAACGCATTGGACTCCCACAAAATCTGGAAGAAACTGCGTTTGTCAAGACACCCATCTTAAACTTTTATAAGATTTCTCTTTTTCTTGAGAACATACACATTCAACACACTGTTAGCTATCAGCAGTCCCTCCGTCCTCCAAAAGTTTTAGATGCAAGACTTTTCTCCTCTAATGATCTTATTATATGAGCATTTAAGTAAAATGGCATGGTGAGCAATGTGTGGGTGTACGCTGACAGCAATGTTAATTAAGAAGAGAGAGGAGGGAGAAAGTGTACAACATATTTCAGACACCACATGACGCATTTGCTGAAAGTGTAGCAGCAGTTTATTCATTTATTTTGATTAAAAAACAACTTGTATTGGATTCTCAGCTAAATCCCAATTCCACAAGATGTGACTGGCCTCCCACCCACCAGCCCCTCCATTGCACAGCTATTTGCCTCTTAAATCCCCCAAATCACTGTGATTCCAGATTCTTATATTCCATCCCATAGGTGGCAGTATAACATCTTCTGCATCCATAGATGATGTACTCTCTTTTTTCATATCATACAATACAGTAAGGTACAGTACTGCCATGTTGAGTTAGTTAGTGACATTAAAAACAAGCTAAATGCAATCCGCTCTCTTTTGCATTTTCTTTACATCATCGGTCCCTACAATGTGACTCCATACTTCCACTAGTAGCCTCATCAACAGAATGATCATCACTATCACTATCATCTCATTTGATTGTCTCTCCTTTGGCTGCCCCTCTCCAAAGCTTCCAAGAGAAGATCTACAACCCATTGCCAACCAGTAGATCCTTATTTTTTTTTGTATAAAACAACCACTCATTAACCATATTTACCTCCATCTCAAATCCTCACTGGATCACATTAGCAAGTACAATTGTACGCAAAACAGTATATCTTCCACATGCACATAGATACACCAGCTAAGGTGTTCAGTAGTCAACCCCCCAAAACCAGTTTCAAGCTTCCCACCAAACTCCAGTTGTCAAGGAAGACAGGGTGGGTTGGATCGGAGGGTCTGGGGGAAGAGTGTGATTGGGTGCATTCTTTTCTGGAAGACTGTAGCTCAGGCATAGCTCGTCCAGAAAGAGTCAAGGTAGTCTGGGGTATTAATGGGGTGGTGGCATGCCTGTGATATCTACAGAGAACCTTCACTACAGGGTGACCAAGTGACAAATGTCTCAAAGGCACTACATTAGGTTTCAGCTAAACATTGCGATTCTGGACATCACAAGGAAAAAGATTACACTGGTGACGTGAAATGAAGAAATCGCCGTTGAAAGCAATTCAATGTTGGGGTGGATTTAAAAATGTATCACAGAAGGCATTGAAGAGGGTGTTGCTCTACATGAAATATATTTTTGCAAAGTTTAGTTGAAACTAGACGTTTGTCATTTTATATTTAGAACACTTGCAAGCAATTATATAAATTTTCACGATTGAATTACAAAAAATTATCTGTTAAAAAAAAAGGAATATGTAGAATTCCAAGAGCCACTAAGGTATTAATATTTTTTTTACCTGTTCTTGGTCTGTTGGTCACTCTGCTACAATATGCCATGCAGGACTAAATGCACTTTACTTCTTTATTGTTTACTTTACGAGAAGTGGATTACAATGTAAGATATAGACCTGATCCTATTGGAAAAAACAGAATTGCATTTAGATGAGTTGATGAAGCATCCTATGGCTGCCCCCTTTTCCGTTCTTGTTTCAAATCCTTTACTGTGTGCTTGGATTGACTCTCTCGTGAATTTTATTTGCAACCAAAGGGTGATGGTCATTGAATTTTGTTAAGTTTGGTACATAATAACGTCCAAAAAAAGACACAGGGTAGGACAAGAAATAAGAAAAAGGAAGGATGTTATGGCAGCTCACGATTGAATAATAGTATTTGTAACGCGTCTACTCTCGAGCTAGAAGAGTTTTACTACGTTTTACAAATCCAACACTCCGCTCATGGTCTGGCTGATTGCGTAACACTTCTCGTAAAGTTTGACCGCTGTCATTTGCTCCCCCCCCCGCCCCCCATCCACATTCAAGTCACCTTTCTGGTCATCCTCATAGACTTTGACCCCTTGGTGCGAGAGGTCTTTGGGCAGCAGGGTGTTGGTAGACAGCACTTTTGTCTCCCCTGTGAGTCTGTCCTTTTCGATGGTGATCTCTACTGAGTACATGGCTGGGTGTCGACAAGAGGAGACATTAGGGCCACAAGCTCACTTGCTCCATTCACCCCTTCTTCCATTCACTCTCACCTCATAGACTCTTTATAAATCCTGCTTTAAAACTGTGCCTTTTTTATTTATAATTAGTGGCAATAGTGAATTTAGTTCCTTGATTTGTTTGTTTCTGCATTTCTTTAAGCGGGTCTCTCTGAAAAGCACATTAGTGCAATAAGTAGTTCTGTTAAGGAGCCCTGGTTACATTCCGGGCTCTGGAAGAATGCAAACCATAATATACAGAGGTCCTGTGCACTGATATATAAATAAGCTTGGGTGACAACTCAAAAAACATCACTTCTCCTCAGATTGGGTTTCAATCCATTCCTGTTTCCTCAAGCAATGGCAGAGGTTAGATTTGACTTTAATCCAACAACAAGCCCAAAAACTGGGCACATGTTGGCCTTAAACAATAATGAAAAAAAAGGCATTTTACAGGTTCAGCCTCCTAAAGTGACGACCTGTACGAGTATGCTGCTGCCATGGCAACCACCAATTGCCAGTACAGCAACAGCCAGTTTTTCAACAGCGCCTTGGTACCATGGTAACAGCAAATTTGCCAGTGTAGAAATATGGGGGATGGTTATAAAAATAAAATAAAAAAAATAGAAGGTTATTACCCTGGGTTACTTAATATGCAAGTACGGTACACACTAACATTCAGATTCCCAGAAGTGTAACTGCTCAGCTACATAGTGTACACAGACACCCACCCTCACAGACAGACAAACAGAGGTGGTTATTGAAAACAACTGGACAAGGAAAACAAAAACAGTACACTTGTTAAAAGCAGGAGAAACACCGTTAAAGACTTGATACAATATGTACAACATATTTCACATTCCTGCAACATGGATGGCGCAGGGAGAGCAAACCAAAAAGGCAACAGAAAAAAAAAATGTTGTAGTACAGAAATTAAGTAGCGGGAATTCAGAGCAAAAGAAAATATCACTTTTTAAGCAGCAACTATTTCAGAGAGCAAAACCCATTGAATGAATTGAGCCCCACCCCCCAACAAGAGCTACATGGCAGATCCTACACATATGAAAACAGCAGGAGTTTAACTCTTTCATGCATTCAGATATCAGACTGTTGTGGTTTTGATCAGAGACATTCTAGATAGAAAAGGTCACCACAGACACTCCATCATTGCCCCCTAGGGGGATCTTTGGGTTGCATTAGTCCATGGAAAGGCTCAGATATAGCTCAGCTCTAGGGAGAAAGAGCATCCCTCTCATTAGAAATATTCCAAAAGCAATTTTCTGCATCAAGTCAGATTCCAAGAGAAAGCACCAGCTTTACTAGCAGTGAGCGATCATAGCTTTGTCAGCCTGGGCCGGTACCTTAAGGTGACAGGGAACTGGCAAGCACAATCCCCAACCATGACAGTTTTACCCCGTGGGGGTTTGTAAAAATCAAAGATGTACGAGGGCTCGAGCCCTCGAGGTGTTGTGTGTCTTTAGGGTTCATGTCAAATTCTGCTCCTTTCATTCCACTCCTGCCTGATCAGTATTGATTAAAATATGTCATTTTATGTCCATCCATTGGTTGTGTTAAAGGCCATCATGTTGTTCTTCCCCCCATTTTAAAAGGGTCATTCTTTTTAAAATGTTTGGAACCAATGATTGTTTTCATGTATTACACAAAGGATACTGACTTTAGAGATCATGTTCGCCCACAATGGGGATTGTGGGTCCAAAATCGAGGCTACGCCAATAGCCCACTGTGGCTGAGGGGACTTTGTAAAGATGGCAAATTGCTAAAGCTGTTGGGTATGTGGGCATGACATGATAAATAGATAGATTTTAGACTTGCCATCTATCATTTGGACAGACTAAAACAAACAGTGCACATTTGATCTAAACTGTACGTTGCAATAGACAGTCACCGAGCACGTGCTTCGTGCTATCTGTCAGTTAAGAATACATAATATTGTCTCTAAGATCAGAGAGATGTAAGAATTGACTGATGGGCCAAGACTACACGGTGTAACTGAAGTGCTTGTAGACAATTTGTCTCTCATTCAATGTTTTCCCCCCATCGTGGACTTTTTGAATTCTCCTGAGTTTTTTTCTTTCTTTTTCTTCTGAAGTCGGCAGGACTGTTAATGAACGACTCCTCTTGAGAAAATGAGGAGCAAACATGTCCCACTCAGCTGGCAGATCGCTCTACCTCTGTGTGAGTCTCCAGTCGCGTCGGTGAGGACCCTCGCTCAGCCGAACGGCACAACTATAAAATTACAGCTTTCTTTCCCGACCTTCTTCTGTTCATAAAGAGACACTTCAGTGTAATCTCTCACACTCTTTATTACAGTATCGTTGCATGGCTGAAAGCAAATGTTTTTTTTTTTAAATAAAACAACACCTGGATAAGCCACTAGAGTTTGAGAGCCCCACATGATCTCATAAATATCCAAAGACTCATCATCCACATTTATTACTGTAATGCACTCCCATTTAATTTAGGAGGCAACGGGCTAAATCAGTGCTCTTCAGACACCAAATTGTAAGCAAGCCAGAGAACGTTATACATCCTGTTTTGAAAGCTTCAGGACAAGAGCCAAGTAAAAACTGGCATCTGTCGAGCTCCTTTTACTCATTTAATTTCCTCGTACTTGCCTTACTATATAATGCGAACTCAAGACAATTAAGTGAATAACATTTACAAATCTTGTACACCACACCAACCAGTGCACACTTACACAAATACATATTTTTTCGGTACTTTGTTTTCTGCAAAATAGATTCATCATATTATAGAGCAGTTTCCTTTTTACTTTCTGGCACATCATTTTTATTCGAATATATGAACGGACAAACTAAATTTCCTGCAGATAAAAGCGTCACGCAAGCAAAAGGTTTATAGCAGATGATACATGGCTTGTGCACAGGATATCAGGGTCAAATATAGTTCAGCAAAAAAAACAAAAACAAAAACAAAATGTATTGGCTTCTAAGGATTGTATTTTGGCTACAGCGGATGAAGACTCACCTGCTTTCATCATACCTGAGGCACCTCCGGACTTGTCCAGACGAGGGCTGTTGTGAACTTTGACCTCTAAGAAGGGGTCATGCACAAGGGGACAGAGACGCAAAGAGAGACAGTGACACACACATGCAGAGAGACAGGTGGTGACCAAGAGTGTGTGGGAGGGAGCCAAAGAAAAAAAAAAGAAAAAGATAGGAAAACTACAGATCACAGATTGAAATTCGCTCTCTCTCCAGGCAGGCAAGGACCAGAATACTCCTCAGCCTTCTGAATTTTTCAGAGGGGAAAATTATTACATCAGATCAGATCAGAGCTCACCGGAGCTGGATCATAAAAAAAAAAATGTTGTACAAAGCAGTTCAGGCTCAGGGTCAAGCGATCCGATTTTTGTTTCCGGTTCGTAAGTGGCACACACGGTAATATACCTTTTTATATATATAATTTTCATAATCTGTCTATATGCCCTCCCTTAATATTTTATTTACATACAGTTAAACGTCGATTCTCGTGCATTTTGTTTTTGTAGAAATCTTCCTTTGTTTTTACAGTCAGAAAGATGTATTTATCACTGTGAATAACATCACCCACGAGTTGCCGAGTGAGGAAAAGTCACTTAATACCCACTGTCTATTTTGTACTTTTGTTTAGTTCGGACTCCCTGTATCTTTTCAAAATCCGGATTGAGTCCTGATGCAGTTCATGAACAGGATCAGAATTTGAGCTGGATCCGAGGAATGGATCTACAAATCACAACATAAAATTTCCTTGAAATTATCTGAAGGCTAAACATGCTTTCATATACTCTAGGCTACAACAGTCACAGACTGAAAACTATAACTTGCTTATTGGTCAGATACATAAACCAGCTTAAACTTAATTTTCCAATAAATGTTCATTGAATATAAGCCTGTTGCACAATGTATCTTGACACTTTGAAGTCTATATTCTAGTTAAGGCAAGAGCTACTATATTTATTCATTTTTTAAACTGGACGGTAGCCTGCTGAGGGACATTTGCAGGACCACTGAAAAACCATAGGTAATCCACTGAATGGGGACGGATCCGAAATTGACTTGATATAAAAATGAGGTTGATAACCTTAGCCACCACTACAACATGAAGGAATGTACAGATTGCTTGTCTGCTCCTCCAGCACTAAATCAAGGGAACGCCAAATGCTTTTTACGAGAACTTCTGAGAGAACCATCAAAACTGCTGGCTATCAAATCAGCAGTCTTAGACATGGAAATCATCAATCTTTGTGATTAAACCTTGGCTTTTTCTCCTAAGTTCACGTGCACCTGCTGGATTAAATGCTACTGACAAGAAACCCCTCAGCCACAAGTGTGTAAATCCTATGAAAATGCAGTAGCTGTGACACAGTCAAGTTTCAGGGAGTGTCAGCGTGGGGAATTGAAGATGTGGAGATTGCGACAGTAAAATAACGTACCTTTCGCAGAGCCTGAGGGAGCCTGTGGAAAAAGGGAACAGAAATGGAAAACAGGATTATAATTAATAAACCGTGGCAGAGCTGCTATGATGAATAGCAGTAATGTAACATCTTTCCTTCTGGTTTATTTTTCAACATTTCCTACAGGCTGCGACCCTCTGAGATGCTTTTATTACTAGTATTCGATTAGATACTCTCAGATGAGATTACAGTCTATGAATTAGTGAGTGGTACAGGGCAGTACAAGCTTTTAATCCATATTTTTATAAGGATCTCCTCAAGCCAATATCCAGACAATATCTTGCACTGACAGAATACATTTGGAGGCACCACTTCTTCATTTTTATAATTCAGAAAACTGCCATGTAGAAATCAGCAAACAAGCAGCTGGGGTATAAACACCAAGCCCTGCATAAGGCACAAGATTAAAGCAGCAGGCAATATTTGTGTCTTATCTATATTATCGCTAGGCTCTTGGCTCTAATAAAGTAAATCCAAATAACAGCTACTGGTTCTATTAATATCTGTGTGGCGATTAGTCACATTCAGAGCAGCAACAATATAACGATAGTTTGCAAATGCAACTCCGGTTATCTGAAAAAGGAAGCACTACCCTAGGGGGAGGGGTTTCTGTGCTCTTCCGTAGGAACCTGATTGAAAAACATCAATCTATCAAAGCTACCATTGGCCCCTGCACTCGTCACTGAGAACAGGTCCCTTCCCACTTCCTGTTCTATAAAACGTGATGTCTGCGCAGGTTCGTCCCCTTTTGCCGGGAGCTAGGACTCCCGCGCGACCTTGCAACCCTTGGGCAGTGCTTCCTTTTTCAGATAACCGGAGTTGCAATCGCAACCTATTGTTATTGTTCAAGTTGGAAGCACTGCTCAAGGGGGAGAGGTTAATGTATAACAAAACTGTCACAAGGGAGGAGGCAGTGAGCTGATAAGGGAGTAATCTAAGTGGCCCCATAGTGAGCCGCCCAGGAGCGAAGACTGCAGTCACGCTCTTTTTGGGAACTGTCCAGAATCAGAATATACAAAGCAGGGCTATAGAGGTTAACTGTTACGCCCTCCGCTTATAATAGCAAGGCTGGCTACTCTACTAGTGCAGCTAGGAGTGAGGCCGTAAACTACTTGCACAATATTTGGCGCAGGCAATCATGCAACTTATGCGCCCTCCGCGCATTATCATGGCAGTGGACCCCTGATCCAATACGAGCGGGGCCACAGACCCACTGAAACACAACATAATACACAGCTGGCTAGTCAACAGAGTAGCTGAGCTGAAAACAACAATATATATTGTGTGGCAGCAGGAGCATTCATTCTGCCTCCGCGCAGCACAGGAGCATCCGCAACTGAACAGTACAGAGCGGAGAGCTCCACTGTGCTGACAACTTAAAATGTCATACAAACGAACTATATACACCATGGGGTGCAGGAACGAACTCTTGCGCCACCCACGGAACACAGGAGCAGTTGATGCCTGCTGATTAGACCAGCTAACGCAGGGCAACACTAGCTCTACTGTGCTGACAAATTAACAATGTACAAAGCGGAACATGAGAGCCCGCTCAAGTGCTTACCGCTGAGGACAGCAGCAGCGGTCTCTTGCTCTATGGCACACAGCCAGAGTGGGCCAAAGACCTGCTGACCAAGGAACTATGTACACAGCGAGGCAGCAAACAAGTCGAGCATCATCAGCTGTGAACAGCAGCAGTGAGCTTCATTCTACACAGGCTAGAGTGGAGCCATAGTCCTGCTGTTTACACATGTTATATATACATAGCGGGGTACAGGCCAGATGCCTGCACCACCACAACATAATGCAATAATGAACAAACTATATACAGGGTGGCCTCCTAAGGCACCGTGTTCAGGCACCCGGTGGACTCGTAGGCCATGGTAATAGTGTCCACAATTCAATGCTTTGAAAGCGCCTGGCCCTATGTCCGCGCTCCATAAGACAAACAATTGGTCTGAGCGCCGAATGTCCTTAGTGCGTTCCAAATAGCATCTGAGGGCCCGAACAGGGCAGAGCTGACTCTCTTGCTCCAAAGCAAAAGGAGGAGGATGAAAAGCCATCAACTCAATAGGCTTGTTGACATGAAATGGAGACAGCACTGTTGGGAGGAACGTAGGGTTAGGCCGTAGCATGACCCTGTAGCTATCTCCTGCAAAACGGACACACGATGGGTGTATGGACATCGCGCATAACTCGTTCACACATTTTGCAGAGGTGATTGCCAGCACAACGCAGTCATAAGTGACACTAGCTTCAGCTCAGCTGTGTTCAGTGGCTCAAATGGGGCTTGGGAAAGTGCATCCAGCACTACATCAAGGCGCCATGTGGGCAGTGAAGGTGTGCGAGGAGGCCGTAGCCATTGAGCTCCGTTCAGAAACTGCACACGCCAGGGGGCTCGCCATCAATCTGGACATGACATGCAGGGATGGCTGCCAAAGCATTGCCTTGCACCTGGGACAACAAGTCCACTCTCACTGGGAGTTGCCAAGGCTCTCCGTGCAGGAGGGCAATCAGGTCTGCAAACTAGAATCTGCAAGGCCACCGTGGGGCTATCAGCAGAACTGTTGCTCGTTTTCTACTGACCTTCTCCAGGACCACCGCGTAAATGAGACAGCGTGGCCATGTGTGGGCTAGCGCCCTCTAGGGTTCCTGAGTGGTCTCGGATGGAGAACCATAGTGGGCAGCGGGTGGACTCTACCGAGGCAAAGAGATCCACTTCTGCTCTGCCGAACTGCCTCCACAATTGCTGTATCACAAGTGGATGGAGGCGCCATTCCAAAACCGGGGGGGCCTCCCTGAGAGAGGAGGTCTGCCACCGTGTTGGATAGGCCGGGGAGGTGAACTGCTCTGATGGAGCGGTGGCTGCGCCCACAAAAGCAGACGGCGTGCTAGACAGTACAGTCTGCGCGACCGGAGACTTCCTTGGCAGGAAATGAGACAGTCCGAGGAGTACTGCTTGTAACTCCATGATGTTGATATGGAGGGCCCGTGCGGGCTCCGTCCACCTGCCTCGGATTCCACGTCCATCGCAATCTGCTCCCCTACTTTGTTTGGAGGCGTCTATCGTCATGACTGCTCGGCGGCAGACTGGGCCCAGGGGCACACCGAGGGCTCCGCCACTAACATAGCACCTTCCAGCACTCTGGAATGACTGTGACTCGGCATGCTCGATCACGGCAAGGGTGCATCTTGAGAGACCTGAACCACCACTGCAGCGGCCTCAATTGGAGGAGGCCAAGGTGGGGGTCTGTGATGCAGCCACTAGGAGGACCAGCAGCTTCTGGCAAAGGGACACCCTGACACGAGCTCTCAGTCGGAAGAGGGAGAGATATGCGTGTATGGAGGCAACTCTCTCTGGCGCCAGCGTGGCGAGCATGGCAACGGAATCAGGCGGCTCTTATCTCAATTGACCCGGAGGCCTAATTCTGAGAGCTCTAAACCTGCTCCTTCGAGTGAGAACAAACCAGCCAGTCGTCTAGGTAATTGAGGACGCGGACCAATTGGCAATGCAAAGGGGCTAGCACGACGTCCATGCACTTGGAAAAAGTACGTGGGGCAAGCAACAGGCCGAAGGGGAGAACAGCAAACTCGAACGATCTGCCCTTTAAGGCGAACCAGAGAAACTTCCTGTGCGCTTGTGCAATGGGGATGTGAAAGTACACATTTTTCATATCCACTGTGGTGAACCAGTTGCCGGGCTTGATGGCCTGGGACATGGTGTGCAGGTAGAGCATCTTGAAGCGCAACACCTTGAGGTGGCGGTTCAGGCATCTCCGATCCAAGATGGGGTGGAAACTTTAGGAGGGTGGGGCTGTTGCCTGGGCTGTGGCCTGGGAGTTGCGATCGGGAGTCCTCCCCATCAGCGAGCTGCCGCAGGCTGCCTGTGCTGCTGGGCCTGGGGTGCAACGGGGTAGACATGGGCCAGCTGCAGGGACTGCTCTCTCTCTTGGAGGGTGCGTGAGAGGGTGTGTGAAATGGGGGTGTCCATGAGGCGGGTCCTATCCTAGCCTAGCCTGCGATAGCCAGATCTAGCGGTGCACTGCCACAATGGCTGCTAGGGATTGCCCAGTCGACCTTGCCCCTTGATGCATCACCGTCACCAGCTGGTTAGCCTCCACCGCTATCTCCGAGATAGGGGGCGGGGTTGGTGATGCGTTGTCGTGCTCCGAGGGCTCAGCCAGCTGGGCCAAATACAGGGCCAGCAGGTTCTCTGTGTTTCTGAGGCAGGCCACTTGGGCTCCTGCCTCAAACGCCCTTCGAAGCAGCGTCTCCATGACACGACACTGCCTGTTGGGGCAGGCCAGGTCACGTAGCTCTGCACACAGCAGAGGTAGGGAGACAAGCGTGGAGTTGACCCGCGGGAAGTCCACCAGGCCTGCTTCTGCCGCACCATGGCCCTCAGTTTATCAAGGAGGTCAGGAAGCAACGGGAGGGCCGCTGCAAGCGCTGACCTCTCTCAAACCTGGAGCATGGCAGGGCAGGATCAGAGGGCTAGGGGAGCTGGAGACACTCCACGGCCCTCTGAATCACCATCCAGAACTCCTGGTCCTGTCCCGCAGGAGCAGGAGGGATGTCCTCACTCAATGTTGGAGGAGGGGTGGGTGAGACCAGCGAGTGCTCGCTCTTCCCTGTTGTTTACATGCTCGCGTGTCCGGCAGGGGGGACGCGGTTGCCACGGGGGGAGCAGCTGCCGTGGCAGGTGCAGTCGTGACAGTCAGCGCAGCAGCAGATGCAGGCAGAGAAGCGAGCACAGGAGGCAAGGCTGTCTCCGAAGCTGCATTTCTGGAGGAGGAGACGGAGGGGTCGGGGAGAGACGGAGATCCAGCGCCACCGAATCTGTCACTCGCCGGAGTGGGAGATCGCCGGACGTGACGGCGATTGTGGTGGTGCCAAGTGGACCCGGAAGTCACAGCCAATTCATGCCCGCTTGTTGGTGCCCAGACAGACAGGGCATAGAATGTCCCCAATCCAGGCAGGCAAGTTGCTTCGGCTGTAAGTGGCACAATGGCGGGGGCGCGAAGAGCTCATCACCGAGCGCACATGCGTGTGACCAGGGAAACGTGCAGCGGTGGCGTCGGTCAGTGTTTGCACCAGGGGGCACACAACAACTGAAACACCGCCACGACAAGTGGAGCACCTAGCGTCTCCACCCAGCAATGTTTATAGACACGGGGACACTGCAACACCAACCACATGCAACCTTGTTGTTGCCGGACAGAACACTGTATATTCCAAGCACCAGGTGCAGTGCCGCCTAGGCCTGTAGGCTTAAACCACGGAGTGTATGCCTGGGTTTCCAGGGACACCAGGTGACGTGGGGTCCAGGGTCTGAGGGGGCCAAGGGCAGTAGACCACCTGCCATAGCGGGATCTAAAACCGAGGCCTGCAGACACAAACCCTTGTAGCAGAGCTCTTTCTCAGCGAGCTGAGAGAGCAAGATTTCCTACAGCCACAGTTGCGGACAGTAGTGTGGGCACAAGCCGGGGGAGGAGTCTCTCACCCCTTGGTCAGTGCTTCCGACTTGAAAGATAACCAATACCAATAACTTAATAACTTATTAACTAGTTTAAAGGTTACACTTTCTTTATCTTAACAAAGAAAACATGAGAACAAGCTGTCAAAGGATCAGAGGGCTGCAGAGGAGGCACTAAAGAAGTGGAAAGTAGTTTTGGAGTGTGAGCTAACAGCTCCTTAATCCAATTAGTATCAATTACAGCTGGGCAGAATAGTTTAATAAATGCTCTTTTCATTGTAAATCGGGAGACACAGGGAATTTGACCCACTTTAGCAGGGAAGCCTAACGTAAATGGATTGGAGGCAGAGTTAGTTGCAAATATTATTAATTATTATTATTATTAATTAATTAATTACTATTATTGTGTTGAAGAGCAAGCACACCTAAATATAAGGTTTGGAAACAGTAAAAGTGAAATGATTTTTGAAATGATTTTTTTTTTTAACACTTTAGATTACATGGCCCAATTTAATATTAAATAGATATTCGATTGATAATCTATTAACACTCAACAGATTGCTCAATAATTATCAATATAATGTTAATGTAAGATCTATCTATACCAACAATGTTGTCTGCATGATAACAAATGCAAGTTACAACATTGCTCCGCCATCTAAAGTGGAGATATCAAACCCATAAGCCAAGTTAAAAAAAACTATTGGGGCAAACGTAGATATCTCCACTGACCCATTGTTTTTGTCCATGTTGACAACGTTTTTGGCATAGATAGATATTAGATTAACATCCTATTGAACTTTAATGATCAAGTAATTGAATAGTAATAGATTTTCAATGGAATATCTATAATATTAAATTGGGCCACATGCTTAGTTATATAGTTATAGCACTTGCAGAATCCCAAAAGATTGCAGGAGATGGGGAGGAAGGAGGGAGAAGGAAGAGGTGGGAGGGGGAGGAAGGAGGTCTGAAAGACACTGATGACAAAGAGAATGAGAGAGAGAGGTTGGGGTGCAGGGTTGGCATAACTGTTGCTGGTGGCTTGAAGTAACAGTGCCACCTACTGTCAATACAACAACAGACCTACAGCTGTGGGGATGTCTCTGCACCTGAGGTGAAACCATAGCATCTCAACCCTACTGCTCATTGTCCTGTCTATGGGTAATGCAAGCGCCATTATATCATTATGGTCTACTATTCCATCCTTCAGTCAATCAGCAGAAGATAGAGATTGTCAATATATAGCTGATATTGGCATACCAGTGGGGACATCAGTTGTCAAACCCTTGAGGATAATACAAAAAATGATAGTTCCCCTCAACACCTTTCTGCCCCATATGGTATGAATGCTCTATGGTCTGCTATGGTCGAATATCCTATCGTCCCGTGGTGACACTATTATCTGTAGTGCCTGCCTGCAGTTTCTCACCTTCTCTGGGTTGTCTCCGGCCTTCCCCTCCTCTTCTTTGGCGGCCTCCGATAGGTTCTCTTTGGTCGAAGTTGCAGACACGCCTGTCTCCAACTCCTCCAGCTCCTGCTCCAGTCTGAGAGAGAGAGAGAGAGAGAAAGAGAGAGAGAGAGAAGTTGAGCTCAGCTCCAGAATATGCTATATATATATATATATATATATATATATATATACACACATACACAGTATTGTGCATGCAAAAGTTTTAGGCTGGTGTGAAAAAATGCTATAAAGTAAGAATGCTTTCAAAAATAGTATTATATTAATCAATTAACTAAATGCAAAGTGAGTGAACAGAAGAAAAATCTAAATCAAATCCATATTTGGTGTGACCACCCTTTGCCTTCAAAACAGCATCAATTCTTCTACGTACACTTGCACACAGTTTTTGAAGGAACTTGGCAGGTAGGTCGGCCCAAACATCTTGGGAACTAACCACAGTCCTTCTGTGGATTTAGGCAGTCTCAGTTGCTTCTCTCTTTTCATGAAATCCCTGACAGACTCGATGATTTTGAGATCAGGGCTCTGTGGGGGCCATACCATCACTTCCAGGACTCCTTGCTCTTCTTTACGCTGAAGATAGTTCTTAATGTCTTACACTGTATGTTTGGGGTCGTTGTCATACTGCAGAATAAATTTGGGGCCAATCAGATGCCTCCCTGATGGTATTGCATGAAGGATACGTATCTGCCTGTACTTCTCAGCATTGAGGAGACCATTCATTCTGACCAAATCACCAATTCCATTTGCAGAAATGCAGCCCCAAACTTGCAAGGAACCTCCACCATGCTTCACTGTTACATGCAGACACTCATTCGTGTACCGCTCTCCAGCCCTTCAGTGAACAAACTGCCTACTGCTACAGCCAAATATTTCAAATTCTGACTCATCAGTCCAGAGCACCTGCTGCCATTTTTCTGCACCCCAGTTCCTGTGTTTTCATGCATAGTTGAGTTGCTTGGCCTTGTCATGAAGTCCTCCATGAAGGCCACTTCTGACCAGACTTCTCCGGACAGTAGATGGGTGTACCAGGGTTCCACTGTTTTCTGCCAATTCTGAGCTGATGGCACTGCTGGACATCTTCCGATTGTAAAGGGAAGTAAGCATGATGTGTCTTTCATCTGCTGCAGTAAGTTTCCTTGGCCGACCACTGTGCCTATGGTCCTCAACGTTGCCGGTTTCTTTGTGCTTCTTCAAAAGAGCTTGGACAGCACACCTGGAAACCCCTGTCTGCCTTGAAATGTCTGCCTGGAAGAGACCTTGCTGATGCAGTATAACTACCTTGTGTCTTGTTGCTGTGCTCAGTCTTGCCATGGTGTATGACTTTTGACAGTAAACTGTCTTCAGCAACCTCACCTTGCTAGCTGAGTTTGGCTGTTCCTCACCCAGTTTTATTTCTCCTGCACAGCTGTTTCTGTTTCAGTTAATGATTGTGTTTCAACCTACATATTGAATTGATGATCATTAGCACCTGTTTGTTATAATTGTTTGATCACACACCTGACAATATGCCTACAAAATCCCTGACTTTGTGCAAGTGTACCTAGAAGAATTGATGCTGTTTTGAAGACAAAGGGTGGTCACACCAAATATGGATTTGATTTAGATTTTTCTTCTGTTCACTCACTTTGCATTTAGTTAATTGATAAATATAATCTATCAACATGTCTATTTTTGAAAGCATTCTTACTTTATAGCATTTTTTCACACCTGCCTAAAACTTTTGCACAGTACTATATATACACACATTGCTCCTTCAACATCGGTGCCCAGGCAACGCAAACACCCACTAATATTAGTTTTCCTGTTTTAATTCTCCGAAACGGTATCTCATCCTATTTTATCTGAGAGGCCAGTAAGGTCAAGGAGCTCTACATTCCCCACTAAACGCTAAGCTGTCCGAGGAACACAGACATCTGTCTTCATGGGGATTAAAACCCTGCTAGAATGGCAAACATTTTCTCTTCGCACTAGGGCTTAACACACAGAGGAGCGCTGCTACACACTGACTGGAGCACACTGCACTGAGCCCACACACAACTCGCTCTCGCCTCACGTCTGTGGCGCTGATGTCGGATGCAGGCCTATGCCGATTGTAGTGTTGATACGGAAAGGTCCTCTACTACCCATTTTTAGCTTAAATGTATACGATTATGCAACATAGAATGATGAACTTCAGCATTGAACCAATCATACACCACATTATCAACTGTAACTGGAAAACTCTCTTTGCCAATAATGCATTATATCAGACAGGCAAAGAGTGAGGCAGTTAGCTTCCTCAGGATCCTGTTGTTGTTGTCTGAGAAATCGCTCCATACCGTTAACTCTGTACTAAGCACTGTGTAATGGAGAGTTACATAAATGCAAGTTGCATTTCTAAATTTTATTCTCACGATATGAGATGTATTCATATACTTAGCTATTTTAATTGGTTGATATCACTTTTAAAGTTTGTGTATTAATATTTCACACATTTGCTACGGAAATATCTGAAACATCCGGGCAGCCTCCCAGGATATAAACTATGAACTGTACTGAGAAGATGTCTTATAAAGCTATTATTTTACTAAATTCTATCATTGATATATGAATAAAAAGATCTGGGACTGCAAGCATACAGAGAAAACTCAAAATAATGGAAAAAGGAGGCCTTTTACTTTTCATCATCATCATGAAATAAATAAATAAATAAATAAATAAATAAGAATTTCCCCTTTCTCAATGGTGAACTTTCTGGGCTCCTGTTATTTACGGATTTGCCAGGTTTTTTTTTTGTTCCCCCACTCCCAATGACACAGCCAGAGAGCTAGCCTAGAGCTCACTGCTGCCAGGACTGAATTTAATCAGAAGATTGGAGCGCTGTGCTTGCTGAAAGTGCCAGGGAAAAAAAGATTGATGCCACTGGTCCGCTGTCAGCGAAAATGAACAAATCAAAAAGAAAAAAAGAAAGAGGGGAGCCTTCACTGTTGGTCCCTTTTAGAGCTAGACGCTGTTCCCTGACGACACTGTAACAATCTCCTGCTGGGTCCTACACCTGTTTATTTCCACTTGTCTACTGAACCAGTTACTTCTGGACAGATCCCCCAAATCTATCTCTTGTTTTTGGGACTATTTTTTATACATTTAAATAAAATAGAGCTCCAGTTCTCATTTGTTGATCAACTGATGCACTACCCTGAACCCTTCCACGATCAGTTGGCACCAATCCCCTGAGATACCCAATACCTCCCTTCATTAACAGTGGTTCCTTCCCAACCCCTCCACTGCCACCTCCTTCACCTCAGAATGGCCTCCTCCAGGCCCTTGGTCTTGGCCTCGTCCTCAGTAAGTTGCTTCTTGGCTTCATCCTCCTCAGAGCCAGCAGAGGGTGCACCATCCAACAGCCATCGCTCCCTCAGAGCCTTTGACTTGAGGGGGGAGAAATGGACAAAGAAAAGGTCAGCTTGGGCTCAAGCTTAGCCTATATACCAGAAGAAAAAAATACATAATACATGATTTTATAGGCTACGTGCACTACAAGCCAAAAAATGTTTAATTTAACAGACTGGGAAACTGGACAGTGTCACAACATCCACCACTGGAATTGATGACCAAGACTACCAATTTTAGACCATAGCAAGAGGGTGCTGTAATCAGGAAAAGTTCCTAGAGAGAGACATATAGACTCCCCAAAAACTCATCAATTGATGGTAATGGTAAGATTGACTCTTCCTACAAGTCAAAGTCATGTAAAATAGTGTTATTCGGAGATTTGTTTATTAAAACAAATACAAATTAAAACTACTTTCATTTAGTCTTGGAAGAATTTAGTATGTTCCTGCTGAGGAAAAAAAACCTGAAGCCGGTTGTTTGAATTGAAGACAGGGGAGTGTTTGTATCCTCTCAATGCAAATGCAGCACTGTTGAAGAAAAGAAACATTGAGCTGATAACATACTTGTTTTTTCAGATCGTGTGAATTCGTGTGAATGTCTTTCTCATTTAAAAAAAAACAAAAAACTTTTGAATATCTGACACTTAAAAAAGCAGGGCAAAACACAAAAAATATCTAGGACTCATGATGAATGTTAGGCAAATTCCCTTGAGATTGTAACTGGAAAAAACAAAGCTCAAATAATTAAAAACTAAAGAAACCCAAGAGAAAAAAAAAATCTCCAGTGATTAGGGTAGCTTCCTGGAGCCACCAGAAGGCTTGGTCATGCCTGAAGAGAAATTTTCCCAAAAGAAAGAAAGGCCAAAAGACTTTTGACAAACCTGACAAACTGTGAGCTTAAGTCAGTTGGTTAATTGGGAACCTAAATGAGTCCTACCCAGGCCTGTGATTGCATTTGACAGCACTCAGCCTTTATCTTTATGATTTACTTTGCATAACCCCCCCCCCCGACCACTCCCTCAACCAGCCTCCCTCATTCTATGAAGCTGCCACTGCCGCAGCACTTAGGAGGAGCTGTCATTCAACCAGCTGACCACATGAGAGCAGTCAATCAGCGTCCGCTTCACTGAGCAGTGCAGAGGTCTGCTAATGCACGCCCGACCCCACAGGGCATTGCCATTAAGTGGAATAGTGGGACGCGTGCCAGCAAACACCAGGGCACCCTGCCAGGATCCCTCCTTAATTCAACGCCAGACAGACAAGCACTGGGCAAACACAGGGCTGGAAGATGATGGGCAGAGCCCCAGACAGCAGGTGTGTGGGTTGGTTATAGGCTATTTCACACAGAGTTTTTCTAGTCATTTCTCGGTGGCATGATGCTATGGCTCCGTATTCACTGGGGCACTAAGACTGGGTTTTAAAATTGTCTTCAAAAGGAACCTAAACATTTAAAGGAAGAACAATGCTTTGGCCAATTTGCTAAATTAAATTACCCTGCTTGGCACTAAAAATAGCAAACAAAGGCACAAAAGAGATTTGTATTTTGTCTTCCTTCACATCATGTACTGTGTTGTTGTTTGCCGTCTGCCGTTACCAGTACGCCAAAGACACAATGTATCTTCTGTTAATGCGGAATACGTTGCACATAAAAGCTAATGGGCAATTACTTTCCCAATCCAATGACTAACATTTGTCATGTGATTTGCTATTACCCATCTGCTTCTCCCAGTAATTAAGCACCGATATTCAATCACTACAGTCCTAGGTGGGAAATTAAGCATTGGTGTCTTTAAACCTGAAAATGCATTGAACAAAGTGACGTGGGTCTGAAACGAGCTACCTAGTCTTGCAAATGAATCCAACTCTCTGGATTCCTTCAGAGATCAATGGAATTACATTTTGGGGTTATCTATATGTTTAATTTTGTCTCTGTGTGTAAATAACTGAGCACAAAACAAAACCACTGAACAAAATGTGATGTAAAAGCCGCCCCCCATCTGATCCTCCTTGCTGTGGTGCCACAATCACTCAAACGAAATGGATGAAGAGTTGTAAATGAGTGCCAGAGGCTTAAGCAGAGCTGTGTAGCCCCAAAATTGTTCCCTTTAGCTCTGTGTGGCCCATGCGCAGCTCAGATCACTCCGTATATATACACAAAATAACTTCATAACAGTGTTGGGCCTTTGTATATTTTATTCCTCTACTTTCTCAAATGTTGTGATTTAAAAAAAAAGGGTTTTAGGCTGGGACCTAGGGGCAATTACCAAAGAAATGCTACCTATAAACGGGTGACAAATTAAAGGAAAACCAACATAAAGTGACTCAGTAAGGTGTTGGGCCACCACGAGTCACCAGAACAGCTTCAATGCTCTTGGCACAGATTCTACGAGTCTCTGAACTCTACTGGCGGGATGAACACCATTCTTCCAAAAGATATTCCCTCATTTGGGGTTTTGATGATGGTGGTGGAGAGCGCTGTCTAACATGTCAGTCCAAAATCTCCCATAGGTGTTCAACTGGGTTGAGATCTGGTGACTGCGAAGGCCATAGCATATCATTCATAATTTTCATACTCATCATACCATTCAGTGACCCCTTGTGCCCTGTGGATAGGGGCATTGTCATCCTGGAAGAGACCACTCCCATCAGGATAGAAATGCTTTACCATAGGATAAAGGTGATCACTCAGAATAACTTTATAATGATTTGCAGTGACCCTTCTCTCTAAGGGTACAAGTGGACCCAAACCATGCCAGGAAAATGCCCCCCACAGCATAATAGAGCCTCTGGACCCCCTCACAGTAGGGGTCAAGCAGTCAGGCCTGTACCGTTCTCTTGGTGTCGCCACACATGCACTCGCCCACTTGTCCAGAACACGAGCCAGTTGAGCAGTCTTTGTGACTGAAGCTCCTGCCATTCATGCCCCAATAATGATCCCTCTTTCAAAGTCACTTAGATCCTTTCCTCTTGGCATCTTGGTCCAAAATCGAGGTCAACTGGGCCTGCTCAGTATATTTGTACATCCCACAGAGTATGAAAGGATGTTAATTGCTGAATTATCATGCAGTACACCTCTTTGGAGGCATCTGCATTCATTACGTTCCCCCGTTCATTTATTATTTATTATTCAGGTTTTTCCTTTAATTTGGCACCTGTCTATAGGTTGATTAGCTACTCTACACTTGACTCTGCTTCTGTTAAATTAAAGATTTATAACAAAAAATAAATGATCACAACTCCTTTGGTAACATGACAGCAAGGAACTTCAACAGTGATCGAATTGAAGTGTCTTTCTGGCCACTTGCCAGCATCATAAACACGTTTCCCCCGAGATTCAGCCTAGACAGTGTCATAGGTCACTGGCGCTTCAGCCCATTTGCTGAATTCCGCTTCTAAAAATTCCTTGGTTTTGGCATAAATCTTTTTGACTATCCCTGTCTGTCCGTGGACCATCCTTTCCCTGAAGTAAACACAATCTCACATGCAAAGACACATTTGCCAAACTAGGAGGTTTTCATTTCAGACATTATTAATGCGTATTGATTACTAAAGACCCATTCACATTCAATGACATATTGCCTATAGGACAAAACACTTAATCTAAATTCTGATCTATTATCCCTTTAGGTTACAGCTTTCCTCTCCTCACACAGTTATAGTGAAGAGTATTTATGTTCTTTCTGCAAAAACAGTGCTGTTCAGCAATTTGTTTAATTAAAGACACATTACTCATTAAGCTAGTCTCATTTATCAATGTTATCTTTGATATCTGTCAGTGTTTAACGATCTCAGAAAAGATGTCACTGATAAATAAGTAGTTTAATTAAAAATATTTATTAAAGTAAGCACATTACCGAACTCTCATACTATCATCTACAATTGCAAAAACATCCCTTCGAGAAATCTGTATAAATAAAAAAAATAGAATATATGAAAGTGAATTTATTTTGCAATCATTTATCTTACCTTACTCCTACCCATAAGATTTATCGATCTTCCACATGGGTACCTCCCTCTACTCAGTCTCACAATCACCCCATCTTACGCACACATTTTCCCTCCCTCCCTCTTTCTCTCGCTTTGTGTGCACTTTGTGAAGAGACTGGTCACACCCAGGTCTGGGATTTGTAACATGACAAGAACCCTGCAGGGACTGGGGTTAGCAAGATACAGGCCTCATTAGTCAGGAATATGTATAACACTGTGGCAATAAAGCTGGCTGTGCAAAAAAAGCGAACTGAACGATATTAGATGTCAATGGTGGGGCATTCGCTGACCATTTACATAGAGATAGATTTTTCTATGGGCTGCCATACAGCTTAGTTCATCTTGCTGCAGTCTGACCATGTAATATTCCCCAAAAAATACATTCACTCAGGTGTTGTACATCTAAATCATATCCAACACGCCAAAACACTTCTTAACAAATGGACTCGCACTTTGCATTCTATCAATAAACACTTTATTATGCCTGCACGCAAGACTAACAGATACATGAAATATTAAAGAGCGAGTGATGAGTCGCTCTTGGGATTAAGGAGAGAAACCAAGAATGAGATGAATCACCCTAGAAACGAGTTGAACACACAAATCTTTAGAAACGCCCTTATTAAAAAGCGCTGTTACAATGGTGATTTCAGCCAGAGAGTGTCTGTCATTCATGGGACATAGGAAGCACAGATTTGAACTTCAAATTTGTTGAATATACATGACTGGCACATCACTCCTTTATACACTTGAGCAGATTTAGAACTCAATGTTAATATTTTAATGGTCACCTATGAATCATGCATAAAAGCTGTAAAGGCGGACCTAATTATGAAGTGTTAACCAAATGTATACTCAAGATTATGCTGAAGAAACGTTCAATTAGCATTCAGTTTCCATGTGTAATTTCCTCTGAGTGGGGCATTGTGCTGCCGTAACCTCATTAGACATGGGGTCAGCAGGGTGTTTTTTGAATAACAGCTCCTGGTTTTGTCAAAGCTCTGTGGGCGTTTCCTCTAGCCTTCCTCTGTGCGTGTCACATTCAGAGGGATGCAGATATCTCAATCACAGTGCCTGATCAACAAGGGCCTGTGCGGGTTCTATGTATCCTAAAATCTGGGAAATGGTTTGCACGTCTTTGCCTTTTCACAATAAAGAGCAAGGAGAGCACTAGCATTGCATATATTCAAGTGCGCTTACAGAATTTGCAGTTGAGTGGTTAGAAATTTCTTGTCATTGTGCACAATCTTGAAAGATTTCTGAGTTGGAATCTGGCAAATCAAATGTCCTAATTTAATCCAGGCCTTGGTAACAGAGCAAACTGGGTCCTGAATGATGATGGATTATTTGTTACCAGCTGTTACTTCAGCTGCGCAAAGGAAAAGTCAGTCCTTGGCTCTGATTACACACAGACCTGCATTTTTATAATATGACTTGAAAACTCATATTTTAGACAAATTTTTCAAGATGCAAATTTAAAGATTTTTTAATTTTTTCACTCTTTTCAGTAGCCAGCAGTTCTTTCTCCTGTAAGCAGTTGGTATGCAGTCGTTTTATGCTACATTTATTTTATTTTGACCTCTGCATATGTATTTTTTATGTCTTATGTTTTTTTAGCAATAGGCGATCATAAACACACTAAACTCTCCAACATAAAACATCACGGTGATTGGAACAGATGTGTGAAGCACTGGTTTGCATGGAAAGAAGGCTGAGTATTATGTAAATTAAATTAGATGTAATTTATATTTAAAGAAAAAAAAAATCTAAAATCCAATTAAACAAGGCTCAACAACCAGAATTAAAAGTGCACTGCTTTTAATTAAACAGGCTTTCTGCGGAGGGGAAGCTGAAGACAGGCCTGAACATTAAGCGTACTGAAAATAACTGATGTATGAAGATTTTATGACTTTGAGGAACTGTCTTGTGTGCATGCCTTGTGCTAGTGTATCTGCGTGTGTTGTAGAGAGATCTGACATCCTCCCATGAAAAAGCTCAAACAGAATGGAATGGTTCAGGCCTGTGCCAAGACAATGTTGTGAAATATATCAAATGCTAATGTCTGTTCAAGCCCTGGGATTGTGTAATTTAGTAATCTGTATGTACTATACTAACAAAAATAATTGGACAAGCTCCCCATGTCATAAATTGCACAAGAGGTTAGCATTATAATGCAATAGTTGTATTGCATTGTTTTGGACAGTACTTTATAGTGAAGGCCCCTGTAAATACCAACATGTTAACACCATATATCATATAATGAGACCATGTGAACAATCATATACCAATGTGTACTCAGGGTACAGTGTAGATGGCACATTGAACCATTTGGAAACCAATAAAAAACTATGGTAAAACCACAGTCAAACCAAGTGTGAAAATACATTTGTAAATGCAGGTAAACTTACATAAGGGTGATGTAGGTCTATACAATACACTGTGATCAGGTGTCAGTTGTATCTTTTAGGTCATCCTCAATATATTTGGCAAATGTTCTTTACTGGATCAGTTTAACCTCAGGGAGAAAGAGAAAGAGAAAGAGACAGAGCCACTTCTTGCTGCGGCTTTGTCCTCTCGCTTCACTTCCTCGGCTTCTCGCTCCTGATGCGTCCCAGCCTACAAACATCTCGCTTCTCCACCCTCCCGCTCCCCCGAGACCTCTGCAAGGAGGGGTTCTGGCAACTGGACAGGGCCGTCAAACATCACGGCACACTCACACCCTTCCACATGTACACAATCGAAGGACGAAAATAGAACAGAATGCATCAAAGCAGTCCAAGACGCTACACACAACCTGCTCGGATCAATTGTTCTGCCGACCAGCACTAATGGAAGGCTTCCAAAAGATCATCTCTCAACAAGCAGCAAATCATAAGAAAGCTGGTTCAAAATTCTTCTGTGCTATGGGCCAGTGTGCGTTTACAAGAAAGGAGAAATTAATATCTATTTTTAATGCTTTTAATACTTCAGAACATTAGTCCCACTCACCTCAACATATAATTTGTCAGTATATCTATTTGCTTTGCAATGTGATTCTTTTGAAACACCAACACAGGTTTGTTGGATTGTCTTTGCCTGCTGCAATATTCAAATCACTCTGCTGCAGATAAATGCTCTGAAAAAGCAAAAGCAACTTGGCATAATACAGGCCTACATGTGATTTATAAACATATATACAGTGCCTCTAGAAAATCTACACCCTAGGTTTCCTCTGCTGGGTCATGCATTTCAACCATGAGCTTTCAAAAGAACTCTGGGACAAAGTTTTTGAACAGCACAGATCAGGGGATGGGTATAAAAATATAAAAGGTTCATTAAACCATATTTTTTGATAACTGTGCTTGTGTCCCTTTAATATTCCTTCATAACTGATCGGGATCTAAGCCTCAATTAGCAATAATGCAAAAACACACAACTTTAAAGTAACAAATGGTAAGACTTAGTGTTTTTAATACTTACAACTCAAAGATACAAGGGTTACAAAGATGTATGGTCAGAGTAATAAGTAATAGTATGGACTCATCAAACTTCAAAGATTGCTGCCATTATAAGAGATTATGGATAAGAGAAATGGATTACAGGTATGACTCTCAAAACCAACCAAAAGTAACTCGATGCTTATGACATTCAAACTATTCACTCTCAAAAGATCATATTTGAGTAGCTTGTCATTTCTTGGAGTCAAGCTGCTTTTTGAAACTAGCAGGCCATTCCAAGCAATAAAAAACGATTTAAAAAACAAAATAGCCACAAAAAAAATTATAAATTGTGTGTAAATCTGCTTTTGCCAAGTTCCAGTTGTGCGTAACAGCTGGATTCAAAATTTTTATTTTCCTTTAACAGATTGAAAAAGCCTGACATAAGACAAATCCCAGCCAGTGACTTCTGGACTTCGGAAGCAAAAAGAAAAAAGATTTGTTCGGTCCAACATCATAACTCCCAGCATCCAGCCCAAGGAGGAGTCTAGCATAAGTGGATTGCCCTTGAAAGCAAAAAATATACGAGCCACCCCTTATGAGTCAACAAACACCCGTTCGCTTGGAATCGGTGTGTGAGGCAGATTAATTCATTTATTCAGTGGCACGCCAACATTTTCTGTCTCAAGCTCAACTGGTATCGGACTTTCCACTAATTAAAGGCAAGGAAAATAACAAATAGGGTGTCTTTTTTAAAATGAGTTCTCTAAAATATGAATGTCTTATTGGTAGAGCCGAGAGTGCCTGCTCTTGCTGGCTCTGGTCACAGACTGTTGTGGGAGAGAGAGGGCTGTTAATATGATAATGCAGAGAGGAAATCAGAGTATCCCGACTGTCTACTGGAAATGGATTTGCGGTAGTAAATGACAGGATAGTGCAAGTCATTGCTACTTTCGGAGCCCCAGCCCAATATCCACAACTGGTTGTTTTGTGAAAAGTGCTTCCTGTTGCAGCCGTTCAATGTGCTTAGTATGCGTTTTGTCTGGCTCCCTGAAAAGTGCTAATAGGGACTTTTCTTTTATCCCTTTCCAGGCCTGTATTCAAAAATCTTCCTCAGCTCAGTTCAGCCTGTCCTTGCTAATAACCATTGTCCCTTACCTAGATTAATATCAGTACACTACCAGCTCCACTCTGCTTGTGGATTTGCAAATTAGGAAGAGTCTAAGGACAATGCTCCACATTCATGTGCAGAAACACACAAATGAGGATTGAAAAATACATTTACCAGGAGAGCTTTCTGTGAAGTTTTATATCCACCCATTTTTTTAAAAAGCAAACATAAAATTGCAGTTAGGTAAGGCCTACTTTGGAGGTGTTTAAGGTTTTTGCTTTCACTGCCTCGAACAACAGACGTAACCGTTAACTGCTTAAATAATTATAAAAAGAAAATAACTTTAGCATGTCTCCCATCCACAAAACAGGCAGTTAGTTTGGCTTTCCAAAATAAAGTGTGCTAAAGAATTTGTCACCTTGGAGCAAACTGACACCACCGCTGGTTGAAGGAAATGGAAAGAAGTCTCGTTCACTACAAAACAGGAAGCTGTCCTCTCTCTGTGAACTTTTTTTTGTATGTGTCAATCTGTCAGTCAGCTTCCTATCTACCCATTTGAACAATAAGGCTTTTCCTTTCACAAGATATCTTGTGTGGGGGCTGCGGTGGTTTGTCCAGTGTAGGTTGCATTTTTCCAACTACAGATCAAGTCCCTGAAGGAGAATGTCGCATTGCTCAATGGAAATAGTCCCTTTAAAAAAAAGAAAAACAAACAACAGTGGCCCAAAAATGGTCTACCCAACTTGGTTCAGCATCTCCTAACTTATCACAGCAGAGTTACAGTTGAGCTTTAGATGTCTGACCATGGCTAGGAAACAAGACACAATTTGGCCCACAATTATTAAGAAAACACAGCAAACCCAGCCACGATAACCTCTGCCAGCCCATGAAAGTAGCTCTAGAGTGACAAGATGACTCCATTTGAGACAGGACAGTATTCTATAGTTGCCTTTTTTAAAACAACAACTTAAAACAAGAAAAATAATGATGAAGAAAATGTTGGAAAGCTTTTTACTATCTATGTCTCACTTGCGTCTGCACTGACAGTATAAACTGTGTTCAAGGGCTAGTCTGATCCTTTCTTTCCTAAACCCTTGTCCTGCCAACTCCACACCCCTTGTCTGTGTGCAGGCAGAAAGGGGTGGGTCCCTGACATCACACAAACTATGAGACCATCAATCCGGTCGTCCATTCAGCTGCCCCCACGCAAGTCCCCTGCTGCCCATTGTGGTCAGGATGCACAGCTGTAAATGTTAATATTGCCCCCTTGCAGAGATGAGACTGCTGGTAAAACATTAATGACCCCCTGTTCTGCCAGGGACCTTTGCTGCAGCACCAAGATTTCAATTACACCCCTTTTACAGGCTCTCCCAGCTACAGCATGTAACAATCACAGTGTTCATAAATGTCTTAGGTTGTAAAATCATGTTACACCTTGCAGTGTACCCCTTTTGCCAATGCAGACCAAGCTCCTGGCAGTAATTGTGACCGATATAGCGTGTTTGTGTCAAGGCCTAAAAGGACAGTTAAGTGAAAGAAGCAAATAAAATGGATGTGACTAAAAGTCCTTCAAACTGCTGTTTATAGATTGGCAGTAAACACCTTGACTACTGAAACGGCGAAGAACCATCTACAGAATCCTATCAAGATGCTTCTCACTTTTAATCACCCCTTTACCAATTAAATCCAATCAAGTTCAACTCGACTCATCTCACTTGATCGCGACCTTCTCTGCCTGAAAAGGTGACCCATTAAACAGAATGGATGGACGGTCATAGATAGAGCGGTTATTCAAAGGTTGCATCTTGACTTTTATTAATCAATTTCTTAGCAGACACCCTTATCCGGGGTGACTTACAATTGTTACAATATATCACATTATGTACTTGACAAGGATTTGAAAATGCATCTGAACCCAACCCTGCTTGACCCACAATGGCGCTGCTAGTCCATGCCCAGACTCTGTGCCATCTCCCATGGCCCCCCCACTTCCCTTCTCCTTACCTTGAGGTGCTGGAGCTGTCTGCGGTCATCCTCAAGCTGCCTCCTTTTGTTCTCAATCTCTGTCTGCCTCTTCCTTTTCTCCTACAGGAGAGCAAGAACAATGCAGTCAGGGGCATCCTCTAGGTTTCAACACAACCACACTCTTCAGGATGGATGGCTCATTTGTGGGTGAAGTATACTGGGATTATCTATAGATGGGAAGTTCATCCTCCATATGAGCCTACAAAGAGGTTTAATATGATCAGTTTGAATCATTTTAGCTTTTAAACTATTTATTCCATTGATATATTAGTATTATTTGATTTATTAGCAGATGCCCTTATCCAGGGCTTCTTACAATTGTTACAATACATCACATTGTTTTATACATACAAGTTTCTATTTATACAGCTGTATTTGTTTTTACTGGAGAAATGTAGGTAAAGTACCATGCTCAAGGGAATCCAAAGCCCTAACCACTACTGCACACTCCTGCCTCTTATTAATAACTAATAAACAAATTCTTATTAATTCTCTAATGCTGATTTTCCCATATTCATAATCTCATATAAATCAACCGAAAGATCAACAGAGAGACCCCCCTCCCCAGCTATTTATAACTATGCGGAGACAACAGAGCTCCACATTCCTGTTTCTTCAAACCTTAGCACCTGCTAAAGTACAATAAAGGCTAGACCACATCAAAACATTGGTGTACCTGCGAATCACAAAGTACAAACCTGCACCCTATCATGATTTAATGTATTGTCAGAAGTCATTTTCTACTACTGATTAATCAGAATGCGGCAGGGTACAAGTTTGTAATTTCCGATTCACAGGTAGGCCAACGTTTTGATCTGGTTTAGCCTGAGGTCTCGTTAAAGTACGAGACAACAGTGGTTGCATACTTCACTGACATAGAACCATAGAATCACAAGGGATGTCTTTAGATAGATAGGTAAGGTAGATAAGGTTTAGGAAAGAAACCAAAGATAACCATACATAGGAACTCAAATTGCAGTAAAATTTCAAACTTTTCAATGGAGACTGGGCAGTTCAGACATATTTCCTTGAATTCTATAGTAAACTCAAAATACTCAAATACTAACAGCATTCTTGGCTTCGATCCTACTGCCAGCGCTTGCCGATAAGCTTTATTAGGCTATTAGTTCCCCTGACACAGCATCTTTAGAGTCTGGGTTCTCAAGACAGTGGAAACATGGCACCTGCTCCATTTAACACTTTTATTGGCTTATTAAACAATTAAGGACTTAGTTGGACCAAAACCCTTTACTGTAAACAGCTTAATGTCGGTAAAGTGCATGCGTTTTCAGCCACTAGGATAATTTTTTACCAAATTATTGCATTAGCTTTGGAATAATGTTGTGCATTCATCAAAAAAATTAATTAAAAAAATCTATGATCAGAGGTATGTTATACCACCACTATAGAAGACCACATCGCCAGCAGATTGCTCAACCCTAAACCTCATTTCTCATTTTGCTCGACTTAGTAGTGTCACATCTTATTTTAATCTTATTTTGTTCAGCCATTGTTGAATGCAACTTCTCCATTAAAGCCTCCTACCCACAGAAACATTGCATGGAAATGGGTGGCTTTGTCCGAGCAGTATCCAGAGGGGAGTAGGTTAAGAAATACAGGGAGATTAAGATTAAGTGGTCAGGCAGGATGTAAGACACGGCTCCTCTTGAGGGCTGACACAGCACCTTCGGCACATTCACGGCTCTCCTCCTCTGCTGAATTAAATTAAACTGGCTAAAACTCTCCGGACATTCTTCATGATTGATCCTACGGATTTAAGTGCTCCGCTAAATTGCCTGTAAGTCAACCACAGAACATGGTTCGGTTTCTTGTGCAGCTCATCAGATAAGGCTAGGCCAGTGACAGAGGGCAACATTGGTATCCAAGGGATGAGCTAGAGAGAAAGACTGAATGGCCTAATTTGTGTTTCCTGGGGTAGGAGATGTCTAACCAATTTTTAGAAAGAAACAACTGGTTTGTAGGTTTGGGGTCTAGGTGTGCTAAACAAGCATCTCCAAACCCGGTCTTGGAAACCAAACCTGTAATCTTATTAATCCATCTATTGTCTTAATTCAAGTTCAATGTATTTCTTACCACCAACAGACATACAGACAACAACCAGACCAGTCTAAGGCCATTGCCCAGTTGGATAAATAACCATACGTAATATACCTTTAGTATTAAATGTACTTGGAACGTTCTGCAACACTATACACTCAGGGAACTCTTTCTTGTCAAACTAAGTGACTTCAAAGTCTTTGGCTCCATTTCAGGTGAACTATTTTGCAGGGTCCTGTCCTAATTGTACTGATGAATCAGGAAACACATTTATTGAATACCTTTCCACAAAAAACAAACAAACTGGGGTTGTCCAAGGAGGGACCAAGTAACAATCCATAGACAGAATGCTGGCTAGTGTGTTCCTGATGGGGTCCACAGAAAGCATCAGAGAGAGAACAGAAGGAATATGAGACAGAGAGTGAGTCACTGATGGATTGAGGGAGAAAAGGGGGGCGGGAGAACCGGGGAAGGGCAGATAGATTGTTTTGCATCGCTGCTGCGCATTATTTATATACTCCCAGCTCTGTCTTCTGCATACTAGCCTTGGCAACACGAGGCCAGGAATTTGTGCCAATACAGCACAAATTGAACACATTGAATTGAACTGAGTTAAAATGGCAAAATGGAGAGAGAGAGAGAGAGACAGAAAGAGATGTAATGGGGGGGCAGAAATAGGGGGACGGATTGACCAAGAGAGATGGTTGGAGAGAGGCTTAATAAACAATAAAGTTCTGTAAAGGTTCCATTTGTTATTCTGTTTTTAACGGGGTGGATCTGTAGTATCTGTAGTATATGTAGTGTTGTGTGGGCATGTGTGTGTGTGTGTGTGTGTGTGTGTGTCTGTTTGTATGCTAGTGGAACCGATCAATGGATGCATTAGAGTGCATTACCTCCCTCTAGCCTTGTCCGGGGATGTGATTAGAATTGGAAGGGGATAGAGATGGGGGGGGGGTTGGCTGAATACACTCAGTACTTCAACTAACACATTCCAACAAAAGCCAAGCCTGGAGATCATATTACGATGTGGGGGGTTGAGGGGGGGCATCTATCTGATCCTAGCACGCTTCCAGATCTCCACTGTGAGAACCCCAGCAGGGCGGGGGGTGGTGGTGGTGGTGGTGGTGGTGGAGGGGGCTGAGGAAATGTAGGTTAAGACTTGGCACATCAGTGCATGTGAGTTGGGGGATGGTAACAACAGGGGGAAAGCCTGGCTTGCTCTCAGCTTCAGCAGAACTCACAGACTCACCGTCCATTCAGACCCAAAGTGTTCACCATGTGCTGCTTTCCATGCATTTACTTACTTTAATTACTCTTAAATAACACATCGATCGCTGTTCTGCTTCATATAACATAAGATCCACCAATAGACAACCTTGCTACCACATATGCAACCAACAAGCTCACAGCTGTTTTGACCCATTTGAACTGGTGGTGCTGGAAAATGCTATTTTAGCTCCATTCGCCTGTCAGCTCAGCGGCAGCCCAAATGAGTGTAATCGCAAGATATCCAGCTTCTTATTGAGCATTGGTTTATAGACAAGAGCCAGCAAGTCCATTTGAAAACCTGGATGGGCTCACAAAAGCTTTTCAAATTTCAATTCCTGGGCTGGAATCAGTTCCAACTCCGAACCAAAACAACAACAAAACATTGATTTATGTTCATGAGTCCTTGCTCATTCTGACAAGGCAAGGCTTCTTGATTATAAGCCAAAAGCAAAGAGCCTCGATGTTATCAGATGTCCCACATCTTGCGATATGTGCCGGACTGTGCATCAGGGCTACGTGAGGAATAGTGGGACGATGAGCGCTGTTCCTGGGGCTAAACAAATAAATAAGAGTCTTGGGAACGCCGATCACTCACCGCTATAGCTTGGAGTCTCTCCTGCTGTGTCAACGCCTCAGACATCCTGCCGAGAAAAGAAAGAAAGCAAACATTTTTAGCAAACCAAGAGAGAAAAGAAATTGAAAGAACAAGACAATGGAGAGCCATCATAAAAAGGTTTCTGAAGCTGGAGCGCTTTATGGACCACACTGACCATGTTTTGAGATGCAATCAGAGACTTCTGGAGACTTTCAAAGGAAAAGCCAAGGTAGAGCAGAGAAAGCCTGTTAGAAGTGCACTTGAATTCGCCTCTGACAGGAAAGGGTTAATTTCCTTCCTCCCTCAGTTCTAACGCTCTCATCCTTGACCCTTCACACACACGCACATGCACACACTTACTCCCATCTACAAGCTTGGCGGCAGACCAGATTTCTCTTTTTGTTCCCCCCCACCCCCGCCTCCCCTCACTCTCCCATCCCCCCCTATTCTAGTTCAATCTGCTCTGCATTCCATCACTCTCCCTAGCTGACAGCACCCCCTGATTTCCATGGTGTTGTCTGCTTTCCTTGCATGTAGTTAAGCAGAATGAAAAATATACATAAGCCTGCCTTCACAGCAAAGCACTTGGACATACACTGAGCCCTTCCCATTCGTTTCAGTACGCATCATTTTACATCGGATGAAACACACTCTTTGACTCTTGACGTCTTAACAGCTTTGAATGGAAACTTGGAATTCAGTATTGATGGCTTCTTAGAGTTCAGTGCTTCCTCTGAGAAACTTGAAGAAATCTTGGTTCTGCTTTGTTTACATCATCTAATACTGTGCTTTCTGACCATCCTTCTCTAACCTGATTCAATGAGAAGAGGTTTGATTTGTGGGTAAGATACGGTCTTTTTAATTTCCCCACTTGAAATCTGGATTAGTTTCCATTAAAGGACCAGGAAAACCAAGTGTAGATTTAGGCTTTTACCTTTAGAAGGCCAAGACCAAATAATATTGCAAATACCAATTTCATTACTTGATGGTGTTTTTATGTTTGAAAAAGGATGTAACACAAACCTGCCATCAAGAATAGGGTTTGGGACGGACCTCTAATGTATTTTCTGAACAAAAATATAAACGCAATATGTAAAGTCTTGGTCCCATGTTTCATGAGCTGAAATGAAAGAACCCAGATATTTTCCAGTCCCAGCAGTTAGAAAGACAACCAATAATATGATATACATTCACATAATTATAATTATAATCCTCCATTCAAAAACTATGATTGTCTGTCATGTTTGTTATCTGATATCATCATACCTTTGAGAGTGTGGTTTCAGAAATGCAGCTATATTCTTATTATGAGATAGCACTGTTGACGTGTGTCACCAACTCCCTTCAAGACACTATAGCTCTGTGTATATTTATATTGCAGAGAAAAATATGGACACACATCTAGAGAATGGTATTTCACCATAGTGTAGTGCATATAAATTAATATTTTCAGTTGTATTCGTAGTGAAAACCAACACTGATCTTAATAATATGTATTGGGAACTGTGAATCCCAAACAAAATCCAAGACAGTGGATCTTTACTTTCCAGGCTACCACCAATGGTTAAGCGAAAGGTATTTTTTTGTATGCCTTCAGATCATTGGCTCTCATTCCAATGTCTTTTTTTCCAGACTAATAATTCAATTATGTAGACTGCACAAGCAGTGGACAGGGCTTTATTCTGCCAGAAACTAGAATACGATCTCTATTTGAAAAAATAAAGCTACACTGATAGGAGCAGGAAAAATAATAATCTTAAACTACTCTCCTGGCAGAACACCATGCAGAAAAACTAGCATTCTGTAGCAGGAAGGCCAGCTGAAGTCAATACAATGAACTTTACAATATTTAATGAAATCGCACACTCAGAGCATTACTGTAGCCCAGATATAAATGATGAAATGCTTTTGTAACTTTTTCATTCTCAGGCTCAGGAAGATATAGTAATTTTAGACACCACAACCTCATCCCCGTTGCTTTAGTAACAGGGAAAGAAAACTATGGATAGTATAATTGAAACTCATAAAAAATTAATGAACTAGCAAGCGCCATTTTGGGACTATTGGCAAATGCGTTGCTGACAGTTCATGGAGAATCAAATTAATTAGTCTCTCTTACGGTCTATCTAACACTGCGGCACATGCTCCAAGACCATGGTGTTATCTCCTGGGTTTTGTCTGGAAAACGTTTCCAGAGGAAGAACCAAACACAAAGTACTAAATAGAAGGTGAGATAGAAAAAAATATATACCTGCAATGTATTTAACAGAAGTGTAGGACCAATTCTTGGCTTTAAGGACAGCTTCAGCCCTATTGATAAATGGCCGGAGGAATATGACGCCACTACTCCCACACAGTTTTAGATGCAGATAGAGCGGTTTCAGTCTCTGGGGCCTGATTTACTGCTCCAATCCATCTTGGACTGAGGTAAGGACCTGGAGAAGGTCATCTTTGAATTGTTACACTCTCATTTGGGTGCCACAGGCCATTATTCTGCTGGGGAGCACCTTCAAATTCCTAAATAAAAAGCAATCTCTGTACAGCCAATAACCTCTGGTATAATCCATTAGTGGAAAAGGGATGCCTGTTTCATTACTTTTGGATCAGTAGCTCAGCGTACGTAGAAGGTAAATAGAGATTATTTTGGTCTAGATTCACTTGGCCTGGCCATGAGGACAAGGTCAATGGACCCTCCCCACTAGTTGTTTGGGGTGGAGAAGGGATACAATGTAATGAATGCTGGTAAGGCGGAAGTCAGGCGTGAGATTCGGGCTGTTTTCCTCCTGAACTTCAGTTTAAATTCAGCCATTAATGTGTTGTACATCCTGGAATCATGTGACACGATAGGAATCCCACTTCCAAAGACTCCCATCAGGATTTAGAAAGGAATGAATGAATAACAAACCAAGAGCTCCTCTGAAAATTCCTAATGTGACGGGGTCCATATGTTGAAGCACATGTCCAGTATTTGAGGTTGTAAAATAGGAAGAAAAAAAATAAAAACCATTCAAGCAAGCATTCAAGTCTGTTCCTAGTGAATGAATATGTGGGCTGGGGTGGAAATCCTTGCAGATAAGCCTCTATTACTCCAGATACAGTCTCAAACACATCTGCTCCAATTTTTAGTTAAAGAATTTCAGCTCTGGTATCGAGAAATAGGACTGAGGTATTGGAGATCTACAACATGTCCCAGACTTTCATCCAAGATACATCATAGAAACATATTTCAGCTGTTTAGCAAATATATTACAGTAAAAACAAGTAATTTGACCATTATTACTTTTGATTATGTTTATACATTAAGCATTTACAACTCACTCTATATGTAACATCTCATTACAACAAAGTGCTGATCTGTTTCATCCAAAGCAATTTAAGGGGGTGGCTCAAAATTACATCATTATTCCTTAATTCTTTACAGCTTCAGATCCTTCTGTGTCTATTAGCAGTGACTCTCAGCTGTTTTTTGTTTTTTTTGCATAGATTGCAGTGTGGCTCATTTAAAGGGTTCAGTGCAAGGTGGGGGGAGATTTAAGCCGTGTTCTACTCATGGCACAAAGCTACTGTGACATGGTGCTAGGAGGGGCACTACACTTGCCAGAATTGAAGGTTGAAGCAGTGTGTGGGACCCACAGGGTGCCCATTATTGGCCGGTGCCTGCATCAAGCAAGGATTGTAGAAGGAGCTAAAGAGAAGAAGTGTGAACATTGAGAGGACCTGGCATTGAGCTTTTGCTTATGTGATTTGGACTTGGACTGTGATGTGGGATTGCTTACATGTATGTCTGTTTATTTGTGTTGGGAGGGACCTCAAGAAGTGAGGTCCCAGGCCAAGGCTCCCTCTGACAGTAATGGTCTGTAAGAAAGATCATATGCTACGTGGAGGTTGGTTTCTCTCGACTGTCAGCATATGTGAAGACTGAATAATGGTGTACTGCGTGCATGCGATTGAATGATGAGTTTCACCTTCCAACACAATGTTGCACCCTGTCACAGAGCTACGAGTGTAATGCAGTGGATCAAGTATCTCTCTCTCTGCATCATAAATTGTATGGGGGGAGCCACAGTATTCCAACTAAGAAAATTACAGCGGCTGAGTTTATGCCCAAGGGTAGGCCTACACCCTATTAAATATATTGTGAACATCAGCCTTTTGTGTTCCGTCTGTTGTCCCAACACTTTTGGCAAGGTGATATATTTGTCTTTTAGAAGAGCAGCCGACCATGTCCTTTAAGAGTCAGACTCCATCTAGTCCTTTTTTACATTAATTCCAGCCCCCAAAAAAACAAGGTCAGATTAATAATGCTAGGATTTACAAAAAATAGGAAATAAAGGGGGGTCAACTAAAGTATAATGTGAAGAGAAGGCCAAGTGAAAGATGGCACAATGCAGCCTTTTATCAGACATTTCTACTGCCATGTTAACTTATTACCAGTGTTGAAAAAGGAATTTATTCTTGGCAAGTGTGGCAGGGAATCAAGTCAGATGGCTCATTCCAGACCTCAGTGGTCCACCCATCAGTTACATTTTAAGACATGTGACCCTTTCCAAATGACAAATTCATTTGAGAAATTCACGTAGTCTCCCCATGTTTAGCAGGTCTCTTGAAAGACAGATACTGAGAGTCCCTGATGCCCAACCAGATTTCACAAACCTGACTCACATTTGCTCTCTTGGAGAAGGAGAAAGGCAGATGTGGTGCCAGATTGAAATCAAATCTTCATCAGCTGGAGGTAGACATTCAGAGATAAATTCCTACCATCCATTCCACCCAGTCTCCTGTTTTCATACGAGTTAATTCAATATTATTGACATCTCCTGATGCGTTTCAGAATAAGAATGTTTCCAACTGAATTCCTTGTGCTTTTCACTTTGTGAGGAATATTATTAACCCTCTAACAGTAGAGTCCCTAACTTTGAGATGGACTCAATTCACCTAAATTTTCAAGGATAAAGGTTACAGTTTCTTAGCATATCTAAGGAATGCCCCTTGCCCATTAAATACCATTCAACCCTGCCAGTTCACTCCACTGCCACCATCCCCCATTTTCAGAAGGCGAGTCACAGGGTCATGATTCTCACAACAAATTTCCACACACTACCAGGCCTTCCTTCGACACTGCCGGTTTTTACAAGATCTCGGGATCACCCACTGCCACAATCCATTGTGTCCCCGCCAGCATTGCCAAATTCAAAATTCAGTTGAATATTTCAGACATTTTGACTTTTTGCAATGGTGTTTTCCGTGAATGAAACCATAAGAGGTTTCAGCCTCCTGTTGCATTTGCACGCCATACAATAATACATTTTTTTAATAGTTTTTCTTTTTATTTATTTTTATTTGAGTGCTTCCATGTTTTGTCTGACCACATGCATTACTTTTTGGGACAGATTTTCTCAAGATTTGTTCACAAGAGAGAAGTCTCTTGACTTCATTATACCTCTCAGGTTCTCCATACAGCTGGCATCCCATTACCTCTCCCAAGTGGAGGTTAAAAACACACCGCCCCTCATATTGTTACACTGAAACAAGAGAAGGGAGGTCTATCGGAATGTATGAATGTTTGGACGTCAATGGCTATCCCCTCTAAGACATGTGTTTTATGTCCCTGAGCAGCCCCCTTATAATAGGGACCACCTGTGAAAATAAAAGGCAACTTCTAAATTAATGAAAGGATAAAAAACAACACTCCCATTTCTTGGGAGGAGAGGAGAATGGGGCACAGGGGAAGGGGCGATCTGATTCAAATAAATAACTGAACTACATCTGATGTTGAAAGCAAAGCTATTCAACTCTTAGTGATTCCAATCCCTATCCCAGTCTTGCAGAGCATCAGGTTGAATTTCCAAATATTCCCGATTACCAGACCATTGCTCAAAATCACAAGAGGTTGAGGGCAAAATCAATCTCTGGAAGGAGTCAAAACATTTTCCACAAGTAGGTCTAAGTACACAAAAAAAGTTGATCTTCTCTTGCTTGGTCTTGCAAGGATTTTTGTGATCATGGTAAATGCTTTGTACTGTATCTGTAATCATTGTTTTTTAGGAGGGTACTTGGGAGTTTGCCTCATCAGTGCTACATGGATGGAGTTGGGTGAGGACAGAGACTATGATAACATTCTCCCTCCGACCAGCTTATGTTGTCAGTCAGTGAAGGGGCCCAAAAACACATGACTTTGAGAGAGGGAGACAGGAATGGGACATTATAAATGAGCTCTCCTATTCCTGATGAGAACCACAACCCTGTTATAGACAATCAGTTAATCTATAGTCAAAAGTAAAAAGTCAAAGTTTATAACTCCAGTCACATAATTGAACAACTAAAATGAGCTTTCACGATGTGTTGTCCAACTTTTCCCTACAATGGACAAACAAACAATAATAATATTGAAATTAAGGATATGATACATACATTTCAAAGTTGCATTTTTCAAATTCTATAACTGTCTGGCAAAAGGTAATGTACAGCCGGATATACCAATGGAAACTGCTATGCAATAGTGAAGTAAATGTAACCTTGTCTTTCAAGGGAAACAAATACGACCTAATTTCCTGTAGCAGTTTGATCAATTTCAGGCTGAACAAGCTTCAGGACTTCACACAAGTTGGATAGTTCGCCAAATTTTGAGGGGCTGTGCATGCACACCTGGCATGCCATTAAAATACCATTCAAATCTTGGCTTCACTAGCACAAAGTTCCTGTAGGGTGGAAAAACTGGAACACATCAAAACCACCACAGCACGCCAGGCTTATTGGCTTCTCAGACTTTTCTGGAAAACGTTACTTGTCATATCTCAAAATAGGTTCACGAAATCCAACCATATTCCTAGAGTTCCCAATCTCCAAAACATCTAACGTCATATGTCACAGGGCTGATGGGGAAAAATTACCACAGCTTAGCTGCTTTTGTCACATGCAAATTTCTGAGAACGGTAACAAAAGGAGGGTTTCAGTTTTTTTTCGTTCTTTTTTTTCTTACGAGGCTGCTACTGAAAGAGTATTTTGTTTTTCGTTTTCACTTTATTCAGTCATTAGTTTTATAGTTTTCATCTTAAAAGCAAAAACCAGGTGATTTTAAACTGCTAATGAAGCGATAGCCTAACAGGTATCAATGCCACATGGCACACTGCTTTTGTGTCAAATTTCAATGCCTAGGAAGTAACTGCATTAAGACTGCAATTAAGATTATTCACAACATTGTAATACACACTGAGAAGCTCGGACCTCAGCAGTGACAGTCCAACAAATATTGTTAAAATATAATTCTACAAAAACATCCCGGGCTAAAATGAAAATATACTTATCAGAAATCGATCTATCTTTAAAATGAGCTAACATTAAGGCAAATTATTTGAATAGGGCATGTTTTAAGCTGGCTTCTTTACTTTACACTGTGAATATACAATTCATGCAAGCATGCTTACGACAAACCCAGATCTTTCGACCTCAGGTCACACAGATTCACCCATTACAAAGCATGAACATAACTGTTGTGAATTAGAAGCATGAAAACCCATGAAATTCTTAATGTCGACGCTTTACTGCAAATCACTTGAAATCCTCCTCTGTCATTTAGGGGCCTTAATTTGATAAGCTGTGAATTTCAAAGCACAGACTTTTATCTCCATATCCCCAAGTCCCCAGTGGGACTTTATTTTAGATTTGCCCACTAGGTAAGTTAGACTAAACCTTTTACATGTTGATAGGCATGAGCCAGTACTGGCAACAACAACACACACCATTTTAACAAACAAACAAAGAGCTTTTAAAACACTTAAGAATCTTGTTCCTGAATGTTTGTCTCAAAGGCTCCATTTCAATTAAAGTTAAGTCATAGCAGACTGGAAAGTTACCAGGAGTCAATTGTGGAAGTCCACCACTGAAATAAAAACAGATGCAGACCCCGACATGCAGACAAGTTTTATGTGTCTGAAGGCCTAAAAAGGATCTAGCCTTGAGGCTTACAGAGCAGTGATGTACGAGGAGTCGCCATTGCCTGGTCAAAGGTCAAGGCTTGTGGGCCAGCACAGCAGTGAACCGTACACCTTTCATCTTGGATGGACCGTCACAAGCATGACTGATACACAATGGGTTTTTGGACTGGCACCAAGCAGGGTGCCAGCTTGTCTGTCTATCTTAAAGGCATGGATTTCTTATGCTCCACAACCTTGTAGTCTCCACTGCACAGCCAAATCTTGCTGCTCATTCATGTGGAGTTCAGATTGACCCTTTTAGGCTGCTTTATCCCAACCCTCCATGCAAATGAATAATTTGTCTGGGTACTTGGACTGCCAGGTCTAATCAGAAAATGCTGCTGTAATGTGGAAAAAAACAAACATAAAAAAACAAACAAACACTGCCTGTTTTACTGAAGCGTGCAGCTATAAATCACATCCCTCCCTTTCAACTCAATTACCCCAACTCAGTAGAGCTAACAGAAGTTTTGTGTGTATGTTGCTTGACACAGCAGCACTTCTGGTCTGAAACAGCACCCCAAGATAGTAGGACTTCCAAAGAGAGATGGCAATTACAAAATCATGTGGAGGTTCTGATAAAAGTCACGACAGGGAGCAAGAAGAATACCGAATATTGTAAAAGCCCCACAATGGGACATGATTCAGTCTATATTTGAATGTGAACATGACTCATGCAAACTCCTTTCAAAGCGCACAGTCCAAACTCCACTAAAGCAATTCTCTCTCTTTCCAACCAATGTAATTTTTTTTCCTGGCACACACGAGTACAGCACATAGTATCGAGTATGAATTGTGTAAACGGTTTACCAGTATACAGGGAAAAATAATAATCATAAAAAATTAAAACTTTTGCTTAGAGGACAAACTGTCACACCCCCGCAGCATTGCTTCACACATCTCACAGACTCAAAAAGGAACAGGGTTCGGATTAAATCCTAACTGTAATAAGCACATAGGACTCATAGTACCTTTCAGACCCTTGCTCAAGAACGTCTAGCAACTTTTAGTAGTTTTTGAATATCTCTTGAGAGTTCCTCTGGAATTTCTCTCCCTCCCTTGTTGGGCTTCTTTCAACTTTATTATTGGAGCTGAAACTAAAAACTGCCTTACAAATCTTAATCTGGAATCCATAAGTGAAAAGTACGCCACACTTCTTTGTGATCTAAATTCTAGGAACAGAGGAGGAGAATGATATGGGAAGGGAGGGGTGGGAAAAGCAATTCACTACGGCCCATTTTAACATGACCAAGGGGCGCCCAGCTGTATTGGAGGGAGGTCAAAGGTGACGGTGTGCAGCAGGAGAGCCGAGCAGACAGAGAAGAGGGACTGCCGCCACGCCAGGAGAAGTGTGGCCTGTCAGTCCAGTCTCCCGCATTTTCTGCTCCAATGAGTGCCAGCTTGAAGCCACGTTACTTCCACGCGGGCACACAGCCGCAGGATGGCTGGCGGCGAGGCAGGGGGGAGTTAATTGATGGGAAGGAGAGCCCGAAAGGGATGGTCAAAAATCAAAAAGGCACGCATGAGTACCTCGCACACTCGAGCAACAGAGGTCACCATCTTGTGGGTTGCCTTCGATCTTTTGTTGAACTATTTTGCAGAATTTCTTACAAAAAAAACAAACAAACAAAGAAGGCTATTCACAGTGCTTTTAAACCATGGCCTATTCAAAGAATGTTGTCCTAAGGTCATGTTTGTGTGTGTGTGTGTGTGTGTTTGTGTGTGTGTGTGTATGTCAAGAAAGCATTCCAAAACGCTTCTCAAGCAGCAAGCAATGCACTGGATACTCCTCAATACCGTTTTACCCATTTTCCCTTCCCAATAGTGTCCCATAGATTTCATTTCATTTTGAGACACTTCCATACTGAGGAGTAGCATGGTGGTACATTTGGGAGAGGCAATCCTTTAGTAATTGTAATTAATAATCAGAACCAGAATAAAAGGCTATTTTAACATACACAAAATGCACCGATATGTCCCTGTGCCACAACAAACCCATAAAATCAAAACCTGATCAGAAAATCTGGAAAGAATATCTGAGAATTTAGAATAACTTCACACTTCAGGCTACTAATTGGAGTACTCAACTTAGCTGTTAATTGTGTTTCAGGGGAGCAGGATGGTGCTAAGGCACATTAAACAACCAAAAACACAACAAAACAAAACAAATAAAACTTAATCATCTAATGTGTTTCATATTCATTGACAGTGTCCAAAACAGTGCTTTTTCGGAACGTAGCTTGAAGATTGGGAACCATAAACATTATTTTCTAATTTCAGTATCTCCAACATTTATGAACATAGGTCTGGTTTTTGTAAAGAAAGAAAGAAAGAAAAGAAAGAAAAAACTCAGTGTTCATATCTCTAGAATGCGATATCCATACATTTCAAACCATAAGTGGTGAAAACAATGGGGACCTGCATTTTGCACAACTTGGCTTTTAAACTGTATTGCGGTCATGCAAAATGCAGGGCCCCTGTAATAATAAATCATGTGTTTATAAGTCCATCTTTGAATTGAGGTCCCAGCTGGTCCAATGATATACTGAAGTCTCTACTCTCTGCCCTTAACGGACACATCTGGTGAGGATGATGGTAATGCTGATGATAGCTGTCCATCATTGCCAATAATGAAAGTCTACAATTCATCTCTATTCATTTGGGATGTGGGTTCTTCTGGAGTAGTTGTGTGTGTGTGTGTGTGTGTGCAAGAATTATTTTCTCCATTACAGGACATTTATCTCAACCTTAGGGCCGTTTTTGCCTTGATTTCCTCCGGGATCTCTTTTCTTCCAGTTTTGTGGGGCTTATCATGAATAATCTTTGGTCACATCTGTCTGTCACAAGAATCTTGCTCCCACAAGCCATCTCTACTATTACCAGATCTCCCATAGAGAAAGTAATGCATTTTCTTCACATCGCAGCCAAGGAATTTCCCTATGGCCTCTGGAAAAGAGAAAATGACCCTATTATACTCAATACAATCACTGCATCTTAAAGGCAACCAATATAGTAGTCATGACAAATGGTCTTGCAAATTACACAAAGGGAATTGCGCCCCCCCCAACCCCCCCAAAAGCAAAACATTTTTTACATTTTAAGGGATGATGTCTTATAACAGCTTAGCAGTGAGTGGATTTTAATTGCACCCTTGTTAATTTTGATCATGGAGGAATCCAGCTGGATTACATCAAGTACCTAAAGTGGTCCTACACAGGCACTTCCAAAGAGCTCTTACACATTCCCAGTGGGGATCACATCCCAGCAGGGAGAAGGTTAATTTTGGTGCCAAAACATTTTAGAAAAAAAAAAAAAAAAAAAAGCTTAAAAATAGAGGGTGCTTAAATATATACTGTTTCTCTCTGTGCATGCTATAGACCCCTCTTGAATTATTTAAGTGCTCACAGGCTTGGCTTATATAATCATGTTTTTCCAGTTATGTCATTTCTTCATTAAATCCTCATTCTATCACTGCCTATTGTGGCGAAATTTGCAAATGAAAGAATGTGATGAAATAGTCTTTCATATTTGCATTTTTCCTGTAATTTGTTACGTGCTTTTTCCCAGTGCCTCACTCTTTCTTTTCATCTTGAATTTATATAAGCGGTACTAACATCAGGTTGCTACACCAGACTCTTGTTCCTCTTTCTTTTTTTAACCGTTCTCAGTTGCTCTGTGGAGGATAAAAACAATTACAGGTGATTGGGTGCAGATGGCATCATCCAATCAGAGAATAGGTGGAGACCATGTGACCACACGGGGCTGAGCATTACCATAAATAACAAAACTGGAAGCTGCATCATAATGCATTTTTATGGAGACCAATTAAAATGGGAATAAAATCCAAAAGGACTGGAAAGCATGTGTGATGCATATCTGAAGCAAACCAATCCAGAGAACATCTTGCCTATGTATTCTACAAATAGTTCTTGTTGAGGCCACTTTTTTATACACACCAGCACCCAATTACTTCATCACATGCTTCCAAGCACTCGAACAGAATGTCCTGGGAAATTAGTTCCGGGAAATAAAATGCAGGGGCTTGTCATTGAACAGCTAGCAACACATGGAAGTTTTCTCTCCAAGTATTCGGGAGAATTGTTCTAGTAAGAGGGGGGGGGGGAATAATCTAAGCAAAAGGAAGTTCTGCAAGTTGTCACAGGAGACAACCGCCTGGGTCATTCACTGTAACTAGGAAACTGACAAGGATAATTCCCAAAAACAGTGCTTCCTGAGAAAAGGCATAACAATGTGTGTGTGTGTGTGTGTGTGTGTGTGTGTGTGTGTGTGTGTGTGTGTGTGTGTGTGTGTGTTTGGGGGTGGGAGGAGCAATACGGTTTATCCCTTGTATGTATCTGTATCTATCACCAAGACAGCTTTTCCACAAAGATGGAAATACTTTGAAGACCTCCTTTGTCCACATCAGGAGAAATATACAGTGGCACCCTACACTTCCAAACAAGAAGTGGCACAGTAAGATAGACGACAAGCAAAATAGCCAGAAAAATAACATTTAAATGCTTTCCAAATTATTTTGATTCCTCCCTAGTTTGCAATAAGCACTTTCCAGAGCTTGGCTCCCCATGAACTTTTCCTATTCTGGCCAAGCATTGTATGTTAAACTCCAGTAATCATCTCAGTGGCATCGTCTTATAGGCTATGTGGTGTATGAAAAAAGATCTGAAACGTACTAAAGCTACATAAGACAGCCTTGATGTTACAAATAATTATCAGATACAACGGATATCACTGTAGCAAGGTGGGACTGGGTCACAATTCATAAAAATTACAGAAACAATGTCAATATCAGTCGAGGCTAGTGCAATGGAAGTCAAATGAACTTTTCCCTTTTTTGGGTGAAGAAAACAAACCAAGGGATGAGAAAGCAAGTACACAAAAATAAGTCAATTCCCATCCAAATGTGTCTTATCCTATCACTGGTATCCCAGAGCCTAATCAGCATTAATCTGGGATTACCTAGCACATGATACCAATAAGAAATCCTGGGTGAGGTTTAAGAAGGTGTGAGAGCCCTACTCTCTACTAAGAGCTTTCTCTCCCTCCGCTTTCACACAACAGTACCGAGTGCTAGTCTCTGCCCCAAGGCCGGTCTTCCTGTATGCAGCCAGCCGCAGTTGGCAGTCTACACAGGACAAAGGCCTCTGCATTCGCTCAATAAGATTAGCCTAATGAGGCGTGTCTTGATAATGGCCAGTTGTATAAATAATCAGAGGCCAATAAAACTTGCGGAAAAATAGCAAGTGATGAGTTCAGGGACGTGAGAATAATCGGTTTAACCTTTTACCTTCCAATGACTTGAAAAAGGGAAACAAATAAATGGAATAAAAAGGCAGTCAGATATCCAACAGTGTCTCCACATTGTACATATCAGAATGAGGGCATCTTTGCAGAGGAGTTTAGAATGAAGTTCGCATTTATGACTGTAATTATTATGTGTTTTTTGTAGTGTGAATACTGTGATCATCTGAATGGTGTCACATGAGATACATACTTTCTTTTTCCTCTCCCAAAGTCTAAATAGAGTCTTAAACTGATGTTTGGAAGGAACCTAGTATAAGTATTTGGGAACAAACACATTTTCCCAGCACATCCCTTCTCCATCCCAAACATTGCCTTTGCAGCAGCTCTTTGGCTCATTCCACTTGGTGGGCAGGGGGGTCTTGCTTGTGGCCAGGTCATCCTTCCCTTAATCAAGCAAGCCTAGGCCAAAATAAACACTACCCTCTACAACTCCTGAATGAGCTATAATGTAGACAAATCGTTTTTGAAATAAAATTGTCTTTTTGAGCCTTTTTGTGTACATGGTGGAAGAACGCACAAACAGTACAGCATCAGCTCATACATATCTGAGTTTATGCATGGGCATGATTTTTATTTGCTGTGGAATGTGCAGCATTTTTACATATGTAACAGGAGCCATCATATGGATTTTATTTATTTATTTAATTTATGTGAAACAGACTGCAATTCGTTTTTCTCTGTCAAGGATTGATCACCGCACTGGTCTCAGCAGCCAGGCAAGTTTCGCTTGGATGTAGCGTTGCTGGCGTTCTTTTACTCCATTAATAAATCATAAATCACCCAAAAATACATCAATAAAATCCACAGTGAATGAAAAAGACCACAAAGAAGAAGAAAAAAAAAATCTCTGCAGCGTTCCTCAAGCCATCGCTTAAATCGGCCTCAAGATCCTGCAGTCAAAGGCTCTTTTCATGTTTCCTCTCATTAGGTTGACTGACTGATTTTTGGAGTAGTGTGCCTCATTAGAACAGCACGGGAGACACCCAACACCATTCATCCAATTCCACGTGTTCCGACCTGGCAGCGTCTGAGAACCGTTATATGAAATTGAACATGAATTGCATGAAGTATATGGGTATTAAATATAAAAAGGGTTAAGAGAGTTAATGTTTTTTTTAAATATCTTTCAGGCTATGCATCCCCTCACCAGGCCTTCCTGTTTCATCTGAATAATTGTTTTGCTCTCTTTACTTCTCAGAAACTCCCTCAACAGAAATATCAAAGAGGAGTGGTGTTTTTCTTTTTCTTTTTTTGATCAAAGAGAAATAAGAAAAGGGGAAAAGGGGTTATAATAGCAATAGTCTAGCTATCGTCCTCTGTAGATCAGGGATCAAATGAGATTTGGGTCACAGTTCAAAAAGGCGGGTGGTCCCACTCCCCTCTACACACACACACACACACACACACACACACACAAATAAAGTTACACACACAACTCACGTTGACAGATAGGTGTCGAATATGAATTGGTTTGAAATCGTTTAAGGATCACTGGTTATGTTCAGCAAGTTACAGCCTATTTCTGTGTTATCAATAGCTCTCTTTCTGTTCATAAAAACAATTCCACACTGACTAGATACTGATGATCATATGACTGAGCAGTTTGTATCTCAAATCAGTACAAAATGACTTTTCATTCTTTTGCCAGACGTATCATCAGCCAATTGCTCCCAAAATCCCAAAATCCCCAAATCGGCAATCCAAGCCACATTGTAAACTTGACTTCAGAACTTTAAATACAAATCTTCAGAATTAATGGGCTAACCACTTCGAGACCTGGATCGGTCTCACACACACACAGGAAATGATTTAGACTTGGATAGTCAAGATCCATTTTGCCATGAAAGGACTGGAAAAATGTGGTCTTTGGGGCGGAGCTTGGAGTATTTGTGACCTGCTAAGACTGACCTTAGCGTATGGAAGACACAAACATCAGTCCTAAATCCAGGTAGGTCTTGAAGTTTTGAAGTTTATTTTGTATCAGAGTATGTCCCATTCTAAATGTATTTTGGATGGATTTGCTTGCTTAACAAATCGCTGTTAATGATAAATTTGATTCATTTTGTTACCTCCATGTCTCGATTGAGTTGTGATTAAAGGGCAAGTACTGATGAGGCAAATATCATCATAAGAAGAACATGAGAAGGAAGACATAAGAAAGTTTACAAACAAGAGGAGGCCATTTGACACATCATGCTCGTTTGTTGTCTGTTAATAAATAAGTGATCCAAGGATCTTATCCAGTCTGATTTTAAATGTTCCCAAATTTTCAGCTTCAACCACATTGCTGGGTAGTTTGTTCCAGATTGTGACAACTCTCTGTGTGAAGAAGTGTCTCCTGTTTTCTGTCTTGAATGCCTTGAAGCCCAATTTCCATTTGTGTCCCCGGGTGCGTGTGTCCCTGCTGATCTGGAAAAGCTCCTCTGGTTTGATGTGGTCGATGCCTTTCATGATTTTGAAGACTTGAATCAAGTCCCCACATAGTCTCCTCTGTTCCAGGGTGAAAAGGTTCAGGTCCCTCAGTCTCTCAGTAGGACATTCCCTTCAGACCTGGAATAAGTCTGGTTGCTCTCCTCTGAACTGCCTCTAGAGCAGTGATATCTTTCTTGAAGTGTGGAGCCCATAACTGTACACAGTATTCCAGATGAGGTCTAACTAGTGCATTGTACAGTCTGAACATTACTGCCCTTGTTTTAAATTCTACACTTTTGACAATATACCCTAACATTCTGTTTGCCTTTTTTATTGCTTCCACACATTATTTGGATGGAGAAAGTGAGGAGTCCATGTAGACTCCTAGGTCTTTTTAATGCGTTACTTCATCTAGTTCTATTCCTCCCATAGTGTAATTATAGTGGACATTTTTGTTACCTGCATGTAAAACCTTGTAATTGTCCACATTGAATTTCATCTGCCAGGTGTTGGCCCACAACTGAATATTATCTAAGTCCCTTGGAATAACCTGTGCTGCCGAGATTGTATCTGCTGAGCCACCTATTTTAGTATCATCTGCAAATTTGACAAGTTTGCTAACTATCCCAGAGTCCAGATCATTAATATAGATTAGAAAAAGCAAAGGCCCTAGTACTGATCCCTGTGGAACTCCACTAACAACCTCAATCATAATCTTATATAACACACTCCATTTTTTTTTTTTTAAAGAGACATTAAATTCCTCCCTCCTGCCACTTCCATAACCATGGCCTTCCAGCAATGACAACTTGAGTGTTCTCAGTCCATCACACCAGCTTATACCCCCAGACGCTTATATTCCTGGCCACGATTTATATGCCCATCTATCTGCTATGAAATCATGTAGGCTGCACAGTGACCTTGCTTTTGAGAGAATGAGGGGGCCCATCCCCCTCTTCCTTCTCCTCGCCTCCAGGTTATAAAACATGACTGAATAGGGACCCATAAACTTGGAACAAGGCTCCAGCTTGGAGGAATTAGCCCCAGAGTGGTTGTAATGAAGCTAATTTTCAACGTAAATCAAGTAATTAGCTTAATGCAAGGAGAGTGCTGCTCAAAACGGAGCTGGGGATATATTTGTTAACAATTCAAGTGGACCACATTCTTTGAGCGCATCAAGAGCAAAACTAGTCAGGCTTACTGAAGCCACCCAGCGTAATCAAATCATTTCATCACCTATTAAATAAATTACTCTCAAGCCAAACAGAAGAGCTCCCCCTCAAGACAGGTAAGCCAAATAAAAGCAAAACAAACAAAACAAAGATCACTGTGCAAGGTTTGCCATTCCTGGCTGCAGTAGCTTTGGAATAAAAATCGTCTTAAGGACTAAAAATAAGTAAAAAATATGAAATCAAAGTATGACAATGACAAGAGGATACAAAGAGTATCACGTTATCAGGGAGGCTCAGCGATTGCACCGACGTGGGGCTGCTGCCAAGATGATTAAAAAGGAAAACAATACGGGAAAAAAGATCCAAAAATACGATTGAAAAACAGCAGGAGACGGGTCGCCTGCCTGGTAAAAGATTAACTGCTGGATTGTGGGGCTGCATGCTAAGTTCCTCTAGTCTTTCATACAGGCCAAGATTGGAGCTGTCATTACTTCATTTGCAGTTTCTCACTTCCCAGATTGGCTGAAAAAAAGTCTTCCTCAGAATTGAGAGGATATGCCCTCAGGGGATTTCAGCAGGGGCAGTACCTTAGCCTCACAACCACATTTTCTCAGGGTTGGGCGGAAAGCTCTCTGGTCTGTCACCAGGACACACTGACAATGAGCCCGAGAGGCTAGTGAGTGATGGCCTTAGCACGGACATCAATGGGGATCAAATGTTTTTCCAATTCACTGGCACACATATTGAGATGGATGAGGGCTGCAAGTCAAAGTTCAAGGAGCTGACACACATTTGTGTCAAAACCTGGTGCTAAAGCAACACCCAGGATGTGTTTTCTTCACAACACAGCTATGAGACATAGTAGTGCAGCGTGTCTTGTGCAGAATCTTCAAAAACAGCTCTTTCTGTCCTGCTTATACATTTAAAATGGGTGTGAGACCTTCACAGCTGCAGATAAAAAAATCTTTCTTCTTATTTTCAGTATGAACTCCAAAATGATACTGATGTCAACTGTTCCAATTACTTTCTGAAAATGGGGAGTAAACTGAGCAAAGAAGTCAGAACCAGGAGTTTACAATACAGAACCACATCTCATCCACTGAGCTCTCAACCCCTGACCGCCAACAACTTCATAGGTTTAAAGAAAAAGGATAGACAACGGTTCCCCATTATGACAAAGATATATCTCTGACTGAAATCAACTGCTCTCTGTCTTCTTAAGAATAGGAGTTTAAAACTTTAATAATGTACAGCACAGCAAGTTCCAGTCACATTACTTTTTGACTGTGAGTCATGATCGGTGTTAATATATGAGTGCTGTAAATGCATAAAATCAACAGGCTGTTTTGGTAGCAACCTCAAAGCTCTTTAGACTAGATCCTGCATCTTGACAGGCTAAAACACACCCATGCTCCAAGATCCTCACAACCCTTATATCTCTAGCAGTCTTCCAATGGTCCTTGACAGACTGAAACTGTCTAAGAGGTTATTTTGTAGTTGCTTCTTAAGCTCTTCCTTTTGTACACATCATCCCAGTCTCAGCTAGCTTTTTTTATAGCTGTATTTTTGTTGTTTGTGCATGTGTTAACGGGTGGTTTAATTGAAGGATTCTACAGAAATTGAAGAGAAAACCCACTAGAAGGAGAAAAGCCATTCAAGAAGTCTTTTTATCTCAGGAGTTGTCTAATGGTAGATATGAAATATGAAGAGATACTACAGTTTTTAATTATTTTCTTGGTAATGGTTAGCTTTCAGAAGATCTAACGATTGCACTGTTGGAAGTAACAAGATGATGTCGATATTTGGACAATTGTGGGATACGGTGAGGTACTGTGCAATTACGATGATGTACTGCCTGGAAATTTCTGGAGATGTATTTTACTCTTTTGTCTTATTTCCTTTGTAGTTTTAACATCCATCAACTTAATTGAGTGTGCAAAACAATTAATACAATTCTAGAGCCATTTCATTTGGAGAGAAGTCAAGCAGTAAGGTGCAGCTCGCTAATATTCACCATCTCAAAAGCTCCATCATACCCCCTGTGGAAGAATAAGCCAAATAGAATTCGTAGATTTACAACCAACTCATCTCCTCACCTGTGAAGAGAGCAGTGGGACCTCTGGTCGATGTTGTCAACTTGCTAGTTCTCTGGTAGTGTATTTATTGTTGTGGCAAAAGTGACCACTGAGATCACGGTTTTTGTTCAGTGTTTCTTTCTTTTTTTTTTTTGTCGTTTTCAAAGGAAGAGAAACACAAATCTGTTTGTCCAACTGAAAGAACGCTGTTGGTTTCTATGGAGACCACCCAGTGAAAAGTGCTCTGAGAACTGTGGCTGTATATAAAATAAAGCAACTAAAAATAACACATGACGACAAAAGAAATCAATATGAGTATCTGAGCACTATGAAACCACCACAAAAAATGGATACGTTTGCTGAAGAAACAAAGACACTGCACACAAACACAAGACTCAATTTTAAGAATTAGATATTAGGCCAAGTTTTTTTTCCATTTCCTTTAGTGGATTATGTATCCAGTTCTAAAAACGTTCAGCAGGTTGCTTAGTTTTGTACAACTTCAAATTACAGAATCTGATTCACAGTTTAATTGGTTGAACAAGGAACAACTATAAGAGCCCCTTAGGATATGGCAAAGGGACACAAAGCAATGAACTCTGGGAAGGAAGAGTTGATGACCCATCTTTATACCTGGGCAGAAACTCTCTCTAATGTCCAGTGAATGGCAAGAGTTAAAAGATTGTCTTCCATCTTGAACTGTCCAAGAAAAATCCAGAATAGGCAATTCTGATCACAGCTGGCATGCTTTACATAATAAGTGATATTTTTAAAGGAGACCAGCAAATTGGATTTAATACCATGACTGAGGAAACTATTGCTTGCATTCACACAAATATGCAATTAGATACTGGATAAACTGAAAAAGTCATGAATGACTGCCTCAGTGTATAAGTACTGCTTTATTACTACTTTATAACAGGTCAGGCTCTAAAATTGGCTTGACATTAACGTTGAAATTATTCTTTAAAACAATGACAAAACATATATGCATCATAAAGTGAAAGAACTGAAAATGTGATTGGTGTAATAGTGCATTCTTCCTGTAGTTGCTATAACATGATAGACTGTAATCCTTGTTATAGGTTATTAATACCAAAAGGAGTTGAGATGTTTCTCAACAGCTCCTCTGCCAATGCTGTTTTGAGGCTCTCTTGAACTCAGGTGTTATGTAGGGAGTGCCCAGGGACAACCAGAACAGGACAATGATTACAGCTGGAACATTGCCAGTGTACCCCTGGCAATTAAGACTAACTTATTGGCGCCACTCTTGTTGACAATGCCTTATCATGCCATGGCGCTTAACAAAACCAAAAGCAAACCTCTTGGGGTTGTATGAATTGGAATCATAGTGTACTAATACACGCAAGTGAACTTAAACTAAAAAATAAAATGAATAAAGAATAAAGCCTGTGAGAGTTATAAAGTTTAAAACGTTTTACGTCTGAGGAAGACCTGTACACAGTTTTCTTCGGAATCAATTAAGTTTACATTACAGTCTAAAGTCACTTAGCAGGTAATATATTAATGTGTTTGTTTTCACTTTTTGTTGTAATATGGCTTTTGACGAGCGTTTACAAATACGAGCTGGAAACACATACTGACTCTGCATTCATTTTCTGGTGGATTATGGATGAATTTCACAACTGTGGTTTGCTGTGGGCTCCTGTACACAAGATGGGAATAACTGATTTTACAAACTGGAATGGAAAAAGAAATAAACAAAACCATGGCCATTGTACTATCGAAGTATTTGCAATGGGTGAAGAAGTGGCAAACTAATTTTCAAAAACAGACCAGAGAGAATAAATAGAGGGACATCTTTCCTTATACAAAGGAAGGAGTCTGAAGGGAGAGAGCACACAGACACATAAGTGTCTGGGGAAACAAGAGACAGGCTCCAGTACACAGTCCTAATTAGAGCAATGCAAGAGCAGCCAGTGGGAAATCTCTTCAAAAGGAACAAGCAGATTACAGCACAGAGTGCATCTCAGAGCCAACCCATAAACCCTCAATATTGAGTTTAAGCACTTCAGGAGCCCCAATCTTTTAAAGTAACAACCTACTCCATACTTAAAATGTGGGGGATAAATGTGTGGGGTGGGGGTGAAGAAACAACCAATTTAAAATTAAACCTGAAAAGCCTTAATAACTATTCACCTCCTTTCCTATGCCACTCCTAGTTGATTACTAAGAAGTGGAAGGTGTATGGCACCAATGACAACTCTGAAAGACCTACAGCATTTTATGGCTGAGATGGAGAAACTGTCCATGTGTCAACTATAACTCAGGTACTCCACAAATCTGGCCTGTATGGAAGAGTGGCAAGAAGGAAGCCATTTCTGAAAAAAAACAACTAAAAAAACATGTAAAATCCCACTTGGAATTTGCAAAAATGTGTGGCAAAATGGTATGTGGTCTGATTACACACAAGAAAATTACAATTTGGTCTCAATGCAAAGAGTTATGTCTTGCAAAAATCCAACACAGCACATTACCCAGGTAACACCATCCTATCATGAAGCATGGTGGTGGCAGCATAATGTTATGGGGATGCTTTGCATTTGCAGGGGCTGGGAAGCTTGTCTGGGTAGAGGGCTAAAGGGATGGAGCTAAATACAGACAAAACCTTGAGGAAAACCTTATTCAGTCTGCAAAAGACCTACAACTGGGACAGAGATTTACCTTTCAGCAGGACAATGACCCCCAAGCACACAGACAAAGCATCACTGGAGTGGCTGAATAAACAAGAATGGAAATGTCTAAAGACCGGATTTTAATCTGATTAAGAATCTGTGGCAAGACTTGAAGATTGCTGTCCACCAACGATCCCCATCCAACTTAACAGAGCTTGAACAATTTTGCCAAGGAGAATATTGTACAAAAATATTGCACAATCCAGATGTGAAAACCTCATAGAGACATACCCCAAAAGACTCACAAGTTTAGTGGAGCAATCTAGGGAAGGTGCCTTGCTCAAAGGGTAGTGTATCCCATCTGGAAGTGAACCCACAATCCTCCACACTGGAGTCCAGACTCCTGACCACTACACCACACTACTGACTACATACATATACTCATGCCTACAGCTCTCCTTCCTGATTACACATGGCTCCCTCCTGCTCAATGCTAACTGGAGTTGCACTGGCCTGCCATTTACCTTTAACAGCTCCATCAAGGCCCAGCCTTCACATCAGAGCTAAGCAAGGCAAAGGTCCACCACCACCCACCACCAGCCAGATCTCACATACATACTTTCCCATGCCAGGCCTGGCTCCTGCTGCTTCTCCAATCCACCCAGAAACAGTAGGCTGTAGTGTAAAGCAATGGGGAGTGTCATTCCCAATCAGATAATAATTCATTGATTTTAATATATCTCACGCAAGACTGACAGGTAAGAGCTCAGAAGCAGCAGGTGAAAACCTGGTTGATATAGATACACAGAGACTGAGATCTACAACTGATGATCAGATAAAAGCATTGACACATGGACAAATGGATGCATGGAAAGATACAAGCCTATACAATGCAGATGCAGCTAAACTGTTGTTTTCAGGGTACACTGGGAATAATACAATACACAATGAGTAGTTAATAAACCACAAAAGGATACATATGGTGAAACCAAGTGTAATCAGACAATAAATATATTTTTTGACTACCATTCTGCATTCTTAACTACCTCATCACCACCCAAAACACACACACACACACACACACACACACACACACATTCCTAACTGCAAAACATATAACCACGAAAACACAGCAATGACAATAGCTACACACAGGCCTTCACAGCCATATTGGATCAGCCCATCTCTGTCAGGTTGAGAAGATGTAACGCTGGTCTTGCCCACATGCATGAACACTCTCTCATGTAGACACCGCTATATCTCTCCTTGCAATCCAGCAGTATTTCAAATAAATGCATTTAAAAAAGCACACCGTTGCACAAATAACCCACGACTCCCGTTAATGCAGAATATATGTTTAATGTTTTCCTGTGCGGTGTTGGCTATAATCATATCATAAAATAAAATAAAGGAATTATCTAAAGATCAATAACTAATTATGTCACCGGTTCCTTAAATCATTTATTTATGAAATGCCATCAGATTTATTACAAGAAAACATTGCAACACCAGCGCTTTTTTTTTTCCCTCCCCCTCCCTCTTATAATATGTTGGCAGTGTTCACAATGCTGCTTGCTGACATTGACAGCTTCAGCTTCCCCCAGTCATTCTGCGCTCCTTGGTACAGTACAGTATAGTGTATAGTATATGCGTGCATAATCACAGGTGCTATACAGAGCAAGACAGACACAGCTATGGACGACAGCATCCCCATCTCCCTCCTCTCTCTCTCTCTCTCTCTCTCTCTCTCTCTCTCTCTCTCACACACACACAGTTCAGGATTTCAGTCGGGATAGGCTGCGATTAGATGTTCAATTAACGACCACGCCAATGTGTAGCCCAAAGAACTCACGTATTACTGCAAACGATCATGAACAAATATATATATATGCAAGTCAGCAAAAGAACGCCAAGCTCAGTCCGTCCATACATTCAAATCATATACAGTATATGCATAAGAAGAAGCATGCTGCGGACGCTCCAGCTGGGAAATTGAAGTGAGCGGGGTTTAAAATGCACACACACACGCTATACTCACTCCATGGCTCTCCGCTTCTATTGCTTTCCCGTTCTCGTTTGTTTTCTTGCAAACCAATTTATTTCTCTCTCTTTCCCCCCCCTCCCCAGAAAAAAAAAAAAAAAAAGATCCGCCGGACTTTTGTTTTTCGTTGTTTATCCTCTGTCGGTGCGCAGCTACACCCCTGCCACAACGCAATGCTCCTGTCAGCCTCCCCTGCCCTGTGCTGCCGTAGCAATGGAAATGACGAGGTGGTCCTCAGCGCCTCCAAATTATTGGTGGGGGAGAAGCGTTCTGTCCGACGGATCTGACAGCAGCCCCTTGATCTGCGAGCTTCGGGAGAGGGTGGGTGTGTGAGAGCAGACAGCTCCTAGCTTCTCGCTTTCAGCATCCCAGCCTATCCCCCCACTCTCTCTCTCTCTCTCTCTCTCTCTCTCTCTCTCTCTCTCTCTCTCTCTCTCTCTCTCTCTCTCTCTCTCTCTCTCTCTCTCTCTCTCTCTCTCTCTCTCTCTCTCTCTCTCTCTCTCTTTTTGTACTGCCTTTTGTTTGCTGTTCGCCAGGGCTTCCAAGCTGTAGTCTAACTCAATCCCACCCTAGATCGTCCGAGTGGAGACAGACAGTCACGCCCCCTCCCGGAGAGACGAAGGGTGGGAAGGGGCCGCAGGAAGATGTACCTATAGGGAGAGGATAGGAAAGTAACAATAGGGAGAAGGTGTAACACATCAAGGGTTAACATCTCTAGAAATATTTATAATAATAATAATAATAATAATAATAATAATAATAATAATAATAATAATATATAATCATCATCATTTTAATTGTGTTCATGTGCATTGTGCTTCTACCCAATGCATTACAATCCAGACGTGTTGCATTCTCTGCTAGGTAATTATCTTTGATTATCTGGATAAACGCACAGTATGAGTTCAGCAACTACAAATATTGGGGTCTAACCAATTGCTGTAACAGTATACAAAGCTGCCGTCCTCTTCATTAAGGGTGTTTAGAATTGTATTGTTTGAATTAAAAATGGTCTTTGGGGAAAAAAGAAAGAGAGAGAGGGAAATAAAGGACAGGATGCTGAACTTGGTGCCAGGATGATCTCAGTAGATAAATAATTTGCTGAAGAAACTTTGTAGCAAGAAAAGTTTGAGTACACTTCTACTCAGCCAAAAAATGTGTTTCCTGGATTCAATTTCTTTTAGCACTCAGCAAGAGAATTGCTTAGTAATAAATGAGGAATGAGACAGGCTAATCCATCTGATACGGTGTAATAAATGTTTTTTTTACCTCAGGCAATTTCCTCCCACCGTCTATCCACCTTACAGATATGTACATTCAAAACGTCACAGATGCAACATTGATTATTTCCACACAAATCCTTCAAACCTCGCAGTGTTAAAAGCCAAACGCTGCTAAACATAAAGGTAGGAGTCCGATGGGCCTCATCGAACAATGAGGGGAAAAGGAAAGGACAAATATTCTGGAAGCACCAATAGAACTAGAAAACAATGCATCTGGCCACACAAAGTTGCAATGGTCTTCTGAGCACACAACATTATTGGCAATAAAACACCCACAGACAGGCTCTCAGTGTACTACCTTTTCTATCATATTATAAATATGGTCCGTCGATGTCAGAATCAAAACAGTCAGTCAATGCAGGTTTATTTCCTTTTCACTAAGGACTTTCCTGGAAAAACTCGAGGTAGGGATGCTTATAAAATAATTGGCTCCTGGGGAGGTCAGGACTTAGATACTTTTAGGCAATTAAACTCAGGGAACTCTATACTGTGAGAGAGGCTTCTACTCATACTGAATATATGAACCCCACCCTGCAGAGACAAAAACTGTAAGGTCTCAATCGGTTTGTCAAGCAAATGCCCCTAGTTCTTGAGTGATTATACTATCTTTTGGACATTTCATCCTATCCCATCTTACGTTAACTGTATCTTCAAATATGCTGCCAAAAAAAAAAGAAAAAAAATTATGTAGGAAAATTTAAAAAAAATCAACCATTCATCACAATGCCTTAAAGTTTTAATTTCAATTTTCAGTAACGCAGGGAAGGGAAATGTGTGTGATAAATCTCTTGCGAAATGTAGTCTCACTTCTTTCAGGACAGACGGAAAAGCTGATAAACAAATGGGAACATTTGACAAACCTCCACCAACATTCCTTCAGAAGTGGTCGGGGTTGTAACTTCTGAAATCTGAAATATCCCTTTCCCCTGCTATAAACCAGAGGCTCTCTTCTCCAGAATGAAAAAAAAAAAAAAACTCATCGCAGTGAGCGTTGAGGGGCCTGGCGGCAGCGCTGGCTGAGGGGATATCCTCTGTTTCTGCTGAGGATGGGGGACTTGAACAGAGACGGAAATGCTTGGACTGTAAACAGGCCTCACCAGGTGGCTTGGCTGAAGTCAAGCAAAAATGCACAGCTGCGCTGGAGTTTGTGGCGGGACGGAGAAATAAGCTGCAATGCTGCTGCACAGAGACGATAAAGTGCATAAACAATAATAAAGGTGACTACAACAACAAATATTTCAGTTTCCTTGATTTAAATTCTCTGGGCTGCCTCTCTGCTGTGAAACCAAACCCCTCCCTATATATATATATAAAAAAAAAACATGCACAGCTCATTCATGTATTTGAGAATGGAAAAGGAATTAGAAAATCTTGACACACATTGGCATAGTTGGGCTGAGCTTCTCTGGGCAGGGTTCAACCTGGCTGATTTACAACTTGAAAATGCATGCCAGCTGCTTCAATTCATTCATCCCCCATCCCCCCATCCCCCAACCTCCCCTTCCCCTCCACACCCCTCCTGCCCCAGCAAATGTCCTCATCCGTCAGTAATGCAAATATTGCCTTGACTCAAACTTTTGTTAAAAACTTGTGCTTCAGAATTGAAAGCCAACGTCTCACAGGCACACATGCACACACACACACACACACTCTCTCTCTCTCTCTCTCTCTCTCTCTCTCTCTCTCTCTCTCTATATATATATATATATATATATATATATATATACATGTTTAGATAATTACAATTTTCTCTTGATCTTGGGTTTAGTGGTGCATTTAGAAAAGGACATTGTTTTTAGCAGAAGGTCACCAACTCACTGTATTACCCTGCTTAAGTTACCAAACCTTGTGCTCCATGCTTTGGCTGAGATGTCAAACCAAATCGTACTGTAAGTGAATGTGCCGCAGCAGCTGTCAGTGCATTGCAACAGCCCATTCCCTAAATTCTGTCAGTGGTTTCGGATAAAAAGTCTCTGCTAAAGTCTCTGCACAAATATTATGAACATATCTGGAATAACTCGTACAGTCGCCTAGAATTACAAACTACATTGCGGGGAATGACTTTTAAAATATGTGGACTGTGCTTGCTCAGATCACAAAACCTGCCCATGCTGGCTGTTATAAAAGAGGGGCAACTTCTATCTAATGGAGTCAGTTACAACCACAGCAACAACAGTGTTGGTGATGGATCATTAATAAAGACATACATGAAAATGAAGATTGAATTAATCAGTTGCGACTTTTCAACAACCACAAAAATCCCCACATTGAATACAAGAGCAGTGATCAGCAAATTATAAATATGCCTTGAATCAATCTATCCGTTTTTTCCGTGAACTTTGTGGTTCTGTATGTGAGTATATGTGACAGGATGGGACGTGATGTCATCCCAGCATTAACAGAGCAGTTTAAAGCACACTGCACTTTCCCACAAAATGCGCAGCTACCCAGTGCTTGATCCGCCTCGTCCTGTGCTAAAAAAGCTATTGAACTCAAACCACCACACCCCTATAAATCCTTATAAAAAAAACACCTATTTGAATAAATTCAATGTGATTACATAAACCACACACACACACACACACACACACACACACCACAATACAATATGCAGCATTTCATTAAACTGATTGCATTTGACCAAAAACACATTTCGTATGAAAATCCTAGGTCATATAACGCTACTCGATATTGTAAGAAAAAAGAAAATAAAAAGGAATAACTTACAACCGCTCCATTGTCACGGTCCATTACTCCCTCAGGTGGTGAATCTGGGTACTGGTAAATCACCTTAATTATGGTGCTAGTTGTCTTGGTTCTCAACCTGAGGATTTCATTTGCACTGAGATGTCGACTGTTGCGTCTAAACAGGTTTGGAAATGTGTGTTTTATCTCATTTAGTATAATGTATATGTATTGTGTCTAGTCAGATGTCTTTAGTCAATCATGTAAAGTTTAACCATTGATGAGATGAGTACTTTATGTTTGTAGGCTACTAATTGCGGCAAAAGGATTTTAAAATGTTACCACCTATTTATTATTATTATTATTATTATTATTAGTTAAAAAATACTTTGTGATGTATGTCCCTCATAATGCATACATACAGACACACCCCTTTCTATTGAAATCTTTAATTTACATTATTCTCCTATGACAGGAACTAACAGTGGCGGTTGCACATTGCCACCTATAACGCTCTCAAAGGGGATTACACGGCCAAGTCCAAGATCGCTTCAGTAATTGCACCTGGTGCTCAGATCCAACACAATTGTTTATGATAAATTATGAAGCAATGATCCGTCCAATGCCTCTTTTAACCGCTAGATGGAACATGTGTTCTGCTTTTGCAATGCTATTTTCTATGTGCAATACTATGTCTTATGTATTGATGCTACTTACATAGTTAGGCAAACATTGACAGGAACATTGTCACATATAGTTGAGCAGTGATGATATGACACAGCGAGAAAGAAAACGCAAGATCACTGAAGTTTGTATGGGTCTAAAGAGAAAAACTGCAAAGTTTTCTGTTTAAGTAAATTGTATTTTAAACGAGCATTATTTATGAGCAAAATTGTACAAGATACTAAAAAGATTAAATGTTGTGTTATAGCTATTGGAGCGTGCCTGGCATTCACAATCCTTATTTTTATATACACTAGGAAAGCTGAACCTTACAGGCACATTCCCTGACAATCCAATCCAAAATAACACACAATGGTGAAGATAAGCCATGCAAAAACAACATATTTTGGGATCAAAACAAAACAGTATGGTCACTTAAGGGATTGCGTGACACATATGAGTCATACATACAGAATTAATTCACATTTAATATGTATTGTGGTCAGATGCGACCGTTGCATCAGGCAGATCATTATAACAATCCGCAGTGAACACATTTGAGCAGGACTTCAAGTCAACCAGTGAGCCAAGCTGAGAGCAAAGGTCAAATTGGATTCACTTTAGGACTGGATTGTGATGCTGCATATACAAAGAGTCTGGGATACTCTTATGTATTGAAATTGAACCAGATCATGACCATGAAACAAAAACTAGGGTGCTACAAAATATTTTTTAACAGCCTGAACCCCAACCCTAGTCAACATCACAATTTCAGGCTGTGCCCATACAAGTCAGTAGGAAAGTAACCCTAATGTTAATGAAAGTTCACTGTTGACTTTAATCATCACTCTCGCCTTTCCCAAAACATAATCTTAATTTGATCACCACATTTAATTGTTGTGCATACTTTAGTAGTAATTAGCCCAACATCTTAATCACATTCTGCGTCTTTGTTATGAACTGACTTTGCACTCTACACTGAAATGAAAAGCTACTATTGAAAATGTCTCAAAGTCTGTGTGTGAAACAGAATTTTTAAATTAAAATGTTAAATTAAGAAATTAACAAAAAAACATAATACAAAAATAAATCATAGAATTACACAACTCTACAATAGTAGAATCTTGGGGTTCTCACTATATATTTTATATATAGTGAGTATATAGTATATTTGATTTATAATGGGTTGGACGAGCAGATGGGGTGTGGCTCACAATTTCAGGCTTAGTAGGAATGCCTTAGGCTTGAAAAGGTTGGCAAACACTGGCTTAATAAAAGTATCCAAAAGAACCAATTTTTGCAGAAAGGTGGGGTTTGTGATCTTATGCAGCTATTTACTTAATATACCAAGGCCCAACTGCTCTTGCGACACAGCCTGCTTCTGTTTGTGCTGTTAGTGGCTAAACACTGGCTGTTCAATCAATCTTTAAGTCCTGCTGTGATAATGAAAGCTGGAGGGGTGAAAAAAACAAAAAGAAACAGAAGATGAAACAGCTGCCTGCCTTGTCAGTCTGTGCAGTAATGATCTCATAAAGCTACTCTGAGCTTAGAGGGAAATGGGAATGCGTCTCCTGACTCCGGCATTTGAGAACTCGGGCTGCAGTGTTCAAACGCCAAAGGAGCACTGGGAAGCTGCCAGTAGGTCTGAATTTTGCAGTTTTCGGAGGGCTGGGTCGCAGCGCGGAGGGGAATGTGTCACAGTGGCTCGGTGGCTTGGACGTGGATCTGCAGACAGAGCTGGGCTACAGTGTTTTTGAGAAGCCCAGGTGCTAGATTGCTTGGCTGCAGTGTGGAAGGCAGTTGGTGAGGGCAGCTTGTGCAAAAAAAAGAAGAAAATAATACAAAAAAGATTAAGAAGCATGTATGAATATATTTTGATTTCCCAAAGTGTATGGGTGAGGAGGGCGTTATCACACCTAAGTTAGACACATCACACACTCAGTTAGCTGCTCTTGGTCATTTTTAATATAATTCTTAAACACTGCCCCCACAACAGCCCCTCCCCTGTTTTTTGTGCACATCACTCTCACACGACAGCAGTTGCCTTGGAAACCGGACATGTCTCCATTTCCTAGATCAATGCAATCTGCGATGCAGTGGTGTAGCAGAGCGCGGGGAATTGATGGGGGGCTTCCTGAGTGAGTGAAGAGGACGGAGGGGGCGATGTGGGGAGGGAGGGACTGCAGATTTATTTCAGGCAGGAGTGGGGTCTATCGTCTTTGCCCTCCTGCGGTCTCCATGCTGATGTGGCAAGTCTGGTCTAAAGCAGCTTGTTTTTCTGAACATGCTTGCTTTGATGAGGTGTAGTAGGTTGTTTCACCTATAAATATCCTGCTATTTTATTGCTGAGGCTAAATATGGTATATTTTGATTCTGACAGGGTTCTGCCTACAGATTATATGACCAAAATGAGAAAGAAACATTCCTTCATTAAAAAAACAAAACACACCAAAAAAAACAAAAAAGATGGTTCATATGGAAGTACCCAGGAGACAGAAAAGTAACATTAAAGCTCACTGACTGCCTCTCAAATCGTGCACAACCCTTAAAATGGCCCTCTGCAACTTTGCAGTGCTGTCCCAATTCCTAATGAGCAAGCAATGGCTCTTGTCCTTAATGTGCTCTCTAATGTCTGGTACAAGTGATACTCGAACTTCAAGATACTCCCTGGCAACAGCAGGATGCCGGAGTGATCACACAGGGGGTCATGCTGGGTCTTTATGGTTCAGTAACTTGATAGAAGAAATGAAGGACTGCAGAAGTAGGTTTATTTGTTTATTTCACAGAGCACTGTAAATAATGCATCTACAAGTCTTTGCACAGTACCCTGCCTTTGTGTTTCCCAAGTCCTGCCTGAGAGCCCAGATGCCGTGTCCAACTCCACACAGTTGGTGGCAACCACGGGCAGGCATAGTGGTTTATGAATCTGAACAAAATTAAAAAAATATATATATTAAACAAACAAAAACCATGGAATGCCCTCCTAAAACAATACCTGGAGGTGATCCAAATGCACCTGGCATTCCTAGCTTCCCAAGAGGGAGAGGGAGCAACTGCTGATGTCCTCTGGAATGAAAGGAGAGGAGCCACAGATGTCTTTAGGGCCTGAGGAGGAGGAGCACTGCTGGAATGGCCCGAGCTTGAGTGAGAATGAGTAACTCCTCCCAGAAGTTGATGACAACCCAGAAGAGGCACCATCAGGGCAGGAGCAGAGTTGTAGCTTAAGGACAGGCAAGCCAAGCAGCTGCCTGGGCCCCCAGACTGTAGGGGGCCCCCGAGGGGCAACAAAATGGAATCCACAACATTGACAGCAATGCCTGCACCGGAGAAAACCACGTCAGCACCCCCCACCCCCCTCGCTCTCACCGGAGAAAACTCCTTCAGCAGCTCCTGGACATATTTTTATTTCTTTTAAACAAAGTTGAAAAAAAAACTGAAAATGTTCTGCCTAGGGCCCCTACAGACTCTAGAATCGCCTCTGGGCAGGAGGGCCCTCAGAAACTGCCGTTGGGGGGTGGGGGGTGGTTCCCTGATCTCCACCCCTCCTGGTCCAGTCTGCACTTTTGCTGGGGTTTCCTCTGCCTTGCTCCCCTGCTGATCTCTTCAGTCCCTCTGCCCTTGGCCCTACGTGGCTAAATGATTTTGACCTCGAGACCAAACACAGCCCCCTTGTGGACAGTAGTTACAATCATCTGGGAGAGACAATACTAAAGTCTATTGATTGCCATTTGGATATTGGAATATAATATATAAACACATTGTGGAAGTTACTTTAGCAGTTTGGTGTGGACTTGGTGAAAATGACTAGGCAGGAATATTATTTTAAGGTGTATTTGATGTGATGAAGGGAGGGGACTGACATGGTTGCCCATTTAGGACCTGTGAGATATCATACAAATCTCTCATAATATTTTTTCAACTGAAACCTATGGAACTCTCCCAAATAAAATGATAACAAAATATAGTATCAGAATCTGTGACAATGCTCACTTAAAATGTGTCAATTTTTTTTCTAGAACAAGAAACGAAAGAGAAGACTGGAAAGATTTAAATAAATGTTAGAAGCTTTAATGCAGATAATGCCCAGATCTTCCTGTATTTTCCCTCATCCGACACCCTCATCCCCTCTTGCATCTCTTCCTGCTTGTCTGCTATCTCTGCCTAGATGCACTCACACCACCTCAAGCTCAACCTCTCCAAATCTGATCTCCTCCTCCACCCCGCCCCCCTCTCACCTTCTGCTGATCTCTCCATCTCAATCCCCTTGGAATCTATGACAATCTCTCCTTCTTCTTCCGCTAAAAATCTAGGAGTCACCCTCGATCCTGCGCTCTGCTACACTCAGCACATCACCACGCTGACACGCACCTGCAGATTCTTCCTGAGCAACATACGTCGGATCCGTCCCTTCCTCACCGACTACTCGACTCAGCTACTCGTCCAGTCACTGGTCCTCTCCCGCCTGGACTACTGCAACTCCCTCCTGGCCAGCCTGCCTGCATCCACTACCCGCCTGCTCCAGCTCATCCAGAACTCTGCGGCTCGTTTGGTATTCTCTCTGCCACGATTCGTACACGCTACTCCACTGCTCCGCTCCCTCCACTGGCTCCCGATAGCGGCATGCATTCAGTTCAAGACTTTGACCCTCACCTACCGCTGTCTCAACTATACTGCACAAAGCTACCTTCAGTCACTTGTCTCTCCATAAATCCCCTCCAGACCACTGCGCTCCTCCAGTGCCAGAAGGCTAACTCTGCCTCCTCTCCACTCTCCCTCCTCCAGAGCCCGCTCCTTCTCATCCCTGGCCCCTAAGTGGTGGAACGACCTGCCCACTGAAGTCAAAACAGCAGAGTCCTTGACCTCATTCCGGTGCTTACTCAAGACGCATCTCTTCCGACAGCACTTGTAATATTAGTCCTCTATCCCTGCTAGATAGCACTTCAGCTTATTATGCTCCTCGCGTTCTTGATTGTTTTCCTCCTTGCTCCCTTTCCCATAGCCCTAGCCTGTAACCCTACATCTTGACAGCACTTAGCTTTCACTGTCCAGAATTTAGGACCTCACTTACTGTACTTGTGTAAATTGTAAATTGGAATCTGTAAAATGTATTTTGAATTGTTATGTTTTAGCTAAGTTGAACTTGTAATGATTGATGCCTTGTACTTCACTGTATTTTTGCACTTATGTTGTAAGTCGCCCTGGATAAGGGCGTCTGCCAAGAAATAAAAAATAATAATAATAATACTACCCGCCCGCTCCAGCTCATCCAGAACTCTGCGGCTCGTCTGGTATTCTCTCTGCCCCGATTCGCACACGCTACTCCACTGCTCCGCTCCCTCCACTGGCTCCCGATACCGGCATGCATTCAGTTCAAGACACTGACTCTCACCTACCGCTGTCTTGACCACACTGCACCGAGTTACCTGCAGACCCTCATCTCTCCATACATCCCCTCCAGACCACTGCGCTCTTCCAGTGCTAGAAGACTAACTCTGCCTCCTCTCCACTCCCCTTCCTCCAGAGCCGCTCCTTCTCATCCCTGGCCCCTGAGTGGTGGAACGACCTTCCCTGACCTCCTTCCGTCAATTACTCAAAAAACATATTTTCAGACTCTACTTGTAATTTAGTCGTTCATTCTCCTGTAAGATTGCACTTTACAACGTTTATTCATACTACTTGCCTTGCGTTACTAGTACTCGTATTGTTATTTTGATTTCCCCTTTGTTCCCTTTCCCTTGGCCCTTGACTGTGACCTAACATCTTGTCTGCACTCAGCTTTTACAATCCAGATGTAAGACCTCATATATTGTATACACTTGTGTAAATTGAAATTTGTAAAATGTATTATGATTTGAATTGCACTGTAATATGTAAATTGGAATTTGTAATGTACCTGCACTGTATTTTTGCACTTTGTATTGCTCTTATATTTTGGATAAGGGCATCTGCTAATATATAAATAATAATAATAATAATAATAATAATAATGAATTTACAAAATTATTTGACATTCATTTCGGTGTAGTAGCTGGAGCTTAGGGAGGGACAGAGAGAAAAAATAAAAATAAAGCATGCCATTCTAATCCTCGCAGCTGCACATAAAACCTAAGATAATTCCCTGATTAAGCATTTTCTTGGCAGAACAGGAGAAGCGTTTCATATAAATTATTTATGGAAGACACAGTCACCTAGATTTGAATATTCATCAGAAGAGCACGTGTATGCCACCCAGAGCGACAGCACGGTAAATTATTATAGGTTACCAGATTTCGTCCAGAACTTTCTTAATTGTGTTGAATACCTGCTCTGCTTTTAATAACTAAATCAAGAAAGTTTGAAAGGGAGCCAAAAATATAGCTGCATCCGTAATATACCGGTTTTGTTTTTTTCCCCTTGTTAACACTGTTACTGTAATACTGTTTTTCAGTCTTGCTGCACTTTAGGCTTTTCTCTTCCATGTGCGAGGGGGTAGGTGTGGCATGACCTTGTGTCATGCCTTCAGACCCCCTTCCAGAAGTGCTTTTTACATTGTTTTTGAAAAAGATGAGAAAATTACTCTACACTGGTAAAAGTATTCTGATCAATTAAATTGGGCTCAATCAAATCAGTTACTTTTGGTACACCTCGACTCTTTCAGTAATGATTGGGAAACAAGTCTTGCAGGTAACAAATTTCACCTGACCATTCATCCATACAACACTGACAGTTTGAATGGACTTGAAAGGTAATTTTGACTGATTCTGTGTTGCAATAGGTATGCCTCTTTTAGAGACTTTTAGAGGGCTGGATCTACTATGAGGTCAGTACACATGACCTGTGTGAAATTACATGCTTCCAGTGGCAAATTGGCATCTATTTAAATCCATCAAAAGATATGCAATTTGATTATTATTTTTAATAATACATATATCAAAAACTTAAAAAAGGCTGTATATCGTATGTATTGTATTCAGTTGCAGGAGACAGCTGTTTTATTCCAACAGAGCTAATGTTAATTCTAGTGGGACATATTGCCAGACAATCATTTGACTGGATTTTTTAAGAAATAAAGAATTCAAAGAAATGTGCCCTGGCTACAATTCATGCTATCTATCTTAAAAATGGCATTTGTGTGAGCTAATATATGTGGACCTGAGCGGGCATGTGACTGATGACCAATCTCACTGTATACAGAAGTTTTTCAGTATAGTGTGTAATTGAAAATCTCACTGTATACGGAAGTATCTCACTGTGTTCATCTCAGTATATAGTGTATGCATCTCAGTATGTAGTGTATGCGTCTCAGTATAGTGTATGTACTATGGGGTTATGTCCCTAACGGCGCCTCATAATTTCCCCCACCTAACCATCCACCCCAGGGACGTGCAGAGACACTGTGGGGGGCAATGCCCACCCCCATTGCAGTTAGTAACACACTTGGGGGGCAGTGGTGGAGCTGACGAAGTGCTGACCAGGGGACAGGGGGCAGTCCTGACGAGTTGTTGAGCCGGTGGGGGGGGGCTTGCTGACAGATTTTTGAAAGGCAGGGAGCGGATGAATCAGCAGCTATTAATACAGTGGGCTCTGGTAGCACACAATCGGCACTCAAGGCTCTGCAGACCAAAGGGGCACCCCTACCACCCCCCCACCACCTCCCACACATCCCTGATCCACCCCTCCTCTCCCCCCAACTACTGTTTTTCTCGGTCACAGCGCCGCATGGCAGTACATCGGAGGAATGGTAATTTCAGTAGCTGCCCTGGGGGGCATCTCCAACACATTAGAAAAAAGCTAATTATTTAGTCTGATATGGAGACCAACAAACAAAAGTGAGTGGGAGAGAGACAGAAAAGATAGTGTGTGAAAGAGAGAGAGACAGAGAGAGAGAGAGAGTGAGAAAAAGCAAGAACTACTTGAGTAAGAGTACTATCAGAACATTTCCTTCTTACATAGGGCAGCACCGGGCTTCCTGTTACTGGAAAAACTTTAAAAAAATAAACAGAGATCTCAATGTGTTTTGTTTTTGCTTGTTTTCAAGGGAATATACCATTGGGTCCATAAATATTTAGACAGTGTACGCCACCACAATGGATTTGAAAGGAAACAATCAAGATGTGCTTTAATTGTAGACTTTCATCTTTAATTTGAGGGTAGTTACATCCAAATTGAGTGAATGGTATAGGAATGACACCCATTTTTATATGTGGTCCCCCCAATTTAGAGGCTCAAAAGTATTTGGACAAACTAACATAATCATGAATTAAATTGTGAGTTTCAATACTTGGTTGCAAAGCCTTTGCAGTCAATGACTGCCTGAAGTCTGGAACCCATAGACATCACCAGATGCTGCGTTTCTTCCCGGGTGATGCTCTGCCAGGCCTGTACTGCAGCTGTCTTTAGTTCCTGCTTGTTCTTGGGGCGTTTTGCCTTCAGTTTTGCCTTAGACATCAAAACAAACCAATCAGAGAGATAGCAAAAACAATCAAAAGAATACTTCACAAGAGCAAATACAGAGCGTTTACCATGAGATGTGAACAGGAAACAGGAAGACCAGGAACAACATCCTATCGAACAACAGGAACAATATCATATGGACAGATGAGACAAAGATCAACTTGTACCAGAATGATGGGAAGAGAAGAGTATGGAGAAGGGAAGGAACTGTTCCGAAGCATACCACCTCATCTGTGAAGCATGTTATGGCATTGGCATGTATGGCTGCCAAGGGAACTGGTTCCCTTGTACTTATTGATGATGTGACTGCTGAAAAAAGCAGCAGGATGAATTCTGAAGTGTTTAGGGCTATATTATCTGCTCAGATTCAGCCAAATGCTTCAAAACTCATTGGATGGCACTTCACAGTGCAGATTGACAATGACCCGAAGCATACTGTGAATGCAATCTGAGACTATTTTAAGGTGAAGAAGTTGAATGTTCTGAATCACCTGCCCTGAATCCAATTGAGCAGCATTTCACTTGCTGCAGGCAAAACTGGAACTAAAGACAGCTGCAGTGCAGGCCTGGCAGAGGATCACCAGGGAAGAAACCCAGCATCTGGTGATGTCTATGGGTTCCAGATTTCAGGTAGTCATTGACTGCAAAGGATTTGCAACCAAGTATTGAAACTCAAAATGTAATTCATGTTATGTTAGATTATGTTAGTTTGCCCAAATACTTTTGAGGCCCTAAAATTGGGGGGGTCACACATAAAAATGGGTGTAATTCCTACACCGTTCACCCAATTTGGATGTAACTTCCCTCAAATTAAAGATGAAAGTCTTGATTGTTTCCTTTTGTGGTGGCATACAGACCCAAAATGATGACAATTGTGTCACTGGCCAAATATTTATGGACCTAACTGTACATATACCCATTGACCTTCATGTAAAAAGCTCTCTGCCATTAAACCAGATATAAAACCCGGCAGCCAGAACAAGTACACTGCAAATCCAATCTATGCCACTTGTCTATTTGTTCTGCAGTATGCAAGTTATGGTGCAAAAATGTGGATGATTATTTAATAAGATTGGTAGCTCCAAAACATTTACAGGATTTAATTTGTGGACTGGACTACTGACATGATGCCTGAAACAAATTTGCTTCCCTGAAATGTTTTTAGTCGTGATTCCTTAATGAAAAAAAATATCTAAATTTTAAAACGATCATACTGTGCTGTTCTAACAATTCAAACAAAGCAAAAATATTATCAGTATGAATTTATTTTATAGCTTGTGCCATAGAACTACATCGAAGTGACAAACTGCACTGGCCTCTTCTGCAACCAAGCAAAGCAGAACGATTTTACCTGCCATTCACTTTTAGCCGACATCTTTAAGGGCATGGTGGATAGCATAGTTCGATTAGTAGGAAACAAAGGCTTATCGCAGGGAGCTTGTCAGAGTTCTTGCTGGGTAATCCTGACTGATATTTCCCCCTTTTGGATCACTTTGGCTGGTGAATACCCACCAGATCATGGCAGAGGTTCCAGCTGGAAAGGGAAGAGTGGCAGAATAAACCACAATCCTGGCAAAACAAACCAAGCTACTTGTTATTTCTTGGCAGCATATGCATGTGGACATCTTTAGATCCCAGATTGAAAGGAAAGGATTTAAATTCTGGGAGATTAAAGTCCAAGTCTCCCATTGCCCCCATTTTACCACCTTCTTTTTAAAAAGCCATAAGCAACTTAAACATAAATAAATATTATATACATACAGTGGCTGTAGGAAGTGTTCATCCCCCTTTGACTTTTTCGCATTTTGTATCACAGCCAGAAATTTTGATGCATTTAAATGGGATTTTGTTCCCTTTGATTTACACACTTTCAATGTGGGGGAAAAAATGTGGGGTGGTTCTACCAAGTATTGACTCAGGGGGTGAATACCTCTCAGGTAAACTTTTTTTTTTTTTTCTTTCAGCGTTCTTGCACAAAATAAATGATCTTGTCTCTTCAAAGTGTTGATTAGGTTGTATAAATCAGAGGGGAAAAATCCATGTGATTGGAAGTTTTAAAGAAGTAACATATAATTCAAATCATATTTTATCGGAGGAAAATATCCAAGTCCTTTCAGAGCACCGTTGGAAAAAAGAGAAACTAAAAAAGGCAGGCAACATGGCTAAAATTCTGTTTTGAAATCAGAAATCCTTTACATAGCAGTTTACAGGTCTGCTTGCATAACCTTTTGTAAAATGTTTCACCTTGGGATTTAATTTTAAACCAAACTTTAATTAAAACAGGAAGGGTTAAATATCAGTTAATTAAATTAAACATCAACTCTTGGGACATTTTACAGAGATAGGGGAAGTCAGTTTTCAACTTTGTGCCGACTGAAAGCCCTGTGTGTTGATCACTCAGAGAAGAAATCAGCAAAACATATCCCATGGCTATAGGAGCTTTGAAGACAGCTTGAAACAATTATACCTGGAGCTAAGAAAAGCAAGAGAGCTAATTAAAGCTTTTTAAAAATTAATAGCAGTAAAGGAAGAAAACAGCAGCTTGTGGGGAGCCACAAATTGCAACCTGAACAAAGTGGGGGATAAAAAAAAAAGTATTTTTTAATTGATTATATTAAGTTTGCAAGGATTTAACCTCCAGTTCTTTAAAAAAATGTCACTACTTTTGATTTAGGCAAAACCTCAGCAGCACAGAATGGGATGCATTAATCCATAGGATATCAGGATGAACATCAAATGTCAAATTCCAAATGGGGAAAAACACAAGATCTGCCATCTGGGATCCTGGGAAGGTCCCACTGATCTTCACTGTGATCACCTAGTAACAGGAAGTGTTAATCACAGAACATTAGCTTAAATTGCAGCTAAATTAAATATACAGCTCAAACTAAGCCTCTCAAACTCAAAGTTTCCCTAGCGTCTCATGACTTCTGGTAGGATACAGTTTGAATACCAAGCAAAGACTGAACACGTAAAGAAAATGGATGAACAAAGTAATTCAACTTGCCATGCACAATCTTGGTTTTAGTCTCCCGGCTGGCTCATTTGCATGGCTGCCAAAGCCATTAAATTAAAGCTGACTTCCACCAAAGCAGCATCTGTTGCTTCCCTGCCTTCCAGGGACTGAGCCAGCGAGCAGGGTGTGTCAGACCCAGGGCAGCACAGATATTCAAAGGTGAAAAGAGAGAGTAAACTGTGTCAGTTTTGCAAATTTAAAGTCAAAGTTTAACAATGCTAGAGATTCCCTTTGTAGAACAGTCTCCGGTACATCAGCTGTAGGGCCACAGGCATTGGGATGGCCGTGAGGCACAAATAAGTAAGGTATTGCTTCCCAGCCCTGGTCCTGGATGCTTTATTGTTCCCACTTACTTAATTTAACTCATAGATTGCCTAATCAGAGCTTCTGAATGATATTTATTAGACAGTTGAAGATCTCAAGTTATGTATAAAATGATACAAGGGACCTGAATTCCCAGATGTTTTGTAAACTAAGCAATTTCAAAAGTAACATTAAACATATTATGAGTTCAATCAAGTACAAGCTCAGCTGGAGCAAAAACCAGCAGGGCCTGTGTTCCCCAGGGCCAGGGCTGAGAAGCACTGAAGTAAGGAGTTTGGGCTTCTTTGCATTAGCCGTGGTTTGCTTCTTAGGAATATAGGCAAAGCTTATTCTTAAATTGATACAACTCTGGCCATCATGCTTCCCACAGGGGTGAAAACGCTCCCCTGTCAGCATTGCATTAAAGTAAGGATCCAGGGTGTTACAAACAGACATGAGCTGTCCCATTCACTCTGATCAAAGGACCCAGGCCCATAACAGAAATATTGTATGTAATGTCTAGCAAACTGGGTCACAAACTGCCATTACTGTTGGACACACAATATACATTATAGGGCTGAAGTCCAAATGTGTGCTACTGTTTTGAGATCTTCTCAAAAAACAGATCAGCATTCTAGGCAGTGAACTAAACACTGTAGAGAAGAAATATGAAACCTGATATTTGTGAGTCATGTAGTCCTGTAGCCATTGATTGGAAGTCTGTGTGCAAAAAAAGTGTTTCATGATTTCAGATTAAATACATCTGTGTAAGGTCCCACATTTGGGTAGTGCATTCAAAGCAAAGATACTACCATGAGGACCAAGGAGTCTCCAGGATAAACTAATGGAAAGGCATAGATCAAGCATTGAATATCCCTTAGAGCATAGTCAAATCAATTAATAACAAGTGTAAGTTATATGGCACCACCAAGAATCTGCTTGGAGCAGGCTGTCCTCCCAAACAGAGCAGGTGGGTAAGAAGGGCATGGGGTCAGAGAAGCCACCAAGAGACCAATGACAACTTTGAAAGACCTACAGCATTCTATGGCTGCAATGGGAGAAACTATCCATGTGTCAGCAATAACTCAGGTACTCCATAAATCTGTCCTGTATGGAATGTGGCAAGAATGAAGCCATGTCTGAGAAACTGAGAAAGCCCATGTAAAATTCCACTTGGAATTTGCAAAAAGATGTGGCAAAAGATTCTGTGCTCCGATGAAACAAAATGTGAACTATCTGACCTAAATGCAAAGTGTTATGTCTAGCGAAAACCCAACACATCACCCAGGTAACACCATCCCATGGTGGTGACAGAATCATGTTATGGGGTTTTGCAATGGCAGGGACTGGGAAGCTTCAGAGGTGAATACTTCTCTAAGGCATTTAATTTCTTAATTTTTCATTAACTGTTGTTTCAAAATAAAAAAATATTTTTCCTCTTCAGTGTTGAGTAGGTTGTGTTTATTTATCAAAGAGGAAAAAAATCACATTGAAATTTACCAACATTTCAGGTTGTAGTACATCAAAATAAGGAAAAATCCAATACGGGTGGATACTTCCAATAGTTTCCAATTCTGTTTGATTTATCATTGTATTTCTCCCTTGCAGAAGCTTCTTTGTGCTGTAGCTTGCAAAAAAAAAAAATGCTTTTGTGCATTTTCATTGTCAACAGCGTAGAGGAAAAAAATCTTTAGACCTTGATATACTATACCATCCCAGTGGAAACACCTCGCCTTTTTCGAAAAGTCTAATTTAATTTATTAATCTGCTTCATCACTTATGATCGCTTTGGCTAATTATGTTTATGATATATAATATTAAGGTGCTCAATTTGGGTATTACATAAGAAATGTGACCCTGCTGTTTCTCGGCTCTTAGTGGCAAATGAGATGATAAAACCACAGTAAATTGGGGTGGTTAGTCAATTATTTCCTAATTCAATACCCAAATATGCAAAAACAAAAGGACTCAGGGAATGAGTGAAAGTGGGATACAATAGCTTTAAGAATACTATTTGTCCAGGCAAGACCTACTGAGCAAACTAGAAACATATTCAGTTTAATCTGGATAAATATAATTTTAATTAAAACAAACATGGATTTTTTTGTATAGATAGTTGCAGTTTAATTTCGTTGCCAACGTTATTACTGCATATTTGCTCTGCAACTTTCTCCATTGTTGTCTTTATAGACTGTTTGGTCCTAAACTATCAGAGTTTGAAATGCCCACAAACAAGGTAGGTTTTAGAAAGTATTGCATGCAGGCTTCGTGCAGGTTTAAAGTCATAATGCTTAAATAACAAGCTTAATCTGAGGACTGAGCCTGGAGTTTGTCTTGCAGATGTTCATGGAAATATTTTTGGTTATGTTAGATAAACAGAGATCAAATAGCAATTATGCAACACATGTTTTGAAAACTGGAAAAGGAAAAAATGTAAAATGAATGAAAATATAAACCAAACCCTATAACCTTTTTCAGGACCATAATCATGTGGTAAAAAAGTAGACAACAATAAGCACAAAGCTACACATCATGAAATGAACAAAACATGGTAGCTTCCAACAGTTCCCTTTCTCAGACAACCTACCACAGACATGAAAAATAAATGAAGAGTCCAAACAGATCTGGGAAATTATTAAACTGCATGCCAAAAAGAGACAGCATTACACTTCAAACAACTGTTACAGAAATCCACAGATTGCACACACATGAGAATCGGAATAGTTGGCACCAAAACGACAAGAGAAAAGTTTCTCAGTTGTATTTTCTTTTCAGAATCTTACAGCATTTTTATACAAATCCGTATCTGATTAGTTATTTTTTGGAGTGATTATATCTGTACTATCCTTGTGGTCCCATCATACCCTTGACTATCAGTGTATATACGAATATGCTTAGTCTGATGTGGCGTTATCATTTCTTGTTGTGTGTGCATGTCTGATATAGTAAATGTCTAGGTAGGAGTAGTGAAAGAAGACTGTACTGCAGTAACACCTACGTTTCTGCTTTCAGGCCATATTTTTCTCTCTTGTAATCTCCCTCCTTCTCAATCCATCTCTGCTCGCCTTTGTGCTGTCTTCTCAACATGGCTGTCAAAACAAGCACTGCTGGAGCAGGAAAAACAAGAACAACGCACAGATGTCCGAGGTAGCACTAAGATTAAGGTGAAATGGCCCCCAAGGACCCACTTCCAGGTTTTGACCATCTAGTTATGCACTGCCAACTCCCATGACGTCTTCTAAAAACACAATCGTTTTCCATCTGTATGACAATCAGAGGATTTAATTGGAAACATAATCAAATAGTGTGGATCCTAATACCGTCACCACTGTAGTAGGACAATTTACTTGTATTATTTTCTTTATATTATTCATGGTTTCATGCACCAATCAGCTCTTCAACACTTTAACAACAGTAACAAACTCAGGTCTATGTTAATTATTATGCATGTAAAATTATTATTTTAATGAGATGTAATTACTTCTGATAGATAAGACTGCAACCTTCTGCCAATCTGAAGATACAGAAAGGCTATTCCAACTCACATCCTTAGTTCTTTTCCTACTTCATGTGAGAGGAGGGCTCCAGGTTAACCTGTATTTATGTTTCTTTGTAATAAACTTGTTACTTCTTCATCAGTGTATCGTGAGAATTTACTAAAGAACTACACCACCGATCTTACATGTCCTTACACTTGTCTTGAATAATTACAATAAAAAAGAAATACACAACAACAAGATGTATAAAGCGTGAGCTAAAGTAGTACCCATTTTCTGGGCTTTAGAATGCCACACTATAGCTGTATTTCTCTAGCCACTACACACGCTGTTGTGTAGTAAATTCTTTATATTGAGTGAATTTGGTTTGGGAAAACACTTTTTTATATTTGGGGCCTAACATATTCAGAGCTGCTCAAGCAAGAAAACTGAGTAAAAAAACAAAACAGAGCTAATTTAGAGCTATAATGGTTATAGAGGGTTTACAAAGAAGGAAAATACTGTCAGTTTAGTTCACCCAGTGCTTTACATTACACTGTCTTATCCTATTCTGTAAAATAGTACAAGACAATCAAATTGATCCGTCTCTCGTTTTTTTATGTCTTTGTATGCCTTATCCCCCCTTTCTCTAAACCCACATATCTCTCTTTAACTTGAATCTTCTCTCATGCACTTCATTAAAATGATAAATTGCTTCACACTCTGTACTTGCATTGCTCAGCCACCATTGCCATGGCAACAGCCAGGCTGCAGTTGCCTTGAAATTCAGACCATCAACCCCCAGCCCCTTCACTACTCATCCTCTTCCTCCACCTCACAGCCATTTCTACATGGGTATGACACGTCTGCTTAATGCGAGTTATGGTGAAAAGATTAAAATAAATCACGACAGAAGTATCTATGTTGACAGGGTTTGCCTATTCTAGCGTGGAGAGTGCAGGTCCTTTACATTTTTCCATTGGCCTCTATCAGTCCTCTCATGGGTTTTGAACACTCCAATCCAACATTCTCACCATCTCCTTTGTTTGGCGCTAGAGAGATGAATGTCCTTTAACCAGTCTGGATATTAGATTTCGCAGAGACCTGGAGTCAATATGATCGCTCTTGACTGAGCCCGACCCAGAGCAGCAATATTAGTTTGGGTGTGTGCTTCCCAAAGCTGAATTCTAGGGAGTGCATTGGCGTATCATATTGTAAAGTATTAACATGAATTCTACACTTTTAATATACAACTATTTTGTAAACAAATAAAAATAAAAATCACTTCCCTCTATTGTCTAGATAATTCAGCCCATCTTCTATGTTATACTTGCTCTGAGAATTGATGGAGGAACGACTGCACATTGTTTCCCAAAATTCCCTCTTGCCCCTGCTGCTCAGCACACCTTCTGTCACCAGTTTGATCAGTCAATATGGCGCTGTCTCACAAATTAAGCATTCCACCTATAAATGGTATAAGTGGTGATTAAGACACAAACAGCCTGTTCCTTGCCAAAGATGCTGGATCTCTGAGGAATTTATTTGCACACGATTCTTGGTTTGTATCCAGCCTCCACTTGGCACCCACCAACAATTTCTAAATAATTAGCCTATCTTTAATAACTGAACAAGCTTAAAGGAATACCGTTGTACGGACTGCGGGCTCAGGTTGCTTGACGGTGACTGGCCATGGATGGATGGGCACGAACACTAAACCAAAATGCGTCCATAATGAATAAAGGTCACAGAATCCACATTTAGACCTATGTGTACAGTCTCTCTGTTCTAGTCTGTCACAATCCTTAAATGCACCTTTCACAGGTCTGAGTCACAGCAAATTACATTCATTTTTTTATTTGTTTGCCTCTTTAAGTCATGCTTTAAAGGAAAAGCAAGAAATCAAAAAGAAAAATACAGGAAACTAGTTTCATGACCATAACATTTTACTAAACATGTTTTTTTTTTTACGTTGAAAGGATCAAAATACATGGATAAATATTTTAGATTGAAGAATAAACATACCCCCAAAAAGGTGATGCCCTCAGCACAGAAACAAAAGCAAATCAGCACCATTTTAACCATTTAAAAAACAATTCATGTATTAGACTCAATTGAAGCTCTCAGGCATGTAAAACTCTGAAAGCTGGAGGCAACGCCTGGTGTGACAAGAAGTGTGCCTGCGTGTCCGTGTGTGTGTGTGCGTGTGTACAGTGGTTTGTTCATGTGGAAGTCCCCCCCAGTGTCTCTTAAATGCTGTGTGGTGGCGTGTTGTGAAAGCCTGATTGTGGGGCCTTTTTTGCTGTCCCCAAGTGAGAAAAATGCAATGCCTTACCTACAGGGGCTCATATCACCCCGGCTGTAAGCATTAGCACAGCCCTCCCTGTTGCCCTGGCAACTGCATCACAAGGCGCCATTCTCACACACTGCCCCAGGTGTGAGACAAATGCTCAGTCTTGGGCACCAAGGAAAGCAGCAGGGGATTACAGAGCAGAAGTTTATGTGTATGCTTGTGCATTGTCCTAATATAAAAGCCCCTTTGTGTGCAGGATAGGAAACACCACTGAGGCAAATGTAACATTTTAAAAGGCATTATTAATATTAGAATAGGGGACTGACTGGAAGACGGGAAATGTTATACCTATTCACAAGAAATGGGACAAAACTGAGCCAGGAAATTACAGTCTCACCTGCATTACTTGTAAAATGTTGGAAAAAATTATTAGACAGAAAATAGAGGAGCATCTTAATGAAAACCATATTCTTGGAGATAGTCAACACGGGTTTAGATGAGGCAGGTCATGTCTTACTAATTAATTAGAATTTTTTGAACATGCAACTACAGCTGTAGATCATGTGAAAGCATTAAGAAATGATACTTAGATTTTCAAAAAGCTTTTGAGAAGGTTCCACACCAAAGACTGATCAGGCATTCAGGGTAATGTAAGTAGGTGGATTATGAGCTGGTTGATGTATAAGAAACAGAGGGTGTCGATTAGAGGAGTTGCTTCTAACTGGAGTGAGGTTGTTAGTGGAGTTCCACAGGGATCAGTACTAGGGCCTGTGCTTTTTCTAATGTAAATTAATGATCTGGACTCTGGGATAGTTAGCAAACTTGTCAAGTTTGTAGATGATACTAGAATTGGCTCGGCAGATACAATCTCAGCCACACAGGTTATTCAAAGGGACTTAGATAATATTCAGGTGTGGGCTGACACCTGGCAGATGAAATTCAATGTGGACAAGTGCAAGGTATTATGTGGACTCCTCACTTTCTCCACCCAAACAACGTGGGGGAAGCAATAAAATAAAAAAATAAAAATAAATAAAAAACACGCAAAAAAGGAAAACAGATTAAAAAATCCTTATTCCAGGTCTGAAGGGAATGTCCTACTGAGAGACTGAGGTAACTGAACATTTTCACCTTGGAACAGAGGAGGCTACATTGGGACTTGATTCAAGTCTTCAAAATCATGAAAGGCATTGACCACATCAAACCAGAGGAGCTTTTCCAGATTTGCAGGGACACAGACACCAGGGGACACAAATGGAAATTGGGCTTCAAGGCATTAAAGAAGGAAAACAGGAGACTTCACACAGAGTGGTCAATCTGGAACCAACTCCCCAGTGACGTGGTTGAAGCTGAACATTTTGGAACATTTAATAACTAAGTGATCCAAGGATCCTATCCAGTCCATTTTTAATGGACACCAAACAAGCAGGATGGGTCGAATGGCCACCTCTCATTTGTAAACTTTGTTTCTTATGAAGTTGGGGTCAGCTCTGGTTCCACCTCAATTAGATCAATTCCAATTCTGCAACTCTGATATTTTTCACTTGGAAAATTACATCCAAAGAACTGTGCTGTCAGTACCAACGTCGTCAACCCAAAACAGCAAGGTTGGTACAGAATTGATGCTGGTCTCTTGTTCTATAACCAATACCTTGCACTAGCTATTGTTAAGGACAGCAGCCTCTACTGGTAAGGATCAAACAGAGCATAAATTGAACATCACTAAAGGCAAAACAGCCTGTGGTTTCATTTGTCTTTCCCACAAAAAGATGGCTGCACAGCACACCATTTAACATATGGAATAATCAACCAGCTGAGTAATCTTGATACAGGCGATTTAACAATCTACTTAAAGATTTAACACTGTACTTTAATACCAATCCATCAGGCAGTCCAGTCTTCTAGGACTGACATTGTAACTGCTTTAATGCCTTAATGTTTTTTGGGTGATTCAAGTTCTCTTGTGTGATGTCACCTGAAGTGACAATTGAAGTGTTTGCTTAAATGGGCTTAGATTTATACTGGTATTTTAGAAGTAGAGAACTGCAGGATTTGACAAACCTGAAGTATACAAAGGGTGCATGTTGTTGCCAGAGGATGAGCAGTGGTTCTGAATTGTTTTTGGATGCAATAAAATCACAGAAAACCCTGTGCAACATCATGACTGATATCATAAAAGTCCTGTCTGATAGCAACTGCAGGAGGTCCACATTCAAAATGTACTACAGTATTGTGGTTGCCTCTCACTGCCAGTGCCACAACTACACCACTTTCCTGGTGAAGTGGTGCCTGCTGCGATGCATGTCTGGAAGTGGTGCCATGACCCTCAAGAAAAGGGGAAACAGGCTAGAGGGATTGCTACACAGATCGGGCAGGGTAGGTAGAACTGCACACTGCCAGTTGAACCTATAATGTAGGTCTCTCGGCTCTCCCATCTCCCTCCCACAGGCACAATGTTCCAGGCCCAGACTCACCACCAGCACTGATCCATGGAGCCCTCCCTTCTCCACCAACCCTGCAAAATTGGGCAGTAGCAGTCTGTGCTACTTCCTTTGCAGGTGAGCAGGAAAATACTCCAGCCTGGCAGCCTACAGAAGCGGCCCAATGTGTTCCAAATAAGTTCGAGATCAGTCCTCAACTTATATGCACTCCATCCATATCAGTCCACTTCTGCAGATCGCTTCAGTCATGCCACTGATCCTGCATGCTCATGCTTACTACCAGGTCCTGTCCCCCCTGATTGCTCTGTTCCTGGCTCCTCCTGAGCATGCAGACTAGCTGCCTTTAAAGCCGAGTTCATGGTCCAGTGCAGGGAGGTGATTGTCCAATGAGGAGAGGTGTTTTGGAATGTGTGATTGCCACAGTGTGGAATGTGCACAGTGAATGCAACCATGCTCAATGAAAGTAAAAGAATGTAAAATACAAGTAAAAAGATACAATCATAGTGAAAACAACTAATAAGTGAAGGAAAAGCAAAATAATAATGAACCAAACCAATAAATTTAATAATTAATATAAAAGAAAACCTCAACACATACACACCTCATATTACACACACCCACACTGCCCCACACCTCCTGCAACACTTACATTTACAGCAAAGGATAAAAAAAATATTAATGCCAAGAAATGAAAAGGAAACAGCAGGCCTGTCTTTAGAAGGCTCTCAACTTCATATCCTGGAAGATGTTTCTGACACAGTGCAGCTTCATTATGTTGTTGGGAAATAAAAAGGAAAAAGCTGGTGTGAACTTGGAGATGGAGATTTGAGGACCCATATGCTGGTCTGAGGAAGAGGCCCTGGAGTTCTGCAGTGTCTTCAGGCTTCCTTCCAGCTGAGGTCTTAAGTTGGTTGGTTCCAGAATTGTAATTGAAACCTACTATACTTACATTTCAGCTAGTGCAAGTTTGGCTATTAAACGATCAATTAACCAGTGTCCTTAATCATGATTGGTCTTACTTGAAAACATGTTGTATATTCGACCTACTGGAACATATCCAGCACCAAGACCAGTCTACAGAATGAAGGCCGTTGCACATTGGATCTGATACGTAATTTGCAGTCATTCATCCGAAAAGTTGTGCGTCAAGGAAATTGCACATTGGATCCATCACAACCATACTAGATACTTTCCCACTATTTGCGCTGGTGTGTGTCTCGCAAACTACGCCACTGTTTCTTTACCTCCTAAACTACAATGATATATATTTTTTAAACGTAATGCACACAAACTACACCTCACCATATAGACAAAAAAGAGTGCATGGTTCAACGCTATTTATTTGAAAGTGCAATGTTTGTGTTGTTTATCTGTGCTTGAGCAGACCAGAAGATTTCTAGCTACATCGATAGGTACCACTCACCCATGCATGCCTAGATCCTCCACAAAAGCTAGCCATATATTGTGTTTCATCTTGATGACCTTGTAGTCTTTATTTGCTTTGTTGTATAGTTCATCACAGTTTGTGAAGGATACAAATAAAGTGCAACAATCCACATGACTTCCTGTTGTTTTTCAATGGTCAATGTCATCTTTAACGTACATAGATTTGGATTGAATAGACCTCATCGTATGACAATTACAGACTCAGTGTGCAAGGTGAGATAGGATTTTTTTTTTTTTTACTCTGTTCACACATGTAATAGTCACACATCATCGGATCCAGTGTGGAAATGTCTTTAGCTCTGGAAGGCATCAGTCCTGCATGTTTTGAATGTCCCCTGCATTAGACCTGGGAAAGGGATTACATTAGTTCAGTTAAGTGAGTAATTAGTTCAATAAACTGATTTAAAGCTCAGTTGGAATGAAAACCCACAAACACTCTGGCCCTCCAGGACTAGATTTGAAGTACACTGACCTGAACCATTCATCACTCTCTTGTTTTTGGCTGCCAATCACTGGTGCCTGTTGACCCCTTGAACTGAAACACACCAAAGCACCTCTTTGGTTCATTACAGGAAAAAGGTGTCAGACTCTGTGTTGTCTTTGAGAGCAGAAGAGATTTTTCTTTTTGGCATTCAATTCTCCCTTGCTGCTAGTTGCCTAACTGAACTAATTATTTGCTTCACTGGGCAAATTAAACTCCCCCCTCCCCTGTCCTTGTGCAATGAACTATATCAAGATACACTAAATACTGGACCTCTAAAACATGTCTGACTTCATTTCTCACTCACTGAACAAATATGTAACTTTTTTATTTACAGTAGTGGGTTATATAATGAAGAATAAAATTACAAAACCAAGTTAGCCAGTGGAGCAAGAAAACTGGATGCATGACTGACTTGTGCAGGGTGCAGTATTTTTTATTAAATGTCCCGTCTAAGTAGTCAAGCGCAGGTGCAGTGAATATTAAATGGCCTGTATCCCTGACTGAAATTAAGGGTACCACCTGGCCCTGCATTCCTAGGAGATTTCAAATCAGGATATGTTTTTTTTTTTAAATGTACATCTTTACTAGAGAGCCAATTACACTGATTAAATAATTGGAGCACCCACTCTACTCTTAGCTGATGATCAGAGGCAGTAAGCAGCTAATCAGAGGTTTCTGGCAATGTATTAATTAAAACAAATCCAGAAGGAGATTTTTCACAGACCAAAAAAGCAGCAGTTCAAGGAGTGAGATTCAGTGATACAGTTGTTTGTGAAATATGCAAATGGACTTTCCCAGCTGTTGCAACAGAATCATATCTCAGAATACAAGGCACAAGGTGGGGGATCTGCAACATACCAATATATAATATGTTAATGAGGATCTGGATGGACACTATTTAGCCTGCTGTCAAACAGCGATAGCGTTGTATTCACTTCACAGAAGCTGTGTATGTGTCTGCCACCCACACTGTTAAAGTCCACAGTGCCCTGGGAAGACAGTGCTCCATTTAATTAGTCATTAACAGCGATGATTAACAACAAAGCTAGTTCCTGCCCTGCGTGCATGAAGGGTATCACCCTGTCTGACAGTATTGATATAAATTAAGTAATGGGTGACTCAACATTGCATGCAGTGTAAAATGGTGAGCAAAATTAAGAGAGAAAGAGATGGGTGTGAGAGGGACACTTAAGTGGCAGGTACATACAGGGCCAAAATTATTTATTCAAATAATGCACCATTTGCACTGAAAAGTGTTGAAATTAAAAGATCTTTTGTCATCCATACATGCTTGTCTTTGGTTTGCAGTGGAACAAAATAAAAAAAACTGAAAAGAACGTAATTCTTGCTTATTCTATAAAGACATTCTAAAATGGCCAGGACAATATTATTTATATTATATGAAATCATTGTATTGCAGTGATACCTCAAGCAGACCATTCTCTTTTAATTAGTATCACAAGTGTCTTCAATCGCATTATCACTCATTCAGACAGTTTAAATGGAGAAAAGTACTCACTCTGCTGTTTTGTGTCACTGTGAGTATCACACTGGATATGGAAAAGAGAAGGAAAACCAGAGAGTTGTCTGAGGAGGTTAGAAAGAAGGTAATAGCCAAGCATGGTCTTACAAGACCATATCTAAAGAGCTTCCTGTGAGCACTGTTGAGCACTGTTGCCAATGAGACTGTAGCCAACATCCCTAGATGTGGCCACAAGAGGAAAATTGACCCAAGAATGAAGATAATGATTGTTCGAATGGTGGAGAAAGAACCAAGAAAACCTCAAAACTGACCAATCTGACATTTAAGCTCAAGGTGCAACAGTTTCAAGTCGCACCATCCGTCATTGAAAATGGGCTCCATGGTAGAACACCTCTAAGAGAGAAACACAAAAATGCCCGACTGGAGTTTGCCAAAATGCATGTGGACAAGCCACAGTCCTTCTGGGAGAATGTGCTTTGGACAGACGAAACAAAAGTAGAGCTTTTTGGTAAATCATAACAACACCATGTTTACAGGAAAAAAATGAAGCTTTCAAAGAAAAGAACACCATCCCTACCGTGAAACATGGAGGAGGCTCAGTGATGTTTTGGGGTTGCTTTGCTATCTCTGGCACTGGGTGCCTTGAATCTGTGCAGGGCATGGTTAAATCAAAAGACTATCAAGGCATTTTGGAGTGAAACATACAGCCCAGTGTCAGAAAGCTGTGTCTCAGTTGCAGGACATGGGTCCCCCAGCAGGATAATGACCTGAAACATACCTCAAAAAGCACCCAAGAATGGATGAGAAGAAAACATTGGACTGTTCCAAAGTGGTCTTCTATGAATCCTGATCTAAATCCCATTGAACATCTGTGGAAAGAGCTGTAACTCGCAGTTGGGAAAAGGCACCCATCAAACCAAAGAGAACTGGAGCAGTTTGTGCAAGAAGAGTGGGCCAAACTACCAGTCGAGAAATCTCATTCAGAGCTACAGACAGCGCTTGATTGCAGTTATTGTCTCTAAAGGCTGTGCAATGAAATAATATGTTAAGGGTGCCAATATTCTTGTTAGTGCCATTTTCATTTGTTTTACTATTTAAAGTAATATGTTACAACATAAATCAAAATCAAAGTTTCTGTTCTATTGAATGTGGAATAAAGAATGGTGGATACCAAATACATTCATCAATTTCTACTTAGTTCAGAGAAAAATAGTTTTTTTTAAAGTGGAACGTTACCAATACTTTCGGCCATGTCTGTAAGTTATTGTTACACTTACAAGTCACTTCAGGTTCAGTCTGGGGCTTGCGGTAGAAACTCTATAGTTTCTGTTGATGGCATCACATGGGTACAATGAAAAGCCCATTTGGGGGCCATAATTACCCCAAAACAAATAATTCAGCTTGCTCTTCCAAGGAGCAGGAAAAATAACTGCATGTTTCATCTTGGTAACTAGCAACAGCTGTGCTAGGTGGTCCATTCACAGCAGGAGAGGCTTTGGTTAGCAATGGTAACGTGTTTTGCAAAAACTTATCAATGTATTTAATCAAGTGTTATCAAGCTGCAGGGCTGCTGGTTCTGCAGTTATTACTAGTCTTGGTTGGATTGCAGTTAGTGATTCATCATGATCCCAGTGATTGAGGTACTGTTGATTAAGCTATTTCAGTGAAGGGATTTTGACCAGGATCATATACATTATCCAGTGAAATTACCTGTAATGTAGGTGATTCTAGCAATAATGCAGGGAAATAATTCTGAACTGACAAAGTGCAATGGCTTAAAATCTTCCTTCAGTCCCTGAAACAAAGATTGCTGGTGCTGTCAGTGAACTGATTGGTTGTGAAACTTTGCTCACAACAGCTCTGGCTGCAGGTTTCCTCCTTCTAATGAAAGAGAACAAAGATGGTCTTCAGAATTTCCTTTCCCCTTGAAAGAGAAAGGAAAAGAGCAAGAGCTCAAAACTAAAATCAATCCCCTTGAAAGCTTCTCAGCTCATTTACCAGCTTATGGTCACTTTCAAATAAAGGTTAATACTTAGACATGAAATGGAAGTCAAAGACGAGCACGATTAGAGGTGTTAAAAATGAGCTTTGTAATCTGCAGTCTTTTAATGCCTTACACATATTTATCTGACACCTTCCATACTTCATGTGAGTCAGAAGAAATAGCCTACCCATGTGTCCTCTGAGTATTTAATTCAACCTTGTCATTATTTTCTCCTGATGACTCAGATCAACTCCAGTAGGTCCCATCCAACACGTGATCCCTGGGAGGTGACTACAGTGAAGTGAACCAAATGAAACACTGATTGCACCCTTTCAAACACATCTGTGTGACACAGTTGCTCTTAGAAATGTAGATTGAGGATTGATTTCCAATTCTTTTAAAGGACCAGAGTACCAAATGATGGTGCAGATTTTATGATGATCATGTTATGATTATTTAGCATCTTTCAAAAAAATGATTATTGGATTACTAAGGTGCAGGGAGAGCTTCTTTTCACTTACTATCTCCATCTGTCATGTTTGGTGAGGTGAGGTTTTGCCCCACAGTGAGGTGAAATGCTTAATTTCAGGACGAAACTACAAAGACTTTAAATGCAACACAGGAAAGAAAGAGCATACCAGACTTCACAGAAAACTGCCATGTCTGGGGAAACAATTGCACAGATTTAAAGCACAGCACAGATGGATTAACAACAGAGACCTGAATTTGGGAATCATAATAGCCTCATTAGAGAAAACATGTTCCAGAGATAACTTACCGGGAGGGGGAGGGAGAAGAAGAAAATTCTGAGATATTGAAGCCTCCTATAGAAACTTAGGTGATTAAAGAGGCAAAAGATGGACATTTCCCATTCTAGTGCTTTGAGATATGTCAGCCAAAACCAAAAATGCTATTAATACCCATAGCCCTCAGGGTTGATTTTATTGAGTCATACTGCTTGAGTATGTCAAGGCAATCATCTGGACAGCTCTGACCCAGGGGCTCACAGATGGACACCCTCACACAGCCCTCAGGACCCCTCGCTCTCAGCCCCCTCTGGCCATCCATAATTGATGCACCGAGGGAAAGCAGTTGCTTATGGAGAAACTCATTACTGACTCATGTGAAAACAAGCCTAGAGATAACCATTTCTCTACTGTATATTTAGCCTAATGTGATTCTATGATCTTATTAGATACACAAGGAAACAATTCTCTCAGAGAAGCTAACCCACGCATTAATGTTTTGGTTATTTAACTTTAGAAAGCCTTTCTAACTTACACCAGCTAGAAATGAATATCTTTGGTTAATTAAATGGTTTTCATTTATTAATTCAGTGTCAGATGATGTCTTTATTTTTGAGAAATGGTCACCTGCTGTCTCTGTCAGTTGGAGACCTCTGCAGGTTATAAAATGTCTGGCGCCAACCCAGACTAACTGACTCTGGAAGAAATTTTGCACAGGGGCCTCAGGGCAACCCCAGGAAGATAAGAGTGTGGCTGTTTTGCTATGTGGATGAACATGAGATGTTCTTGCGCAACTGAGAATCAGTGATGCTTACAGAGCGGTGTTAGGAAAGACTGGTGCAGTGACAAAAATGTGGAAGTGTGAGGACTGGAACACCTCTAGCAGTATGCTCAGTTCAGGGAGCATTTCATCATGGGAAAGGGAAAAATAGAGGTGTGTAGATACTAGGCAACAGAGGTAGGTACATTCACTGCACATTGTTTGAGAAAAGGACAATCCTAACGTGACAAAAAAAACATTTAAACGGCCTATGGGCAATTAAGCATCATGAATGATTTATGGGACTGTTTACAATTTCATTGTGTGCTTTTGTCATGAAAGAAAACAGGTGCAAACTTAATGTGATGTTACATTTGTTATTAACTCAGCCTGAGGTATAGGAGAAACTACAGGACAGAGATTAGGCTAAGACATGGCATACTACGAGGCTAATTTTTCATCTTCGACAAGCCTTTTATGGAGCTATTTTAGCTGAGCCGGTAAATTAGCATGGCAAATAATCGAGGCAGAATCAAGAGCTGAGCATCCTGCAGTAGCGATATCATCTTTTCACAGCTTCCTAAGAAACACATAATCACATTTCTTACAGCTGAAGATGGGGTGGCAAATTCTGCTCCTCAATTGCTCACATCAGTAGTAGTAGTAGATTCTACGGCTGAAAATGGGGGCATGAAATTCACTCCCTCAAACTAAATGTAAATGTTTCAGTTACCTCCCAGAATAGAATATACAGAATGGCATGCACAATGCATATGTTTTTGTTTAAGGGCACCTGACTGCCAGTGAAATTTTGCATAAGCGTACTGCCAGCGTTTATGCAATTTCCCAGCCTCTTACCCATGTCGAGACTGAGAGTATAACACTGTCGTTTCAGGGTGAATTGTTGAAAAAACTCTGGCTACCGCTCCAATAGACTGCAGCAATCATTAAGGCCAAGATTGGGTCTACAACCTATGATGAATGCACCGAGAACAACATGTCTGTTCAACATGTCTTTGGTCCCAGTACATTTAAGAATTGATTGTACATAATACATCCATTGCAAGCAAAGGACCGAGACTACAGATCTGTCAAGAAAAAATAAACCAGTTAAATGGGATTTACCTTTTTTAAAACAGGATATTTTCAGCCTCTTCTTCCTGTAAGTATGGTGTTCCCCTTATTGGGTGCTTTAAACACCCACATCCTGTGACAATTTGTCTCCACTCCAGCAGTCGCCTGGCATTGTGGTAGAACCCAGTCACTCATTTCTATTCTCGGCTCAACCGACTCTTCAGCCTACGAGAGCTGTGTGCTGCTTCTACTGGGACAGAGCCGAGTACAGCTGGAGGTAATTGCTGGTCAAGTGGAATGGCAGTGTGTGCTGCAATTTCAATTGACAGCTATCACCTCGTTAAGCAGGGGTCAGAAAAGTGCCAGCGCATGCAGGCTGTCATCATGAAGGCCTAGAGAGGCCTGCTTTTGAGTATAATCCTGCCTAAAAACCTACATTTAAAAAACGTTCTATAATGGAAGCGGGTAAAAAGCAAAATGTTTTTCTGATAAATATTGCATCACAGGTTACTTCAACTCTATAAATATTGTGCTTCTTCCATATTCACCTCGTAATGTATGTTTTTCAGAAGCCCACTATTTGCAGTTTAAATAAAAACTGGAGAAATGTGGATGCAGTTAATTTTGCCGGGATAACATTAGTACTCTCACACCTACTAGCTGGAGCTTCTTCCTTCTTGGCACATTATTATCCAATTTCTTGGCAGACACCCTTGTCCAGGGTGACTTACAATTGTTATAACATATCACATTAGTTTTACATTTGTACCCATTTATACAACTGGGCATTGACTAGGGCAATCTAGGAAAACTACCTTGCTCAAGGGTACAACAGCAGTGCCCCCCACCTGGGGATTGAGCCCAAAACTTTCTACTCCAGAGGCCAAAACCCTAACCACTACTCCACACTGTTGCCACATTGGGTCTTTCATTGTTGATTTATTTTTAAAAATACCTTTTCCATGAGCAATCCCTTCTTCTCAAATCAGTCAATTCAGTAATATAGTCAGTTGCAATTGTCAGTTCAGCATTGTAAAAGACTTACTTTTATCTAGTTAGCGTTTTACCAAGTGTAACCACTACCTTGCATATATAACTGAAGGCACGGTAGTTGGAGGTTTATGGCAGATTAGTGTAATCAACAGGATAATACCTTGTTCAGTTTTTAGATTTTTAATCAGTTTGTACAGAACCAATCACTGGGTTCTACTTTGTGCTCAGAGTCACCCCTGGTTGAAATTAGTATCATCGCTGTTTTGCTCGATTCCCTGCTGTTTATTATGGTGGGATAATTTGCTTTACTAACGTGGTTTACTCAAACTGGATTGTGAGGAAGTGTGGTGGGGGAAGTAAAGGAGTGATGCACAATGCTACACAGGACTGTGTACTGATGACTGTGCAACAATGAGATTCTTCCCTGTGCAAACTTCATTTGGTGAAATTCAGACCTTTCTTTTTCAGTAAATAGTAATTTCAGTAGATAGTGAAAATGACGAAATGAAAACATCCTCAGAAATAAAAAAAGAAAATCACAGACCGAACTACCATAGAAATGCCTTAGGTCAGGAAAAAGCTGATGAAAATGAACCCAATCAACCAGCCTTTGCAATCACAAATATTTTTGGTTTGCTAGTAATCCATTAGGTTATTTTTTCTAATCTGTCATCTTCTAAGAGGCAGTTCAAAAATGCAACTGGGAATTAGGGGATGTGAGTGAAATAACAAAGAAATATATTTTAAAACAAATCAAAACAAAGGGAGAAAGCAGGAGGGGGAGAAAAACAAAGCCCTTCAAATACTGTTTAGGCGTGAATGAGCTTGAGCATTCCCACGTCGAAAGCGGCTCATGACTCACACTATCAGTTCTGACTGCGACAGCGCTGGCAGGGAGAGAAGCAGTGCTCATCTGCCACAGAAATTTGCATCACTTTGCCATCTGAGACAACCTCTGGGGCAGCCATCTCCCCATAGGAAGCAATCTTACTGACAGCCAGAGACAGACGGTTTCCTTTTTTTTATCTTTTCTTTTTTTTTTTTTACTGACAAAGCAAAACTTCCAACCGACACCACATACACAACATGCAGGAGACCAGCTGCGAAACTGCAAAGATTTTACACCAACCACAGGCTTTCAAGGATAAGTAGAAAAAAAAACACAATAAAAATAAAACAATAACATCATCACTCTTACCCCCCCAGTCTTTCCTCCAGCACAGGTGTCTAGATCCGTGGTCCATCGAGAGAGACAACCACTGTGTTATAAGTGGCTTTAAACAGTAAATATGGACCAAAACATAGGTTTAAATATTCTAATTCAGCAAATAATTGATCTAATTTAGTCACTCATTTGGAATAACCCAAGAGATACTGCGTTGGGTTACAAATTGCTTTGACAAAAGAATGTCACTTAACCCCTTACTCCAGTCTAAAACCCTTCACTTAACCTCCCCCTACAAATGGGTTTTCCTGATATTAATGAAATATTAACCTGTTGTTTATGGGTTAGTTAAAACAGAAAGTATCTTTCCACTTAAGTTTGTTCTGCATCATGTTAGGGTCAGTAAACGCTCTTCTGCAATTTTTTTCAATTCATTTCACAATCCTACTTGCAAACAAAACAGATTTAGGCCTGCAGAGTGTGATTTCGTATTGTGCACCATAATACTTAAAACTGGAATGTAAATCGTAGTTTGTTTTAGCCAAAGTTTACCTTGCATTTATTTCCCTAGAGAGACTGGCTCATTAATAGCATTGAGAGACATTTCGTTTTTCAGAAAAGGAATAATTAATTTGCTGGCTACAGACGTTACCAGTAGGCTTTTTTGTCTGTGACTATCTTCAAAAAGATATAGAACATGAAAGCTGGTCGGGAATAAATTATTGCTATCGAGAAATCAAGAAACAAAGATGGAGTCCCCAGGGTGAAATAGTTCAATTAAAAAAAGCAATCTGCACTCGATGCCAAATTATTATAGGATTTAGCAAGAAAGTATGTGCCTATTTGAAGATCACTGCAGGAAACTTAGTAGCTTATAGTTGCACAAAAATAGGATTGTTTTACACAAAGAAATGGCAGGACTGAACATGGGTTTTTCTCATTTCAAATTAAAGCTGTGCATTTCTTTGTGGAAGGAGTATATGAACTCACCCTAATTACCTGCAGAAAGCCTGCTGTCTTCAGACCATTCTTAAGGCTATTTTGAAGACAGCAGTTTACCTTTTACTACTGCTGCTCTGCCATTCACTTGGATTTTAAAAACCTGATAAGCACAGAAAATTATTTGCTATCTTAATCTTTCAATTTATCATAATCTCCCCATTTCATTTAGGGTAGACTACTTCACTGTGAAGAACCTGCGTTATCTCAAATGATATTTTTCCTTTTCTTTTGTGTGTGCCAGATCTCTGTATTTCTATTGTACAGTGTGCATGTAGGTTTGTATGTATTATTTGTTTATGAATTCATTCTAAGCAGTTGAACTTAAAACAAACAGTTGAGGTTTGTAAGTAAAAGACCTAAACCTAGACCATATAAAGTCTCTTTAGAAACATAGTTTCACAGTAAGCACAATAGTGGCAGTCAATCAGATTCTCCCATGAGTTTCTGGTGATTTTGCTCCTGGATTTCCTAGGCAGTGCTCTGAAGTTCTGTACATTATACTGTAGTGTGCATTCAATGGCCCTCATCACACTGGCAGTGGTGGAGAGCTGCAGCTTGAAGCCACTTTGGTAGAGGAAAGTGAAGCGAATGAGCTGCAGCCACTTAAAGTGTACCAGTTATGCCATAGCATTAAAAAAACGTTTATAGTTCAAAGTCTGAACTTCTTTGAGAAATTGCAACACCGGGAATCCAATGAGTCCAGCTCAAAATAAAAATCTCAAATCTATTTCCTTAAAAAAAAAAAAAAAAAAACAGCAACGTGCTACTCGACGATCAAGTACCAACAGAGGGATGGCCACTACAAAACGAAGGCCATTTCCTTACTACGTAGTCAGTCTATCAAGTATTCCTTTATGAGAAAAGACAATGGAGTCAGTTACAGTATATTATAAATATACTAAAACAACCAAAAATGGGGTCAATAGCATGGCTTCAGGTTCAGTAATGTTTTGTTGGGATTTTATGTTGTGATGCTTTTAGTACTTAAAGAGAAAGCACAAGGATGCAAGTGTGCATTTTTGTTGTTATTCAAAGACATCCTTGGAGCCCAGAAGTTTCCCCAATGGAGTTTCTGGAAGTGAACTCAGGCCATATTTATCATAAACTTTGCACGCAAACCTGATTTGAACCATCAAGCCTGTAAATGTTCAAAAACAGAATGTTTTCTTTAGGCATTTTTTGTCTTGTTGTAAAATAATGTTGTTTGCTGCAAGGCCAGTTGAGGCAACAATCATATTTTTCCCATTCAAAGCATGTTTCCACTTTGGTACAAAGATGCCTTTGATGAATAGGAGAACCCCAACAAAAATACTGTGGTTTTAGTTCCCTTCTTTAAACCGCCTTCCTGCCTGGAGCTTTTTATAGAAAGGGTCTTGCTCAGTCTGGGGTGGGAGGACTTCTCTCTCCTGCCCTGAGAGTGGAGGTTTCCGGCGCAGAGTTGATTCCCGGCTGCGACTTTCAGACACCAGGTCTGAGTGGGTCAGGGGCTCCTGGTCAGGGTCGCTGGCAGAGGATCCTGGAGACACACTCTTGACTGGGCGGTAGCCACGGCCGGCCTCCCGGTTGAGGTCATTGAGTTCGTAGGCCTCCCTTATCTCGGAGGCGCTTCCGTTGGCGTTGCTCTTCCACTCCCAGGGGCTACCATTCCCCGATGACACGTGGACCACGGGGTGATGGGGAGCGTGGGCATCGACAGTGACAATACTGGCATTGTCGCGCTCAGAGGGGGGCCTGTAGTGTGGTGACTCTGAGCTGGTGGAGGTGGCAGAGGAGGAGGAGGTCTCAGAGGATTTGGGGGTGACGGTGATCAGGCCTTGTTGCTTAGACATGGCAATGACCTGCATGATCCGTGGCTGGTTGGCGGCCCGCAGGGATCCCGGTGTGGGGATGGGACCACCCGTCTTCTCAGCGATGGATATCCACTTGGCACGGGCACCTGAGCAGCTTTTGGGGGACACTGGAGGGGCCTCCTCTGGGATATGCACTAGCTGGGGAACCCCTGGTCTAGGTGGGATTACTACCCTGGCGCCCACACTACCGGGGCCGGTGCCAGCTCGGTTAGCCTGGACCGTGGGGTACAGAGAAGAAGGCATCACCAGGTCCTCCTCCCCCCCGTCATCGCCCGAATCTGAACCATCCATGCTGCCGTCCCGCCCTTCGTCCCCTCTCAGGCTCATGCTCCGGAGCTCCATTGACTTCTGCTTCCACTCGGAGACCAGTTGCTTAGAGCGTAGAGGATCCAGGGGGACGTGGATGGTCATGTGTCTGCGAGCTGGGTCCTCGGCGGAGGGGGTGTTGACCCGCGGGAGGGTGTTGCTGAAAGTGACCATGTTCTCTTTGCCCATGGGGCTGCGGGGCGCCAGGAGCTCCACGTCCACACTCGCCCGCTTCAGGCTGCCGAGGGACACCTTCTCTCGCTGCACCTGCCTGTTCAAGCCATCCAGGCGCTGCGGGCCTGAAAGCTCATCGTTACTCTCTGAGGCATGTCCCTTGTGGTACACAGAATCGTGCCCGCGCTGGGTGAGGGCCCGCAGAGCATCCTTGGGGGGCGGCCGGGGGGGACGTGTGGCAGCATCTTCAGACGACTTGAAATTGGCAACAGCGTGGAAGGCCTACAAGAAGGAAACAGAACAAAACAGTCAGCTTCAATGTTTAAAGGAGTTATGTCAAATTACTATTGCCTGGAACTATTTTGAAGGGAATGTCCTACTCTGAGAGACTGAGGGAACTGAACCTTTTCACCCTGGAACAGAGGAGACTACGTGGGGACTTGAATCAAGTCTTCAAAATCATGAAAGGCATCGACCACATCAAACCAGAGGAGCTTTTCCAGATCAACAGGGACACACGCACCCGGGGACACAAATGGAAATTGGGCTTCAAGGCATTCAAGACAGAAAACAGGAGACACTACTTCACACAGAGAGGCATCACAATCTGAACAAACTCCCCAGCGATGTGGCTGAAGCTGAAAATTTGGGAACATTTAAAAATAGACTGGATAGGATCCTTGGATCACTTATTATTAATTAGTTATTAATGGACACAAAATGAGCATGATGGGTCGAATGGCCTCTTCTCGTTTGTAAACTTTCTTATGTTCTTATTCTTATGTTACACCAAGACACCCATGAAGTAAATTAAGCAATACCTCAGATGCAAATTGATCTTAAGGAAAAAGCTTAACACAATGTTGCATTGTTCTCTGTTCTCCTTTGATTCAGTGACCCTGATAAAAGGGTCTCCATATGCTCTTTATTAAATCTTTTTGTAGATCGCTTTTAAAATATATACAAAATAAATAAAAACATCACGGTCCTAGACAGCTAATTAGTGTGTTTAGTGCATTCAAAACATGCCCATTGATTCACACAGCGTGGGGGTTCAGTGTTGAGTCATTAAGGGTCCTCTATGTGCCTTTGTATATTTGATTTTGTTTCTTTTTCCTGAAGGACTTATTCAAAAAATGAAACGCTGAGTCAGTTCCACCTTGGGTGAAGAAAGAAAAAGAGAGGACAAATAAAATAGATGAAAGAAAGAAAAGTGCAACAGAATCAGATGAGCTGTATAATAATGCTTAGAATCCTATAGTGTATGAGAGAGGAATCTATCCAGTCTCTGCTGCTCTGATGAAAGAGAGAGAGAGAGAGAGAGAGAGAGAGAGAGTGAAAAATGACTGGCATCCCAGTGGTATCAGTTCATTCCCGAGTGATTTTCCAAACCAGAGACAGCCATCCCTTAGGGTAGCAGAGTGAAGGATGAGACATGCACTCTTGCAGCATTATAATTAGCCTAAGCACAGAATGAGTATAAGCCACGCTCCTGGTACAGAAACACTGGAGCAAACGGGGTAAGAGGAAGAGAGAAAGAGACAGAGCTAGAAACAGATGGGCTTTCCTGGTAACATAAACAAACATAAAGCACTATCAATATGCTCCTGGTATATGCGGCTGTAACTCATGGCAGTTGTCGGTTCAGCCGAAGTCAACACTCACCAGGTAGGCAGCGATTCCGGCCCCAATGAGGAAACCCACGTAGACGTCGATGGGGTGGCTACGGTACTGGGTGATCTGGGTCAGGCCTGTAAGCCCAGCTGCAATGGCAAAGGCGAAGACCAGAACTGGCTTCAGCAGCTTGGTGCTGTCTGAGATGGTGGAGTTAAAATACATCTGAGGGGAAAGACAAAACACCAATCAAATGCAAATCACAGTTCAGGTTAATCCTTCACTGTTCCTGTGAGGAAAACTCCAAACACACCTAAATTACTGGGGTGTCGTACAATCTAGGATGAACAGTCAACCACCCCCAACTGATTGCACTACAGTGGTCATCACATTAGCAAACAATATGTGGTTACTCTTCATGGGAATCTGTTTTGCATTTACGCAGCCAAGCCAACCAAAGATACAGATGCATACGCTTTTCATACAAACACTAAAAACAGAAATCAAATTAATCACAAGGATATTAAAACGCAATATAGGCATAATTATAAAGTCATAAAATGGGATCTATAGTTTATAATTTAAGATTATGTTAAGGGGTCATCAGAAAGGCAACAGCAGGAAGAAATTTGAAAGAGACTGTATACCAATAGAGAGTGACTGCATAGCCCACATCAGTGAATTTGAAGCCAGAAGCTTTGAGCTATGGGCGATTTAAAAGACAGTCAGGGTCTGTTGTTTATTCCCTGAATGCTTCATTATCCATCTCTCTTCTGTCAGCCTTTTCATTTGTTTCAGGCCTTGTGTATTTTGTGTGAAAATGGGTCAAATCCCCTGAAATGTGTAAAATCAAGACTACTCCTTGTGGAAACACTACATCTATATTATTTTCCACAGATAAGGAGGAGAGATGTGGAGAATTCCGAGACATGGCAGAATACTTACTGATACATAGACAGCAGCAAAGGCAGAGAGGGTGGCATGCTGGGAAGGAAAAGTCTTCCTATTGCAAAACAAAGTGGCTGTATTAAAATCTCTTGGGAAAAACAATGGGAAAATAAATAAATAATCATTTGATATTTGAAGCAATTAGAATATTCAGAGATTAAAAAAAATAATAATCCTGATTATATTGTGGCACAACTAGACTGATCATCAATAAATCTATGAAAGGTGAAATAAGTCAGGGTTGGGCGATGCCCAAGTTTGTTCAGTGCAAGCATGATCACACATGGTGTATCTTAATTAGGAGCTGCTTGATATTCTCAATCAGAGTGTCCACCATGAGCAGAAGTGTGGAAAACAAAATGGCGTTCATTAAATGTACAACTAGCAAAATATTTGTTTAAAAAATACAAAAATAAATAATGATCTGGAATCTAGAATCAACATATTCAATTGCAGTGTGTTATTCTACAAGTATGGTTTAAAGCACCATGAACCATTGCAGATACCTGGCAGACAGTATGGCATGTTGGTCATGCCCAGAGCAGATGTCCCGAGTGATGTACGGGTTGGTGTCGCAGGAGACGCCAGGCAGTGTGTAGTTGGGCTTGCAGACAGTCAGGAAGAAAGGGGCATGGTAGCCAGTGGCGAGCTGGATCACATCGGTCACCAGTGCTGTGGCACACAGTCCAAAAACATGGACACCTGGAAGGTAGGAAGATGTCATTCCTTCATGGTATTAAAGTACACTGGGGAGTTTAGGAAGCTTTTCTATTCAGGTCACAGCTAATAACAGGGTCAGTGGTGAACAATATAGAATAAAAACATGAATGTCTTGCAGTAGGCACAAAGGAGGTCCTCATTAAAGCTAGCAGTATAAAAGACATGCTCTCTGGGGAGCTGGCACCAGCTGAGCAGTGATTTGGTTCAGAACGTGTGGAAAACTTGAGGACTGTTTTCCTTTTGCAATGCAGGATTCAGCTCAGATGCTGAGATCAATTTTCACGACAGACCTTGAAAGATCACAGTGGCCCAGAACAACCTGGTCTTGTTAGGCATTTGATCCATTCCTTTATTCTACATTGTAGTCCCATATCACTCCAGTTTTAAGAGATCTAAATTGGCTCCCTATCTGAGAGCGAACACATTTACAAATTCTTTGTATGGTATATTAAGCTCTAAATGGAATAGGTCCCATCTATCTTAAAGTGATTCTTAGTATTAGAACTGCTACTAGGGTGCTGCGCTCTAATGGGTCTCTCTGTATTTCATCTCCTAGATTCTCTAGAGTTGGTTTTGGAGGCCATACCTTTGAAGCTCAAGCAGCATTATTATGGAATGTGCTGCCTGAAGATATTAGGGTGTAGAAATAATGCTAATTACGTTGTCCAATGAGAGTCAACCACCTGCGTGTTATGTTGGCTTTATGCAATAAGTCACATGGTGAAGTTAAATACACCTCTGTATTGTGGGTGTTGAATTCTAATTGAGATGAAGAGCAAACAGTGAGGTTTATTAAAATACAGTGATAGATTCTCATGTTGCTACATCTGTTGAATTAATATTCCTGCCATGTTTTCTTTACATCATCACCCATTTAGCAGCAGAACCAATGTATACACCAATATATAGATTGCGGGAAGACTATCATTAGGTAAAATAACATATAATTTGTTGCAGATCGAAGAACACCAAGTTTGACAGACATCTTACCTTTTCAAAATGCACATTTAAAAAATGTAAAAAACAAAGTAATTTCTCATTTCAGATAGCATAACAAGGTTGGGCTGATTTTTATGTACCACTACAGATATAAACGTCATGTTTCACATTCTGCAATGAAGGCACACTAAAAGGCCTGGCACTGTAGATAAATAAATGTATTCATAACTGCGATAATATCTTTACACCTTCCAAATACCCAGAGATTAGAGAATTCCTTTTTGCTTGTTAAAAATAAAATAAAAGACCCAAATCCAGTTAATAAGCAACAGTAACTGTGACATACTCTATTTGGTAACATCATGAAAAAGACAGATAAAAAGTAATGAGTACAACAATTTCATATCTTGCTGTCTTATAATTAAATAAGAAAATGTTTTATGTACATTTATTTGCAAGTAACATGTAACGTGAACCTGTTGGCTATGGAAAATGTTCTCATCTGTCATATGCTCCTTCTACATGTAAATATATATAATCATTTGTGTGTAAAAAAGGTGGATATTATTTTCACAGTTCTGGTATTTGTTGCATTATTGACCCTCAACCTTGCAGCCTAAGAGATAAACCAGGAGAGAAGACTTACCCACAAAGCGCACAGTCCTCCGGAGGAAGGAATTAAAGTTGCAGCCGCCAGCGTTGATGCTGCCTTCAGCTCTGGGACGGATCTTTAGGCGGGACTGCATACAGTACACCAGGCCCTCTCCCATCATGATCTGAGAGAGATGAGCAACACTATATAACTCCTATATAAGATCATATCAATGCGACAATGCAGCACTCTGTGGATTTCACAAGGACTCACTCCACATTTTTGTTTTAAGAAATGTATGTGTGTATTTTAAAAGCAAGGTTACTCACAGAGGCAGCAGGGCCAGCAAAGGCCAGGCTCAGCAACATGAGCAGGGGGATCAGTTCGTCACCACTCTCCACATAGGGCATGCTCAGCGAACGGTCGTGACACCGGAAGCCCACCTGGGCGGGCTGCAGGAGGTCTGTCAGCTCCAGGAAATACAGAGACACCATGGAGGAGGCTACGATCGGAAGCTTGGAGAGAAAGAGACAGAGAGAGAGAGACAGACGGCAGAGAGTTGGTCACTGCTAACAAGCTCTTGCCAGCACCAACTGGGAAAGAAAGATATACCGGCAGGAAGACAACCTTCTGAAAACCAAACACCTGCGCTTATGCCATTTCAGTAAAGCTCTTAGTCCATATAGCAATGTTCATAAACCCTGTTCTGGACTGCTTAGAAAAGCACATAAAACACTTTTGAACCCATGCAAATAAATCCACAGACAATTCAATGTTTTCTCCATGTAGAAACACATGTCTCTTATGAAATACAGAATGTCTAGTAAAAGAGAGCTAACTAACTAACTAACTAACTAAGTAATGCAGGATACTTCTGTAGGACATCTACTAAAACTAATCCATTACTGAAGATCCCATACAAAGTAGCACTGGCCTTTGAGAGTGAACTTTATCTAACCCTCTCTCTGCTGCTTCGCTTACACTGAGTTGAATTCCAAACCTGACAATCAAACCTGTACTGTAAACCCGTAGAGGTTTTGATCCCAATAAACTGTAACTGATTTTTACAAACTGTGAGTAAATAGAGGAGGGGGAGGTTTCTGTGTGTTTAATTGTGTTGTCTCAAAATAGTTGGACAACTTTACATGTTGACAATTACTTTCAGGAAAAGAAGACAGAAGCAAATGTTTTGAAAATCATTACCCTGGCATCAACTTTGTAAGGGTGACAAAAGGAGAAGTAAATAATCAATCAATCTGGGGAGGTGGAGGGTGGGGATCTATAGAACTTAGCAGCAATGGCTATTGAAGGAGTTATTTCACCGGTAACAATTAAGCCATGTAAAACAGACAAGGAAAAATTAGAGTAATCTGCTGCAAAGCACCTTTTTAAAGGAACTTGTCTTGTTTTACACCCCTCCTGCACAGATCACTGGAACTCCTATCAACATCACCTCCACTCAGCTCACACACTGACACCCGTAAGGTGTTAAGAAGGATTTTATACTAATTAAGAAAAGCATGGCAGATTCAAGGACTTAGAACCGACAGAAGCAAGGCAGAGAAAATGCTCTTTACTTCACGGACTGACAGCTTTCTTTCTTTCGCCAAGCAGTCATTAACAGGACAGACTGTCTTACTGGGAGTTTTTACCTCTGCCTATTAACCTCTCCTACTGCCAGCTGAGGACTAATTAAGTTGTCAGGGAGCTAGAACGTAGAAGGAGAAGGTAATTTGAATTCACTAAAATAATAGGACTGGTTCAATATCACAAAAGCAGGGGATCTGGCCAACACTGCAAGTTTTTCCATTAGAAACCAGGATCACCTAATTTTCTTATGATTAATCCATGCAAAGTGAAAAGAACCACTAGGAGAACAAATATATGAAGGCCGACAATCTACAATCTTGATCACATTTTTAATCTTTAAAAAAATCCTGTCCACATCACCTCCACTCAGTTCACACACTGACAACTGTAAGATGTTAAGAAGGATTTTATACTAATTAAGAAAATCATGGCAGATTCAAGGACTTAGAACCGACAGAAGCAAGGCAGAGAAAATGCTCTTTACTGACCGTCTTTTACACATCCTCCTTTATTCGTACCTCAAACTCCAAGGATTAGTTCACATCATTTACATTTAAATTGGTACCTCTTTTTTTCCATTACATGTGAACAGCATGACACTGTTTATTTGCTTCTGCTTAGACTGGCAGTCCCCATGCTATCTATTCCAACACAAATTGCTCTTGAAAAGGACAGCAAATTAATGTTGCACGCAGTCAAAAAGACCATATTAGTAAATAAATAACTGAGAAAATGAATTACTTGCAGTGAAAAGCAAAACTGAACCCAATAGGTTAGATGTTAGGCAATGTGTTAGTTAGATCAATTAACTTTATATAGGCACAATTCATAAGCTGACACATTTCCAGAACCCCGCTACTTGCTCTTTAATCTGCTGCAAATAGCAATGAATATTGTCATGCTTTGTTTATTGTTACTATCCATTTGTTCCAGACTTCAAACCCCAGTCCAGGAAGTATTAACTTATCTTTAACGGCAAAGCTGGTTTTGTAATCAAAGTACTTGTGGATGGGAGTTCTGTGATGGATAAGCCTACCCCTGCCCTGTGCGGTGTCATGCTTCCGCGAGATTCAGTTGGTTTATAACATTAGCACAAACAACTTAGAAAAATACAGAAATATACAATAGGGGAACCAAACTGGATAGAGAAACTACACCTTAAAGTTTGATACAGTTACAAGCAGAGATAACTAAAAACACCTGGACCTAAAAAACTGTCATTATACATTTCTGGGATACGCTATTATATCACAATGCATTTTGGCAAAAAAAAACAGCAATGGCCACATACACAAATAACTTGAGGTTTACTTGTATTTACTTTTTTAAGGTCATAGCTGCCACTTCAAATGTTCAGCTGTAAACCTTTGAGTGCGTGGTCACCTTTTTCTCCTTACTGTATTAAGTGATTGGAGTTACGGTACAAAGTCAGTTGAAGGAAAAAAAGTGGGTACCTACCTCCACAAAATAGAAGCATGGCAGCAGTGTGAGGCTGTCTTTTGGTGGCTTCTTCTTGGGTTTGTCTTTGGGCGAAATCATGGTGATGTCCAGGCAGAAACAACCTAAAACCACACATCCAGTTATTGAAACCTGGAGCATTTGCCAACCAAGTTAACGTAGATTCTCACACATATTATGTACAATGGGTGCACATTTATTCATCTTAAAGAAAACCCTTGAATAAACAACATACTGAACAAGATTCATTTATAATTCCTAGGTTTTCACATTCAACACATGTATTTAACTAGGAAGTGATTTGGGACATATGCATGGTAGAGGGACCTGGAATAAAGGTAGAAAACAATACAACAGCATTGACTGCATACTAAGATGGGCTTTTTCGATGGCATTAGCACAACATATTTTTAACCACTGAATATGACAATTTCTAGATATTGGCCTTATCTATATATACACATGGCATATATTTGAACTCCACAGGGATCAGGGTGATTCTAATGGAATCAGCTTTTAAGATGTGTGACCAACTGTGATAAAAAAAAAGCCTTCTCCCATAGTGCTGTACTAGTCCTGAAAGCCTGGAGCGCAAATACACTCAAAACCACAGGCAAGTCGTGTGCAGCGGGGGCACAAAACTGGTCAAACAGAATTAGCAGTGGGCAAGTCAGAGCCAGTTTTCTCATCCTTGGCCAAATCCAGCATCTGGAATCCCCCTGCCCTGATTTAGCCCTGCAGTCTCCAGAACTGCTCTTCTTACCAGAAAGATATTATTCAGTCAAACATGGCATCAATCCATCAAGTTTAATTATCTAAAGCCTTATCATGGCAAGCTCCATCTCCAATCCTTTCTTGGATGTGTGCGTTACAACAGGCATGGTGCAAGTACAGGGGAAGAATAATATGTTTGAAACAGTTCATTCATTTTCAGTTTCTGATCTCTAAAGACAGCATTATGATTGAAGTGTCTACTGGGAGTTTAGGGGTAGGGTATACTATGACCCCGGTATGACCCAGAGCTGGACAGCGAAACCCCCCTCGACCTCATATGGGGGCTTCGGACTGACAGCTTTCTTTCTTTCTTTCGCCAAGCAGTCATTAACAGGACAGACTGTCTTACTGTTTTTTTTTTTTTACCTCTGCCTATTAACCTCTCCTACTGCCAGCTGAGGACTAATTAAGTTGTCAGGGAGCTAGGAGGTAGAAGGAGAAAGTAATTTGAATTCACGAAAATAATAGGACTGGTTCGATGTCACAAAAGCAGGGGGATCTGGCCTAGCACTGCAGGTTTTTCCATTAGAAACTAGGATTGCTTAATTTTCTTATGATTAATCCATGCAAAGTGCATAGAACCACTAGGAGAACAAATATATGAAGGCCGACAATCTACAATCTTGATCACATTTTTAATCTTTATAAAAAATAAATTGTTAAAAAAGCTGTGCTGGATACAATGAAAGAAATCAAAATGTAAGGCAATTGCAAAACCCTAATCTGTTTTAAAAATAAAAAAAGCCGGTCAGATGTTTTAAACTGAAGAAGAGATCCACTCCATGTGAGCTTATGAGCAGCAGAAAGGTCTGGACTGAGGAAAACCCATGAGCTGTTCCTCGGGCTCCAAGAGCAAATTTAGAAGAACAAAAGGAGTAATTTGTTTAAAGGAAGGCTGTTTCCTTGACCGAGGATGCTAGCTGCCTTGAATGTCTTTTTTTACCGAAAACAGTTCTACAGAAAAAAGGGTCCATTAATATGTTCTGTTTTTCTTTGAGCGAGTTTACAAGAGCGAAAGACAAGGCTCTGAACATGAAAACAGCTCTGTTCTGATGGGGATACCAGGAGTGCGCACCATAAGTGTGAGTTCATTTAAACACAAAAAGAGGGTTCTGTCAGAGAAAAGGCTATTCAGTCCATCGAGGATCAATCATCCTTCAGCAAGCCAAGTTGAACAGAGTCAAGGTTGTTGCCAGAAAGGACCAGCTTGCCTCCAGTAAGGGAAAGCAAATGAATGAAAAGGGAAATTAAATGCACTGAGAGAGACTGCTTTCTCATTGAGATCTTCATTCAGAGGTAAGAACAATTTACATTCATACGAAGGAAACCATGAGGTGTGAGAAAGCCTGTTTTTATCTATCGGCTGGGACAATGACCTGTTCGTTTATTAAGAAAACTGACAACAAAGGCTGCCGGGGGTAGATAATGTGAGCTAGTCTACAATAAGTTGGAAATGGAAAATGGAGAGAGAGACAGATAGAGAGAGGGAGCAGGAAAGAGAAATAATAAAATAATGATTCTCTCCCACAGCATAAAGGAAACAATTTACTACTACTGATGTGAATTTCATGTGTATATTTATACTACCCTGTTTGTTTGTGCCACAATCTGCTTTTTAATTGATGTCACTATTCTTCAATGACTCAAAACAATGTAGCATTATTCAAGCACATGTGTCTATAATTAAAATAAAATAAAACACGCTTACGATCCACATTTCCTTTCCACATATTTTTAACCAACCATCCATCTATTTTCAATTACAGCTTCATCTAGTACAGGATCACAGTGAAATCCAGCATAATCCAGTGGACACAGGGAACAAGGCACAGTACACCCTGGATAGATCGCCAGTCCATCGCATTGTAGCACACCTACACACCTACAGGGCAATTTAGAAAAAACAATCCATTTAAACAGTCTGTCTTTGGGTTGTAAGATGAAAACTCTCAACAAAAACCCACGCAACCATGGGGAGGACAAACTCCACACAAGCACCCAAGGCCGGAAACTAATCCAGGTCCCAGGAGCTGTGTATGGCAGCAGTGCTAACAGTGATCTATCCATGATACCTTAATATCATGGCCATTTTGGCAGCTTTCAGAGATATCTTCCAGCACTTGCAAAAGATCATGTTAACCTTAACTTAACAGGACAAAATAAAACCATCCCAACCCTATACTGAGAGGAATAGGACTGCCAACCAAATGTTTCAAAATTAGTGAGCCTGGGTTCCCTTTTCAACAGATTTTGGTAGACTGAAGACTGGAGGGAATCTTACAGTGTATTGAATTCACCATGGTTCAATAGCAAAATGACTTTCTCTTCTTCTATCTGACAAAATAACCTATAACATGTGGGTCAGCTTGTCAGTCAGTTTTTCACTGCTCGCCATTGGCATTCACTGAAGAGATATCTTATATTTTACAGCCATTCCAATTTACTTGCTTGTGAAAGTGACAGACTTTTAACTACTAAACATTGAGGAAGCATTACTGCTGACAGTTATATTGGTCATGTTTTAGCAAGCCTGTTATGACAATGTTGAGGTAATTCCACTGGCAAGGTGTGGTAAGTTTGTGCATTTGTGTGTTGAAGGGGAGACATTTACAAGCTTACAAAGCCACTGTGTGGGTCATCACGATTATTATTTAAAAGACCACTGTTGAAAATCAGATCAGAAAACCAATTTGCTGCATAAAACTGAGACATTTGTGTAAAGCAGGAGAGAGAAATTAACAAATCCACTTTAAAATATATTTGACTTGGTTTTATTCAATTTAACTGTACTATACTAAACCCAATGGATCTGGCATATAGTGAGGTGGGAAGGAAGCTACCTGGGTTGAACTGTAACCCTGCTGGGATAAACAGTTATGACTGAAAAGGAGGATATGACCACAGATAGTGAACTGGATACTACAGTGACATGCATGAGTGAGCTGGACACAGTAAATATAAAATAGCTATAACTATATCTATGTCTATCTAACATTCATCCAGCAGTGGATCAATATAGGCTGATGGTGATGATATATACACACATTCACCTCTTCCCTGGCGATTAGTCTAATATATTCCCATACACTTTTAATCCACAATGGCGTTGGTATACCCAGGGTGGTAATGCTGAGAAGACGGAATCTGCATTTTTTTATAATGAAAATGCCATACCACATTCTCTGCAGTGGTACTACAGGCTTTTCAAGAAGAATGTACTGTAATGCAAGTATTGCATAGTGGAAAAATACCTCATATAAGAGGTGGTATGATATAACATAATATACAATAACCATGTTGGGGTGAGTTCATTATTTTTTGTTTTGCCTAGTAAAAGACATCCATAAAGCTGGAAGAATCATCAGACACACTTAAAATATAATAATAATAATAATAATAATAATAATAATAATAATAATAATAATAATAATAATAATAATAATAATAATAACCAGTCTAAATGACCAAGCACATTTTTAAATAAAAAGTGACAAAGGGATTGTACGCATCAGTTTGTATCTTTACCTGTCTTTGATGTGCCTGCATGGATATCCTTTTTGACACACAGGTGCATTCATATCGCTGTCAGACTCACATGTCCCCGTCTATCTACCTACAGATATCGCACCCATCTACAAAACACAGTAATTAGTTTTTCAACGTAGGCTACATCATATCAAGCGCTCCGCCGGGACTGTCTCAATAGCACTACATCCTAATAAACGGTTGTCTCAGGTCGTTAATAGGGGAAACCTGCATTGGGCTCAAACATACCGATGGGGAAAGAAAGCGCAGGTTCTATTGGAAGGGTCAACATTCTGTCCGGTCCAGGAGCACAGAACCGGACAGGTGGACAGGGGACGTGTGCTGAGTCTCAATTCCTGGCTTTTGCTGCCTGGTTGTTGTCCACTGAGCAGCTCTGGGGTTTCTATCGGGATCTGGGGGTGGTATATCAGGCTTCCTGCAGTTAGGAACACCGCAGTACCGAGAGAGAAAAAAAAAAAAAAAAAGCGCAACCCAGCCCCTGTTAAGGCACCTAGCTTTTCGCAACTGCACTTCTTCGATACCAAGACGTCCAAATCACATTTATTTGATTACTTAGTTGTGGCTAAAATATTTCAAAACAGTAGATGCTTAAATTCAGAATCAAGCAAAACTGCTGATAGAGATGGTGACAATCTATTATTAAAAACATGATGTTGCAAACATTTACATATATTTTAATAGCGCAATAATAACAAGTATTATTATTATTATTATTATTAATAATTATTATTAAAATGATTAGCAGATTTCTAATTTGGTCTTATTAAGGTTTTTCTGATGGATGTTCCTTTCCATTTTAGCAAATGACTTCTGGGAAAATGAAACACCCTGTCATGATACATTAATATTAAACGCGCTTTAATTTATCATTAATTGTTTTTAATGTATCACCATCATTACTCCATATGCAGCGATGCAAATAGAAAGAAGGTAAAATATTATTCAGAGGTAAAATCCTTCTCGCAATTAAAAAAAAAAAAAGTAGGTCAGGACAGAATTCGTTTTTAAAATCTATTTCTAAAACTATTTCTAAACCTGAAGCAGCTCTAGTGATGCACTGGTCCGATACCGTTTAAAAATAGGTGCATCCTTCTGCAGACCACGCTTTGATGTCCACTGCTGTCAGTCAGCCATGCACCTGTGCTAGACTATAGACACACACGACAGAAATGGAGGCATGTCTCACCTTTCTCCTTTCTCCAACACCCTGAAACAAAAGTAGAGATTTTTCAAGGAACAGCACTCTTCTCGTTTTTGTTTTTCTGCTTGATGTTTTTTTCTATCCTTCCTGCTACAATTTCTCCAGCTGCATCTCAATCCATTAGGCTGTCCTTTTCATCGGAGCAGATGAATAAACCTCGGTAGCCTGCAGGATAACACAGTAGCCCGTATTTCGTCCGTCGTGAGCTTCTTGCTTTCTGAGCGATTGCAAATGAATAAATAGTCACACATAACAAGGTGCCAGGGTTGTCCCGGGCCTCTTGCCTCCTGCCAGCTCTTTTGAATGGACCCGCGAACCCACTGCGAGATTTGGGAGGTGTTTGCAAGGACTGAAGGGTGCAATCCAATGCTAGAGCCGGCGAGAGGTTGTAAACGGCATTGCTTTGCACTGGAGCATCATGAACACAAAGCCAGTGTGAGAAGAAGAAAAAAAAAAGGAGGTGGAGGGGTGGGAAGGCGGTCTCTTTCCTCACACACTCATTTGGGAATCACACATATTCACTCTCTCTCTCTCTCTCTCTCTCTCTCTCTCTCTCTCTCTCTCTCTACCAAGGCTGCATTCCCTCCCATCCTCATATTTCAGCTTGTGGTCTCCATAGAGAAATCCCAACCCGGCATGACAATAATAAGGACAAAGGAGTGGAGACGGGGAGCATTGAGGGGGGTGGGGGGGTCTCCGTCTGTGGCCACAAAAGGCAAGCTGTGCAAAACATAATGAATGAAGTTAATGAGATTTTTTATTTTTCTTCTGCAGATGTCACGTCTATTTTTTACACTTAACCTCCTATAAGTATCCCTTTCCCCCGCCTCTATCTTGAAGTCCCGACTCACATTCACTTGAATATTTGTGTAGCCCAGGACAGGATATTTGACAAATAGTGTTGTCTTTTTCTTTGCTTCTTTAGGTTTTAAACGTCCGGGACCAATCAATAAAATGTCAAGGTCCTGTATCTCTTTTAACGTCCACTTTTCCCTTTGGTTTTTATGTTTCAGATCGGTGTTTTTTTATTTTTTATTGTTATGTAGGAGTTTAACAATACAAAAACAAGACAACATTAAACAACTGTTAATTATGCCCACACTAATCGTTTGATGTAGGCAATGCTACAATTAGGTATGTAGAAATATTAATACTCTTAAATTATCCAAACTAATTTTATTCTAATAACCTTTAATTAAAGTGTGTATTTTATCAGATAAAAAAATGAATGTGGAATTTACTAAAACTATATATATTTTTAATTGTATTGTTTTCTTCGCACAGTTGCTAGCGATGACGTTTTGCCTTATCGGTCTTGAACGTTATTTTGAAATGCAATGGTAAGGAGATGATAAAACTCCCACAGTTATTAATTCTTAATAACAACACAGACAACCGCATTATTCTCAGTGCAGACTACTCACGCTGAAAACTAGTGTCATTGCTGATCTATAATTGCGTTTTTTTTTAATCAGAATAATATCAACACATCCAACTTTAATTACACTTTAGTCAGTAACAATCAGTATAACGTTTTCCTTTTGCTCGATCAAGATTTTTTAACTATTTGGTTAAAACAGAGAAAGTGCCCAGACCACAATCCTCAACTGATCTGTACGATCTTTGTCGTTATATAGTTTGAATCAGTCTGCACTGGCCCCTTGAGGATTCAAAATGAAAAAAAAAAAAAAAAGGATATAGAAGAAAATAGTGTAATCAACTTTGAGATCCCAAGATACCTCTGAATTCTAAACTAAATAGTGGAAATTGCACGTTGGGAAAGAAAAAGCCCAAGACAAATTAGATATGTTGTGAGTCACACAGATAATGTAGTGTTTGAATTTCACTACTTGAACTTTTGCAGATTTTAACAGAATTGAGGACTGAGGTGAATTAAGGCCTAGTTCTGCAAAACACTTCAAGTTTTACCAGCTGTTACCTTTGTTATATAAGCTAACTTTGAGTGCTGGATACTTCACCCCAGTCGCCTTATTTTCAGTGTATTTTCACCATTCAAGTTTGAATTGCAGGAGAAGATCTCAAAATGGTTCTCCTCTGTTTCAAACTCAAAACACCAAAAAGATGTGTTCAGATTGTTCTTGTTCTCCTCTATCTCGCTTGCCTTCTCTTTCTCTCTTCTCTTGTGCTTTCCAGTCCAGTAATGATGAATTAATTTGGGGACTGTCCTGAATGAGAGTCCTGTCACTGTTTCCCCAGGAGGACCCTCCTCCTGAACTCCCAGACCCACCCCAGGGCAGGGGACAGCTGTGCTGCAGCTAATAATCACAGTCAGCCCCTGGACTCAATACCTCCCACTTTATATCGAAGCCATTAATCCCTCAGAGCTGTGCCAACTCTGGGGTTCATGACAAAAACACTAAGGATGATTTTGGAAAATGCTTTTCCTCCAGTAAATACATATCTACATAATAAGCACGGGGGTGGGACTCCTTCTCCCAGCAGGGCCCCTATTGGGCAGCTTTTGTACATGTTTTCATATGATTGGCAGGTCTTTCTCATTGTTTTATTAATTCCTTCCATGTATTTAGAACTAAGCCATGTGCCTTTATCCTTTTTAAGACCTTTTTATAAAAATAATTCTGAAATGAGGATGGCACCATGACAAACCTATTAACCTATCAATTGAGAACATTATTTGCAAACACTATACCCAAGCTGCTATATCTAGATTAGCACATTCATATTTAAGAACATTTAAGGTTTGAGTAAGGGCCCCAGCTGGAAAAGAGCACAGCAATGTTTCTGTGGGGGGCGCACAAGTCAAGAGATGACAATGTTGATCTTCCTTGCCATGCCCCTTCACCAACTCAAACAACTATTTCTAGCTCATCGATAACACTGGGATCAAAGAACAAGTGAAGTGACAGACTGAAATTAGGCAACTGGTAATACAGACCGTTGTTGGTATTTGGAAGTCCATGGCTGAGATCCTAAACAAATTTGCAAGCCTTTATGAATTTCAATGGTTCTGGATAAAGAAGAATAGTCTAGGTCTCTCAGGTGCACAGTGAGTTTCACAAGCTATTGCTGCCACAGCATTGAATTGTCATTGAACAAGACAAATTCTACACAGTAAATCCTCCATAGGCTGCTGTACTGTATGTTTTAGTCTTATTCTTGCTTCCCTCCTCAGCAACACCCAAATACCCAGAGATCAAGTTGGCAAAAAAATGTATTAGAATTCCTCAATTACACTCTCCCGATCCAGTTCCCAGCCCCTTTTATTTATCATACGGATAACCTAATTACCCAGATAACCCAGTTTCTTTGTTGTTTGCCCAAGGAGTTGTGCTTATTTATACTTCAAAGATTACACTGACAATCCCACTAAAAACATAAGGACTTAAGTAGGAATCTGGGTTTACATACAACCTCTCAACACAGAATTATCACAAGGAGTGCTGAAGGATAGTTCTTCTACACTTGTCAATTACTTGCAACAGTCTGTGTCACTGGTCTACACAGCAAATGCATTAAAATCAATACAGTCAATTTAAAGTCAATGAATGCTCACCTATTCTAGATAGTCCAGTACTTGTCAGTACCTTCAGTACCGAATCCAAACAAGACCATGGCCTGTTTCCAGATGGTACACTTGGGGTCATAGAAGACTCCTGCAAGAGAATCAAGGAGAGAGCTGCAGTGCTGGAGAGGAGTTTAGGTGCCAAATAAACAAAGCTAATGAATCAGATTGCTCACAACAATGCCTCAATAAGAGACTGCATGCAGGTTCATCCTAGCACAGATGGCCCCAATACAGGGATACACAAGAGCATATGTCTCAGAAATGCAAAATAATTAACCACACTCTGCCTCTCAGTCCTCAGTCCTTGCTCTGGTCAGCAGCACAGACCTGTTCCTGGTTGTGGAGATAGAGAGGGAGAGAAAAGCATGAGATATATAAAGTTCTCCTAACAGAATCAGTCATGGAAATTGTGTCATTATGCATTTATTATTCACGTCATTTTTGAAAATAAGTAATTATGACTATCTGTAATTTTCTCTCTTTGTATTGTTTCATTTGTGGGCAGCCTCAGAACTCCTATGGCACTGTGATGGCTCACCTTCATGGCGTAGGGGTAGGTGGCTGCAGCCTGGATCCCTCCTTTGGATTTAATGTATTCCAGGGCAATGCAAGACAATCCTCCAGAGCAGTCTCTATTTCCAGAGTTCAAGGTGCAGTCTACCAGCTGCTGTTTGCTTAGAGGGATCAGTTTGTTTGTCTTCTTCATCCACTGGGCTTCCAGAGCTCCTGCAGCACTGAAGGTCCAGCAGGACCCACACAAGTCCTGGAATGAGAAGAGAAGACAACTTAGGCGGTGAGGGTGGTTAAGAGGTAAGGGCCTTCAAGATGCTTTCCATTGACCTTAAGGCAACCATTGCCAAGGTTTGAAGAATAGTGGCATGGTAGGACTTACCTGATCCTCAACTGGAGTGATGTATCCCAGGGTCAATGCTTTTGACATTCAGATTTTTGGCCGCATCACAAAGCTCTTCAGCCATCAGCTGATTGTTGTTTCTCGTGTTTGCCCTGGACATGGTCACCTGAGTCAGGTTCACAAACTCTTCTGTGGTCTGAGTGACAGGATAGAAGAGAGAGTGAGACAGATACACAAGCTCAGCAGAGAACAGATGGCACATTGTTTGAGATGCATAAGATCATGGAGTAAAGAGGTGCTCATCAGGTCTCCCAGTTCATGCCCATTACGTATGTCTCCTTGCCCTCTTGGAATCTCTGATTGTGCTCCTCAATGGCTCTGTAGTTTGCTTCGCAGATCTCTCTTCTATGCACATCACCAACCTGAAACACAGCAACCTCTTCAGAAGCAACTCATAGGAAATACATTCCCGAACTCCTGCTTCAGCTCCCCCTACTGACTGCAGAGAGACACCTGGCAGTGTCTCCATCTCCACACCCAGCGGCAACTGCCATCAGAGCAGGAGAGTTACATTCAGTGCAATTAAAGTCCTGTACACTCAATTTGAATTAAATGTAAAGTGTAAATGTATGGGGTGCTTTATTTTACACTTAATCAATTGAAAGCCAACTTGATGCTTGAGTTACAAAAGTTATTGTGATGACATAGATTGGAAAGGAAATGTATATTCTAGGTTACTGAAAAATTATTTGGGATCATAATCACAACCTTCAATAAGCAGAATTTTCCATCAAACCAGAATGGCTTTAACAGCACCCGAGATTGTTCGACAGTTTATTTATGTCCCCACTATTGCGTGGCAAATTCCCCCAAAACAAGCAACATTCATATTCAATGATTATGCCTATATGATATCCTAATCAATTCATAATCAATACTAGCCTATATTCATCAAGGGTTTTACATTACAACAATTCTATATCCAACAATGTTTTAACACAAATAAAACTATTTTAAAAAGCAGCAAAATGAATGAAAAATTATCCAGTGATTCCACCTGTGAATTTCCTATGTACAACAGAAGAATAAATAGGGTTACATTTAAGATGTTTTATGTATATTTTATGATTGCGATTATGAATGTGAAATTAACCTTGTATTTTAACTCAAAGTAGCACATAAGCTCCTTGTAATGGAATGAGGGGGAAACACTTATTTTGTGTCAAATTATAACTAAAAAGGCTGAGTTATTTTAGAATATTCGTATAGTTGTCTTTCCGCCTCTGCTTGCCTTCATGTGATCTCGCAGTTGTTTTTTTTTCAAAAATGAAAAAAATACGTCACAGTGAGCCATTAGTCTTTCCTACGAATGGATCCTACTCCCAGCTATAAATAGGTGTATGATGACTAACGTCTACCTCCTACTCTGAGCAAGGAGTAATTTTACTCCTAAACTAACTTTTAGTGTGATTCCTAGGAGTAATTGAGATGTTTTATGCATATGGGCACAGAGCAAGAAAAATAAATAAAATGAAACTAAAATAAGCAACAGGAATGAGAGTTCCTTCACAGATTAAAAATCAGTTAATCTAATAATGCATCAGATTTCAATCAAAATGAGTCGGGACTGAACCTAGAGTAAAATGATTTACATTTACATTCCCCAACCCCCCCCCCCCATAGTGATTTATTAAACTCAAATTGCCAAATTTATGCTTTGAAATAGTTGCAGAAACCATCAGACATGCTATGATTTGGTAAAACATGCAATTTGGTTTACACACCTATGCTTTTGGACAGTCTTTGTGAAAATGCAGCCATGAGTTTTTATGAACGGTTATATATAAAAAAAAAAAAAACACTGAAGGTAGAACTCAAATTATTGCCAGCCTGGAAGAACATTCACAAAGCTATGTTCAATTTCATCTACATGAATCCTACTCGTTACATTTAGTACAAGTACACATTTAAATGGACCTTTAATTCAATCCATGTGTCCTTGTAGCTTAAATAGATTAATATAAGTCTATTTTTTCTCATTTAGATGGAATGCCAAGCTACATTAATGCAGGAAAAACATGGAAAGACTATAGGAATTAGATCACAATGTTCCAGGGGAAATTGTTGGCAGAGGAATATGCCACTTCTCCATTAATAGTGATGCTAAATAGTATAAGAGCTTACAATGACATCTTAACTGCTTTAGATGGCAAAAAAAAAAAAAAATTGCTTCCATTACATCACCAAGCAAATTAACCCCCCCCAAACTACTTCCCCAGTGAGAAACGCATGAACTGGAGTAGCATTTATGTGAAGGCAAAGAGCATTCTTTATAACAAACCTCACAGATCAAACCCTCCCTTTAAACACATCTGGGATAAGCTGGACTCCCTTAAAATTTGAGTGACTGAATGTGGGTGGACTAGTCCAATCATTATCTGAACAAACATGGATTAGAAATCTTTGAGGGAATGTAGCCAAATCAGGGTTTACAATTACATAGTGTCGGACTATGACGATCTGAAGTAAAACATGCGTTCATTCTTATGCAAAACACACTTTGAGGTATATAGTGGTCAGTCATGCACACTACCAGATTACAGAAACTGGTTTTGCAATAAAGGATTGAGAGGACCCAGTTTAGGAAATTATACAGGATTTATTAGTATACATTGATGGACATTAAAGGAATAGGAAGTCAAGGCCTCCCACACCACCCAGGTTCTTCCACACTGCATAATGTAGTCACACAAATGGGACGACTCCATACTGCCCAATGCCACAGTGATTGCCTTTGTCCTTGGTCAGACGAAGATAACCGTTTTCTCCCCAGTAGGGGCCCCAGCTGGAGAAGAGGGGAAAAAAGTCTAGCCAAGAAATTACAATGTCGATTTTGCTTTTCATGCCCCTTTACCATGAAAGTATTTCTAGCTCAACAAACTGGGACCAGAGGACAAGTCAAAGAGTGGAGAAATTTGAAGGCACCTGGAAAGACCATGACTCCGTTCCTAGAGAAGAAGCTGAAAGTCTTTGGATCATTAAGAATGATGCGCGAAGTCTCAAGGGTCTTCCTACAGTTCAAGTTAAATGACAGCTCACCTGTTCTTGATGGTCCAGTAATTTTCAGTACCTACAGTACCAAATCCAACCAAGACCATGGCATGATTCTGTTTCCAGATTGTACACTTGGGGTCATAGAAGACTCCTGCAAGAGATTCATGGAGAGAGCTGCAGTGCTGGAGAGGAGGAGTTTAGGTACAGATTGAAGAGCGAGTGCTCCGATTCACGAGTTTTGGTTTGCTCACAACATTAACTCAAAACGGAAACTGCATGCAGGTCCATCTTCACCGAGATGGCCCTCAATACTGGGATACACAAAAGCCTGAATATAGGGATCAAACTACTCTGAATACCTCCCCAAAAATGGCAAAGTATTAACCACACCTCCTCCCAGATTAAACTCCCTTCATTTGTGCAGAGATCTAGACTGAACAGGCAGCTCACCTTTGAGGTAGAACTGGAATTTGATGGTTGTGGAGTCCATGGTGATTGCGACTGGCCCAATTGTTACCAAAGCATCTTCCAGGGCCTGTTCATCACCGAAGGGGAGGTACTTCCAGTCCTTGACTGTAGTGACAAACTTGCTCTGGTTAGCAGCACAGACTTTTTCCTATTTGTGGAAAGGGAAGAGGAGGCTTCGTTAAAGAATCTGCATCTTTCTAAAAGGAGTCATAACTTATGCAAATTATATCATTCATTTTGTTTTCACATCCTTCTTAAAGTCATGACAGATTTCTGAGCAGCCACAATACTCCTTGCAACACTCAGCTCGCTCACCTTCATTGCGTATGGGTAGGTGGCAGCAGCCTGGATCCCGCCATTGGCTTTAATGTATTCATACGCAATGCAAGGTAATCCTCCAGAGCAGCCTCGATTTCCAGAGTTCAAGGTGCAGTCCACCAGCTGCTGTTTGCTCAGAGGTATCAATTTGCCAGTCTTCTTCATCCACTGGGCTTCCAGAGGTCCTGCAGCACTGTAGGCCCAACAGCACCCACACAAGCCCTGGGAAGGAAAGAGGGCAACTCATGCAGTGAGGGTGGCAGAAGGCAAGGGCCTTCTCCTTGTCCTTAAGCCAGCCATTGCCAAGGTTCACAGAAGGAAAGGAGTCATGTAGAACTTACCTGATCCTCTAGAGGAGTGATGTAGCCCAGGGTTCTGTAATCAATACTTGTGACATTCAGCTTTTTGGCCGCATCACGGAGCTCTTCAGCCGTCAACTGATTGTTGTCCGTTATTTTTACACTGGACATGGTCACGTGCGTCAAGTTCACAAACTCTTCTGGGGTCTGAGGGACAGGAGAGAAGAGAGTCAGATACACAAGCTCATCAGGAAGCAAAACTCACTTTGAGATGCAAGAGATCAAGGAGGAAGATGTTCACCAGGTCTCCAAATTGGTTCATGCCCATTATGTACGTCTCCTTGCCCTCTTGGAATCTCTGATTGTGCTCATCAATGGCTCTGTAGTTTGCTTCCCAGATTTCTCTTCTCTTCACATCCCCAACCTGAAACACAGCAACCTCTTCAGAAGGAACTCCTAGGGAATACATTCCCAAAATCCTGCTTCAGCTCCCCCTACTTGCTGTAGAGACACCTGCTAGCATCTCCATCTCCACAGCCAGTGGCAACAGACATCAAAGCATGAGTTAGAAGTACAGGAATGGCACTGTACACAATTTGAATTAAATTTAAGGCGAGTTATGGAGTGCTTTATTTTACACTGAATCAATGGAGAGCCAACTTGATGCTTTTACCCACAGACTAAACAAGCAACAGAAAATCTAAAGACATTTTCAGGACACAGTTGAAATATCAGTTAAGGTCAACACTATTCCAGTGTCTCCGCACTCATCACAATCAAGGACAATTTTCCACACTGTATGCCTCTCACCCTCATATGTTTCTGGAATTTTATACTCCAGTTTTTCCATTCAGAGTCCAGCCAAGGCTCCAGGCAGGTGACCACATTCATGTAGAGAGCCACAGAGGGCAAGATCCAGACAGTTTGCATGTTCATCCTGCTATAAAGAAAGACAGACCTGTATAACATGGGAGGCAGTCTGTATGGAGCATCTGTGACGCATGAATGCCATCTCAGAAGAATCCATTCCATACTGCTAGGATTCTAAACTTGGGGTTATTTTGACTGTATAGATGAGTATTTATGGGTGGCATGCAAGACACTGATTTTGCTCACACTTAAGCAAAACAGGGTTCTGTCAAGTTCTCACTCTTCAGAATTTCAAACAAAAGATGAATACAGATCCAGCTTTTTAAAATCAAATGCTCAAGTTCTCATAGCACTATCCAGGGTATTACAGCCCACCCTGCATCGATTAGTTGTACCTACAATCCTACACCGTTTAAAACTCAACGGTAATTATACTCGCCTAGGTAAAAACAAATGAATGATTAAAATGTACATCAATTAGCAGCATCTGCCCCCATTTCAGATTATTGCTCATTGCCCATGCACTATAGATAAGCAAAGTAATGCAAGTATACCTATATGAATCTAAAACTAAAGTGTACAATTACTCAATTCAATTTCAATACATTTCACAAACACCCCACCTAAAGGAGTCCAAAACAATTACCCACTGTAATATTTCACGTGATCTTGCTGCTTTTTATATTTTATTATTCAGTTTATGCCAGTGGAGGCCATCTACAGTGTCCACAAACGTGTTCTTAAATACAGCTAACTTAGACCGACGACTACTTGTGGCAACATTGTGTTAACAGGGCAACTATTAGCATTCCATTTAGCTTTAAAAGTTTCTACGAAGTGAATGCAAGGTTTCCAATTGATAGGGTGACCAGATTTTAAAAATTAGAAACCGGCACATATTGGCAATTGACTCTTGAGAAACCCCGTTTACAAAAATTACATACGTTTACGACTTGCACCGTGATCCAGATTAACATGGACATTTCTGGGATACTTAAAGATTGTCCATTATTTCTCTGCCGGAGATTAAAGCCGCAGATCAGTGGTTGTGTCCGCTTGTATTGCTCACGTCCGTGTGTTAGTATGCAATATACAGTCAGCCTATAGTATATGTAGCGGACTTGGCAGAACGTTTTAAGGACTAATACATTGATATAGTATAGGAATACTGGATCCATAACTTAGTAAAACTTTCACAAATTCAGAGTCAGCATTATAACCTCCACATAAGCTTATATCAATTACAATAAGTGTTGATAAACGAAAGGGGATTCCTTTCAAACGTCTGCCAAGAAATAAATTGGGGGGGGGGGAATCCTTCAAAGCGATTGGCTGCATACATGATTGACAGCTACTCATCACAATCCATGGTCCGGTTCTCCAGCCTCCATCCTCACGTCCCTCTCATACAGAACAATTTTAATGTGGTGGCAGAGGTTTTTATATGCTTGCAAGGGGTTAGGTTTAACTAGCAACAAACCGTGCAAGACCGTGATAAGCAATGGCTCAGTTGATGAAATAAAAAGTCCACAAAATAATTACACGAATTTTGTGTATAACTAACGTTATATCTATATTCTGGCAGATGCACGCAACGAAAGTGCATGCGTTATCTTGCGGGAAAAAAACATTGCCTTTATACTATCCATTTGACGGTAAAGATTTAAAATGTTCAACTAAAAGGGTATTATGGAGTAGCCTTCTAATACTCACACAACAGGGCGGCCACTTCAGTATGTAACACGTCTGTTTCAAAGAAAGTGAAGGGTGAAGGGAGTTAATATACCGTTTTAGCGGAGACGTGCTCACTTTTTCTATGGGGGAATATAATGTATTTCAAATAAATGTTGTCTTGTGTGATTATGATTAGTGGCTACGTAAACATATTTATTTATTTTTATAATTAAATAATATGATTCATATTGTATTTATTGTGGGCATGTAGAATATGTATATTTATAGAGCCATTGGCTTAATAAATGGTTTAGCCCAGGGGAGGGTCTAATTGAAGCAACCTCAGCTGGCGAACTTGGCATTGGTGAAATGTAAAACAATATATATAATCAATCAATCAATCAATCAATCAAGCATTTAGAGCAGTGGTTCACTACCTTGTTCCGGGAGAAACGCCTACCCTGCTGGTTTCTGTTCCAACCGAGCTCTTAATCACTTAATTAAACCATTAATTTAACTATTAATTTCCAAAATAAGAATGCTATAATTGTATTAAACAATAGGGGTTTAAAGATAAAAAACAAAAAAAGTCAAATCAGACACCAAAGCGTATCATCCCATTCACTCCCATACTACATATAAGTCCTTATCGCTGATCATAGTATAAGCTCAGCTGTAACTGCACTGGCCTCTGTTCTCTGAAGCACTTGGAAGAGATGTGGAGCCACCCAAGTTTCAGTGAAGCAGGAAAAGAGGAGGTAACCTATTACATGCAAAATACTGTATATTTTCTAACACAATGTGATTTTATTATAGAAACCCACATACTGGAGAGAGATTTACATAAAACCACATCTGTGAAATTCTTATTCAGAAATTGAAAATTGCTTACGTGATTTCAAATCTACCAAAGCTACCCAATAATTACAGCATTTTCTTTTACACATTTTCTTAGATGAAATACTGAAAAACATTTATTTGCTTTAGTCGGCAGTGTAAGGAGAAATGACTTGAGAAAATTGTCCAGGAAATTAATATCAGTATTGAAGAAGCCAATATGGTGCAAACCTTGTTGTATTACTTCTTAAACAGAAGGTTATGTTTCATTTGTTAGAATGGAAGTACAGGCCTACTGCATGACCATTCAGTGCTGGTTTTCTAATGCAGCATTATCAAGCCCCATTAATTAGGATCCTCCACAATAAGACTCCAAAGTGTGGACTTGAATGTTGTATGTATTGACTTGGGGTCTCCTGTTAGGATCATGACTACACCACTGCTCATTGGGCAGGTGGGTAAAAATCCTCCAAGATGTCCAAAATTATTTATAATGTGGAATAACTCTTCACCACTGTGTTATTATGGTCAAACAAATTATTAATGTGTTCATTCTTATGCAAAATGCACTTGGAGGTCTACTGCTGTCAGTCAGTGATGTCCACTGAAAGACAGACACAGAAACAAGAAGAGTGGGTTTGCCAATAAAGGATTCATGGGACCCAGTTTAGGAAATCACACAGAAGACACCTTGATGTTCTTCAGTGGAATGTGATTATGTATTAATTATAATAATACATTAATGGACATTAAAGGAAGGGGAAGTCAAAGCCCCAGTTATTCTTCACACTGCACCTATCACCTGTGGAAGAGGTGATAAGGAAGTTCTGTGCATACTCGCCCATGGGAGGAACTGGCTCCATTCGGTCTGGTGCAGACTGCAGTATGTACAAAGGAAACATCTGATCTCTTGGTCCAGTCTCTCCATTTGTCCATTGGACTTCAGAAGAGACTGATGTTTATATTAAACAAGCAGAAGAAAGCAGACCAAACCTGCGAGGTGAACTGAGGACCTTGGTCAACCCATAAAACCAGAAGACCTAAGAAAATAGACATTCATTGGTGGTAAGAGCAGTGGGGAGTCCCTTAAGGGGAATGAGTCTATAGGCTTTGGAAAACCAGTCTGAGGATGGTGGTCAAGCTGTTGGAGATCAGTGAGGAAATAGATAGAGATATGGGACCATGGTCTGTGTAAAATGGGAAAAGGTTCCAGAAAGCCTGCTGGGAGTTTGTGAGGGGTCTTGGCTTGGGCACAGGAGGACCATGCAACAGCAAAATGAGTAACATCCTGCTGGAAGGAGGGCCACCAACACTTGTTGAACAAGAGAAAGCATGTGACACCGGGATGACCTGTAGTAGTGAAGGAATGGAGCCAGTGAAGAAGTTGTGGACGTACTGAAGAGGGAACATATTGACGGGAGGCAGGACAAGTTGCTGGTTCCATAGTGAAGGCCTGTTGTATATGGTCAGTTATTTCCCAGCGAACAGGAGACACGAAGCAGGACGGTGGTAGTATGGGGTCTGTGGAGCCAATGATGGACTGCGTATTGAATTGTTGAGAATGAGCGTCTGCTTTGATATGTTTGGAGCCAGGACGATAGGTGAGCATGAATAAGAAGCGTGTAAAAAACAAAGCCCAAGCGTGCCTGACGGGAGTTTAATCAGAACTAATCTACTCCAGGTTACAGTGGTCAGTGAGGACAAGAAAGGGATGATGGGAACCCTCCATCCAATGCCTCTACTTCTCAAAGGCAAGTTAAATGAAAAGGAGTTCCCAGTTGCCAACATCGTAATTCTTCTCTGCAGGTGAAAGTTTTCTGGAGAAGAAAGTGCAGGGGTGTAGTTTCGGCGGAGAGCCGTGATGTTGCGACAACACTGCCCCTACTCCTGTTTCTGAGGTATCTACTTCCATCACAAAGGAGACAGAGGGATCTGGGTGTGCTGGTGAAGAGTGCTTTGAGCAGGGCAAAGGCATCTGTCCAGTTCAGTGTGCGCCTTTGAGTACAGAGGTCAAGGGAGAAGCCACAGAACTGAAGTCTCGAATAAGTCTCAGATAAATTTGAAAAGCCCTGGAATCTCTGCAATTCTTTGACGATCAATCAACTACGACTCCCTTTTTATCCTGGTCCTTGTGGACACTGTCAGCACTGGCAGTGAAATGCACATTTTTTGGCATTGACATTCCACTCATTCTACATTTTAGAACCTGGCGGACCTGAGCGATGTGTTCAGAAAGGAGTTTGGGAATAAATCAAGATATCGTCAGTGTACACAATGACAAAACAATGTAGAAAACTTCTCAGTACATCTTTGACGAAAGCCTGAAAAACAGAGGGAGCATTGATTAAACCAAAGGGCATGACCAGGTATTTGTAATGTCCACTGTTGGTAATGAATTCCATCTTCCATTCATCACCCTCTCTGATTCTTTTAAATTATATCCACTGCAGAGGTCCAATTTGGTAAAGTATCTGGCTCCTTGAATCTGTTCCAGAGCAGCAGGCACCAGAGACTAAGGAATGTGTGAGACAGGGTTAGAATCTGGGGGATGATGACCTCCGGTGGCAAACTGGAGAAGTATGCAGTGAAGATGTAAAATTACTAGAAAGATAGATGGATAGAATAAGCTTTTTCAGCGTTTTCACAGTAATTTGAATTGGGCAGGGGGGCGTAAACAGTGATAGTTTTCAGTAAGACATCAGCATTGTGGAATTCCTTTGCACAGAATTTAAAATGTATTTATTGTTCACTCAATACGTTTTGTGGTTATGCGGTAATGAAGGTTGTCATTCATATTCAATTATTACGAATTATTACATTCTGTTATTCATTATAGTGTTGTAGTTTTTTTGGTTATTATGGTTGTTATTTCCTACCCAGTTATCAGCAAAAATAAAGCTGAATGGTTAGTTAGAGGGAGGGTCTTATTGAGGCCAGGTTATATAAGACCTCAGTTAGCGGCATATGTGTTGGTGAGAGGTAGTAAAACATCCCATAGCGAGTGGAGCATGATTTGTTTTCCTTGTTGGAAGGTTATGTTCCTTATTTAGATTTTTGTTGTTAAATAAGATGTTGATATTTTGTTATTCCCCTGGTGTTAGGATCATAATTAGACCACTGCTCACAGGACAGGTTGGCACAAACCCTCCAGTTATATCCACTGAAAGACCACAGAAATTAAAAGAGTAGTTTTGCAAATATAGGATTGACAGGGCCCAGTTTAGGAAATGATACAGAAGACACCTGGACTTTCTTCAGTGCAATGTGATTATTTATTAATTGGAATAATACACTGCCGGACATTGAAGTAAGGAGAAGGAGAAGGAAGGCAAGCCCCCGTTATCCTCCACGACGCAGGATGTGGTCACACGAATGGGACGACTCCATACTGGCCAATGCCACAGTGGGTAGCTTTGTCCTTGGCCAGACGAAGGTAGCCATTCTCTCCCCAGTACAGGCCCCAGCTGGAAAAGAGCAGAGCAATGTTTCTGTCCCTTTAACAAAACAAACAACTATTTCTAGCTAATGAACAAAACTGGGACCAAAGGGCAAGCCAAGGGAAGTGAAGTGGCAACTGAAATTAGAAGGCACCTGGAAACACAGACCTTTGTTGGAATTTAGAAGAATCCTAAAAAGTAGCTTGATGATGTCTTTGGATGGGTAAGAATAATGCATAAGTGTCTTTCTACTAAACATCTCTACACACCCAATGTCGTAAAGAAAAAACTATCAAGTTAAAGTAAATGACAGCTCACCTGTCCTTGATGGTGCAGGTACTTGTCAGTACCTGCAGTACCAAATCCAACCAAGACCATGGCGTGACTCTGTTTCCAAATGGTACACTTGGAGTTTAAGGTGTCGGCTAATTAAAGCTCATGAATCAGAGAGCTCACTCTCTTCATTCTTTCCACAGATGGCCCTGATACTGGGATACACAAGAGCATGAATCTTGGGGAAAAAACATCTCAGAAATGCCAAAGTATTAACCACACTCTGCCTTCCGGCCCCCCCGACCCCCCCCTCCATCCATTCATCCATTCGTGCAAAGATCGAGACTGAAAAGGCAGCTCACCTTTGAGGTAGAACTGTAAATTGGGGGTTGTGGCATCAATGACAGGCCCAATGGTGACCAAAGCGTCTTCCAGAGCCTGTTCATTACCAATGGGGGTGTACTTCCAGTCCGTGACAGTGGCGGTAGACTTGCTCTGGTCAGCAGCACAGACTTGTTCCTGGTTGTGGAAATGGAAAGGGAGAGGAGAGGATGAGATATATATGCTTAACAGAATCAGTGTCCTTCTAAAAGGAAGCCACCATGAAATCATGCAAATTGTGTCACTAAGGATTTATTATGAATGTCTTTCATGAAATATATATTCCTGAACACTATCTGTCTATTACTTCATTTGTGGGCAGCCTCAGTACTCCTGTGACACTCTGAGTGGCTGCAGCCTGGATCCCTCCTTTGGTTTTAATGTATTCATAGGGAATGCAAGGCAATCATCCAGAGCAGCCTCTATTTCCAGAGTTCAGTCAAAGTGCAGTCCATCAGCTGCTGTTTGCTCAGAGGTATCGGTTTGTTTGTCTTCTTCATCCACTGGACTTCCAGAGGTCCTGCAGCACTATAGGGCCAGCAGGACCCACACAAGCCCTGGGAGGAACAGAGAGGAAAACACAAATTATGAGGAGTGACAAGAGTCAAGGTCCTTCAAGACTCTTCGCATTGTCCTTAAGGCAGCCATTGCTAAAATTTGGAGACGGAAAGCAACCTGTTAGGACCTAGCTGATCCTCAATTGGAGTGATGTATCCCAGGGTCCTGTAATCAATACTTGTGACGTTCAGTTTGCTGGCCGCGTCACGAAGCTCTTCAGCCGTCAGCTGATTGTTGCTTCTCGTGTTTGCCCTGGACATGGTCACCTGAGTCAGGTTCACAAACGAGTGAGAGAGACAGACGGACACACAAGTTCAGCAGGGGGAAGAATGCACTTTGTTTGAGATGCAGGGCTCCTGCTCTCCCCTTCTCTCCTCTTCTCTGTCCCCCCTCTCTCTCCTCTATCTCGACCCACAGCTTTGAATTCCATGCAGTGGAAATCACCTCTCCCTCTCACCTCTTCCTTCTAGTCCTCTACCATCCACCTGGTCCACTCACCTCCTTCCTGGATGAACTCGACTTTCTTCTCTCCTCTCTCCTCTCTCCCCTCGCTGTCCTCACCTACCATCCTCCTGGGAGACTTCAACATCCACCTCTCCAACCCTTCCCACTGTGCCGGATTTAATTCCTCTCCTTCACTCCTTTAACTTCTCTCTCTCCCCATCTCCCCCCACTCACAGGGCTGGCCGCCAGCTAAACCTCATCTTCTCAAGAGGCTGTTCCCCTTCGACACTCTCCGTGACACCCATGGACATCTCGGACCGCCACTTTATTTCCTTCTCCCTTTCCCTTCCCTCCCTCTCCTCTCCACCCACTCCCTCTGTCACCTTCCGCCGAAATCTCCGCTCTGTCTCCCCCTCCACCCTTACCTCCACTGCCCTCACTCTCTTGCCTTACATTGATTGTTTTTCAAATCTATCTGTCAACTGTGCTACCTCCTCTTTGTTCTCCTCCCTCACCTCCTCCCTTGACTCTCTCTGTCCTCTCATGTCTCGTCCTGCCCGTCCCTCCCCTCCTCAGCCTTGGCTCTCTGCTGTTCTCCGTGCAACCCAAACTAGTCTGCGTGCCGCCGAACAGAAGTGGAAAAGGACCAAACTCCCAGCCCCCCTCGAACTCTACCGCTCCCTACTGTCCACATTCTCGTCCTTTCTCACCTCTGTAAAGAAGTCTTACTTCCAATCTCTCTTCGAATCCACTATCAACAACCCTCGCAAACTCTTCTCCACCTTCTCCTCCCTCCTTGCCCCCCCTCCCCCTCCTTCTCCCTCATCTCTCACTGCTGATGATTTCGCCTCCTTCTTCTCCTCCAAGATTGCAGACATCCGCAGGCTCTTCAATACTCCACCCTCATCTCCAATCACACCGAAACCTCCCACCGACCTAGCTTCCTTTTCTTCATTCTCACCTCTCTCAGATGCTGAAGTTTCTGCTCTCCTCCTACGTGACAAACCCACAACATGCAACCTGGACCCTCTCTCTTCTCGTCTCTTCCAAGGAACCGCTCCTGATCTTCTCCCCTTCATCTCCTCCCTCCTCAACTCCTCACTCCTCTCTGGCTGTTTCCCCTCTTCATTTAAACAAGCTGCTGTCATCACACTGCTCAATAAACCAACCCTTGATGCCACCTCTCCTCAGAACTACCGCCCTGTCTCCCTACTTCCCTTCCTCTCCAAGACTCTCGAGCAGGTGGTCCACCGTCAGCTCTCGGACTTTCTGTCCCAACACTCACTCCTTGATCCTCTGCAATCCGGCTTCCGCACAGCTCACTCCACTGAAACGGCTCTCCTGGCTGTCACTGACTCCCTCAGCCGCGCTCGGGCAGCCTCCCTCTCCTCAGTCCTCATCCTCCTTGACCTCTCTGTAACATTTGACACCGTCGATCACTCCATCCTCCTCTCCTGCCTCACTGACCTTGGGATCTCTGGGACTGCTCTCACCCGGTTCTCCTCCTACCTCATCCACCCCCCAACCTCTCCTCACAGGTGTTCCCCAAGGCTCCATCCTGGGCCCGTTCCTGTTCTCTCTCTACACATCGCTTCCCATGGCTTCTCCTACCACTTCTACGCTGATGATGCCCAGATCTTCCTGTCTTTTCCCTCTTCTGACCCTCTCATCCCCTCACGCATCTCTTCCTGCTTGTCTGCCATTTCCGCCTGGATGCACTCGCACCACCTCAAGCTCAACCTCTCCAAATCAGATCTCCTCTTTTTCCCCCACTCTTCTTTACCTTCTGCTGACCTCCCCATCTCGATCCCCTTGGAATCCACCACACTCTCTCCTTCTTCTTCCGCTAAAAATCTAGGAGTCACCCTCGATCCTGCGCTCTCCTTCTCCCAGCACATCACTATGCTGACGCGCACCTGCAGATTCTTCCTGAGCAACATACGCCGGATCCGTCCCTTCCTCACCGACTACTCGTCTCAGCTACTCGTCCAGTCACTGGTCCTCTCCCGCCTGGACTACTGCAACTCCCTCCTGGCCGGCCTGCCTGCATCCACTACCCGCCCACTCCAGCTCATCCAGAACTCTGCGGCTCGTCTGGTATTCTCTCTGCCACGATTCGCACACGCTACTCCACTGCTCCGCTCCCTCCACTGGCTCCCGATAGCGGTACGCATTCAGTTCAAGACTTTGACCCTCACCTACCCCTGTCTTGACCACACTGCACCAAGCTACCTTCAGTCACTAGTCTCTCCATACATCCCCTCCAGACCACTGCGCTCCTCCAGTGCCAGAAGGCTAACTCTGCCTCCTCTCCACTCTCCTTCCTCCAGAGCCCGCTCCTTCTCATCCCTGACCCCTAAGTGGTGGAACGACCTGCCCACCGAAGTCAAAACAGCAGAGTCCTTGACCTCATTCCGGCGCTTACTCAAGACGCATCTCTTCCGACAGCCCTTGTAATATTAGTCCTCTATCCCTGCTAGATAGCACTTCAGCTTATTATGCTTCTCGTGTTCTTGATTGTTTTCCTCCTTGCTCCCTTTCCTGTAGCCCTAGTCTGTAACCCTACATCTTGACAGCACTTAGCTTTCACCGTCCAGGATGTAGGAAGACTCTTGCTATGTTTTAGCTAAGTTGAATTTGTAATGATTGATGCCTTGTATTTCTCTGTATTTTTGCACTTATGTTGTAAGTCACCCTGGATAAGGGCGTCTTCCAAGAAATAATAATAATAATAATAATAATAATAATAATAATAATAATAATAATAATAATAATAATAATAATGAGCCAGCTTGATGTTTGGGCTTTTCATGTCAATTACCCAATAAACACAGAATCAACAACATGTCATTTAGCTTCTGTCATACAGTATGACAAGCAGAAACATTTCACATATCAGTTGGGACAACAATGCTTCCTTAAAGAGTTACAGTATGATATCTGATCACCACTGGAACGCCAAGACCTACAACTTTGTGCAGCCAAGAGAACTTACATACTACAGTGAGGGCACTGCTTAAGTACATGAAAAGTCTGCACCAGTTCCAATAGAAAATCTAATCAATGGCCCAGTGATTCATGATACACAGTTATACGATTGTGAAAGGTTACAGTATTCCAGTCTAAATTACATTCATCACTATCAAGGACAATTCACCATACTGTCTGCCTCTTTCACTCACCCTCGTCTTAGGTTTCTGGAATTTGATACTCCAGTTCTCCCACTCAGAATCCAGCTGAGGGTCCAGGCAGGTGACCACATTGATGTAGAGAACCACGGAGACCACGACATAGACAGCTTTAATGTTCTACCTGCTCTTGAGGAACGGAGAGACACAGACCTGTATTAGTGTGGGAGTCGGTGGGCATGGAGCATCTGTCACTTGCCCCTCCCAGAGATACACGAATGCTATATCTGAAGAATCCATTTGAGCTTGCTAACATTTTTCATTTGCCGTTATTTTGACATTATAGGTTCATATTTTCTTTGATGGTATGTGAGACACAAAATCTGATTTTGATCACACTTAAGGAAGACAGGGTTCTGTTGAGATTCTTCGCTAAGAGAATTTCGAACATGAGATCCAATCTTTATCAAATGCTTGAAAAAATTCTCACAGCATTATCCAGGGTATTACAATGGACCCTGCATATATAATTTGTACCCACAATCATACACTGCCCAAACACAAGGTAACCATACTAGTCTAGTTAAAAATGTGTTAGCATTAGTTTGCACTGCAACAGAAATGTTTTTCCTCAAATGAAAATGTAGTGAAACAGTGTATGGGTCTCTCACCTGTGTGTAGTCACAGTATGTGCACTTCACGTCTTCTCTTCATGTAAGTGTCTTGCTAGTTCAGGGTTTGACTTTTATACAGTACTGGCATAGCCCAGTAAAGTCACACATTCATCCCAAACAAACATTTTAGTCAAGAAGGCATTGACGTAACTTAGTTACAATCACAGGATGGGTGTAGGGGCGTTTAGGGGCTTAATTCCTCTTTAAAGCCAACTCATCGTTGCAAACTGGATGGTTTCAGGGCCGTCCAGAATCGATTCTTCCTTAATTAAGTATTGCATGTTTTCTTGAGATGAACCACAGATGGGTTCATAATAAAATCTTAAAACTAGCTTCCTGTTGATCAGTTTTGAGTAATAATCTTCATATTTATTATTCTCTAAAACAGTTAAATGCAGTGGCAACCAACTCTTATGGGTCAGATATAATATGAAGTGCATCAAATGAGAAAGAATTGCTGCATTAGGGATGCAGAACTCCTCTATTAATAGTGACAATAAACACATTACTTACAATGGCATCTTAACGGCTTTAGATTGCAAAAACATGATTTGATTAAAGTGATTGCTACACAAATTAATGATTTTAAGAAAACACTGCCCAATGTGGACTGTGCTTAATTGAAGCAAATCTTCAGGGAACAAACCCTCCCTTTAAACACACATCTAGGACAAGTTGGAATGCCTTAATACTGCTTGACTGGTCTTCAGGATTTCCAGAACAAGCAGCACACCTGCCTGAAGTGCCAAGATTAGAAATCATTGTAAACACTGATTTGGCTACAATCCTTCAAGAAAAACATAGGAACTTTAAACTCTTGACAGAAGGACTTTGTTTCAGCAATATCGGTTATCTGTTTTTAGAATGCTTTGCTTATTTTATTGTATGCATGTATACAGAATAGACAGTAGCATAGCCATGATATCCCAGTCCCGTCCCATCCTGTCCTGTCAAACGTGCTCCTGTCCCAACCAATCCCATGAAAAAATCATATTTTCCAATCCTGTACTTATTTTTCCTGTCCAGTCCAATCTTGTAACTTTTATTTTAAATGTTTCTGCCCAATCCTGTCTTGAAAAAAAAATCCAATCCCATCTTGTAACATATCAAGATCAGCCATTTTTAGGTACAGATTGCTTTGTAACAAATCACATATAAGAGGGAGGGGTTTCTGTGCACTTCCATAGAAGCCCGATCGAATGTCACTCTTTCAAAGCTGCCATTGGCCACTGTGCCCATCACTCAAACAAGTACAGATAGCTCGAGTGCACTCCACTGAGGACAGCAGCAGCGGTCTCTTGCGCCGAGGCACACAGCCAGAGTGGGTCACAGACCTGCTGAGCAAGGAACTATATACACAGCGAGGCAGCGAGAACAACTCGAGTGCCATCAACTGGGAACAGTGACAGTGATGCTCCAGTTTACTAGCAAGCTAGGACAGAACCACAGTGCTGCTGTTTACACATATTTATATACACATAATGGGGTACAGGCCAGACACACGTTCCAAATAGCACTTGAGGGCCCGCACGATTGGTGTACGGACAGGGCGTGTAGCTCACTTACGCGTTTTGCCAAAGCGCAGTCTTAAGTGACACTAGCTTCAGCTCAGCTGAGTTCAGTGGCTCAAATGGGCCTTGGTAAAGTGCATCAAACACTGCATCAAGGCACCATGCGGGCAGTGAAGGGGTGCGAGGAGGCCGTACCCAGGCCGGGCCCAGAGCTGGAGGAGGCCCGGGTTGGGGTGCCAGAGCAGGCCCTGCACCTGGGACAACAAGTCCGCTCACACAAATCGGATCCACAGTTGTTGGATCACAAGTGGGTGGAGGAGCCATTCCGAAACTGGCGGGCCTCCCAGAGAGACGAGGTCTGCTGCCGTGTTGGATAGGCCAGGGAAGTGAACAGCTCTGATTAATAGAATCAGACGGCGTGCTAGACAGTACAGTCTGCGTGACCGGAGACCTCCTTGCCTGTTGATATAGACGACCACCGCTGTGTTGTCTATGCGAACCAGCACATGTCTGTCCCGTATTACTGACAGAAAATCACACAGTCCGAGGAGCACTGTTTGTAACTCCAGGACATTGATGTGGAGGGTCGTGTGGGCTCCGTCCATCTGCCTCGGACTCCACGTCCGTCGCAGACAGCTTCACAACATTGTTTGGAGGTGTCTGTCATCCTCACCACTCAGTGGTAGACTGACCCCAGGGGCACACCAAGGGTTAAATTGTGAGGGCTCCGCCACCAACGGAGCACCATCCAGCACGCCGGAGTGACTGTGACATTGCATGCTCGATCGTGGTGAGAATGCATCCATAGCAACCTGAACCACCATGCAGCGTCCTAAATCGGGGGACGCCGAAGGGGAGGGTCTGTGATGCAGCTGCTGGACAGAACACTGTGTATCCAGACACAGGAGTGTAGGCCCGTAGGTGACGGGGTTTCTGAGGACACTGCTTGAAGTGGAAATGGAAATTGGGCTTCAAGGCATTCAAGATGGAAAACAGGAGACACTGTTTCACACAGAGAGGCATCACAATCTGGATCAAACTCCCCAGCAATGTGGTTGAAGCTGAAAATGTGGGAACATTCAAAAATAGACTGGGTATGATCCTAGGATCACTCAGTTATTAATGGACACCAAACGAGCATGATGGGTCTTTCTTATGTTCTTGTGTTCTACTTATAACTGACTAAATATAACACACAGGACACAGACAGATGTAGTGAAAATGGCGTGGACAACACTAAAGGTGCAGCCAACCAACAGAAAAATGCAACGTTTTCCAATTCAATTGCAAAAGACAAAGAGAGCTCATGTTCTCGAGTTCAAGCGAAGATGCAAAAGAGGAAGTTCTTGCGCAGACGTGACCTTTTATACAAAACAGGAAGTGGAAGGGACCTGTTTGAGTGACGGGCACAGGGATCAATGGCAGCTTTGATAGAGTGACGTTTCGATTGGGTTCCAACAGAAGTGTGCAGAAACCCCTCCCACTTGGACAGTGCTTCCGACTGGAAAGATAACAAGCTTTTTCAGACTCAAACAGCAAACATACCGGTAGATTGCAACTACAAGCAAGAGATACACGTATTTCTTTGCTGGGGCAGAGTGTAATTCAGCACATGCACAACACCGATCAAAATTACGAAACCAAAAACCTAAAAACCCGGGCTACTGAAATGAGGTCTTCGTTTAACCCCAACAAAATAAAATAATATACACAGTTTTTACAAAGTAATTTGAATTGGGCCGAGGGCAGAAACAGTGACAGTTTTCAGTAAGACATTAGCATGGAATTTAAGAAGTATTTATTTTTGCTCACAATTTGTTGTCGTTATGCGGACATGTTGAAGGTTGTGTTTTGTATGTAATTATTATCATGTGTAATTCCTTGAAATTGCACTGTTGTAGCTTTACAGTTATTTCGTTTTTTCGCACAGTTATCAGCACATAGTTCATTAGTAAGAATAAAGGCCGAATGGTAATTATGTGTCTTTGACTAATATGTTTCTCTTTCTGTTTTGTTTTTTGTTATGGTATCACGTTGAGTATCTTTTCCAGTATCGAGTATCCTGGTATTGAGTATTGTGATACTTGGTATCAGTGTCAAAGTTAAAATTCTGGTATCGTCGCAACATTAGAGGGGATAGTTAGTTCATACATAATGTTTTGGTGCTCACTTCTCCTATTGGGGAATATAATGCATGTCAAAGGAAGATTGCCTTTGATTCATGATGTAGTTAGGGGGAGTGTCTTATTGAAGTCAGGTTATATAAGACCTCATTCAGCATCATATGTGTTGGTGAGAGGTAGTAAAACATCTAATAGCATATGGAGCATGATTTGCTTTCCTTGTTGGAAGGTTATGTATCTTATTTCGATTTTTGTTCTCAAATAAGATGTTGATCTTTTGTTTAAATATTAAAACATTGGTATGACTGTCTTACTACAGCAGAAAATAATCCCCCAGAGGCTCTTATCAGTAACCATAACAATTGCCACATTTCTGCCTATAATCAGAGTAAATAAATCAGGGTAACAAATCAAAAACAAACACCAATCTGTTTCATCCCATTCACTTCCATTGTAAATGTAATTCCTTCGGGCTGATCATAGTATGGGCTGAGCTGTAACTGCAATGGCCTCTGTTCTCTGAAGCACTCGGAAGAGATGTGGAGCCACCCAGTGATGACAGGTTGTAATGAAAAACATAGTTCATGTTTTGGTGAAGCAGGAAATGAGGGGCAACCGATTTCAGGCAAAAAAATGTGTCTTTTCTAATACAATGTGATTTTATTACATTCATTACATAAAGACATCTGTGAAATTCTGAGTCAGAAATGGATTTACATCATTGCAAATCTGCCATAGTCTTGGGATACAAGCTGAGGCGCTCAGGACAAAGGGGTGACATGATCCACTATCTGAGCATCTCATACGGAAGGTACCTGTTTCATTGTTAGAATGGAAGTACAGGCCTACTGCGTGACCATTCATGGGTGGCTTTTCTTATGCAGCATTCTCAAGCCCCATGGTTACGATCCTCCACTCTAAGACTCCAGTGCTAACCTGGACTTTCTATGCATTGACCTGGTGTTAGGATCATAATTAGACCACTGCTCACGGGACAGGGTGGCACAAACCCTCCAAAATGTCCATAATTATTCATAATGTGGAATAACTCTTCACCACTGTGTTATATTTATCACAGGATGATTAATTTGTTCTTATGCAAAATGGACTTGAAGGTCTACTGCTGTCAGTTATCTCCACTGAAAGACCACAGAAATGAAAAGAGTAGTTTTGCAAATATAGGAGTGACAGGGCCCAGTTTAGGAAATGATACAGAAGACACCTGGACTTTCTTCAGTGCAATGTGATTATTTATTAACTGGAATAATGGATTGATGGACATTGAAGGAAGAGAAAAGGCAAAGCCCATTATACTCTATGCCGCAGAATGTGGTCACACCAATGGGATGACTCCATTCTGGCTAATGCCACATTCGTCGCCTTTGTCCTTGGCCAGACGAAGGTAGCCGTTTTCTCCCCAGCCGGTGCCCCAGCTGGAAAAGAGCAGAAAAATGTTACTGTAGGGCAGCACTCTAGGGAAGAAATGACAACTTTAACCTTACTTGTCTTGCCCCTTCACCACCACAAAACAACTATTTCTAGCTCATCTACAAAACTAGGACCAGTGGACAAGTCAATTAAATTGAAGTGGCAGTCTAAAATTAGAAACACTGATCTTAAAAAAGCAGTTTGATTATGGTTATGGATAAATAAGAATAATGCATGATTTCTCAAGTGTCCCAAGCTTTGCAAGCCTAAATGGATTTCATATATGTTGGTATCTCACACGCACAGTGCATCTAATTTTCACAAGCAATTGCTGCCATGGCATTGAAATGTAATTGACCAAGTGTAAATGCCAAGACAGCAAATCTTACTTAGGCTACAGTATGTTTTTAACTTTTTCTGTCTCCATGTTCTCACATATACCCAGGGACAGGTTGCCTCAGAAATCGATTTGAATATGTCTTGGCTTGCATATGTTTTGCTTTTCAATGAAGTACTCCAAATCCAGTTCCCACTTCCCCATTTCATTTGTTATTTAAAACAATGTTATCATTTAGACCATCTAATTACTGATTAATTGAAGTTTGCCCAAGGTCTAACACTTGTTTTTGCTCCAAGGATTACCTTGAGAATACCTGTCATTCTGGAATCCCACTTTAAGAAACATACGGACTGAAGTAGGAAGTTGAGTTTACATACAGCCTCTCAAGACAGAATTATCACAAGGGGTGGAGGAGGACAGAGATTTTTCTCAGTGTCTACTGCCTTAAAGGAAATACAGTAATTTTAAAGTAAATGATAGCTCACCTGTTCTTGATGATCCAGTAATTGTCAGTTCCTGCAGTACCAAATCCAACCAAGACCATGGCATGATTCTGTTTCCAGGTGGTACACTGGGGGTCATAGAAGACTCCTGCAAGAGAATCAAGGTGAGAGCTGCAGTGCTGGATTGGAGTTTAGGTGCTGGCTAAATAAAAGTTTATGAATCCGAGTGTTCATTCTCTTTAGGTTGCTCACAATAATGTCTCACATGGAGACTGAATGCAGGTTTATCCTCACAGAGATGGCCCAGCTACTGGGATACACAACAGCATGGGTCTTGGCATAGAACCTCGAGACCTCCCAGAAATGCCAAAGTATTAACCACACTCTGCCTTCCAGATTCCCCACGTCCACTCTTCCATTGGTGTAGAGATCCAGACTGAAAAGGCAGCTCACCATTCTGGTAGAACTGGAAATTGCGGGTTGTTGCATCAATGGTGATTGCGAAAGGCCCAATGGTGACCAGAGCATCTTCCAGAGCCTATTCATTGCCAATGGGGAGGGACATCCAGTCCTTCACTGTGGCAACAAACTTGCTCTTGTCAGCAGTACAGACTTGTTTCTGCAAGTGGAGAAAGAGAGAAGAACAGAGAGAATTGATTTAATATTCATGTATTATTCATTTTGACTTTATCTGTGCTTTCTGAGCACTCTCTCTCTCTTGCTTCATGTGTGAGCAGCCTCAGTACACCTGTGACACCCCGATCCCTCACCGTCATGGCGTAGGGGTAGATGGCCTCAGCCTGGATCCCTCCGTTGGTTTTAATGTATTGATAAGCCAAGAAAGGTAATCCAAAATAGCAACCCCTGTTTCCAGAGTTCCCGGAGCAGTCCACCAGTTGCTGTTTGCTTAAAGGGATCAGTTGGTTTGTCTTTTTCATCCACTGAGCTTCCAGAGCTCCTGCAACACTGAAGGCCCAGCAGCACCCACATTAGCCCTGGGAGGGAAAGAAATGAAAACACTAGTGGTGAGTTATGCATGAGTTAAGGGACCTCTTCTTATTGTACTTAAGGCAGCCATTGCTACGGTTTGAAGGAGGAAAACAACCTGGTAGGACCTACCTGATTCTCAACTGGAGTAACATAGCCCAAGGTCCTGTAATCTATACTTGCAATGGTAAGATTGCTAGCCGCCTTGCGGAGCTCTTCAGCCGTCAGCTGATTGTTGCTTCTCGTGTTTGCCTTGGACATGGTCACCTGTGTCAGGTTCAGAAACTCTTCTGGGGTCTGAGAAACAGGAGGGTAGAAAGAGTGAGAGAGACAGACGGACACACAAGTTCAGCAGGGAGAAGAATGCACGTTGTTTGAGATCAAGGAGAAAGGAGGTGCTCACCAGGTCTCCAAATTGCTTCATGTCCATTACATATGTTTCCTTGCGCTCTTTGAATCTCTGATTGTGCTTCTCAATGGCTCTGTAGTTTGCTTCCCAGATTTCTCTTCTCTTCACATCCCCAACCTGAAACAAAGCAACCTCTTCAGAAGGAACTCATAGGGAATACATTCCCAAAATCCTGCTTCAGCTCCCCCTACTGACTGCAGAGAGACACCTGCCAGTGTCTCCATCTCCACAACCAGCAGCAAGAGTTACCTTCAGTGCAATTAAAGTCATGTGCACTAAATTTGAATTAAATGTAAAGTGAATTATGGAGTGCTTTATTTTACACTCAATCAACGGAGAGCCAGCTTGATGTTTGGGCTTGTAATGTCCAATACCCATGGAATAAAGTAAATTAATTTTGCTTCTGTCATACAGTATGAGAAGCAGATAAGTTACACATATCAGTCTTGACAAAAATATTTTCTCTAAGAGTTACAGTGTGACATCTGGACACCAGGGGATCACCACATCCTACAAGTACTGTACAGGTGACAACATTTACATAGTATACCAGGGGTACCTAACCCTGGTCCTGGAGAGCCACAGGGTCTGCAGGTTTTTGTTTTATCCAGAGCGTTAACTGCTTAATTGAACCAATTATGGGTCTTAATTAGGCAAAATGTCCCTGTGTTCAAGATATCCATTGATTGGTAATTAAGAGAGACCTGGAAATCCAGCAGGATTGCAGCTCTCCAGGACCAGGCCACCCCTGATCTAATTAAAGGCATATAGTTTCATGACACACAGTTGAAATTATAGTGTGAAGGTTGACACTATTCCAGTCTAAAGTAATGTCATCACTATCAATGACAATTTTCCACACTGTCTGCCTCTCTCACTCACCCTTGTCTCAGGTTTCTGAAATTGTATTCTCCAGTTCTCCCACTCAGAGTCCAGCTGAGGGTCCAGGCAGGTGACCATATTGATGTAGAGAGCCACAGAGGCCAAGACATAGACAGCTTTCATGTTCTACCTGCTGTGGAGTAACAGAGAAACACAGACACATGCTGTATTAGATGAATCCATCTGATATTGCTCAGATATTTCATTTGGGGAACTTTTGACTGCAAAGATGATTTTGCTCACACTTAAGCTTAAGACAGGATCCAATTGAATTTCCTCACTATTAAGATAATTTAAAACATGAGATGAATACAGATCCAGCCTTTAGCAAATGCTTGAAAAAAATCTCACAGCATTATCCAGGGTACTACAGTGGACCCTGCATATGTGTCTTGTACCCACAATCCTACACTGCCCAAACACAAGGTAACCATACTAGTCTAATTATAGAATGTGTTAGCATTAATTTGCACTGCAACAGAAATGTGTTTCTGAAATTGAAGATCAAGTAGAACAGTGCATGGGTCTCTCACCTGTGTGTAGTCACAGTATGTGCAGTGTCTTCTCTTCAAGTGAATGTCTTGCTAGTTCAGAGGTGTCTCTGCTGCTGGATGCTGACACCTTCTAGGGTTGGACTTTTATACAGTTTTGGAGAATCCCAGTTAAGTCACACATTCATCTAAAACAAACATTTTAGTCAAATAGACAATGACTTGACTTAGTGTCAACCTAAGGATGGGTGTAGATAGTTTTAGGGGCTTGATTAATGTTTAAATGCCAACTCCTCACAAACTGAGTGGCCTCCAGGATCAATTCTTCCTTAATTAAGTATTGCATGTTTTCTTGGGTTGAACCACTAATGGATTGAAATTAAAGTCTATAGAATGTGTACATTTGTAATATGGGCTGTGAATCAGAGAGATGTTATTATCCATCGGTGAATGAAATACATTTGTGAGGGAACTAAGCAGAAAGGAGCAACAGGAATGGTAGAACACTTTTATCAATCTGATATTGTTCTGGATTTCGAGGAAGGTCGAACAAAATGACTCAGGACTGAACCTATAATTATTTTTCCGTTTTCTTTCTCTTTGCATTAGTGATTGTCACAGACAGGATAAGGATATTGTATTAATTGGCTAATTGTATAATTATTATTTTTTTGATTAATTGTATATTCACTTGTTTATCACTTATCTTTTATGATTGTGTTGATTTGTTTTGATTGTTTTGATTCACAAATTCCTTTTATCACAGGTGAGTTTTTGAGCCAGATCCCTTAAGTGATCACACCTGTGCTAGATGGGGCTAGATCACTGGCCCACCTGTTCCCTGCTGCTGGAATGAGAGGAGAACCCTATAAAAGAGGGCGTTGAGGAGGACAAAAGGAGGCCAGATCAAAGAGAGGGTGAGATGACAGAAGAGATGTGAGGCATAGGCTGTGTAGGGGATGCACTTTGGCTGGCTTAGTGTGGGTGAGTGGACAGGTAGTGGGATGGAAACTGAAAGAGAAGCGAGGCAGTTGAGGAAGAGGAACGAGAAACCCAGCGCCCACCTGGCCCAGTCAGTGGAAGAGCGAGGAGTGCACCGGCGTTGCACCCATGACTGCTCATGGGGGAGGTCAGGGTATGGCAAAGTGGCACTGGGTACTGTACATTGCAGGCCCGGTTCCTGTGCTCTGTTCCCCTCGCCTGGGCAGCTGCCCAGTCCTCCTCAGTGTACCCAAAAGAAGCCTGCAGCCTGAGGGAAGTTTTAGAGGAGCACTTCATATGGCAGGTTTTCCTCCCAATATGTACTGGTTTTAATTTGAGTAGCTTTAGATGGCCCGGGTTTTTATTAAAGGCTTTTTATTTAGGGTAATGCAATACTATATGAAATTTATGGTGATCAACTTTGTGCTGCTTTTAGGTTTAAATTGCTGATCATTTAAATTGAAAAGCTGGAAGTTCTCTGTATTGGGTGCCTCATACATTGAACCTTTAGGGGGAACTAGTTGCCCTCGCATAATACAGGGTGGTGTGGTTGGAAGGGAGGTATAGTGACATGGTTAGGTTTTGGGTGGGGAGGCCTTTCTAGCCCCCCCATCCACGGACCCCCTGTCACATGATTTATGATCAACTCTGAAATTATTTCTGACACCCTATGGTTTGGCAAAAACTTTAATGCAATTTGGATTTAGACTGCTGTGCTTGGACTTTACATTTCAACTGTCTTTGTAAAAGTACACATTCTCACAGTGTTAAATTTCATCCATACAAATCCTACTAACCTATACAATCACGGGTATTTAAATGGTTTTAATTGTTTGGGTGATTCATTTTAATATTCTTTGTTTGTATTTCTGATGTTATAGCAGGAAAAACATGCAAAGACAAGAATGAGATGACCAGATATGATATGAAGTGCATAAAGTCATTTTTGGATAAGGAATATGCCACTCCTCCATTCATAGTGACTCTTAATACCATGCTTAGCCATATAAAGAGTTTACTGTGCTGTCTTAACAGCTTTAGTTTGCAAACAATTACTTCTGGTAAGGCCATTACCAGGCAGAAGAGCCATATTTGTAACAAATCTCAAAGATCAAACCCTCCCTTTAAAAACACATTGTGGACAATTTGGATTTACTTAATACTGCTGTACTGGTCTGTGTATTACTTGAACAAACAGCCCACCTGTCTGATTTTGCCTGGATTAGCAATCATAAACTGATTTGGCTTCAATCCTTGATTGAAAACAACAGAACTTAACTTTTAGTTTTAATAATCAGAATAATGTATATCTTACTATGAGTTTGAAATCAAGATGTTCCCAGATATCTGTTTCTAAACCTGAACACTTGCTTATTTTGTTGTGTAGGAAATGATTGTGCTGGCATATGTTTCAAATGCTTGTGAGTTTATGTACCTTTAAGGAGAATATAAATACAGTGTGCTTATGAACTCAAAATTAGGCACCAGTCTATTTCATCCCATACCAATGATCATTCCTTAGTCCTGATATTAGTGTAGGTCAGCTGTAACTGCATTGGCTACTGTTCTCTGATGCATTTGGAGGAGATGTGGAGCCACCCAGTGAGGACATTTTGCAATGAATAGGGTGGTTTATGTTTTGGTGAAGCAAGAAAAGTGGAGACAATTGATTTCAGACAAAATATGTATCTTTAAAAATAAAATATGATTTTATTATAGATACGCACATGCTGGAGATAAGTCTGTATAAATAAAAACAACTGTGAAATTCTTATTAATCTCTTATTCATCTCAATCATTTACATAATTAGTTGTTTCCAGCATTGTCTTTTAGACACATGTTCTGCTGAAATGTAGGTCAAGCTGAAGATGAATCTGCTTCAATCTAGTGGGAAAGGTGTTTGTAGTTTTAGGAGTCCTAATCTAGAACTCTAACAGAACAATGACCTCACTCAAAACACTATGCTCGAGTCACAGATGAAATGCCCCTCTCGGGTTTACATGGTCTTAGTTTTTTTAAATAGAGATGAGCTGCCGTTTACCTGTAGCCATGCAAAGGGCAAAGGAGTGTCTTATGCATCACGCCTTGTTGTTTAATACTTTGTTTTAATGATCTTACCAAGTGTTTTTTCACGTCACTGACGGAGCTATAGTCGTGAATAGACGTGTTTGATAAAGTTAGGATTACAACACGATGTACATGAACCTACAATAATATAGAGAGCATAATGATAGGAAACAAAATAGGAACAGGAAACAAAAGCGTAACACATTGCAATTAACCATGAAACGCCCATCAGCACTTTAACTTGAAACCCACAATAAATTGACCAGTTAGATACTAAAATAGGTGGCTCAGCAGATACAATCTCGGCAGCACAGGCTATTCATAGGGACTTAGATAATATTCAGTTGTTAGCGGACACCTGGCCGATGAAATTCAAGTGCAAGGTATTGCATGCAGTTAACAAAAATGTCCACTATAATAACATTATGGGAGGAATAGAATTAGATGAAGTAACCCATGAGAAAGACATAGGAGTCTACATGGACTCCTCACTTTCTCCATCCAAACAATGTGGGGAAGCAATACAAATGGCAAACAAAATGCTAGGGTATATTGTCAAAAGTGTAGAATTTGAAACAAGGGCAGTAATGTTCAGACTGTCCAATGCACTAGTTAGAGCTCATCTGGAATACTGTGTACAGTTCTGGGCTCCACACTTCAAGAAAGATATCGCTGCTCTAGAGGCAGTTCAGAGGAGAGCAACCAGACTTATTCCAGATCTGAAGGGAATGTCCTACAGAGAGACTGAGGGACCTGAGCTGAACCTTTTCATCCTGGAACAGAGGAGACTTGATTCAAGTCTTCAAAATAAGGAAAGGCTTGACCACATCAAACCAGAGGAGCTTTTCCAGATCAGCAGGGACACACACACCCAGGGACACAAATGGAAATTGGGCTTCAAGGCATTCAAAACGGAAAACAGGAGACACTTCTTCACACAGAGAGTTGTTTACAATCTGGAACAAACTCCCCAGCGATGTTGCTGAAGCTGAAAATTTGGGAACATTTAAAAAGACTAGATAGGATGCTTGGATCACTCCACTTTTCTTGCTTCACCAAAACATAAACCACCCTATTCATTGCAAAATGTCCTCACTGGGTGGCTCCACATCTCCTCCAAATGCATCAGAGAACAGTAGCCAATGCAGTTACAGCTGACCTACACTAATATCAGCACTAAGGAATGATCATTGGTATGGGATGAAATAGACTGGTGCCTAATTTTGAGTTCATAAGCACACTGTATTTATATTCTCCTTAACGGTACATAAACTCACAAGCATTTGAAACATATGCCAGCACAATCATTTCCTACACAACAAAATAAGCAAGTGTTCAGGTTTAGAAACAGATATCTGGGAACATCTTGATTTCAAACTCATAGTAAGATATACATTATTCTGATTATTAAAACTAAAAGTTAAGTTCTGTTGTTTTCAATCAAGGATTGAAGCCAAATCAGTTTATGATTGCTAATCCAGGCAAAATCAGACAGGTGGGCTGTTTGTTCAAGTAATACACGGACCAGTACAGCAGTATTAAGTAAATCCAAATTGTCCACAATGTGTTTTTAAAGGGAGGGTTTGATCTTTGAGATTTGTTACAAATATGGCTCTTCTGCCTGGTAATGGCCTTACCAGAAGTAATTGTTTGCAAACTAAAGCTGTTAAGACGGCACAGTAAACTCTTTATATGGCTAAGTATGGTATTAAGAGTCACTATGAATGGAGGAGTGGCATATTCCTCATCCAAAAATGATGAATTGATGCATGTCATATTGTATCTGGCCTAAAAGACGTGTGGGTTTCTGTGTATGTTACATCTCTGTGTAACTGTTTAAGAAAAAGAGTAAACGTATAAAAAGAAACTCAAAACTAAACAGGAAGTTAGTGTTGCATAAGCAAGCTGAAGTCACAAAACTCCACTGATGAGGTATTCTACTATCATGTGAATCTTATAGATTTCCCCTGGAAAGTGGTCATCTCATTCCTGTCCTTCCATGTTTTTCCTGCTGTAACGTCAAAAATACAGACAAAGAATATTAAATGAATCACCCAAACAATTAAAATACAGGGACATAAGGATTAAATTAAAGGTCCATTTAAATAAATACCTATGATAATTATAACACAAGTAGGATTTGTATGGATGAAATTGAACACAGCTGTGTGAATGTATATTTTTACAAAGACAGTTGAAATGTAAAGTCCAAGCACAGCAGTCTAAATCCAAATTGCATCAAAGTTTTACCAAACCAGAGTGTCAGAAATAATTTCAAAGCATCAATTTGAAAAGTTGATCATAATAAATCACTAATGCAAAGAAAACGGTAACTAAGAAATAATTCTAGGTTCAGTCCTGAGTCATTTTGTTTGACCTTCCTCGAAATCCAGAACAATATCAAATTGATAAAAGTGTTCTCCATCTGTGACAGCAAAGCTTGAACTACCATTCCTGTTGCTTCTTTTCAATTTCAGTTATGTATTTCTCTTGCTCTGCTCTGCTTAGTTCCCTCACAGATTAATTTAATTCACCGATGGATAATAACCTCTCTCTGATTCTCAGCCTATATTACAAATGTGCACATTCTATAGACTTTAATGTTAACCCATTAGTGGTTCATCCCAAGAAAACATACAATACTTAATTCAAGAATAATTGATTCTGGATGGTCATAAGACCATTCAGTTTGTGATGAGTTTGCTTTTAAAAATTAATCAAGCCCCTAAAACTATCTACACCCATCCTGAGATTGTCACTAAGTCAAGTAATTGTCTCCTTGACTAAAATGTTTGTTTTGGATGAATGTGTGACTTAACTGGGCTTCTCCAAAACTGTATAAAAGTCCAACCCTAGAAAGTGTCAGCATCCAGCAGCAGAGATACCTCTGAACTAGCAAGACACTCACTTGAAGAGAAGACACTGCACATACTGTGACTACACACAGGTGAGAGACCCATGCACTGTTCTACTTGATCTTCAATTTCAGAAACACATTTCTGTTGCAGTGCAAATTAATGCTAACACATTCTTTAATTATACTAGTATGGTTACCTTGTGTTTGGGCTGTGTAGGATTGTGGGTACAAGTCACATATGCAGGGTCCACTGTAATACCCTGGATAATGCTGTGAGATTTTTTCAAGCATTTGCTAAAGGCTGGATCTGTATTCATCTCATGTTTTAAATGATCTTAATAGTGAGGAAACTCATTGGGTCCCTGTCTTGCTTAAGTGTGAGCAAAATCAGATTGTGTGTCTCACATGCCATCAATAAATATTCATCTATGCAGTCAAAAGTTCCCCAAATGAAATATCTGAGCAATATCAGATGGATTCATCTAAGACAGCATGTGTCTGTGTCTCTCTGTTCCTCCACAGCAGGTAGAACATGAAAGCTGTTTATGTCTTGGCCTCTGTGGCTCTCTACATCAATATGGTCACCTGCCTGGACCCTCAGCTGGACTCTGAGTGGGAGAACTGGAGAATAAAATTCCAGAAACCCGAGACAAGGGTGAGTGAGAGAGGCAGACAGTGTGGAGAATTGTCATTGATAGTGATGACTTTACTTTAGACAGGAATAGTGTCAACCTTCATACTATAATTTCAAATGTGTGTCATGAAACTATGTGCTTTTAATTAGATTTTCTATTGCAACTTGTGCAGACGTTTCATGTGTCTAAGCAGAGCCCTCAGTATACTATGTAAATGTTCTCACCTGTACAGTACTTGTAGGATGTGGTGTTCCCCTGGTGTTCAGATGTTACACTGTAACTCTTAAAGAAAATATTTTTGTCAAGACTGATATGTGTAACTTATCTGATTGTCATACTGTATGACAGAAGCAAAGTGAATTTACTTTAGTCCGTGGGTATTGGACATTACAAGCCCAAACATCAAGCTGGCTCTCCATTGATTGAGTGTAAAATACAGCACTCCATAATTCACTTTACATTTAATTCAAATTTAGTGCACAGGACTTTAATTGCACTGAAGGTAACTCCCCTGCTCTGATGGCAGTTCCTGCTTGGAGTAGAGATGGAGACACTGGCAGGTGTCTCTCTGCAGTCAGTAGGGGGAGCTGAAGCAGGATTTTGGGAATGTATTCCCTATGAGTTCCTTCTGAAGAGGTTGCTTTGTTTCAGGTTGGGGATGTGAAGAGAAGAGAAATCTGGGAAGCAAACTACAGAGCCATTGAGGAGCACAATCAGAGATTCAAAGAGCGCAAGGAGACATATGTAATGGGCATGAACCAATTTGGAGACCTGGTGAGCACCTTCTTTTATCCTTGATCTCTTGCATATCTGACAATGTTGGTACTTCTCCCTGCTGAGCTTGTGAGTCTGTCTCTGGCTCACTCTTTTTCTCTCCTGTCCCTCAGACCCCAGAAGAGTTTCTGAACCTGACTCAGGTCACCATGTCCAGGGCAAACACGAGAAGCAACAATCAGCTGACGGCTGAAGAGCTCCGCAAGGCGGCTAGCAATCTTACCATTACAAGTATTGATTACAGGACCTTGGGCTATGTTACTCCAGTTGAGAATCAGGTAGGTCCTACCAGGTTGTTTTCCTCCTTCAAACCGTAGCAATGGCTGCCTTAAGTACAATAAGATGAGGCTTAAAGTCCCTTGACTCATGCCCAACTCATCACTTGTGTTTTCATCTCTTTCCCTCCCAGGGCTCATGTGGGTGCTGCTGGGCCTTCAGTGCTGCAGGAGCTCTGGAAGCTCAGTGGATGAAGAAGACAAACCAACTGATCCCTTTAAGCAAACAGCAACTGGTGGACTGCTCCGGGAACTCTGGAAATAGGGGCTGCTATGGAGGATTACCTTTCTTGGCTTATCAATACATTAAAACCAATGGAGGGATCCAGGCTGAGGCCACCTACCCCTACACTATGACGGTGAGGGATCGGGGTGTCACAGGTGTACTGAGGCTGCTCACACATGACACAATTCACTGTTCTCCTCCTCTCTTTCTCCACTTGCAGAAACAAAACTGTACTGCTGACAAGAGCAAGTTTGTTGCCACAGTGAAGGACTGGATGTCCCTCCCCACTGGCAATGAACAGGCTCTGGAAGATGCTCTGGTCACCATTGGGCCTGTCGCAATCACCATTGATGCCACAACCCGCAATTTCCAGTTCTACCAGAATGGTGAGCTGCCTTTTCAGTCTGGATCTCTACACCAATGGAAGAGTGGACGTGGGGAATCTGGGAGGCAGAGTGTGGTTAATACTTTGACATTTCTGGGAGGTCTCGAGGTTCTATGCCAAGACCCATGCTGTTGTGTATCCCAGTAGCTGGGCCATCTCTGTGAGGATAAACCTGCATTCAGTCTCCATGTGAGACATTATTGTGAGCAACCTAAAGAGAATGAACACTCGGATTCATAAACTTTTATTTAACCTAAACTCCTCTCCAGCACTGCAGTTCTCGCCTTGATTCTCTTGCAGGAGTCTTCTATGACCCCAAGTGTACCAATTGGAAAAAGAATCATGCCGTGGTCTTGGTTGGATTTGGTACTGCAGGAACTGACAATTACTGGATCATCAAGAACAGGTGAGCTATCATTTACTTTAAAATTACTGTATTTCCTTTAAGGCATTGGCTGCGTAGAGCAGTGACAATGATAATATCTTGTAATTGACAGGAGTAGACACTGAGAAAAATCTCTGTCCTCCTCCACCCCTTGTGATAATTCCGTCTTGAGAGGCTGTATGTAAACTCAACTTGCTACTTCAGTCCGTATGTCTCTTAAAGTGGGATTCCAGAATGACAGGTATTCTCAAGGTAATCCTTGGAGCAAAAACAAGTGCAAGACCTTGGGCAAACTTCAATTAATCAGTAATTAGATGGTCTAAATGATAACATTGTTTTAAATAACAAATTAAATGTGGTGGGATTTGGAGTACTTCATTGAAAAGTAAAACATATGCAAGCCAAGACATATTCAAATCGATTTCTGAGGCAACTTGATCCCTGGGTATATGTGAGAACATGGAGACAGAAAAAGTTAAAAACATACTGTAGCCTAAGTAAGATTTGCTGTCTTGGCATTTACACTTGGTCAATGACATTTCAATGCCATGGCAGGAATTGCTTGCGAAAATTAGATGCACTGTGCGTGTGAGATACCAAGAAACATATATGAAATCCATTTAGGCTTGCAAAGCTTGGGACACTTGAGAAATCATGCATTATTCGTATTTATTTGAAACCATAATCAAGCTGCTTTTTTAAGATCTGTGTTTCTAATTTTAGACTGCCACTTCAATTTAATTGACTTGTCCTCTGGTCCTAGTTTTGTTGATGAGCTAGAAATAGTTGTTTTGTGGTGGTGAAGGGGCAAGACAAGTCAGGTTAAAATTGTCATTGTCAGTGCTGCCCCACAGTAACATTGTTCTGCTCTTTTCCAGCTGGGGCACCAGCTGGGGAGAAAACGGCTACCTTCGTCTGGCCAAGGACAAAGGCGACGAATGTGGTGTTAGCCAGAACGGAGTCATCCCATTGGTGTGACCACATTCTGTGGCATGGAGTATAATGGGGGCTTTGCCTTCTCCTTCCTTCAATGTCCATCAATGTATTATTCCAATTAATAAATAATCACATTGCACTGAAGAAAGCCCAGGTGTCTTCTGTATCATTTCCTAAACTGGGTCCTGTCAATGCTTTATTTGCAAAACTACTCTTTTCATTTCTGTAGCCTTTTAGTGGATATGACTGACAGCAGTAGACCTCCAAGTCCATTTTGCATTATAACAAATTAATCATTCTGTGACCAATATAACACAGTGATGAAGAGTTATTCCACATTATGAATAATTTTTGACATTTTGGATGATTTGCGCCACCCTGTCCCGTGAGCAGTGATCTAACTATGATCGTAACACCAGGTCAATGCATAGAAAGTCCAGGTCAGCACTTTGGTGTCTTATAGTGGAGGATCATAACCCATGGGGCTTGAGAATGCTGCATAAGAAAAAACACCTATGAATGGTCACGCAGTAGGCCTGTACTTCCATTCTAACAATGAAACATGTACTTTCTGTATGAGATGCTGAGATAGTGGACCAGTATCCAACCCCCGCCTGTCTTGACCATCCCAGCAGCACCGCAGCTGGGTTCCCCTGTTCCTGTGCCCATGGTACGTGACAAATACCTTGTAATATGTGGTTCTGAAGTGAACGCAATGTTGCACTTTACTGAAATACAAGGTGATGCAGTGATTCACACTCTTAGTAATACACATTGCCTTATGCTTGTACATGTAACAGGCGTTGTCTGGTTGGCTGGTCCCACAACTCCTGTACAGTTTATAGGGTTGGGTTGTCTAAAAAGCACGCCCACGAAGTGATTCTGCTGTGACGGTTTATGCTGTTTAAGTACAAAAATAAAAAAGAATTTCAGCCATCTTGCATGTATCAGCATTCATCAGTTTCCTACAGTTCAGAAATGGGGTGAGTTTAAAACAAAAGGGATGAATCACTTGTACATATTCCTTAAAAAATATTAAACATTGTACCTAGATAAGTACAAAAATAAAAAGCAGAAATAATTTCAGCCATCTTGCATGTTTCAGCATTCATCTGAAATAAAATAAAATCACAGCATTTCAGGTTTTTCTTAGAGGAAAAAAAAGAAATGGCAATGTAAAATACGCATACACTGAGGCCCACAATTACAAATTAGATTCTGCGTGGGAAACATGTACTGAAGAAAATAAAATACTGCAGAAGTTTTTTTAAATACCCATCCTTTGCAATTAATTTACAATAAACCAAAGCAGTGCCCTAGATTTGTTATATACAATTTCAGGTTCACTTCAAGTAAAACCATGTGGCATGCAAAATACATACATCGTAGCAAAAACAAAATACACCCACATGCATATTCAAAATAATTCTCATAACATTTTTCATTAACGTTTGCAATATATTTGAAAGGCAGCAGTTGAAAACCATATATAAAAATAACCAAAAGTAGCAAGGTCCTTACCAGTTTCATACAGTTCAAAAATGGGATGAGTTTATAGCTGCAGCAGCTTGTTCTCCAGATTGACAGACTGTCCCATTTTTATGGAATCCTTAATTTATTTCTGTCACAGACAATTGAACATTTCACCTGGGAGGCTTCATGAATTTTATCATCTCTGTAATCTTATACAGTGAGGGAAAAAAGTATTTTGTACGTTTGCCCACTGTCTCTCACTGTTAAAATACACCTACCATTAAAATTATAGACTGATCATTTCTTTGTCAGTGGGCAAACATACAAAATCAGCAGGGGATCAAATACTTTTTTCCCTCACTGTATATATATATATATATATATATACACTCACCTAAAGGATTATTAGGAACACCATACTAATACTGTGTTTGACCCCCTTTCGCCTTCAGAACTGCCTTAATTCTACGTGGCATTGATTCAACAAGGTGCTGAAAGCATTCTTTAGAAATGTTGGCCCATATTGATAGGATAGCATCTTGCAGTTGATGGAGATTTGTGGGATGCACATCCAGGGCACGAAGCTCCTGTTCCACCACATCCCAAAGATGCTCTATTGGGTTGAGATCTGGTGACCAGTGGGGGCCAGTTTAGTACAGTGAACTCATTGTCATGTTCAAGAAACCAATTTGAAATGATTCGACCTTTGTGACATGGTGCATTATCCTGCTGGAAGTAGCCATCAGAGGATGGGTACATGGTGGTCATAAAGGGATGGATATGATCAGAAACAATGCTCAGGTAGGCCGTGGCATTTAAACGATGCCCAATTGGCACTAAGGGGCCTAAAGTGTGCCAAGAAAACATCCCCCACACCATTACACCACCACCACCAGCCTGCACAGTGGTAACAAGGCATGATGGATCCATGTTCTCATTCTGTTTACGCCAAATTCTGACTCTACCATCTGAATGTCTCAACAGAAATCGAGACTCATCAGACCAGGCAACATTTTTCCAGTCTTCAACTGTCCAATTTTGGTGAGCTTGTGCAAATTGTAGCCTCTTTTTCCTATTTGTAGTGGAGATGAGTGGTGCCCGGTGGGGTCTTCTGCTGTTGTAGCCCATCCGCCTCAAGGTTGTATGTGTTGTGGCTTCACAAATGCTTTGCTGCATACCTTGGTTGTAACGAGTGGTTATTTCAGTCAAAGTTGCTCTTCTATCAGCTTGAATCAGTCGGCCCATTCTCCTCTGACCTCTAGCATCAACAAGGCATTTTCGCCCACAGGACTGCCGCATACTGGATGTTTTTCCCTTTTCACAGCATTCTTTGTAAACCCTAGAAATGGTTGTGCGTGAAAATCCCAGTAACTGAGCAGATTGTGAAATACTCAGACCGGCACCTTTTGGCACCAACAACCATGCCACGCTCAAAATGGCTTAAATCACCTTTCTTTCCCATTCAGACATTCAGTTTGGAGTTCAGGAGATTGTCTTGACCAGGACCACACCCCTAAATGCATTGAAGCAACTGCCATGTGATTGGTTGGTTAGATAATTGCATTAATGAGAAATTGAACAGGTGTTCCTAATAATCCTTTAGGTGAGTGTATATATATATATATATATATATATATACAGTGAGGGAAAAAAGTATTTGATCCCCTGCTGATTTTGTATGTTTGCCCACTGACAAAGAAATGATCAGTCTATAATTTTAATGGTAGGTGTATTTTAACAGTGAGAGACAGTGGGCAAACGTACAAAATACTTTTTTCCCTCACTGTATAAGATTACAGAGATGATAAAATTCATGAAGCCTCCCAGGTGAAATGTTCAATTGTCTGTGACAGAAATAAATTAAGGATTCCATAAAAATGGGACAGTCTGTCAATCTGGAGAACAAGCTGCTGCAGCTATAAACTCATCCCATTTTTGAACTGTATGAAACTGGTAAGGACCTTGCTACTTTTGGTTATTTTTATATATGGTTTTCAACTGCTGCCTTTCAAATATATTGCAAACGTTAATGAAAAATGTTATGAGAATTATTTTGAATATGCATGTGGGTGTATTTTGTTTTTGCTACGATGTATGTATTTTGCATGCCACATGGTTTTACTTGAAGTGAACCTGAAATTGTATATAACAAATCTAGGGCACTGCTTTGGTTTATTGTAAATTAATTGCAAAGGATGGGTATTTAAAAAAACTTCTGCAGTATTTTATTTTCTTCAGTACATGTTTCCCACGCAGAATCTAATTTGTAATTGTGGGCCTCAGTGTATGCGTATTTTACATTGCCATTTCTTTTTTTTCCTCTAAGAAAAACCTGAAATGCTGTGATTTTATTTTATTTCAGATGAATGCTGAAACATGCAAGATGGCTGAAATTATTTCTGCTTTTTATTTTTGTACTTATCTAGGTACAATGTTTAATATTTTTTAAGGAATATGTACAAGTGATTCATCCCTTTTGTTTTAAACTCACCCCATTTCTGAACTGTAGGAAACTGATGAATGCTGATACATGCAAGATGGCTGAAATTCTTTTTTATTTTTGTACTTAAACAGCATAAACCGTCACAGCAGAATCACTTCGTGGGCGTGCTTTTTAGACAACCCAACCCTATAAACTGTACAGGAGTTGTGGGACCAGCCAACCAGACAACGCCTGTTACATGTACAAGCATAAGGCAATGTGTATTACTAAGAGTGTGAATCACTGCATCACCTTGTATTTCAGTAAAGTGCAACATTGCGTTCACTTCAGAACCACATATTACAAGGTATTTGTCACGTACCATGGGCACAGGAACAGGGGAACCCAGCTGCGGTGCTGCTGGGATGGTCAAGACAGGCGGGGGTTGGATACTGGTCCACTATCTCAGCATCTCATACAGAAAGTACATGTTTCATTGTTAGAATGGAAGTACAGGCCTACTGCGTGACCATTCATAGGTGTTTTTTCTTATGCAGCATTCTCAAGCCCCATGGGTTATGATCCTCCACTATAAGACACCAAAGTGCTGACCTGGACTTTCTATGCATTGACCTGGTGTTACGATCATAGTTAGATCACTGCTCACGGGACAGGGTGGCGCAAATCATCCAAAATGTCAAAAATTATTCATAATGTGGAATAACTCTTCATCACTGTGTTATATTGGTCACAGAATGATTAATTTGTTATAATGCAAAATGGACTTGGAGGTCTACTGCTGTCAGTCATATCCACTAAAAGGCTACAGAAATGAAAAGAGTAGTTTTGCAAATAAAGCATTGACAGGACCCAGTTTAGGAAATGATACAGAAGACACCTGGGCTTTCTTCAGTGCAATGTGATTATTTATTAATTGGAATAATACATTGATGGACATTGAAGGAAGGAGAAGGCAAAGCCCCCATTATACTCCATGCCACAGAATGTGGTCACACCAATGGGATGACTCCGTTCTGGCTAACACCACATTCGTCGCCTTTGTCCTTGGCCAGACGAAGGTAGCCGTTTTCTCCCCAGCTGGTGCCCCAGCTGGAAAAGAGCAGAACAATGTTACTGTGGGGCAGCACTGACAATGACAATTTTAACCTGACTTGTCTTGCCCCTTCACCACCACAAAACAACTATTTCTAGCTCATCAACAAAACTAGGACCAGAGGACAAGTCAATTAAATTGAAGTGGCAGTCTAAAATTAGAAACACAGATCTTAAAAAAGCAGCTTGATTATGGTTTCAAATAAATACGAATAATGCATGATTTCTCAAGTGTCCCAAGCTTTGCAAGCCTAAATGAATTTCATATATGTTTCTTGGTATCTCACACGCACAGTGCATCTAATTTTCGCAAGCAATTCCTGCCATGGCATTGAAATGTCATTGACCAAGTGTAAATGCCAAGACAGCAAATCTTACTTAGGCTACAGTATGTTTTTAACTTTTTCTGTCTCCATGTTCTCACATATACCCAGGGATCAAGTTGCCTCAGAAATCGATTTGAATATGTCTTGGCTTGCATATGTTTTACTTTTCAATGAAGTACTCCAAATCCCACCACATTTAATTTGTTATTTAAAACAATGTTATCATTTAGACCATCTAATTACTGATTAATTGAAGTTTGCCCAAGGTCTTGCACTTGTTTTTGCTCCAAGGATTACCTTGAGAATACCTGTCATTCTGGAATCCCACTTTAAGAGACATACGGACTGAAGTAGCAAGTTGAGTTTACATACAGCCTCTCAAGACGGAATTATCACAAGGGGTGGAGGAGGACAGAGATTTTTCTCAGTGTCTACTCCTGTCAATTACAAGATATTATCATTGTCACTGCTCTACGCAGCCAATGCCTTAAAGGAAATACAGTAATTTTAAAGTAAATGATAGCTCACCTGTTCTTGATGATCCAGTAATTGTCAGTTCCTGCAGTACCAAATCCAACCAAGACCACGGCATGATTCTTTTTCCAATTGGTACACTTGGGGTCATAGAAGACTCCTGCAAGAGAATCAAGGCGAGAACTGCAGTGCTGGAGAGGAGTTTAGGTTAAATAAAAGTTTATGAATCCGAGTGTTCATTCTCTTTAGGTTGCTCACAATAATGTCTCACATGGAGACTGAATGCAGGTTTATCCTCACAGAGATGGCCCAGCTACTGGGATACACAACAGCATGGGTCTTGGCATAGAACCTCGAGACCTCCCAGAAATGTCAAAGTATTAACCACACTCTGCCTCCCAGATTCCCCACGTCCACTCTTCCATTGGTGTAGAGATCCAGACTGAAAAGGCAGCTCACCATTCTGGTAGAACTGGAAATTGCGGGTTGTGGCATCAATGGTGATTGCGACAGGCCCAATGGTGACCAGAGCATCTTCCAGAGCCTGTTCATTGCCAGTGGGGAGGGACATCCAGTCCTTCACTGTGGCAACAAACTTGCTCTTGTCAGCAGTACAGTTTTGTTTCTGCAAGTGGAGAAAGAGAGGAGGAGAACAGTGAATTGTGTCATGTGTGAGCAGCCTCAGTACACCTGTGACACCCCGATCCCTCACCGTCATAGTGTAGAGGTAGGTGGCCTCAGCCTGGATCCCTCCATTGGTTTTAATGTATTGATAAGCCAAGAAAGGTAATCCTCCATAGCAGCCCCTATTTCCAGAGTTCCCGGAGCAGTCCACCAGTTGCTGTTTGCTTAAAGGGATCAGTTGGTTTGTCTTCTTCATCCACTGAGCTTCCAGAGCTCCTGCAGCACTGAAGGCCCAGCAGCACCCACATGAGCCCTGGGAGGGAAAGAGATGAAAACACAAGTGATGAGTTGGGCATGAGTCAAGGGACTTTAAGCCTCATCTTATTGTACTTAAGGCAGCCATTGATACGGTTTGAAGGAGGAAAACAACCTGGTAGGACCTACCTGATTCTCAACTGGAGTAACATAGCCCAAGGTCCTGTAATCAATACTTGTAATGGTAAGATTGCTAGCCGCCTTGCGGAGCTCTTCAGCCGTCAGCTGATTTTTGCTTCTCGTGTTTGCCCTGGACATGGTGACCTGAGTCAGGTTCAGAAACTCTTCTGGGGTCTGAGGGACAGGAGAGAAAAAAGAGTGAGCCAGAGACAGACTCACAAGCTCAGCAGGGAGAAGTACCAACATTGTCAGATATGCAAGAGATCAAGGATAAAGAAGGTGCTCACCAGGTCTCCAAATTGGTTCATGCCCATTACATATGTCTCCTTGCGCTCTTTGAATCTCTGATTGTGCTCCTCAATGGCTCTGTAGTTTGCTTCCCAGATTTCTCTTCTCTTCACATCCCCAACCTGAAACAAAGCAACCTCTTCAGAAGGAACTCATAGGGAATACATTCCCAAAATCCTGCTTCAGCTCCCCCTACTGACTGCAGAGAGACACCTGCCAGTGTCTCCATCTCTACTCCAAGCAGGAACTGCCATCAGAGCAGGGGAGTTACCTTCAGTGCAATTAAAGTCCTGTGCACTAAATTTGAATTAAATGTAAAGTGAATTATGGAGTGCTGTATTTTACACTCAATCAATGGAGAGCCAGCTTGATGTTTGGGCTTGTAATGTCCAATACCCACGGACTAAAGTAAATTCACTTTGCTTCTGTCATACAGTATGACAATCAGATAAGTTACACATATCAGTCTTGACAAAAATATTTTCTTTAAGAGTTACAGTGTAACATCTGAACACCAGGGGAACACCACATCCTACAAGTACTGTACAGGTGAGAACATTTACATAGTATACTGAGGGCTCTGCTTAGACACATGAAACGTCTGCACAAGTTGCAATAGAAAATCTAATTAAAAGCACATAGTTTCATGACACACATTTGAAATTATAGTATGAAGGTTGACACTATTCCAGTCTAAAGTAAAGTCATCACTATCAATGACAATTCTCCACACTGTCTGCCTCTCTCACTCACCCTTGTCTCGGGTTTCTGGAATTTTATTCTCCAGTTCTCCCACTCAGAGTCCAGCTGAGGGTCCAGGCAGGTGACCATATTGATGTAGAGAGCCACAGAGGCCAAGACATAAACAGCTTTCATGTTCTACCTGCTGTGGAGGAACAGAGAGACACAGACACATGCTGTCTTAGATGAATCCATCTGATATTGCTCAGATATTTCATTTGGGGAACTTTTGACTGCATAGATGAATATTTATTGATGGCATGTGAGACACACAATCTGATTTTGCTCACACTTAAGCAAGACAGGGACCCAATGAGTTTCCTCACTATTAAGATCATTTAAAACATGAGATGAATACAGATCCAGCCTTTAGCAAATGCTTGAAAAAATCTCACAGCATTATCCAGGGTATTACAGTGGACCCTGCATATGTGACTTGTACCCACAATCCTACACAGCCCAAACACAAGGTAACCATACTAGTATAATTAAAGAATGTGTTAGCATTAATTTGCACTGCAACAGAAATGTGTTTCTGAAATTGAAGATCAAGTAGAACAGTGCATGGGTCTCTCACCTGTGTGTAGTCACAGTATGTGCAGTGTCTTCTCTTCAAGTGAGTGTCTTGCTAGTTCAGAGGTATCTCTGCTGCTGGATGCTGACACTTTCTAGGGTTGGACTTTTATACAGTTTTGGAGAAGCCCAGTTAAGTCACACATTCATCCAAAACAAACATTTTAGTCAAGGAGACAATTACTTGACTTAGTGACAATCTCAGGATGGGTGTAGATAGTTTTAGGGGCTTGATTAATTTTTAAAAGCAAACTCATCACAAACTGAATGGTCTTATGACCATCCAGAATCAATTATTCTTGAATTAAGTATTGTATGTTTTCTTGGGATGAACCACTAATGGGTTAACATTAAAGTCTATAGAATGTGCACATTTGTAATATAGGCTGAGAATCAGAGAGAGGTTATTATCCATCGGTGAATTAAATTAATCTGTGAGGGAACTAAGCAGAGCAGAGCAAGAGAAATACATAACTGAAATTGAAAAGAAGCAACAGGAATGGTAGTTCAAGCTTTGCTGTCACAGATGGAGAACACTTTTATCAATTTGATATTGTTCTGGATTTCGAGGAAGGTCAAACAAAATGACTCAGGACTGAACCTAGAATTATTTCTTAGTTACCGATTTCTTTGCATTAGTGATTTATTATGATCAACTTTTCAAATTGATGCTTTGAAATTATTTCTGACACTCTGGTTTGGTAAAACTTTGATGCAATTTGGATTTAGACTGCTGTGCTTGGACTTTACATTTCAACTGTCTTTGTAAAAATATACATTCACACAGCTGTGTTCAATTTCATCCATACAAATCCTACTTGTGTTATAATTATCATAGGTATTTATTTAAATGGACCTTTAATTTAATCCTTATGTCCCTGTATTTTAATTGTTTGGGTGATTCATTTAATATTCTTTGTCTGTATTTTTGACGTTACAGCAGGAAAAACATGGAAGGACAGGAATGAGATGACCTCTTTCCAGGGGAAATCTATAAGATTCACATGATAGTAGAATACCTCATCAGTGGAGTTTTGTGACTTCAGCTTGCTTATGCAACACTAACTTCCTGTTTAGTTTTGAGTTTCTTTTTATACGTTTACTCTTTTTCTTAAACAGTTACACAGAGATGTAACATACACAGAAACCCACAAGTCTTTTAGGCCAGATACAATATGAAATGCATCAATTCATCATTTTTGGATGAGGAATATGCCACTCCTCCATTCATAGTGACTCTTAATACCATACTTAGCCATGTAAAGAGTTTACTGTGCCGTCTTAACAGCTTTAGTTTGCAAACAATTACTTCTGGTAAGGCCATTACCAGGCAGAAGAGCCATATTTGTAACAAATCTCAAAGATCAAACCCTCCCTTTAAAAACACATTGTGGACAATTTGGATTTACTTAATACTGCTGTACTGGTCTGTGTATTACTTGAACAAACAGCCCACCTGTCTGATTTTGCCTGGATTAGCAATCATAAACTGATTTGGCTTCAATCCTTGATTGAAAACAACAGAACTTAACTTTTAGTTTTAATAATCAGAATAATGTATATCTTACTATGAGTTTGAAATCAAGATGTTCCCAGATATCTGTTTCTAAACCTGAACACTTGCTTATTTTGTTGTGTAGGAAATGATTGTGCTGGCATATGTTTCAAATGCTTGTGAGTTTATGTACCTTTAAGGAGAATATAAATACAGTGTGCTTATGAACTCAAAATTAGGCACCAGTCTATTTCATCCCATACCAATGATCATTCCTTAGTCCTGATATTAGTGTAGGTCAGCTGTAACTGCATTGGCTACTGTTCTCTGATGCATTTGGAGGAGATGTGGAGCCACCCAGTGAGGACATTTTGCAATGAATAGGGTGGTTTATGTTTTGGTGAAGCAAGAAAAGTGGAGTGATCCAAGCATCCTATCTAGTCTTTTTAAATGTTCCCAAATTTTCAGCTTCAGCAACATCGCTGGGGAGTTTGTTCCAGATTGTAAACAACTCTCTGTGTGAAGAAGTGTCTCCTGTTTTCCGTTTTGAATGCCTTGAAGCCCAATTTCCATTTGTGTCCCTGGGTGTGTGTGTCCCTGCTGATCTGGAAAAGCTCCTCTGGTTTGATGTGGTCAAGCCTTTCATTATTTTGAAGACTTGAATCAAGTCTCCTCTGTTCCAGGATGAAAAGGTTCAGCTCAGGTCCCTCAGTCTCTCTGTAGGACATTCCCTTCAGATCTGGAATAAGTCTGGTTGCTCTCCTCTGAACTGCCTCTAGAGCAGCGATATCTTTCTTGAAGTGTGGAGCCCAGAACTGTACACAGTATTCCAGATGAGCTCTAACTAGTGCATTGGACAGTCTGAACATTACTGCCCTTGTTTCAAATTCTACACTTTTGACAATATACCCTAGCATTTTGTTTGCCATTTGTATTGCTTCCCCACATTGTTTGGATGGAGAAAGTGAGGAGTCCATGTAGACTCCTATGTCTTTCTCATGGGTTACTTCATCTAATTCTATTCCTCCCATAATGTTATTATAGTGGACATTTTTGTTAACTGCATGCAATACCTTGCACTTGAATTTCATCGGCCAGGTGTCCGCTAACAACTGAATATTATCTAAGTCCCTATGAATAGCCTGTGCTGCCGAGATTGTATCTGCTGAGCCACTTATTTTAGTATCTAACTGGTCCATTTATTGTGGGTTTCAAGTTAAAGTGCTGATGGGCGTTTCATGGTTAATTGCAATGTGTTACGCTTTTGTTTCCTGTTCCTATTTTGTTTCTTATCATTATGCTCTCTATATTATTGTAGGTTCATGTACATCGTGTTGTAATCCTAACTTTATCAAACATGTCTATTCACGACGATAGCTCCGTCAGTGACGTGAAAAAACACTTGGTAAGATCATTAAAACAAAGTATTAAACAACAAGGCGTGATGCATAAGACGCTCCTTTGCCCTTTGCATGGCTACAGGTAAACGGCAGCTCATCTCTATTTAAAAAAACTAAGACCATGTAAACCCGAGAGGGGCATTTCATCTGTGACTCGAGCATAGTGTTTTGAGTGAGGTCAGAACACACGTGTCAAGGATATGTATGCTAGATTTCATGTAAATATGATGGATATAAGTGTATATTGCTACATGAGGCCTGCACTACCATGCTAGCAATGAAACATGTAACTTCTGTTTGAGACGCTGAAATGGTGGATCACTTCACACTTTTGTCCTGGGCTCCTCAGCTTGTGTCACAAGAACTAACAATGTTAATCTTCCCTTTCCAACCCAACCTTAATCATCTATCTGTAACACAGCAAAGTTTGTACCACATACTTCACCACTGAAATAAAACTTAGTGGGATCCTTGACATTTTCCCAAGTCATTGTTCTGTTAGAGTTCTAGATTAGGACTCCTAAAACTACAAACACCTTTCCCACTAGATTGAAGCAGATTCATCTTCAGCTTGACCTACATTTCAGCAGAACATGTGTCTAAAAGACAATGCTGGAAACAACTAATTATGTAAATTATTGAGATGAATAAGAGATTAATAAGAATTTCACAGTTGTTTTTATTTATATAGACTTATCTCCAGCATGTGCGTATCTATAATAAAATCATATTTTATTTTTAAAGATACATATTTTGTCTGAAGTCAATTGTCTCCACTTTTCTTGCTTCACCAAAACATAAACCACCCTATTAATTGCAAAATGTCCTCACTGGGTGGCTCCACATCTCCTCCAAATGCATCAGAGAACAGTAGCCAATGCAGTTACAGCTGACCTACACTAATATCAGCACTAAGGAATGATCATTGGTATGGGATGAAATAGACTGGTGCCTAATTTTGAGTTCATAAGCACACTGTATTTATATTCTCCTTAAAGGTACATAAACTCACAAGCATTTGAAACATATGCCAGCACAATCATTTCCTACACAACAAAATAAGCAAGTGTTCAGGTTTAGAAACAGATATCTGGGAACATCTTGATTTCAAACTCATAGTAAGATATACATTATTCTGATTATTAAAACTAAAAGTTAAGTTCTGTTGTTTTCAATCAATGATTGAAGCCAAATCAGTTTATGATTGCTAATCCAGGCAAAATCAGACAGGTGGGCTGTTTGTTCAAGTAATACACAGACCAGTACAGCAGTATTAAGTAAATCCAAATTGTCCACAATGTGTTTTTAAAGGGAGGGTTTGATCTTTGAGATTTGTTACAAATATGGCTCTTCTGCCTGGTAATGGCCTTACCAGAAGTAATTGTTTGCAAACTAAAGCTGTTAAGACAGCACAGTAAACTCTTTATATGGCTAAGTATGGTATTAAGAGTCACTATGAATGGAGGAGTGGCATATTCCTCATCCAAAAATGATGAATTGATGCATGTCATATTGTATCTGGCCTAAAAGACGTGTGGGTTTCTGTGTATGTTACATCTCTGTGTAACTGTTTAAGAAAAAGAGTAAACGTATAAAAAGAAACTCAAAACTAAACAGGAAGTTAGTGTTGCATAAGCAAGCTGAAGTCACAAAACTCCACTGATGAGGTATTCTACTATCATGTGAATCTTATAGATTTCCCCTGGAAAGTGGTCATCTCATTCCTGTCCTTCCATGTTTTTCCTGCTGTAACGTCAAAAATACAGACAAAGAATATTAAATGAATCACCCAAACAATTAAAATACAGGGACATAAGGATTAAATTAAAGGTCCATTTAAATAAATACCTATGATAATTATAACACAAGTAGGATTTGTATGGATGAAATTGAACACAGCTGTGTGAATGTATATTTTTACAAAGACAGTTGAAATGTAAAGTCCAAGCACAGCAGTCTAAATCCAAATTGCATCAAAGTTTTACCAAACCAGAGTGTCAGAAATAATTTCAAAGCATCAATTTGAAAAGTTGATCATAATAAATCACTAATGCAAAGAAAACGGTAACTAAGAAATAATTCTAGGTTCAGTCCTGAGTCATTTTGTTTGACCTTCCTCGAAATCCAGAACAATATCAAATTGATAAAAGTGTTCTCCATCTGTGACAGCAAAGCTTGAACTACCATTCCTGTTGCTTCTTTTCAATTTCAGTTATGTATTTCTCTTGCTCTGCTCTGCTTAGTTCCCTCACAGATTAATTTAATTCACCGATGGATAATAACCTCTCTCTGATTCTCAGCCTATATTACAAATGTGCACATTCTATAGACTTTAATGTTAACCCATTAGTGGTTCATCCCAAGAAAACATACAATACTTAATTCAAGAATAATTGATTCTGGATGGTCATAAGACCATTCAGTTTGTGATGAGTTTGCTTTTAAAAATTAATCAAGCCCCTAAAACTATCTACACCCATCCTGAGATTGTCACTAAGTCAAGTAATTGTCTCCTTGACTAAAATGTTTGTTTTGGATGAATGTGTGACTTAACTGGGCTTCTCCAAAACTGTATAAAAGTCCAACCCTAGAAAGTGTCAGCATCCAGCAGCAGAGATACCTCTGAACTAGCAAGACACTCACTTGAAGAGAAGACACTGCACATACTGTGACTACACACAGGTGAGAGACCCATGCACTGTTCTACTTGATCTTCAATTTCAGAAACACATTTCTGTTGCAGTGCAAATTAATGCTAACACATTCTTTAATTATACTAGTATGGTTACCTTGTGTTTGGGCTGTGTAGGATTGTGGGTACAAGTCACATATGCAGGGTCCACTGTAATACCCTGGATAATGCTGTGAGATTTTTTCAAGCATTTGCTAAAGGCTGGATCTGTATTCATCTCATGTTTTAAATGATCTTAATAGTGAGGAAACTCATTGGGTCCCTGTCTTGCTTAAGTGTGAGCAAAATCAGATTGTGTGTCTCACATGCCATCAATAAATATTCATCTATGCAGTCAAAAGTTCCCCAAATGAAATATCTGAGCAATATCAGATGGATTCATCTAAGACAGCATGTGTCTGTGTCTCTCTGTTCCTCCACAGCAGGTAGAACATGAAAGCTGTTTATGTCTTGGCCTCTGTGGCTCTCTACATCAATATGGTCACCTGCCTGGACCCTCAGCTGGACTCTGAGTGGGAGAACTGGAGAATAAAATTCCAGAAACCCGAGACAAGGGTGAGTGAGAGAGGCAGACAGTGTGGAGAATTGTCATTGATAGTGATGACTTTACTTTAGACTGGAATAGTGTCAACCTTCATACTATAATTTCAAATGTGTGTCATGAAACTATGTGCTTTTAATTAGATTTTCTATTGCAACTTGTGCAGACGTTTCATGTGTCTAAGCAGAGCCCTCAGTATACTATGTAAATGTTCTCACCTGTACAGTACTTGTAGGATGTGGTGTTCCCCTGGTGTTCAGATGTTACACTGTAACTCTTAAAGAAAATATTTTTGTCAAGACTGATATGTGTAACTTATCTGATTGTCATACTGTATGACAGAAGCAAAGTGAATTTACTTTAGTCCGTGGGTATTGGACATTACAAGCCCAAACATCAAGCTGGCTCTCCATTGATTGAGTGTAAAATACAGCACTCCATAATTCACTTTACATTTAATTCAAATTTAGTGCACAGGACTTTAATTGCACTGAAGGTAACTCCCCTGCTCTGATGGCAGTTCCTGCTTGGAGTAGAGATGGAGACACTGGCAGGTGTCTCTCTGCAGTCAGTAGGGGGAGCTGAAGCAGGATTTTGGGAATGTATTCCCTATGAGTTCCTTCTGAAGAGGTTGCTTTGTTTCAGGTTGGGGATGTGAAGAGAAGAGAAATCTGGGAAGCAAACTACAGAGCCATTGAGGAGCACAATCAGAGATTCAAAGAGCGCAAGGAGACATATGTAATGGGCATGAACCAATTTGGAGACCTGGTGAGCACCTTCTTTATCATTGATCTCTTGCATATCTGACAATGTTGGTACTTCTCCCTGCTGAGCTTGTGAGTCTGTCTCTGGCTCACTCTTTTTTCTCTCCTGTCCCTCAGACCCCAGAAGAGTTTCTGAACCTGACTCAGGTCACCATGTCCAGGGCAAACACGAGAAGCAAAAATCAGCTGACGGCTGAAGAGCTCCGCAAGGCGGCTAGCAATCTTACCATTACAAGTATTGATTACAGGACCTTGGGCTATGTTACTCCAGTTGAGAATCAGGTAGGTCCTACCAGGTTGTTTTCCTCCTTCAAACCGTAGCAATGGCTGCCTTAAGTACAATAAGAAGAGGCTTAAAGTCCCTTGACTCATGCCCAACTCATCACTTGTGTTTTCATCTCTTTCCCTCCCAGGGCTCATGTGGGTGCTGCTGGGCCTTCAGTGCTGCAGGAGCTCTGGAAGCTCAGTGGATGAAGAAGACAAACCAACTGATCCCTTTAAGCAAACAGCAACTGGTGGACTGCTCCGGGAACTCTGGAAATAGGGGCTGCTATGGAGGATTACCTTTCTTGGCTTATCAATACATTAAAACCAATGGAGGGATCCAGGCTGAGGCCACCTACCCCTACACTATGACGGTGAGGGATCGGGGTGTCACAGGTGTACTGAGGCTGCTCACACATGACACAATTCACTGTTCTCCTCCTCTCTTTCTCCACTTGCAGAAACAAAACTGTACTGCTGACAAGAGCAAGTTTGTTGCCACAGTGAAGGACTGGATGTCCCTCCCCACTGGCAATGAACAGGCTCTGGAAGATGCTCTGGTCACCATTGGGCCTGTCGCAATCACCATTGATGCCACAACCCGCAATTTCCAGTTCTACCAGAATGGTGAGCTGCCTTTTCAGTCTGGATCTCTACACCAATGGAAGAGTGGACGTGGGGAATCTGGGAGGCAGAGTGTGGTTAATACTTTGACATTTCTGGGAGGTCTCGAGGTTCTATGCCAAGACCCATGCTGTTGTGTATCCCAGTAGCTGGGCCATCTCTGTGAGGATAAACCTGCATTCAGTCTCCATGTGAGACATTATTGTGAGCAACCTAAAGAGAATGAACACTCGGATTCATAAACTTTTATTTAACCTAAACTCCTCTCCAGCACTGCAGTTCTCGCCTTGATTCTCTTGCAGGAGTCTTCTATGACCCCAAGTGTACCAATTGGAAAAAGAATCATGCCGTGGTCTTGGTTGGATTTGGTACTGCAGGAACTGACAATTACTGGATCATCAAGAACAGGTGAGCTATCATTTACTTTAAAATTACTGTATTTCCTTTAAGGCATTGGCTGCGTAGAGCAGTGACAATGATAATATCTTGTAATTGACAGGAGTAGACACTGAGAAAAATCTCTGTCCTCCTCCACCCCTTGTGATAATTCCGTCTTGAGAGGCTGTATGTAAACTCAACTTGCTACTTCAGTCCGTATGTCTCTTAAAGTGGGATTCCAGAATGACAGGTATTCTCAAGGTAATCCTTGGAGCAAAAACAAGTGCAAGACCTTGGGCAAACTTCAATTAATCAGTAATTAGATGGTCTAAATGATAACATTGTTTTAAATAACAAATTAAATGTGGTGGGATTTGGAGTACTTCATTGAAAAGTAAAACATATGCAAGCCAAGACATATTCAAATCGATTTCTGAGGCAACTTGATCCCTGGGTATATGTGAGAACATGGAGACAGAAAAAGTTAAAAACATACTGTAGCCTAAGTAAGATTTGCTGTCTTGGCATTTACACTTGGTCAATGACATTTCAATGCCATGGCAGGAATTGCTTGCGAAAATTAGATGCACTGTGCGTGTGAGATACCAAGAAACATATATGAAATTCATTTAGGCTTGCAAAGCTTGGGACACTTGAGAAATCATGCATTATTCGTATTTATTTGAAACCATAATCAAGCTGCTTTTTTAAGATCTGTGTTTCTAATTTTAGACTGCCACTTCAATTTAATTGACTTGTCCTCTGGTCCTAGTTTTGTTGATGAGCTAGAAATAGTTGTTTTGTGGTGGTGAAGGGGCAAGACAAGTCAGGTTAAAATTGTCATTGTCAGTGCTGCCCCACAGTAACATTGTTCTGCTCTTTTCCAGCTGGGGCACCAGCTGGGGAGAAAACGGCTACCTTCGTCTGGCCAAGGACAAAGGCGACGAATGTGGTGTTAGCCAGAACGGAGTCATCCCATTGGTGTGACCACATTCTGTGGCATGGAGTATAATGGGGGCTTTGCCTTCTCCTTCCTTCAATGTCCATCAATGTATTATTCCAATTAATAAATAATCACATTGCACTGAAGAAAGCCCAGGTGTCTTCTGTATCATTTCCTAAACTGGGTCCTGTCAATGCTTTATTTGCAAAACTACTCTTTTCATTTCTGTAGCCTTTTAGTGGATATGACTGACAGCAGTAGACCTCCAAGTCCATTTTGCATTATAACAAATTAATCATTCTGTGACCAATATAACACAGTGATGAAGAGTTATTCCACATTATGAATAATTTTTGACATTTTGGATGATTTGCGCCACCCTGTCCCGTGAGCAGTGATCTAACTATGATCGTAACACCAGGTCAATGCATAGAAAGTCCAGGTCAGCACTTTGGTGTCTTATAGTGGAGGATCATAACCCATGGGGCTTGAGAATGCTGCATAAGAAAAAACACCTATGAATGGTCACGCAGTAGGCCTGTACTTCCATTCTAACAATGAAACATGTACTTTCTGTATGAGATGCTGAGATAGTGGACCAGTATCCAACCCCCGCCTGTCTTGACCATCCCAGCAGCACCGCAGCTGGGTTCCCCTGTTCCTGTGCCCATGGTACGTGACAAATACCTTGTAATATGTGGTTCTGAAGTGAACGCAATGTTGCACTTTACTGAAATACAAGGTGATGCAGTGATTCACACTCTTAGTAATACACATTGCCTTATGCTTGTACATGTAACAGGCGTTGTCTGGTTGGCTGGTCCCACAACTCCTGTACAGTTTATAGGGTTGGGTTGTCTAAAAAGCACGCCCACGAAGTGATTCTGCTGTGACGGTTTATGCTGTTTAAGTACAAAAATAAAAAAGAATTTCAGCCATCTTGCATGTATCAGCATTCATCAGTTTCCTACAGTTCAGAAATGGGGTGAGTTTAAAACAAAAGGGATGAATCACTTGTACATATTCCTTAAAAAATATTAAACATTGTACCTAGATAAGTACAAAAATAAAAAGCAGAAATAATTTCAGCCATCTTGCATGTTTCAGCATTCATCTGAAATAAAATAAAATCACAGCATTTCAGGTTTTTCTTAGAGGAAAAAAAAGAAATGGCAATGTAAAATACGCATACACTGAGGCCCACAATTACAAATTAGATTCTGCGTGGGAAACATGTACTGAAGAAAATAAAATACTGCAGAAGTTTTTTTAAATACCCATCCTTTGCAATTAATTTACAATAAACCAAAGCAGTGCCCTAGATTTGTTATATACAATTTCAGGTTCACTTCAAGTAAAACCATGTGGCATGCAAAATACATACATCGTAGCAAAAACAAAATACACCCACATGCATATTCAAAATAATTCTCATAACATTTTTCATTAACGTTTGCAATATATTTGAAAGGCAGCAGTTGAAAACCATATATAAAAATAACCAAAAGTAGCAAGGTCCTTACCAGTTTCATACAGTTCAAAAATGGGATGAGTTTATAGCTGCAGCAGCTTGTTCTCCAGATTGACAGACTGTCCCATTTTTATGGAATCCTTAATTTATTTCTGTCACAGACAATTGAACATTTCACCTGGGAGGCTTCATGAATTTTATCATCTCTGTAATCTTATACAGTGAGGGAAAAAAGTATTTTGTACGTTTGCCCACTGTCTCTCACTGTTAAAATACACCTACCATTAAAATTATAGACTGATCATTTCTTTGTCAGTGGGCAAACATACAAAATCAGCAGGGGATCAAATACTTTTTTCCCTCACTGTATATATATATATATATATATATACACTCACCTAAAGGATTATTAGGAACACCATACTAATACTGTGTTTGACCCCCTTTCGCCTTCAGAACTGCCTTAATTCTACGTGGCATTGATTCAACAAGGTGCTGAAAGCATTCTTTAGAAATGTTGGCCCATATTGATAGGATAGCATCTTGCAGTTGATGGAGATTTGTGGGATGCACATCCAGGGCACGAAGCTCCTGTTCCACCACATCCCAAAGATGCTCTATTGGGTTGAGATCTGGTGACCAGTGGGGGCCAGTTTAGTACAGTGAACTCATTGTCATGTTCAAGAAACCAATTTGAAATGATTCGACCTTTGTGACATGGTGCATTATCCTGCTGGAAGTAGCCATCAGAGGATGGGTACATGGTGGTCATAAAGGGATGGATATGATCAGAAACAATGCTCAGGTAGGCCGTGGCATTTAAACGATGCCCAATTGGCACTAAGGGGCCTAAAGTGTGCCAAGAAAACATCCCCCACACCATTACACCACCACCACCAGCCTGCACAGTGGTAACAAGGCATGATGGATCCATGTTCTCATTCTGTTTACGCCAAATTCTGACTCTACCATCTGAATGTCTCAACAGAAATCGAGACTCATCAGACCAGGCAACATTTTTCCAGTCTTCAACTGTCCAATTTTGGTGAGCTTGTGCAAATTGTAGCCTCTTTTTCCTATTTGTAGTGGAGATGAGTGGTGCCCGGTGGGGTCTTCTGCTGTTGTAGCCCATCCGCCTCAAGGTTGTATGTGTTGTGGCTTCACAAATGCTTTGCTGCATACCTTGGTTGTAACGAGTGGTTATTTCAGTCAAAGTTGCTCTTCTATCAGCTTGAATCAGTCGGCCCATTCTCCTCTGACCTCTAGCATCAACAAGGCATTTTCGCCCACAGGACTGCCGCATACTGGATGTTTTTCCCTTTTCACAGCATTCTTTGTAAACCCTAGAAATGGTTGTGCGTGAAAATCCCAGTAACTGAGCAGATTGTGAAATACTCAGACCGGCACCTTTTGGCACCAACAACCATGCCACGCTCAAAATGGCTTAAATCACCTTTCTTTCCCATTCAGACATTCAGTTTGGAGTTCAGGAGATTGTCTTGACCAGGACCACACCCCTAAATGCATTGAAGCAACTGCCATGTGATTGGTTGGTTAGATAATTGCATTAAGAGAAATTGAACAGGTGTTCCTAATAATCCTTTAGGTGAGTGTATATATATATATATATATATATATATATATATATATATATATATATATATATATATATATATATATATATATATATATATATATATATATATATATATATATATATATATATATTTATATATATATATATATATATATATATATATATATATATATATATATATATATATATATATATATATATATATATATATAATATATATATATATATATATATATATATATATATAATATATATATATATATATATATATATATATATATATATATATATATATATATATATATATATATATATATATATATATATATATATATATATATATATATATATATATATATATATATATATATATATATATATATATATATATATATATATATATATATATTATATATATATATATATATATATATATATATATAATATATATATATATATATATATATATATATATATATATATATATATATATATATATATATATATATATATATATACAGTGAGGGAAAAAAGTATTTGATCCCCTGCTGATTTTGTATGTTTGCCCACTGACAAAGAAATGATCAGTCTATAATTTTAATGGTAGGTGTATTTTAACAGTGAGAGACAGTGGGCAAACGTACAAAATACTTTTTTCCCTCACTGTATAAGATTACAGAGATGATAAAATTCATGAAGCCTCCCAGGTGAAATGTTCAATTGTCTGTGACAGAAATAAATTAAGGATTCCATAAAAATGGGACAGTCTGTCAATCTGGAGAACAAGCTTGCTGCAGCTATAAACTCATCCCATTTTTGAACTGTATGAAACTGGTAAGGACCTTGCTACTTTTGGTTATTTTTATATATGGTTTTCAACTGCTGCCTTTCAAATATATTGCAAACGTTAATGAAAAATGTTATGAGAATTATTTTGAATATGCATGTGGGGGTGTATTTTGTTTTTGCTACGATGTATGTATTTTGCATGCCACATGGTTTTACTTGGAAGTGAACCTGA